>NC_083574.1:103694992-104294992 GCF_027579695.1 Neoarius graeffei | reverse complement strand
GCTACTAATGCCTTCAGCAACTACAGTACGAATACCTTTAGCAGCTACTAATGCCTTCAGCAACTACAGTACGAATACCTTTAGCAGCTACTAATGCCTTCAGCAACTACAGTACGAATACCTTTAGAAACTTCTAATGCCTTCAGTAACTACAGTATGAATACCTTTAGCAGCTACTAATGCCTTCAGTAACTACAGTATGAATACCTTTAGCAGCTACTAATGCCTTCAGCAACTACAGTACAAATACCTTTAGAAACTTCTAATGCCATCAGTAACTACAGTACAAATACCTTTAGCAGCTACTAATGCCTTCAGCAACTACAGTACAAATACCTTTAGAAACTTCTAATGCCTTCAGTAACTACAGTATGAATACCTTTAGCAGCTACTAATGCCTTCAGCAACTACAGTACGAATACCTTTAGCAGCTACTGATGCCTTCAGCAACTACAGTACGAATACCTTTAGCAGCTACTGATGCCTTCAGCAACTACAGTACAAATACCTTTAGAAACTTCTAATGCCTTCAGTAACTACAGTATGAATACCTTTAGCAGCTACTAATGCCTTCAGCAACTACAGTACGAATACCTTTAGCAGCTACTGATGCCTTCAGCAACTACAGTACGAATACCTTTAGCAACTACTAATGCCTTCAGCAACTACAGTACGAATGCCTTTAGCAGCTACTAATGCCTTCAGCAACTACAGTACGAATACCTTTAGCAACTACTAATGCCTTCAGCAACTACAGTACGAATACCTTTAGCAGCTACTAATGCCTTCAGCAACTACAGTACGAATACCTTTAGCAACTACTAATGCCTTCAGCAACTACAGTACGAATACCTTTAGCAGCTACTGATGCCTTCAGCAACTACAGTACAAATACCTTTAGCAACTACTAATGCCTTCAGCAACTACAGTACAAATACCTTTAGCAGCTACTAATGCCTTCAGCAACTACAGTACGAATACCTTTAGCAGCTACTAATGCCTTCAGCAACTACAGTACAAATACCTTTAGCAGCTACTAATGCCTTCAGCAACTACAGTACGAATACCTTTAGCAACTACTAATGCCTTCAGCAACTACAGTACAAATACCTGTAGCAGCTACTAATGCCTTCAGCAACTACAGTACGAATACCTTTAGAAACTACTAATGCCTTCAGCAACTACAGTACAAATACCTTTAGCAGCTACTAATGCCTTCAGTAACTACAGTATGAATACCTTTAGCAGCTACTAATGCCTTCAGCAACTACAGTACGAATACCTTTAGCAACTACTAATGCCTTCAGCAACTACAGTACAAATACCTTTAGCAGCTACTAATGCCTTCAGTAACTACAGTATGAATACCTTTAGCAGCTACTAATGCCTTCAGCAACTACAGTACGAATACCTTTAGCAGCTACTAATGCCTTCAGCAACTACAGTACAAATACCTTTAGCAGCTACTAATGCCTTCAGCAACTACAGTACGAATACCTTTAGCAGCTACTAATGCCTTCAGCAACTACAGTACGAATACCTTTAGAAACTTCTAATGCCTTCAGTAACTACAGTATGAATACCTTTAGCAGCTACTAATGCCTTCAGCAGCTACAGTACGAATACCTTTAGCAGCTACTAATGCCTTCAGCAACTACAGTACAAATACCTTTAGCAGCTACTAATGCCTTCAGCAACTACAGTACGAATACCTTTAGAAACTTCTAATGCCTTCAGTAACTACAGTATGAATACCTTTAGCAGCTACTAATGCCTTCAGCAACTACAGTACGAATACCTTTAGCATATACTAATGCCTTCAGCAACTACAGTACGAATACCTTTAGCATATACTAATGCCTTCAGCAACTACACTACGAATACCTTTAGCAGCTACTAATGCCTTCAGCAACTACAGTACGAATACCTTTAGCAACTACTAATGCCTTCAGCAACTACAGTACGAATACCTTTAGCAGCTACTGATGCCTTCAGCAACTACAGTACGAATACCTTTAGCAACTACTAATGCCTTCAGCAACTACAGTACAAATACCTTTAGCAGCTACTAATGCCTTCAGCAACTACAGTACGAATACCTTTAGCAACTACTAATGCCTTCAGCAACTACAGTACAAATACCTTTAGCAGCTACTAATGCCTTCAGCAACTACAGTACAAATACCTTTAGCATATACTAATGCCTTCAGCAACTACAGTACAAATACCTTTAGCAACTACTAATGCCTTCAGCAACTACAGTATGAATACCTTTAGCAGCTACTAATGCCTTCAGCAACTACAGTACAAATACCTTTAGCAGCTACTAATGCCTTCAGCAACTACAGTACAAATACCTTTAGCAGCTACTAATGCCTTCAGCAACTACAGTACGAATACCTTTAGCAGCTACTAATGCCTTCAGCAACTACAGTACAAATACCTTTAGCAGCTACTAATGCCTTCAGCAACTACAGTACGAATACCTTTAGCAGCTACTAATGCCTTCAGCAACTACAGTACAAATACCTTTAGCAGCTACTAATGCCTTCAGCAACTACAGTACGAATACCTTTAGAAACTTCTAATGCCTTCAGTAACTACAGTATGAATACCTTTAGCAGCTACTAATGCCTTCAGCAACTACAGTACGAATACCTTTAGCAGCTACTAATGCCTTCAGCAACTACAGTACAAATACCTTTAGCAGCTACTAATGCCTTCAGCAACTACAGTACGAATACCTTTAGCAGCTACTAATGCCTTCAGCAACTACAGTACAAATACCTTTAGCAGCTACTAATGCCTTCAGCAACTACAGTACGAATACCTTTAGCAGCTACTAATGCCTTCAGCAACTACAGTACGAATACCTTTAGAAACTTCTAATGCCTTCAGTAACTACAGTATGAATACCTTTAGCAGCTACTAATGCCTTCAGCAGCTACAGTACGAATACCTTTAGCAGCTACTAATGCCTTCAGCAACTACAGTACAAATACCTTTAGCAGCTACTAATGCCTTCAGCAACTACAGTACGAATACCTTTAGAAACTTCTAATGCCTTCAGTAACTACAGTATGAATACCTTTAGCAGCTACTAATGCCTTCAGCAACTACAGTACGAATACCTTTAGCATATACTAATGCCTTCAGCAACTACAGTACGAATACCTTTAGCATATACTAATGCCTTCAGCAACTACAGTACGAATACCTTTAGCAGCTACTAATGCCTTCAGCAACTACAGTACGAATACCTTTAGCAACTACTAATGCCTTCAGCAACTACAGTACGAATATCTTTAGCAGCTACTGATGCCTTCAGCAACTACAGTACAAATACCTTTAGCAGCTACTAATGCCTTCAGCAACTACAGTACGAATACCTTTAGCAGCTACTAATGCCTTCAGCAACTACAGTACAAATACCTTTAGCAGCTACTAATGCCTTCAGCAACTACAGTACGAATACCTTTAGCAGCTACTAATGCCTTCAGCAACTACAGTACGAATACCTTTAGAAACTTCTAATGCCTTCAGTAACTACAGTATGAATACCTTTTGCAGCTACTAATGCCTTCAGCAGCTACAGTACGAATACCTTTAGCAGCTACTAATGCCTTCAGCAACTACAGTACAAATACCTTTAGCAGCTACTAATGCCTTCAGCAACTACAGTACGAATACCTTTAGAAACTTCTAATGCCTTCAGTAACTACAGTATGAATACCTTTAGCAGCTACTAATGCCTTCAGCAACTACAGTACGAATACCTTTAGCATATACTAATGCCATCAGCAACTACAGTACGAATACCTTTAGCATATACTAATGCCTTCAGCAACTACAGTACGAATACCTTTAGCAGCTACTAATGCCTTCAGCAACTACAGTACGAATACCTTTAGCAACTACTAATGCCTTCAGCAACTACAGTACGAATATCTTTAGCAGCTACTGATGCCTTCAGCAACTACAGTACAAATACCTTTAGCAGCTACTAATGCCTTCAGCAACTACAGTACGAATACCTTTAGCAGCTACTAATGCCTTCAGCAACTACAGTACAAATACCTTTAGCAGCTACTAATGCCTTCAGCAACTACAGTACGAATACCTTTAGCAGCTACTAATGCCTTCAGCAACTACAGTACGAATACCTTTAGAAACTTCTAATGCCTTCAGTAACTACAGTATGAATACCTTTAGCAGCTACTAATGCCTTCAGCAGCTACAGTACGAATACCTTTAGCAGCTACTAATGCCTTCAGCAACTACAGTACAAATACCTTTAGCAGCTACTAATGCCTTCAGCAACTACAGTACGAATACCTTTAGAAACTTCTAATGCCTTCAGTAACTACAGTATGAATACCTTTAGCAGCTACTAATGCCTTCAGCAACTACAGTACGAATACCTTTAGCATATACTAATGCCTTCAGCAACTACAGTACAAATACCTTTAGCATATACTAATGCCTTCAGCAACTACAGTACGAATACCTTTAGCATATACTAATGCCTTCAGCAACTACAGTACGAATACCTTTAGCATATACTAATGCCTTCAGCAACTACAGTACGAATACCTTTAGCAACTACTAATGCCTTCAGCAACTACAGTACGAATACCTTTAGCAGCTACTAATGCCTTCAGCAACTACAGTACGAATACCTTTAGCAACTACTAATGCCTTCAGCAACTACAGTACGAATATCTTTAGCAGCTACTGATGCCTTCAGCAACTACAGTACAAATACCTTTAGCAGCTACTAATGCCTTCAGCAACTACAGTACGAATACCTTTAGCAGCTACTAATGCCTTCAGCAACTACAGTACAAATACCTTTAGCAGCTACTAATGCCTTCAGCAACTACAGTACGAATACCTTTAGCAGCTACTAATGCCTTCAGCAACTACAGTACGAATACCTTTAGAAACTTCTAATGCCTTCAGTAACTACAGTATGAATACCTTTAGCAGCTACTAATGCCTTCAGCAGCTACAGTACGAATACCTTTAGCAGCTACTAATGCCTTCAGCAACTACAGTACAAATACCTTTAGCAGCTACTAATGCCTTCAGCAACTACAGTACGAATACCTTTAGAAACTTCTAATGCCTTCAGTAACTACAGTATGAATACCTTTAGCAGCTACTAATGCCTTCAGCAACTACAGTACGAATACCTTTAGCATATACTAATGCCTTCAGCAACTACAGTACGAATACCTTTAGCATATACTAATGCCTTCAGCAACTACACTACGAATACCTTTAGCAGCTACTAATGCCTTCAGCAACTACAGTACGAATACCTTTAGCAACTACTAATGCCTTCAGCAACTACAGTACGAATACCTTTAGCAGCTACTGATGCCTTCAGCAACTACAGTACGAATACCTTTAGCAACTACTAATGCCTTCAGCAACTACAGTACAAATACCTTTAGCAGCTACTAATGCCTTCAGCAACTACAGTACGAATACCTTTAGCAGCTACTAATGCCTTCAGCAACTACAGTACGAATACCTTTAGCAACTACTAATGCCTTCAGCAACTACAGTACGAATACCTTTAGCAGCTACTAATGCCTTCAGCAACTACAGTACGAATACCTTTAGCAGCTACTAATGCCTTCAGCAACTACAGTACGAATACCTTTAGCAACTACTAATGCCTTCAGCAACTACAGTATGAATACCTTTAGCAGCTACTAATGCCTTCAGCAACTACAGTGCAAATACCTTTAACAGCTACTAATGCCTTCAGCAACTACAGTACGAATACCTTTAGCAGCTACTAATGCCTTCAGCAACTACAGTACAAATACCTTTAGCATATACTAATGCCTTCAGCAACTACAGTACAAATACCTTTAGCAACTACTAATGCCTTCAGCAACTACAGTATGAATACCTTTAGCAGCTACTAATGCCTTCAGCAACTACAGTACAAATACCTTTAGCAGCTACTAATGCCTTCAGCAACTACAGTACAAATACCTTTAGCAGCTACTAATGCCTTCAGCAACTACAGTACAAATACCTTTAGCAGCTACTAATGCCTTCAGCAACTACAGTACGAATACCTTTAGCAGCTACTAATGCCTTCAGCAACTACAGTACGAATACCTTTAGAAACTTCTAATGCCTTCAGCAACTACAGTATGAATACCTTTAGCAGCTACTAATGCCTTCAGCAACTACAGTGCAAATACCTTTAGCAGCTACTAATGCCTTCAGCAACTACAGTACGAATACCTTTAGCAGCTACTAATGCCTTCAGCAACTTCAGTACAAATACCTTTAGCAGCTACTAATGCCTTCAGCAACTACAGTACGAATACCTTTAGAAACTTCTAATGCCTTCAGTAACTACAGTATGAATACCTTTAGCAGCTACTAATGCCTTCAGCAACTACAGTACGAATACCTTTAGCAGCTACTAATGCCTTCAGCAACTACAGTACAAATACCTTTAGCAGCTACTAATGCCTTCAGCAACTACAGTACGAATACCTTTAGCAGCTACTAATGCCTTCAGCAACTACAGTACAAATACCTTTAGCAGCTACTAATGCCTTCAGCAACTACAGTACGAATACCTTTAGCAGCTACTAATGCCTTCAGCAACTACAGTACGAATACCTTTAGAAACTTCTAATGCCTTCAGTAACTACAGTATGAATACCTTTAGCAGCTACTAATGCCTTCAGCAGCTACAGTACGAATACCTTTAGCAGCTACTAATGCCTTCAGCAACTACAGTACAAATACCTTTAGCAGCTACTAATGCCTTCAGCAACTACAGTACGAATACCTTTAGAAACTTCTAATGCCTTCAGTAACTACAGTATGAATACCTTTAGCAGCTACTAATGCCTTCAGCAACTACAGTACGAATACCTTTAGCATATACTAATGCCTTCAGCAACTACAGTACGAATACCTTTAGCATATACTAATGCCTTCAGCAACTACAGTACGAATACCTTTAGCAGCTACTAATGCCTTCAGCAACTACAGTACGAATACCTTTAGCAACTACTAATGCCTTCAGCAACTACAGTACGAATATCTTTAGCAGCTACTGATGCCTTCAGCAACTACAGTACGAATACCTTTAGCAACTACTAATGCCTTCAGCAACTACAGTACAAATACCTTTAGCAGCTACTAATGCCTTCAGCAACTACAGTACGAATACCATTAGCAGCTACTGATGCCTTCAGCAACTACAGTACGAATACCTTTAGCAACTAATAATGCCTTCAGCAACTACAGTATGAATACCTTTAGCAGCTACTAATGCCTTCAGCAACTACAGTGCAAATACCTTTAACAGCTACTAATGCCTTCAGCAACTACAGTACGAATACCTTTAGCAGCTACTAATGCCTTCAGCAACTACAGTACAAATACCTTTAGCATATACTAATGCCTTCAGCAACTACAGTACAAATACCTTTAGCAACTACTAATGCCTTCAGCAACTACAGTGCAAATACCTTTAACAGCTACTAATGCCTTCAGCAACTACAGTACGAATACCTTTAGCAGCTACTAATGCCTTCAGCAACTACAGTACGAATACCTTTAGCAGCTACTAATGCCTTCAGCAACTACAGTACAAATACCTTTAGCAGCTACTGATGCCTTCAGCAACTACAGTACGAATACCTTTAGCAACTACTAATGCCTTCAGCAACTACAGTACAAATACCTTTAGCAGCTACTAATGCCTTCAGCAACTACAGTACGAATACCTTTAGCAGCTACTAATGCCTTCAGCAACTACAGTACGAATACCTTTAGCAACTACTAATGCCTTCAGCAACTACAGTATGAATACCTTTAGCAGCTACTAATGCCTTCAGCAACTACAGTGCAAATACCTTTAACAGCTACTAATGCCTTCAGCAACTACAGTACGAATACCTTTAGCAGCTACTAATGCCTTCAGCAACTACAGTACAAATACCTTTAGCATATACTAATGCCTTCAGCAACTACAGTACAAATACCTTTAGCAACTACTAATGCCTTCAGCAACTACAGTATGAATACCTTTAGCAGCTACTAATGCCTTCAGCAACTACAGTACAAATACCTTTAGCAGCTACTAATGCCTTCAGCAACTACAGTACAAATACCTTTAGCAGCTACTAATGCCTTCAGCAACTACAGTACGAATACCTTTAGCAGCTACTAATGCCTTCAGCAACTACAGTACAAATACCTTTAGCAGCTACTAATGCCTTCAGCAACTACAGTACGAATACCTTTAGCAGCTACTAATGCCTTCAGCAACTACAGTACGAATACCTTTAGAAACTTCTAATGCCTTCAGTAACTACAGTATGAATACCTTTAGCAGCTACTAATGCCTTCAGCAACTACAGTACGAATACCTTTAGCAGCTACTAATGCCTTCAGCAACTACAGTACAAATACCTTTAGCAGCTACTAATGCCTTCAGCAACTACAGTACGAATACCTTTAGCAGCTACTAATGCCTTCAGCAACTACAGTACGAATACCTTTAGAAACTTCTAATGCCTTCAGTAACTACAGTATGAATACCTTTAGCAGCTACCAATGCCTTCAGCAGCTACAGTACGAATACCTTTAGCAGCTACTAATGCCTTCAGCAACTACAGTACAAATACCTTTAGCAGCTACTAATGCCTTCAGCAACTACAGTACGAATACCTTTAGAAACTTCTAATGCCTTCAGTAACTACAGTATGAATACCTTTAGCAACTACTAATGCCTTCAGCAACTACAGTACGAATACCTTTAGCAGCTACTAATGCCTTCAGCAACTACAGTACGAATACCTTTAGAAACTTCTAATGCCTTCAGTAACTACAGTATGAATACCTTTAGCAGCTACTAATGCCTTCAGCAACTACAGTACGAATACCTTTAGCATATACTAATGCCTTCAGCAACTACAGTACGAATACCTTTAGCATATACTAATGCCTTCAGCAACTACAGTACGAATACCTTTAGCAGCTACTAATGCCTTCAGCAACTACAGTACGAATACCTTTAGCAACTACTAATGCCTTCAGCAACTACAGTACGAATACCTTTAGCAGCTACTGATGCCTTCAGCAACTACAGTACGAATACCTTTAGCAACTACTAATGCCTTCAGCAACTACAGTACGAATACCATTAGCAGCTACTGATGCCTTCAGCAACTACAGTACGAATACCTTTAGCAGCTACTAATGCCTTCAGCAACTACAGTACGAATACCATTAGCAGCTACTGATGCCTTCAGCAACTACAGTACGAATACCTTTAGCAACTAATAATGCCTTCAGCAACTACAGTATGAATACCTTTAGCAGCTACTAATGCCTTCAGCAACTACAGTGCAAATACCTTTAACAGCTACTAATGCCTTCAGCAACTACAGTACGAATACCTTTAGCAGCTACTAATGCCTTCAGCAACTACAGTACAAATACCTTTAGCATATACTAATGCCTTCAGCAACTACAGTACAAATACCTTTAGCAACTACTAATGCCTTCAGCAACTACAGTGCAAATACCTTTAACAGCTACTAATGCCTTCAGCAACTACAGTACGAATACCTTTAGCAGCTACTAATGCCTTCAGCAACTACAGTACGAATACCTTTAGCAGCTACTAATGCCTTCAGCAACTACAGTACAAATACCTTTAGCAGCTACTGATGCCTTCAGCAACTACAGTACGAATACCTTTAGCAACTACTAATGCCTTCAGCAACTACAGTACAAATACCTTTAGCAGCTACTAATGCCTTCAGCAACTACAGTACGAATACCTTTAGCAGCTACTAATGCCTTCAGCAACTACAGTACGAATACCTTTAGCAACTACTAATGCCTTCAGCAACTACAGTATGAATACCTTTAGCAGCTACTAATGCCTTCAGCAACTACAGTGCAAATACCTTTAACAGCTACTAATGCCTTCAGCAACTACAGTACGAATACCTTTAGCAGCTACTAATGCCTTCAGCAACTACAGTACAAATACCTTTAGCATATACTAATGCCTTCAGCAACTACAGTACAAATACCTTTAGCAACTACTAATGCCTTCAGCAACTACAGTATGAATACCTTTAGCAGCTACTAATGCCTTCAGCAACTACAGTACAAATACCTTTAGCAGCTACTAATGCCTTCAGCAACTACAGTACGAATACCTTTAGCAGCTACTAATGCCTTCAGCAACTACAGTACGAATACCTTTAGAAACTTCTAATGCCTTCAGTGACTACAGTATGAATACCTTTAGCAGCTACTAATGCCTTCAGCAACTACAGTACGAATACCTTTAGCAGCTACTAATGCCTTCAGCAACTACAGTACAAATACCTTTAGCAGCTACTAATGCCTTCAGCAACTACAGTACGAATACCTTTAGCAGCTACTAATGCCTTCAGCAACTACAGTACAAATACCTTTAGCAGCTACTAATGCCTTCAGCAACTACAGTACGAATACCTTTAGCAGCTACTAATGCCTTCAGCAACTACAGTACGAATACCTTTAGAAACTTCTAATGCCTTCAGTAACTACAGTATGAATACCTTTAGCAGCTACTAATGCCTTCAGCAGCTACAGTACGAATACCTTTAGCAGCTACTAATGCCTTCAGCAACTACAGTACGAATACCTTTAGAAACTTCTAATGCCTTCAGTAACTACAGTATGAATACCTTTAGCAGCTACTAATGCCTTCAGCAACTACAGTACGAATACCTTTAGAAACTTCTAATGCCTTCAGTAACTACAGTATGAATACCTTTAGCAGCTACTAATGCCTTCAGCAACTACAGTACGAATACCTTTAGCATATACTAATGCCTTCAGCAACTACAGTACGAATACCTTTAGCAGCTACTAATGCCTTCAGCAACTACAGTACGAATACCTTTAGAAACTTCTAATGCCTTCAGTAACTACAGTACAAATACCTTTAGCAGCTACTAATGCCTTCAGCAACTACAGTACGAATACCTTTAGAAACTTCTAATGCCTTCAGTAACTACAGTATGAATACCTTTAGCAGCTACTAATGCCTTCAGCAACTACAGTACGAATACCTTTAGCATATACTAATGCCTTCAGCAACTACAGTACGAATACCTTTAGCATATACTAATGCCTTCAGCAACTACAGTACGAATACCTTTAGCAGCTACTAATGCCTTCAGCAACTACAGTACGAATACCTTTAGCAACTACTAATGCCTTCAGCAACTACAGTACGAATACCTTTAGCAGCTACTGATGCCTTCAGCAACTACAGTACGAATACCTTTAGCAACTACTAATGCCTTCAGCAACTACAGTACAAATACCTTTAGCAGCTACTAATGCCTTCAGCAACTACAGTACGAATACCTTTAGCAGCTACTGATGCCTTCAGCAACTACAGTACGAATACCTTTAGCAACTACTAATGCCTTCAGCAACTACAGTATGAATACTTTAGCAGCTACTAATGCCTTCAGCAACTACAGTGCAAATACCTTTAACAGCTACTAATGCCTTCAGCAACTACAGTACGAATACCTTTTGCAGCTACTAATGCCTTCAGCAACTACAGTACAAATACCTTTAGCATATACTAATGCCTTCAGCAACTACAGTACAAATACTTTTAGCAACTACTAATGCCTTCAGCAACTACAGTGCAAATACCTTTAACAGCTACTAATGCCTTCAGCAACTACAGTACGAATACCTTTAGCAGCTACTAATGCCTTCAGCAACTACAGTACGAATACCTTTAGCAGCTACTAATGCCTTCAGCAACTACAGTACAAATACCTTTAGCAGCTACTAATGCCTTCAGCAACTACAGTACGAATACCTTTAGAAACTTCTAATGCCTTCAGCAACTACAGTACGAATACCTTTAGCAGCTACTAATGCCTTCAGCAACTCCAGTACAAATACCTTTAGCAGCTACTAATGCCTTCAGCAACTACAGTACGAATACCTTTAGCAGCTACTAATGCCTTCAGCAACTACAGTACAAATACCTTTAGCAGCTACTAATGCCTGCAGCAACTACAGTACGAATACCTTTAGCAGCTACTAATGCCTTCAGCAACTACAGTACGAATACCTTTAGCAGCTACTAATGCCTTCAGTAACTACAGTACGAATACCTTTAGCAGCTACTAATGCCTGCAGCAACTGCAGTACGAATGCCTTTAGCAGCTACTAATGCCTTCAGTAACTACAGTACGAATACCTTTAGCAGCTACTAATGCCTTCAGCAACTACAGTACAAATACCTTTAGCAGCTACTAATGCCTTCAGCAACTACAGTACGAATACCTTTAGCAGCTACTAATGCCTTCAGCAACTACAGTACGAATGCCTTTAGCAGCTACTAATGCCTTCAGCAACTACAGTACGAATACCTTTAGCAGCTAGTAATGCCTTCAGCAACTACAGTACGAATACCTTTAGAAACTACTAATGCCTTCAGCAACTACAGTACGAATACCTTTAGCAACTACTAATGCCTTCAGCAACTACAGTACGAATACCTTTAGCAACTACTAATGCCTTCAGCAACTACAGTACGAATACCTTTAGCAACTACTAATGCCTTCAGCAACTACAGTACGAATACCTTTAGCAGCTACTAATGCCTTCAGCAACTACAGTACGAATGCCTTTAGAAACTACTAATGCCTTCAGCAACTACAGTACGAATACCTTTAGCAACTACTAATGCCTTCAGCAACTACAGTACGAATGCCTTTAGCAGCTACTAATGCCTTCAGCAACTACAGTACGAATACCTTTAGAAACTACTAATGCCTTCAGCAACTACCTTTAGCAACTACTAATGCCTTCAGCAACTACAGTACGAATACCTTTAGCAGCTACTAATGCCTTCAGCAACTACAGTACGAATACCTTTAGCAGCTACTAATGCCTTCAGCAACTACAGTACGAATGCCTTTAGAAACTACTAATGCCTTCAGCAACTACAGTACGAATACCTTTAGCAACTACTAATGCCTTCAGCAACTACAGTACGAATGCCTTTAGCAGCTACTAATGCCTTCAGCAACTACAGTACGAATACCTTTAGAAACTACTAATGCCTTCAGCAACTACCTTTAGCAACTACTAATGCCTTCAGCAACTACAGTACAAATACCTTTAGCAGCTACTAATGCCTTCAGCAACTACAGTACGAATACCTTTAGCAGCTACTAATGCCTTCAGCAACTACAGTACGAATACCTTTAGCAGCTACTAATGCCTTCAGCAACTACAGTACGAATACCTTTAGCAACTACTAATGCCTTCAGCAACTACAGTACGAATACCTTTAGCAGCTACTGATGCCTTCAGCAACTACAGTACGAATACCTTTAGCAACTACTAATGCCTTCAGCAACTACAGTACAAATACCTTTAGCAGCTACTAATGCCTTCAGCAACTACAGTACGAATACCTTTAGCAACTACTAATGCCTTCAGCAACTACAGTACAAATACCTTTAGCAGCTACTAATGCCTTCAGCAACTACAGTACGAATACCTTTAGCAACTACTAATGCCTTCAGCAACTACAGTACGAATACCTTTAGCAGCTACTGATGCCTTCAGCAACTACAGTACGAATACCTTTAGCAACTACTAATGCCTTCAGCAACTACAGTATGAATACCTTTAGCAGCTACTAATGCCTTCAGCAACTACAGTGCAAATACCTTTAACAGCTACTAATGCCTTCAGCAACTACAGTACGAATACCTTTAGCAACTACTAATGCCTTCAGCAACTACAGTACAAATACCTTTAGCAGCTACTAATGCCTTCAGCAACTACAGTACGAATACCTTTAGCAGCTACTAATGCCTTCAGCAACTACAGTACGAATACCTTTAGCAACTACTAATGCCTTCAGCAACTACAGTATGAATACCTTTAGCAGCTACTAATGCCTTCAGCAACTACAGTACGAATACCTTTAGCAGCTACTAATGCCTTCAGCAACTACAGTACAAATACCTTTAGCAGCTACTAATGCCTTCAGCAACTACAGTACGAATACCTTTAGAAACTTCTAATGCCTTCAGTAACTACAGTATGAATACCTTTAGCAGCTACTAATGCCTTCAGCAACTACAGTACGAATACCTTTAGCATATACTAATGCCTTCAGCAACTACAGTACGAATACCTTTAGCATATACTAATGCCTTCAGCAACTACAGTACGAATACCTTTAGCAGCTACTAATGCCTTCAGCAACTACAGTACGAATACCTTTAGCAACTACTAATGCCTTCAGCAACTACAGTACGAATACCTTTAGCAGCTACTGATGCCTTCAGCAACTACAGTACGAATACCTTTAGCAACTACTAATGCCTTCAGCAACTACAGTACAAATACCTTTAGCAGCTTCTAATGCCTTCAGCAACTACAGTACGAATACCTTTAGCAGCTACTGATGCCTTCAGCAACTACAGTACGAATACCTTTAGCAACTACTAATGCCTTCAGCAACTACAGTACGAATACCTTTAGCAGCTATTAATGCCTTCAGCAACTACAGTATGAATACCTTTAGCAGCTACTAATGCCTTCAGCAACTACAGTGCAAATACCTTTAACAGCTACTAATGCCTTCAGCAACTACAGTACGAATACCTTTAGCAGCTACTAATGCCTTCAGCAACTACAGTACAAATACCTTTAGCATATACTAATGCCTTCAGCAACTACAGTACAAATACTTTTAGCAACTACTAATGCCTTCAGCAACTACAGTGCAAATACCTTTAACAGCTACTAATGCCTTCAGCAACTACAGTACGAATACCTTTAGCAGCTACTAATGCCTTCAGCAACTACAGTACGAATACCTTTAGCAGCTACTAATGCCTTCAGCAACTACAGTACAAATACCTTTAGCAGCTACTAATGCCTTCAGCAACTACAGTATGAATACCTTTAGAAACTTCTAATGCCTTCAGCAACTACAGTACGAATACCTTTAGCAGCTACTAATGCCTTCAGCAACTCCAGTACAAATACCTTTAGCAGCTACTAATGCCTTCAGCAACTACAGTACGAATACCTTTAGCAGCTACTAATGCCTTCAGCAACTACAGTACAAATACCTTTAGCAGCTACTAATGCCTGCAGCAACTACAGTACGAATACCTTTAGCAGCTACTAATGCCTTCAGCAACTACAGTACGAATACCTTTAGCAGCTACTAATGCCTTCAGTAACTACAGTACGAATACCTTTAGCAGCTACTAATGCCTTCAGCAACTGCAGTACGAATGCCTTTAGCAGCTACTAATGCCTTCAGTAACTACAGTACGAATACCTTTAGCAGCTACTAATGCCTTCAGCAACTACAGTACAAATACCTTTAGCAGCTACTAATGCCTTCAGCAACTACAGTACGAATACCTTTAGCAGCTACTAATGCCTTCAGCAACTACAGTACGAATGCCTTTAGCAGCTACTAATGCCTTCAGCAACTACAGTACGAATACCTTTAGCAGCTAGTAATGCCTTCAGCAACTACAGTACGAATACCTTTAGAAACTACTAATGCCTTCAGCAACTACAGTACGAATACCTTTAGCAACTACTAATGCCTTCAGCAACTACAGTACGAATACCTTTAGCAACTACTAATGCCTTCAGCAACTACAGTACGAATACCTTTAGCAACTACTAATGCCTTCAGCAACTACAGTACGAATACCTTTAGCAGCTACTAATGCCTTCAGCAACTACAGTACGAATGCCTTTAGAAACTACTAATGCCTTCAGCAACTACAGTACGAATACCTTTAGCAACTACTAATGCCTTCAGCAACTACAGTACGAATGCCTTTAGCAGCTACTAATGCCTTCAGCAACTACAGTACGAATACCTTTAGAAACTACTAATGCCTTCAGCAACTACCTTTAGCAACTACTAATGCCTTCAGCAACTACAGTACGAATACCTTTAGCAGCTACTAATGCCTTCAGCAACTACAGTACGAATACCTTTAGCAGCTACTAATGCCTTCAGCAACTACAGTACGAATACCTTTAGAAACTACTAATGCCTTCAGCAACTACAGTACGAATACCTTTAGCAGCTACTAATGCCTTCAGCAACTACAGTACGAATACCTTTAGCAGCTACTAATGCCTTCAGCAACTACAGTACGAATACCTTTAGCAACTACTAATGCCTTCAGCAACTACAGTACGAATACCTTTAGCAGCTACTGATGCCTTCAGCAACTACAGTACGAATACCTTTAGCAACTACTAATGCCTTCAGCAACTACAGTACAAATACCTTTAGCAGCTACTAATGCCTTCAGCAACTACAGTACGAATACCTTTAGCAACTACTAATGCCTTCAGCAACTACAGTACAAATACCTTTAGCAGCTACTAATGCCTTCAGCAACTACAGTACGAATACCTTTAGCAACTACTAATGCCTTCAGCAACTACAGTACGAATACCTTTAGCAGCTACTGATGCCTTCAGCAACTACAGTACGAATACCTTTAGCAACTACTAATGCCTTCAGCAACTACAGTATGAATACCTTTAGCAGCTACTAATGCCTTCAGCAACTACAGTGCAAATACCTTTAACAGCTACTAATGCCTTCAGCAACTACAGTACGAATACCTTTAGCAGCTACTAATGCCTTCAGCAACTACAGTACAAATACCTTTAGCATATACTAATGCCTTCAGCAACTACAGTACAAATACCTTTAGCAACTACTAATGCCTTCAGCAACTACAGTGCAAATACCTTTAACAGCTACTAATGCCTTCAGCAACTACAGTACGAATACCTTTAGCAGCTACTAATGCCTTCAGCAACTACAGTACGAATACCTTTAGCAGCTACTAATGCCTTCAGCAACTACAGTACAAATACCTTTAGCAGCTACTAATGCCTTCAGCAACTACAGTACGAATACCTTTAGAAACTTCTAATGCCTTCAGCAACTACAGTACGAATACCTTTAGCAGCTACTACTGCCTTCAGCAACTACAGTACAAATACCTTTAGCAGCTACTAATGCCTGCAGCAACTACAGTACGAATACCTTTAGCAGCTACTAATGCCTTCAGCAACTACAGTACGAATACCTTTAGCAGCTACTAATGCCTTCAGTAACTACAGTACGAATGCCTTTAGAAGCTACTAATGCCTTCAGCAACTGCAGTACGAATGCCTTTAGCAGCTACTAATGCCTTCAGCAACTACAGTACAAATACCTTTAGCAGCTATTAATGCCTTCAGCAACTACAGTACGAATACCTTTAGCAGCTACTAATGCCTTCAGCAACTACAGTACGAATACCTTTAGCAGCTACTAATGCCTTCAGCAACTACAGTACGAATACCTTTAGCAACTACTAATGCCTTCAGCAACTACAGTACGAATACCTTTAGCAGCTACTGATGCCTTCAGCAACTACAGTACGAATACCTTTAGCAACTACTAATGCCTTCAGCAACTACAGTACAAATACCTTTAGCAGCTACTAATGCCTTCAGCAACTACAGTACGAATACCTTTAGCAACTACTAATGCCTTCAGCAACTACAGTACAAATACCTTTAGCAGCTACTAATGCCTTCAGCAACTACAGTACGAATACCTTTAGCAACTACTAATGCCTTCAGCAACTACAGTACGAATACCTTTAGCAGCTACTGATGCCTTCAGCAACTACAGTACGAATACCTTTAGCAACTACTAATGCCTTCAGCAACTACAGTATGAATACCTTTAGCAGCTACTAATTCCTTCAGCAACTACAGTGCAAATACCTTTAACAGCTACTAATGCCTTCAGCAACTACAGTACGAATACCTTTAGCAGCTACTAATGCCTTCAGCAACTACAGTACAAATACCTTTAGCATATACTAATGCCTTCAGCGACTACAGTACAAATACCTTTAGCAACTACTAATGCCTTCAGCAACTACAGTGCAAATACCTTTAACAGCTACTAATGCCTTCAGCAACTACAGTACGAATACCTTTAGCAGCTACTAATGCCTTCAGCAACTACAGTACGAATACCTTTAGCAGCTACTAATGCCTTCAGCAACTACAGTACAAATACCTTTAGCAGCTACTAATGCCTTCAGCAACTACAGTACGAATACCTTTAGAAACTTCTAATGCCTTCAGCAACTACAGTACGAATACCTTTAGCAGCTACTACTGCCTTCAGCAACTACAGTACAAATACCTTTAGCAGCTACTAATGCCTGCAGCAACTACAGTACGAATACCTTTAGCAGCTACTAATGCCTTCAGCAACTACAGTACGAATACCTTTAGCAGCTACTAATGCCTTCAGTAACTACAGTACGAATACCTTTAGCAGCTACTAATGCCTTCAGCAACTGCAGTACGAATGCCTTTAGCAGCTACTAATGCCTTCAGCAACTACAGTACAAATACCTTTAGCAGCTATTAATGCCTTCAGCAACTACAGTACGAATACCTTTAGCAGCTACTAATGCCTTCAGCAACTACAGTACGAATACCTTTAGCAGCTACTAATGCCTTCAGCAACTACAGTACGAATACCTTTAGAAACTACTAATGCCTTCAGCAACTACAGTACGAATACCTTTAGCAACTACTAATGCCTTCAGCAACTACAGTACGAATACCTTTAGAAACTACTAATGCCTTCAGCAACTACAGTACGAATACCTTTAGCAACTACTAATGCCTTCAGCAACTACAGTACGAATACCTTTAGCAGCTACTAATGCCTTCAGCACTACAGTACGAATACCTTTAGAAACTACTAATGCCTTCAGCAACTACAGTACGAATACCTTTAGCAGCTACTAATGCCTTCAGCAACTACAGTACGAATACCTTTAGCAGCTACTAATGCCTTCAGCAACTACAGTACGAATACCTTTAGAAACTACTAATATGTATATCAAGGATACCTGCTGCAAAGAAGCTCTTCATAATGTTGCTCTTATGGCTACGTTCACACTGCAGGCTGAAGTGACTCAAATCCGATCTTTTCGCCCATATGTGACCTGTATCCGATCTTTTATTGACAATATGAACGACACAGATCCGATTTTTTCAAATCCGACCCAGGCCGTTTGGATATGTGGTCCTAATTCCGATTCCTATCCGCTCTTTTCATATGCGACTTCAGTCTGAACCGCCAGGTCGCATTCATCCGACTTACACGTCATCAACGAGCCACAAACGTCACTATTCTGCGCTGAAGTAGGCGGCGGGTCTCTCAAAAAAAGTTACAACAACATGGCGCATAATCACGGGCGCAGATAGAGGGGGGGACTCGTCCCACCCAGATTTAAATTCACCTCGTTCGGTCCCCCCCACTTATAGGGAGGAAAAAACGTCTATGCTGTCTTTCTTTGCATAAGGCAAACCTCAGGGAAAAATCAAAAGACTAATTACCATTCGGTTTATTGAGGTGCACAGCAGTGTATACATATAGTTGCAACAACTCACATAAAACAAAGACTGATATTCGGTTGGTTGAGCTGCGCAGACTGCACAGGTTGCGAGCTCGTGCTTGGTTGCTATGGTAACCCACAACAAGTTTGACAGGCATATCGGGGTTGGGGTTGGTTTGCTGGCAGCTTTGTCCCCCCCAGTTTTTTGTCCCCCCCAGTTCAAAAAAACGTATCTGCGCCCCTGCGCATGACATCAATGCGAGGGACGCTTCGGGCTGTGAAGGTTCTGAATCTTCTCAATGGAAGGACGCAGAGGTTAGGGAGCTGATTTCCATTTGGGGGGATGCAGCTATTCAAGCTAGATTGGATGGGTCATACCGCAACCGGGCGGTTTTACTTCCGTAAACACTGGCCATGCTCACTGCGTGTGACGTCATCGTATCCTGCAATGCGCATGCGGAACACTTTTAGGTCACTTTTCGTTCATACTGAGGATCACATACAAGTCGCATATATTTGTTAATGTGAACGACCTCACAAAAAAATCGGATTTCACAAAAAAATCGGAATTGAGCATTAAGCCTTGCAGTGTGAACGTAGCGTAAGACTCCTTCTTACGAGTGAGTTCGGGAAAACCACGTACAGAGACGATGTTCGTTGCTTAAGAGCATCTCTTAACTCGCTCTTTAGCTCTAAAGGCTAATGTTATCAGGAAACCTTCCCCATATCGGCAGCAACTAGGGCCTAAAACTATAGTCATTAAATAGGGAGCCCAGGAGCATAGTAGTGTCCGTTTTGGACTGAGGAAGCTCCAAGAGCATTGACTTCCTTTGGTTCAGTGAATTTTAATATAGGACGCCATTTTTGGTCAGGAAATATTGGGTAGAAAGAAACTGGTCTGTTCTGGGCGTTACTGCTCATTAGGTCCTGGGCCTAACAGTGTCTGAGATGATCATCTGCTTTCTGGTCCTGAGTAAACCTGCCCTTGTTCTGGATCTGCTGGAATAACTTATGAATAGTGACCGAGCCTTGGTCTCTCCCCCTCTCCCTCCCTTCCCTTGTTGTCAGTCGGGAGCACTGTTTTAGCAAGTCTTTTGGAATGAGGAGGGACGTACAGATGATCTTTGATAACAATGCAGATCTCTCTTTTTTTTCTTTGAACCAATTTCAAATAGCAGAAGCACTGGCAGGCTTTGAACAATGCAACACTAATAGAAAAAGACAAATACACCTTTATTTGCCACACACACACACACACACACACACACACATTACAGTTCTTTACTTTGCATATCTCAGTTTGTTAGGAAGCACAGGGTCAGCCATGATGGAGCGCTGCTGGAGCAGATGGAGTTAAGGGCCTTGTTCAGGTTAGTCAGTTAGTACGGCTTCACTCACAAATCTCTGGCCATCAGCAATCTGCTCTGTTGCCTCTTCACTGGTGGTACTTCAGGTGTGTTGGTACTCATGGTGTTACTAAGTTTATATTAACATGTGAATATGCACGTGAGGAGATGTGTTTAATTTATCAGTTTTGGATCCTTTTCTGTAATGGGGATGATGATTAAGGCACATCGTACATCAGAACGTAGCAGAGTCTGCATGAATGAAGGCACAGCAGCACCGGGACACTGAAACCTGCAAGACAAGGACACTGTAGGATCATCTAGGCACTCTCTGAAATTAAATACACCTGGTAGCGCACAGAGTACATCAGGGTTATTGAGTTGGTGTTTAATGTCTACATTCAGCTTTTGGTTAAAAAAAAAAGAAAGAAAAAAGATTGGTTGCGAAATCTTGTTAATTGTTAACATCAGTATGACATTTTATTTCCTGAATACATCTCTCTCTCTCTCTCTCTCTCTCTCCCTAATCTTTATGCACCTGCCTGCTGTGTTTAGAACTTTTTTCAGTCATGAGGAATCAAATGAAATATTAAAATTGTCAGGAAGACAAAAAAGGTCATACGGTATTTTATCATAACATAGTTCTGCATTTCATTTTCTGTGTTTTGTGAAGGATCTCGAAATTAAGATGATTGTCTTTATCAAACACGAGCTGGAGATGTTTAAGAAATTTCTGAGGAAAGAAAACACCAGATATTATGGAGAGGTGAGAGATGATCTGTGGAGCATTAAAGAAGCAGCTCTTGATATGGCATTGTACTTTCTGAAGTTGATGGAACACAATGATCTCGCTGATGCACTCCAAGGTAAGAGATCTGACAGTATCTGATGTTTCTTAAGAAGGAAAATATGTAAAATAGTCGTTTGAAATTTTCATACTACTGTCCATATGTAGAACACAGGGTGTGTGTGTGTGTGTGTGTATGTTTAAGAAGACTCTGATTTTTAACAGAGCTTCAGGTTCTCTTTTATTTTTCAAACGTGAGCTTTCAAAAATAAGCACAAATGACAAGGGGTGACACCCTGCTCAAGCTCACGCTCCATGCATGTATATGTGTTATGCTCTGCCAGCTCGGTCTCTCTCTCTCTCTCTCTCTCTCTCTCTGGCTCATGGCAGTCAAAAAGCACAAAAAGTAGGCTGGGGGTAAGAAGACACAGGTGAGAATCATCACACATGATCAAGCATCAGTGTGGCGTGATTGGAACAGAGGGTAAAGGGGGCCCTCGTAGGTTTGAGGGCCAAACGTTCCTTCTCAATTATGCTGTACTTACTCTCCTTTACTGGGAGTTTTCAGCTGATGTACAGCACTGGGCATTTTGCCGCCTCCACCACCTGGGACAAAATGGCCCCCAGCTCTTTGTCTAACAGATCCATCTGCAAAACCAAACTAATGCAAGAGTGGGCACCAAGAACACAGGGCTGCTCCAATCACTGTTTGGCTCCTCGATTACTCCGATGTTGAATATAGCCTTGAGTTCCTACCAAACCATATTTTTGTGCTTGGGTCAATGATGGGGACAGCTGTGTCCCACCACACTTGGCAGAGTCTCAACCTGTGTTTGAGGTCTCTGAGGTTTGTGTGAGCAGGTCGAGGCAAAAACACATCAGAACATTCCCCTTGCATCATGGCAAACTGTGACCTCTGGGACTGCAGTGTTTGTACCTCTAATTAACACTAACGACAGTACACTGCTCGGACAGTTATCATCTCGCTTTATTCACGTCTCTGCTTCCGACACACACACACACACACACACAACACATGATGTCATCACGCATGCCATGTAAGTCGCCACACACTACATCCCTCCCCTTCTTAGATGATGACTGACATCATAATAACTCATTAACATAAACATTAACTGTGAACTATCTCAGTCCATTAGTTACATTGTTGACACCATATCAAACTTGTAATAGCATCTTCAACATCCAATACAGTAATACTAACTTCAAGTAATCTTAGCGTAACCTTATTCTAACTCCTACACACCCGTGTTCAGTACACTTGCATCGCAAACATAAATTCAATCTCGCTTAGAAATGTAACCAAAATCCTTCTGTTAAGGCTAGAAATGTACCCAAACTTTGCAGTTCAAACAAGAAGCATTATCATAACTATAAATTCAGTTTTAACAAAACTTATTCAGTTTACCCTAAATATATATCAAAACAATCTTCAGTTTTAGGAAAACATTAACTTCTTCCGTTTACACAAAATATATCAAAACAATCTTTACTTTAGAAAACTTTCACTTTTTTTCTGACAAAACCTTTTCTTTAGACAGAGCATTTTCATTCTTTTCTTCCAATCACATACCATAACCTGAATGGTGAGGGTGGACTACCCTGCCATTAAGACCCATGCCGGGGATTATTCTGCCCCTTATGGCACTGTCTGCCTCAGTGACAAAGTCTGTAAGATGAGTTGGCAGCCTCCCAGCTCTTTGAGGTCTACCTTCCTGCTGAGGGGTTTCATCAGACACTGTCTCAGCAGGTCCAGCTGCACACATCAGCACACCAGTCTCTTGTTCCGGCTCAACCCATCGCTTCACAAATGATACATGATGCATCATCTTCTTGCTGTCCTTCTTAAGAATACCTGATTGACCTTTTCGATTTACCACCGTATAGGGGTCACATTCAAATGGTGTCGAAAGTTTTTGTTTCTACTGACATAACGATACTTTGTCACCCTGTTTCACTGTGCTTTCTTTTGCTCTTCTGATTCTGTCTGCATCTAAACGTCCCTTCTCCTTCACAGTATCAGTCATGCGAACAGCAGCATCCTGTCTTGTAGGTTGCAGCTGGCAATCCACTGACAGTTCAGGAAATTTGGTTCTGATCTGGTGGTTGAATAGTCGCTCAGCCGGACTGCGGCCTGTGACACAGTGAGGGGTGCTGCGGTAGGCCAGAAGGAAGACGTCCAGCTCAGTGCGCCAGTCCTTCCCTTCAGCGTGAGCTGCACGTCTGGCCTTACAAAGAGTTCTGTTCTGTCTTTCAACTCCGCCATTCGCCTGAGGCCAATATGGCATGATGCGGCAGTGTGCGATTCTGCTCTCCTGTAGATATGTTTTGAACTCCTTTGACAGAAATGGAGTGCCATTGTCTGTCACTATGCATTCTGGGATTCCGTGTGTTGCAAATGAGTGTCTCAGACATTTAATTATGTTCGCAGAGGCGGGGTTTTGGAGGATATCAACCCTCACCCACCTGGAGTAGTAGTCAGTCAGTACCAGTAGATGGTCTCCTGATGGAAATGGACCACACATGGAAATGGACCACACATGTCCAACAACAGTCTTTTTGCCCAACACACTGATTTGTGTTTCTTCAATCACTTGGATTTTTGCAGAAGACAGTTTCTGATCTCTTATTTGCTTTGAAATCAGCAGCGAAAATACCTTTTACAGGGAGTGGCATTGTAGAGGCGACTGGATAGACTTTCTTCTCTGGGCACTGTAGCTCGAGGTCACTTTTTGACTTCTACTGCTTAAACTTAGACACAGTCACAGTATTACATGAAGCCACTGAGTCTATCAACATGTCTACTGGCTGGTCATTTACTTGTACTTGTTATTGTGCACTCTCGGCTCATGTGTCCTGCACGCCCACACCTGTAACGCTTCATGCTGTGCCCCTCCCCTGGTGACTGATCTTGAACTTTGGAGAATTTAGATCTTATTGTTTTGCCTCTACTTTTTTCATGTTTTTTTCTGCACAGCATTAACTGTTAATTTCTCCATCCTTGCAGCTTGTTGATCTGCTATCTCCATTGCTCTTGCAATTTCCTGGAGCCCTGAGGGTTTCAAATCTTTCTCATGCAGCAGCCGTCTGCGCAGCGTGATTGAAGTGCACTTGTCAATCACTTGATCACGTATGAAATCATCTCCATTATCTCCGGATTCACATGTAGCTGCTAGCTTCTTTAATCTACTCACAAAACTATCCATGGACTCTCCTTGTGCTTGTTTTGTTTGTCTAAACACATGTCTCTCGTAGGGGATGTTTTTCTGCGGTGCAGAATATTCATTTAACTTGTGTACAGCACCATCATAGTCAACATCGTCTGCAGTGTCGTTTAGAGTGAAGAAGCTACCCTGGACTTCAGCTCCTGCTAAGTGTAGCATTAAGGCCTTTTTCTGTGCATTCTTGCAGATTCCTGACACGGCTAAATAGAGTTTAAAACTATTTATCCACTTCTGCCAGCGGATATCGACATTAGCTGAGTCGCTTAAAGCCTGGTGCTTGATTGTGTGACTTTTTGACGCAAGCAAAAAATTGCTTCATATGCGGATATTTGCGACGGCAATTTTTTTTGTTGCTTGCGACAGATCATAGGTATCAAACATGCTTGATATTCTGTGACAAAAAAATCGCCAATTGCTGACTTGTTGCAGAGATATTGCCACGTGTGCGTGTCTTTGTGATGACAAAGCGATCACCTCCAAAGGCTAAGCCAATCCCCACCTGTGAAGTAGTCACGTGATTTCCATGTGACTTGCATCCTCCTCCCCAAATTGCCCACCGGTCACAGATAACGCACACATGCAGCTACTTGAGAGGGGAAACTTGCATCCAAAAATCGCAACACACTTGTGATGAGAAATCGCTCATGTGCGCTGGGCTTAACACATCGAAGGGAGCTACGGTACCACCAGTAAACTTAGCACCATGCTAAAGCCACTCACTTCTCTTCCCTCCTCCTCATCAGATTTAATTTCATGCATTAACTAACATTAGTTTCTCTTGCACAATACAGTGTTCTGTTTTACATCCTCATCACCATTTGTAGTTTGTACCTCTAATTAACACTAACAACAGTACACTAATGACAGTTATCATCTTGCTTTATTCACGTCTCTGCTTCTACCACACACACACACGCAACTCATGACCTCATCACGCATGCCATGTGAGTTGGCATACACTACAGGGACCATGAGGGATGTTCTCCACAGGGGAAGGGGGTGTAATGAGCAGAGGTTTTTTAGCAGCACCTCTGGTATATAAATCACACTGTACATAGAACTTACACAGATTTGCTCAGTAAACTAAGATTTGTGCACTGAACTGATATTGCACTGCACATAAACTCTCATCTCATTATCTCTAGCCGCTTTATCCTGTTCTACAGGGTCGCAGGCAAGCTGGATCCTATCCCAGCTGACTACGGGCGAAAGGCGGGGTTCACCCTGGACAAGTCGCCAGGTCATCACAGGGCTGACACATAGACACACAACCATTCACACTCACATTCACACCTACGGTCAATTTAGAGTCACCAGTTAACCTAACCTGCATGTCTTTGGACTGTGGGGGAAACCGGAGCACCCGGAGGAAACCCACGCGGACACGGGGAGAACATGCAAACTCCGCACAGAAAGGCCCTCGCCGGCCATGGGGCTCGAACCCGGACCTTCTTGCTGTGAGGCGACAGCGCTAACCACTACACCCCCGTGCCGCCCCTGCACATAAAATGTACACAGTAAATTGTACATCAGACTGTATATGGCACATTAGACTCTATATATTTGCATTGGAACATATATTGTACATTGGACTGTATGTTGTATATTGTCGAGTGTACATTAGAATTATCGCATTTTCACCTTTTTTCCTTTGTTTATTTTTACTTTTTACTTTCCTCCCTGCATTCAAACTGGGCAACAAGGGAATTTCATTGTAAAAAAAGTGTTTTATCTGTGCATATAACAATAAATGCTTTGACTTGACTTGGTCTCGGCTCCTCCCTCTCAGGACCTACCAGAGCCACAAGAACCATCTCTCTCCATTGTTTAAGGAGATTAAGGTGGTATAGTTACAGTGCATTGCCTCTATCCATTTGCCTGATCTTATAGTCGACTTCCCCAACTTGCTGTGTGATCTCAAAGGTTCCTTGCCACTTTACAAGTAATTTAGAGCTCAGTGTGGGTGGAAAAATTAGTATCCAGCATTGTCTCCCTGGCCAGAACTGAACCTGATCCTGGAAATCGCTGAATTCCCCTCAGTGCCAACAAACCTGCCAGGGCTTTGTTCCAGTTCTGGTGGGCAAGAGATGTTTCCCCTGTCTATTGAAAAACAGAACATGGAGAGACAGAGAAGATGAATGGCTTCATGGGTTGGTTTTGGGTTTGGTGGAGGCTGGCAAGAGACTTTATGATTTTACATAGTTGGGAGGATTCTATGGCAGCATCTGAGTCCTCTCTCCTGGATTTCACCATCACTGTAGAACCCTGTGCGTGTGCAAGGCAGAAGACTCAGGATTTTCACTCAGACTTACACTAAAGCTTCGGGCTCACTTTTATTTTTCAACTTTTCAGCACACATTCAA
The DNA here is from genome assembly GCF_027579695.1 of Neoarius graeffei. Taxonomy (NCBI): domain Eukaryota; kingdom Metazoa; phylum Chordata; class Actinopteri; order Siluriformes; family Ariidae; genus Neoarius; species Neoarius graeffei. Next base: position 104,267,722 of record NC_083574.1, on the reverse strand, counting down.
ATTAATTCACCATCAAAAGTAAATATAAATCAAAATGGGCAGTACCAGTTGTGGGTTCATGTTCAAGCTCATGCTCCATGCGCGTGTGTGTGTGTGTGTGTGTGTGTGTGTGTGTGAGAGAGAGAGAGAGAGAGAGCATAAAAAATGCACACATGAGTGTCAGGGTGCAGGCATTTATGGATACAGGGGAGAGCGGGTACATCGCAAACTGATAACCAAATTCAAAACAGCAGTCTGAAGACGTAGTCAGGGACGGGCAGGGGTCGGGTGATTCACAAACAGAATGTCAAAGGGCAGGCGAGTAATCAGAGTCAGAAATGAATGTAAACAAAGTCAAACACACTAGAAGTCAGGCAGAAAGTAAGAAGACTCGGTATGATCAGGCACGGGAACACAGAACGATACTTCATGGTGAGTGTTTGTGAATGCTGGGCTTATATAGGGAAGTAATTACGGGGAAATGGGAAACAGGTGTCCTTCCTAGAATTCCGGAGATGAAGGGTGCTGTGGTGCTTGGGAAGTGTAGCCCGGAGCGGCCATGTTTAGAGGCTGCTCCAAATTCTCAGGTCTTCAGTGTGATTACTGGCAATGATTCAGCAGGTGGTAACAAAAAGCTGAGAATGATCATGTGTTATCTGCCTGTTCAACCCGCCTCCTCTCCATCCAAAGCCAACATTTGACCACACCCTAATTTCTGTATTTGTCTTAACTATATGACTAAATGTAGCGATGTCTTTACTGTTTGATAGTTGAAATGTATTTAATTAATATATTTGTCTTTCTTGTGTTTTCTAATTTTTTAATTAGATGCGCTCATAGAAGTTCAACAGCGTGCACTCAAATCAAACCTGTGTAAGAAGTATAAGTGTGTATGGGAAGGAATTGCAAAGCGGGGAGAGTCAAGCATTCTGAGCAACATCTACACAGATCTGTACATCACTGCAGGTGGAAGTGGACAAATAAAAGAAGAACACGAGGTGAGACAAATTGAAAAGCAAAAAACTCGTGGAAAAAATGGAGACCATGAAATTGAGCAAGAAGAACAAATTGAATGCAAGGACATGTTCAAACCATTACATGAAGAAGAGAAACCTGTCCGAACTGTGGTGACACAGGGGGTCGCTGGCATTGGAAAATCCATCTGTGTGCAGAAGTTTGTTCTAGACTGGGCTGAAGGGAATGACTATCAGGACATTCAGTTCATATTTCCACTGCCTTTCAGAGAACTGAACCTGATGGAGAAGGAAATGCGCAGTTTAAGGGACCTCATCTATTATTTCTTTCCAGAAGTAAAAGGAATGAGATTCACAAAGAGGTATAAAGTCATGCTCATCTTTGATGGCCTGGATGAGTGTCGACTTCCTCTATCATTCCATCAGAATGAGATGTGGACTGATGCATCAATGCCAGCCTCACTGGACACTATAATGACAAGCCTTATGAAAGGAAATCTTCTTCCGTCTGCTCTCATCTGGATAACCACTCGACCAGCAGCAGCTGCTAAGATCCCAGCTGAACATGTGGACCGGGTCACAGAGGTGCGTGGCTTCAATGATGTACAAAAAGTGGAGTACTTCAGAAAGAACATCAGAGATGAGAATCTGGCCAACACAATCATTGATCATATTAAAGGCTCAAAAAGCCTCTTCATCATGTGTCATATTCCAGTCTTCTGTTGGGTTACGGCGACTGTTCTTCAGGAGATTTTGGGAGGAACAGACAAGGAAGACATTCCACAGACTCTGACAGAGATGTACACACGTTTTCTTATCTTTCAGACCATACAGGGAGACAAGAAATACAATAGAAACAATGCCTCAGACATTCCGTGGGATAAAGAGGGAATTCTTTCACTGGGAAAGCTTGCCTTTAGTCACCTGGAAGGAAACCTGATTTTCTATGCAGAAGATCTCAAAGCCTGTGGAATTGAGCTCAATAACATAAAGGTGTACTCAGGACTGTGCACTCAGGAGACTGGCAGATTTGGACAGACGTTTTTCAGCTTTGTTCATCTCAGCATTCAGGAGTTCATTGCTGCCTTGTTTACTTACCTATTGCTCAGAAATGAAAAGAAGAATGTTTTTGAACAGCTTGAAGAGAGCAAGGAAACAAAAGCTATTGATTTCCTCAGAATTACAGTAGACAAGGCTTTGGAGAGTGAAAATGGACACTTGGATCTTTTCCTCCGCTTCCTTCTGGGCCTGTCATTGGAGTCCAATCAGAAGCTCATTCGAGGTCTGCTGACACACACAGGAAGCAGCTCTGACTGTCAGAAAGACATAATTAACTACATCAAGGGCAAATTTAATCAAAATCCATCTCCAGAGAGATCAATCAATCTGTTTTACTGTCTGAATGAGTTAAAAGATGATTCACTCGTGAAAGAGATCCAAAGTTACATGAGCTCAGGACGTCTCTCTGAAGCTGAACTCTCACCTGCTCAGTGGTCTGCTCTGGTCTTTGTGTTGCTGACATCAGATGAGGATCTGGAAGTGTTTGAGCTACAGAAATTCATAAGATCAGATGAATGCTTTAAAAGACTGCTACCAGTCGTCCAGGAAGCCACAACAGCTCTGTAAGTAAAACCTGTTTCTCCATTTAGCAAGTTTTGTCATCCAAAAGCACTTTCATGGCTACAACAAGACAATAAGACACTGATTAAATGGCATAACACTAACACTAGATTTGTAGCTTGACATGAACTTGAGCTTTTGAAATTGCCATCAAAGTGAATGTTTGTATTTTGCATGGCTGAACATCAGATGCTTATGTGTTTGGAACAACTCATTTGAAACCCATGAACATTAATTAACTGTCTCCTTTATAATGGGCAGAAAGCTTGGAACTTGGTAGTTGGTGGTGCAACAAAAGACAGATGGTTTTTACTCAGTTCAGATTCTCCTTTCAGGCTCAGTGATTGTAACCTGACAGAGAGAAGCTGCTCAGCTTTACACACAGTTCTCAGCTCTGAATCCTCCAAACTGACTGAGGTGGATCTGAGCAGAAACCATCTGGAGGACTCAGGAGTGAAGCAGCTTTGTGTTGGACTGAAGAATCCAAACTGTAAACTGGAGAAACTGGGGTGAGTTCATCTCTCCTATTGGGTCGACTTCACCAGAATGGTTGCTTATAAATCTCCCTTAAACCACAAGTGAACACTGAATGAAGTGTTTGGAAAAAGAATTTCAGGTTAATGGTGAGATACAGCTTACATGTTCAAATGACAGAACACACAATATTTCACTTTAATTCTGATATGAATCCATACGATCAAACACTGAAATAATGAGTGAATAAAAAGCTTTAATGATGCTGCATGTCAAAAGATTAAATAACTGAAATCATAACTGTGCTCAATTAAAAAAAAAGTAGGTGCAGTTTGACAGAGTGAAAATGTGGAATGTTTGGTCAGTGATGTGCGTAATCGTGAATCAATTTGGTGTGAATCGGATCAAAAAGAAAATATTAGATTTCATGGTGTGATCTTCATGATTAAATAACAAAAGGCTTTTGTCCTCTTAGACTGATGTCTTCAGTTTTTTTAATATAATATAATTAGAAACGCCATGTTTCTCAGTGTGCCAAAGAGCTTCTTAACTCTATATTGCTTCCTTTGATGTTCATCCATTTTATTCTGTCTCCTCTCTGACAATATTTTACACAGACTTTCAGACTGCAGGATAACAGAGGAAGGATACGCTGCTCTGGCTGAAGCTCTGAAATCATCCCACCTGATAGAGCTGGATCTCAGAGGGAACGACCCTGGAGCATCAGGAGTGAAGCTGCTCACTGATTTACTCCAGGATCCAGACTGTAAACTAACAACACTGAGGTGAGTAAATTATAAATAACAGGAATGTTTGAAAGGGAAATGTTCAGTGTTTAAATGTTTCAAGGAAACCAAAAATGATTATTTTTATTAAGGTCCCTGATAATTGGTTATTCTAACAAACAGATTTTATAACAGTATAAGCATGTATTCTTCTATTGAAAAAAAAAAAACATTGAAACTTTTTTTATATAAAGCAGTGTCCTGATATGGCCAAAGATATTTTCAAAGATAAAGATTTAAAAATAATCTCTGTTTTTGATGAGTCCCGAATGCTACAGCGAGGCATATTTAAGATAATGCAGTTGATGTTGATCAGTGTTCGAGTAAACTTTTCCCCTCACAGACTGTTGAAAAGTCCTGAAGCAGAAGAAGCCTGTGGTCGTCTGACTAAAGTTTTAGAGACAAACCCCTTATTGCAGACGCATCTGAACCTGAGGGGGAAAATAAAAGGAGACTCCGAAGTGAAGCAGCTCTCTGCTCTACTGAAGGATCCACACTGCAGAGCTGAGACACTCACGTGTGCACATTATTATTATTATTATTATTATTATTATTATTATTATTATATTGAAACATGCATTAAGAGTGACATATCAAAAATAAAACATTGAACTTTAATTCCCTGAACGTTGATTATTTTCCATGCATTGTGTGGTTGAACTCATTGTAAAAGTGGTGGACCTTTTTCTTTTTAGACTGACTGAATGTAATCTGATGATGGAAAGCTGTAAAGCTCTGGCTGAAGTTCTCAGTTCACACCGTTTTCTAACTGAGTTGGACTTGAGTAAGAACGGCCTACAGAATTCAGGTGTCCAGCAATTATCTGAAGGACTGAAGAACCAAAGCTGTATTCTGAAGATATTAAGGTACAGTAATATCTCACTATATAAGCAGTGCAATAGTATTACTGGTAGTAGTAATAAAAATAATATAAAATCAATGTCATAAAAATAATTTAATAAAGCCTAATAATGATTATTATGTGGATGTTACACATTGTTTTTGTTCCTGCTTTTGTAGCTTAAGAGCTCAAGTTTCCAAACCTGTCATTGCTTAACTCTTGAATATTTTCTATCGTGAATATTCTCATTAAAAATCGTATAATCTCTACTTTCCAAAGAAATGGATCTGGTTAAGATCTGTTCAGTACTTTGGGAGTAACGGCAGGTTGAAGTCGGTACAACAGAGTAAAAACTCTGCTCACAGGATGTCGGGAAACTGCCAGTGCTTTTCTTTCTGAGTGACGGGAAAGCAGTCAGGCTCTCTCTCTCTCTCTCTCTCTCTCTCTCTTTCCCCTGATCGGTTTCCTGCTGGATTACTTTTCAATATCAATCAGATCACTTTTATAGGGATGTTCTCTCACTGTTTCTGATGAAGGATTCAGCAAAATGTCCCCTCTGCTAGTTTTGATGTTCTGATTCACGAGAGATTTGAAGTAAGTTTTCACAGCTTTACCCATTTATTTTTTCAAATCAAACTGATTCCTGTAAATAAATAACTATTATAGAATATGACTGTAGTTGTTTTGATGAAAAATATTGGGATCTTAGTGGTCGGAATAAGATTTTAAATAATAAACACTAGTAGGCCCTGCTTTTGAGAAACAGAAAGCCCCACATGGCACAAAAAGGGGATTAGAAATAATCTTTTATTCCTTTTTCGTTGAGTGTACCGATTTAACTTTTTAACCTAATTAGCATAATTAATACTAATTAAATACTAATTTGCATGATTGGTTTTTACTAATTTTTTAAATTTTGTATTCAGTCTACAACCATCTATGTGCTGCTAATTTCCATGTAAATATATTGGAAAATAAAGTTATTATGAAAAAACATTTGATCTCATTGGTTAATGAGGCCCATTTCGGCCCATGTGATCCTCATACAGAATATTATGGCAGTTTTCTAAAAATTAAACCGTTTTTTAAATCTTTGATTTGTGATATCTCGAGAACGGATTTAAACATATTTTAATTATGTAACAAGTATGTTGTTCTGCGTTCACTTCTGAATTCAGTGAGAGCAGTTTCAAGCAACTTGGAATGAATTTGAATTTTTAGCTGATATGCCTACTTATAACCCAATTTGGATCCTAATACATACTGCCCTGCCAAAAAAAAGTTGCACACACTAATATTTGGTTCTCAGTGGGGTTCAGGTGTGGAGATTGGGCTGGCCATAACGGTTTTGATCTTGTGGTTCTCCATCCACACCTTGATTGACCTGGCTGTGTGGCATGGAGCATTGTCCTGCTGAAGACCCAATCCTCAGCGTTAGGGAACATGGTCAGAGCAGAAGGAAGCAAGTTTTCTTCCAGGATGACCTTGTACATGGCTTGATGGCTCATACAGTGGTGCTTGAAAGTTTGTGAACCCTATTGAATTTTCTATATTTCTGAATAAATATGACCTAAAACAACATCACTGTAGAGCTCTCTGAGGTGTGGGTGGAGCACAGAGGACGGCAGGACAAAGCTTCAGGTAAGAATAGGCATTTATTGCCAGACTTTTCAGTATAACAACGGTTCTATTCAGGTAAATACACACACACACACGCTGTGTTCTTGTCCCGGGAAGAGCTCTCCTCTGCTCTCCCTCTGCCTCCTTAAATAGGGCGCGGTTACTGGGAAGACACACAAACACAGGTTAATTACCGTCAGGTGTAGTGATTCTGCCACTCACCTTCCCTGGCTCCGCCCTCCTGTCACAGACCGGCGCTTGACCACGCCCCCGCTGCCACATACCCCCACCGCCCGACTCAGGCCGGGCGGCCGTCCGGCCTGCAGCCGACTCCCCCCCCCCCCCTTGACAGGAGAGGAAGTCCGCCACGACCATCTGCGCCCCCGGCCTGTGGACCACCTTGAAATTGAAGGGTTGGAGTGCCAGATACCAATGGGTGATCCGCGCGTTGGCATCTTTCATGCGGTGGAGCCACTGGAGGGGCGCGTGGTCTGAACAGAGGGTGAAAGGGTGCCCCAGCAGGTAGTAACGGAGGGCGAGGACCGCCCACTTGATCGCCAGGCATTCTTTCTCAATCGTGCTGTAGCGCCCCTCATGCACCGACAGCTTCCTGCTAATGTACAGAATGGGGCGGTCCTCCCCCTCCACCTCCTGGGACAACACCGACCCCAGCCCTCTGTCCGACGCGTCAGTCTGCAACACAAAAGGGAGAGAAAAGTCAGGGGAGTGTAATAGTGGCCCCCCACACAGTGCAGCCTTTACCTCAGAGAAAGCCCGCTGGCACTGCTCTGTCCACTGGACCAGATCTGGCACCCCCTTTTTAGTGAGGTCAGTCAGCGGGCTGGTGACGTCCGAATAATTAGGTATAAACCTACGATAGTAGCCAGCCAGCCCCAGGAACTGTCTCACCCCCTTTTTGGTCTTGGGCCTCGGGCAGGCCGCAATCGCTGCTGTCTTGTTAATTTGGGGATGCACCTGCCCGTTGCCCAAGTGGAAGCCCAGATACCGTACTTCCACCCGCCCAATCGCACACTTCTTCGGGTTGGCAGTGAGACCCGCCCGTCTCAGCGACCTAAGGACGACCCTCAGGTGTTGCAGGTGCCGCTGCCAGTCGTTACTATAAATGATAATATCATCAAGATAGGCGGCCGCATAGGTGGCGTGGGGCCGGAGGACCCTGTCCATCAGCCGCTGAAACATAGCGGGTGCCCCAAACAGCCCAAAAGGAAGTGTGACAAATTGGTGTAAGCCGAACGGTGTGGAAAAGGCCGTTTTCTCCCGGGATAATGGAGTCAAGGGGATCTGCCAATATCCCTTCGTCAAATCCAGTGTCGAGTAAAAGCAAGCCATGCCTAATCGATCGAGCAGCTCGTCAATACGTGGCATTGGGTACGCGTCGAATTTAGACACCGCGTTGACTTTTCTATAGTCCACACAGAACCGGACCGACCCGTCAGCCTTGGGTACCAAGACCACCGGGCTGCTCCAGTCACTGTGGGACTCCTCAACGATGCCCATTTCGAGCATGGTCTGAAGTTCTTCCCGAACCACCTTTTTTTTGTGTTCGGGTAGCCTGTAAGGGTGGCTACGCACTACCACCCCCGGGGGCGTCTCTATGTGGTGTTCTATGAGGTTAGTGCGACCGGGCAGGGGCGAGAACACATCCGAAAACTCGGCCTGCAACTGGGCGACCTCCGCGAGTTGGGTCGGGGAGAGGTGGTCTCCACAGGGGACTGGAGAGGTACGTGATGCCAATGTCCCTTTTTGAACCTCCGGCCCCAGCTCCACCTTCTCCAGAACTACCGACACCAATGCCACGGGGACCTCCTCGTTCCAGAGTTTAAGCAGATTAAGGTGGTAGATCTGTAGCGCCCCCCCGTCCGTTCGCTTCACCTCATAGTCGACGTCCCCGACTCGCCGTGTGACCTCAAAGGGTCCTTGCCACTTGGCGATTAATTTGGAGCTTGACGTGGGCAACAGTACGAGTACCTTATCTCCCGGAGTGAACTCTCTAAGGCGCGTGCCGTTGTTGTACAGGTGGGCTTGCCGTTCCTGGGCCTGCCGCAAATTCTCCTGAGTTAGGTGCGTGAGCATGTGGAGTTTTGCGCGCAGGTCCATAACGTACTGAATTTCGTTTTTACTCTGTGAAGGTCCCTCCTCCCAATTTTCTCGCAGCACATCTAAGATGCCGCGCGGCTTATGCCCGTATAACAATTCAAACAGGGAGAACCCCGTGGAGGCTTGGGGGACCTCTCGTACTGCATATAACAAGGGTTCGAGCCATTTATCCCAGTTACGTGCGTCCTCACTTACGAATTTTTTGATTATATTCTTGAGGGTGTGATTGAACCGTTCATCTAAACCGTCCGTTTTTGGGTGATAAACGCTGGTGCGGATCGGCTTGATACCTAATAGCCCATACAGTTCGCTCAGTGTTCGTGACATAAACGAGGTGCCTTGGTCAGTCAGAATCTCTTTCGGGATTCCAACTCGGGAGATGACGCAGAAGAGGGCCTCCGCAATACTGCATGCTGAGATATTGCGAAGAGGCACCGCTTCCGGGTATCGCGTTGCATAGTCCACCAGGACTAATATAAAGCGGTACCCTCGTGTTGACCGATCTAATGGCCCGACGAGATCCATCCCAATTCTTTCGAACGGGGTCTCAATTAATGGTAGGGGGCGCAAAGGTGCTTTTGGAATGGCCGCTGGATTTACTAACTGGCATTCGCGGCACGCCGTACACCACCTACGGACATCGCCGCGAATCCCCGGCCAATAGAATCAGGCCATTATTCGGGCTAGTGTCTTATCCTGCCCTAGGTGTCCAGCCATGGGATTAAAGTGAGCCACCTGAAATACCAATTCCCGGCGGCTCTTTGGAATTAACAGCTGTGTGACTCACTCTTTCGTCTGAGTGTCCTGCGTCACTCGGTATAATCTATCCTTCATAATAGAAAAATAGGGGAAGGACGGGGTGGCGTTCGGCTGGAGCGTTTGACCATCGATTACTCTCACTTGGTCAAATGCATGTCGCAGAGTCTCATCTCGCGATTGTTCTAATGGGAAATCCGGGAGGGATTCCCCAACCGAAAGAGGAGGAGCCGGTGGCTCCTCACTCTGTCGCAGAGATGACGTAGACGGCTCTGCGACAGCAGATCCAGCCAAAGCGACACCGGGACCTCCCCCTGTCAAATGGCAGGGCCCACTCTTTACTAGGCGCATCATTAAACCCCGAAATCCCGGCCAATCAGTCCCCAAAATTAAAGAGTGGGTAAGGCGAGGATTAACCGCCGCCTTCACTATAGATTTTTCCCCTCTGAAAAATATGTGGACTGACACCAAAGGGTAGCTGTGAACATCCCCGTGCACACACACAACACCTTCACCCCCTGTGCTCCCCCCAATGCCTCGTCTTGCACCAGGCTTTGGCGGATCGAGGTCTGATTGCAACCAGAATCCACCAACGCCTGATATGTAGCCCCTTGGACACTCACCGGTATGCGATACGCTCCGGCCCGATCGAGGGCAGCTTCTGGCGCGTCGGGGATCTGTACCACCGCGCCCACCTCCATTGCTGTGCACTGTTGTTGCAGGTGGCCCGGCTCCCCGCAGCGCCAGCAAACTGGCCCGGGCTTTCCCTCTGCACCGGTGCTCTGGGGCTCACTCACCTGAGGGGGGGGAGAGACAGACACAGAAGGGAGAAATGGGAGGGCACCACGGGTGCGGCGGGTCGGCTGGGGTGGAGCCGGCCCCCGTCTCCGTGGTGGGGGAATGGGGTGAGGACGGGACACAGAAGGGAGGGGAGAAAGAGAGAGAGAAGAGGAGAGAAGAGAAGACGTCGTCGGCTGTCCTGCCACCGGAACAGCCGCCAAATGATCCTCCGCCAGTCCTACTGCCTGATCCAGCGACGCCGGGCGGTGGCACTGGACCCACTCTGCGGTTCCGGCTGGTAAGCGGGCGATGAACTGCTCCAGCACCACCTGATCGATGATTCCCTCGGCGTCGCGATTGTCGGCCCTCAGCCACCGCCAGCAGGCGTCCCGGAGCTGCTGGCTGAACATGAACAGCCGGCCAATTTCCTCCAACCGCAGCGGGTGGAAGCGCTGGCGCTGTTGTTCTGGTGTGCGCCCCACGCGCTGGAAGACGGCCCGATGAAGGTCCGCGTAGGCCAGCCGGCGGTCGGCGGGGAGCTGTAGCGCGGCCAGCTGTGCCTCTCCCGTCAGGAGGGGGAGGAGGCGCGCCGCGCGCTGCTCCATCGGCCACCCCGAGGCTTCGGCGACCTGTTCGAACAATGCGAGGAATGCCTCAGGGTCGTCCTGCGGGCCCATCTTGGTCATGGTGAGGGGAGACGGGCCCGCGGCCGGGGCGCTGGTGGACCCCGCCGACGCGAGGAGATGCCGGAACGCCTCGCGATCTTCCTGCTGGGCCAGCACCAGGGCTTCGAAGCGCCGCTCTTGTTCCTTTCGGAGCGTGACGAGCGCCTGGTGCTGGCTTTGCTGAGCCGTGGCGAGGGCGTGGACCAGGTCCGCGAACGGGGAGGATTCCATGGGGCTGCTGGGTTGGTGCTCCACCTTTCTCCCGGGTTTCGGCACCACTGTAGAGCTCTCTAAGGTGTGGGTGGAGCACAGAGGACGGCAGGACAAAGCTTCAGGTAAGAATAGGCTTTTATTGCCAGACTTTTCAGTATAACAATGGTTCTATTCAGGTAAATACACACACACGCTGTGTTCTTGTCCCGGGAAGAGCTCTCCTCTGCTCTCCCTCTGCCTCCTTAAATAGGGCGCGGTTACTGGGAAGACACACAAACACAGGTTAATTACCATCAGGTGTCGTGATTCTGCCACTCACCTTCCCTGGCTCCGCCCTCCTGTCACAGACCGGTGCTTGACCACGCCCCCGCTGCCACAATCACATTTTCACACAAGTCCTAAAAGTAGATAAAGAGAACCCAGTTAAACAAATGAGACAAAAATATTATACTTGGTCATTTATTTATTGAGGAAAATGATACAATATTACATATCTGTGAGTGGCAAAAGTATGTGAACCTTTGCTTTCATTATCTGGTGTGACCCCCTTGTGCAGCAATAACTGCAACTAAATGTTTGCGGTAACTGTTGATCAGTCCTGCACACCGGCTTGGAGGAATTTTAGCCCGTTCCTCCGTACAGAACAGCTTCAACTCTGGGATGTTGTTGGGTTTCCTCACATGAACTGCTCGCTTCAGGTTCTTCCACAACATTTCGATTGGATTAAGGTCAGGACTTTTACTTGGCCATTCCAAAACATTTAACTTTATTCTTCTTTAACCATTCTTTGGTAGAATGGCTTGTGTGCTTAGGCTCATTGTCTTGCTGCATAACCCACCTTCTCTTGAGATTCAGTTCATGGACAGATGTCCTGACATTTTCCTTTAGAATTCGCTGCTATAATTCAGAATTCATTGTTCCATCAACGACGGCAAGCCGTCCTGGCCCAGATGCAGCAAAACAGGCCCAAACCATGATACTACCACCACCGTGTTTCACAGATGGGATAAGGTTCTTATGCTGGAATGCAGCATTTTCTTTTCTCCAAACATAACGCTTCTTATTTAAACCAAAAAGTTCTATTTTGGTCTCATCCATCCACAAAACATTTTTCCAATAGCCTTCTGGCTTGTCCACTTGATCTTTAACAAACTGCAGATGAGCCGCAATGTTCTTTTTGGAGAGCAGTGGCTTTCTCCTTGCAAACCTGTCATGCACATCATTGTTGTTCAGTGTTCTCCTGATGGTGGACTCATGAACATTTGCCAATGTGAGAGAGGCCTTCAGTTGCTTAGAAGTTACCCTGGGGTCCTTTGTGACCTCGCCGACTATTACACGCCTTGCTCTTGGAGTGATCTTTGCTGGTCGACCACTCCTGGGGAGGGTAACGATGGTCTTGAATTTCCTCCATTTGTATACAATCTGTCTGACTGTGGATTGGTGGAGTCCAAACTCTTTAGGGATGGTTTTGTAACCTTTTCCTGCCTGATGTGCATCAACAATGCTTTTTCTGAGGTCCTCAGAAATCTCCTTTGTTTGTGCCTTGATACACTTCCCCAAACATGTTGTGAAGATCAGAGTTTGACAGATCCCTGTTCTTTAAATAAAACAGGGTGCCCACTCTCACCTAATTGTCATCCCATTGATTGAAAACACCTGACTCTAATTTCACCTTCAAATTAACTGCTAATCCTAGAGGTTCACATACTTTTGCTACTCTCAGATATGTAATATTGGATCATTTTCCTCAATAAATAAATGACCAAGAATAATATTTTTGTCTCATTTGTTTAACTGGGTTCTCTTTATCTACTTTTAGGACTTGTGTGAAAATCTGATGATGTTTTAGGTCATATTTATGCAGAAATCTAGAAAATTCTAAAGGGTTCACAAACTTTCAAGCACCACTGTATGTCCTTCACAAACAAAAATATGCCCCATTTCAGCCTTGCTGAAGCACCTCCAGATCATCACCGATCCTCCACCAAATTTCACAATGGGTGTGAGACACTGTGGCTTGTAGGACTCTCCAGGTCCCCATCTAACCATTCGATGCCCAGATGATGTGAAAAGCTGGAAATTGGACTCATCAGAGAAGAGCTGACTCCAGTCCTCTACGGTCTAATCCTTATGGTCTTTAGCAAACTTCAGCCTGGCTTTTCTTTGCTTCTTATTGATGCAGGGTTCGAAGTAGACCAAAATATCAGCATAGTGGCACCAGTTATAACAGCCAGGGGAAAGCTCCTCATGGGTTCTACATGCTCAGAGATGCATTCTAGTGCATTTCCTGGCAATTGCAGGCCTCCCTGAAAGTCACTCTTTTTTGGTAATATTAATGAGAGGGGTTTTTTTTCCCCAAAGTTGTTGTGATTTGTTTATGATTGAAGACTTCCCATCTCCCATCTCATTATCTCTAGCTGCTTTATCCTGTCCTACAGGGTCGCAGGCAAGCTGGAGCCTATCCACAGAGCCGATTTCTTTGTGTCCATCTTATGTCTGAGTTCAGGTGATATCTGAAAGCGATGCAGTAACTTAAATTGTGATTCCTTTGCTCTATTACATATGGATATGTTGTTAGCATGCTCCCATATGTCCGCCTCCATAGCTTCGTCTATTACCACCCCAAGGTCCTGGGCCCATGTTTGTATAATTGTAATGTTAGCCTTATTGGACTTATAAAAGGCCTCATAGCATCGCCTTACTATAGCCTTATTGCTATGTATTTTGCATATTAGTTGCTCACTTGGTGACATTTCCAGAGTAAATTTATGCTGAATTGGATTCTGAATAAAGCTTTGACTTGTAGGAACCTAAGAAAATATGTGTGTGATAAATTGTATTTCAATCTTAATTGGTCAAATGACATCATTCTGTCTCCTTCAAATAAGTCTTTCAAAGTTATAATACCAGCACTTTCCCACAGAGCAAACCCATTATCTGTCATGCCTGGGAGAAATTCTGTATTTCTTTGTATTGGAGTAATTGGAGATAAAACATCAGTTCTTTTTTTCCCCATTTCTTAATCATGTCCCAAGCTTTTAGTGTGGATTTAACAATGAAATTATCATCTGCAACCTCTAGTTTATTCCGATTCAGGATAAATGGGAGACTAGCTAATTGTAATGGTTTACCTAAATTATATGCTTCAATATCGAGCCAGACAGAGTCCGAGTCATTCCTTACCCAATCTACTAGATATTGAAATTGGGAAGCCACTTGATACAGTCTAAAGTTGGGAATTGCCAATCCTCCCTGACCTGATGGCAATTGCAATTTTGCTAATTTAAGTCGTGGTCTTTTGCAGTTCCATATAAATGATATAAACCAACCATTCACCATCTTGATAGTATTATTATTTAGTAGGACTGGAATCATTTGAAATTTGTAGAGCAGCCATGGTAAAATATTTATCTTAATCAAAGAGATTCTTCCCAGCATCGAAAGTGGTAAAGAAGACCACCTCTCTAGGTCATCGTGGATGCATTTAAGCAGAGGCTGAAAATTTGCTTTAAGCATCCTTTGCAGCAGAGGAGTAATAAATATACCTAGATAAAGAAAACCTTCTGTTGCCCATCTGAAGGGTGACAAGCCGGGGGAGAGTGGAGCCCCTGACCCAATGGCATGGCCTCTGACTTACTGAAATTTATTTTGTAACCAGAAAACTTACTAAACTCATTAATAACAGTAAGGACTGACCTAATAGATATTTCTGGTTGAGTGATAAACAATAGAACATCATCAGCATACAAGGAAATCTTATGTTGTCTGTGATTAATCGATATACCATGAACAGTAGAGTGGGTTCTAATGGCTTCTGCCAGTGGCTCGATTGCAATCACAAACAGCAGAGGTGATAAGGGGCACCCTTGGCGCGTGCCCCTCCCCAGAGCAAAGTAGGGAGAGCATTTACCATTTGTGATAACAGCCCCTAGTGGATTATGATAAAGCAACTTGACCCATTCAATAAAATCTTTACCTAAATCAAATTCCTTGAGTGTGAAAAACAAAAAATTCCATTCTGTACGGTCGAATGCTTTTTCTGCATCCAATGACACTACCATACCCTTAAGATTATTTTGCTGACACAGCTGAATAATGTTGAGTAACCTTCTAACATTATTACATGAGTTCCTTCCAGTAATAAACCCTGTCTGATCATTATTAATGATAAATGGAAGGATTTTCTCTAGTCTTAAGGCTAGTATTTTAGATAAAATCTTGAAATCTAAATTTAGTAGACTGATAGGTCGGTAGGATGAACACACATCCACTGGTTTATCCTTCTTAAGAATCAGGCTAATGTTCGCTTCTGTAAGTGTTTTGGGAAGAGCTCTCTTCTCAAAGGAGTGATTAAACATGGCAAGTAAATGCTTCACCAACAACGGCTTAAAACATTTATAAAAACCTGAGCTAAAGTCATCAGGACCCAGAGCCTTTCCTGATTGTAAAACACCAACTGCTTCAGCTACTTCTTCCAGTGTTATACGTTCATTCAATACTGTCTTTTGTTGGTCATTAGGCTTGGGCAGATTCAGATTGGAGAAAAAGCCCTCCATAAGTCTAGAGACCCCTGCTGGCTGCTCACTCATATATAACTTTCCATAAAATTCTGTAAAAACCTTATTTATGCCATTGCTATCCAGTTTCGCCTGCCCAGAGACATCTTTAACTGAAGATATGTTCTGAGAGTCAGGTCTATTCTTAACCAGGCTGGCTAAATACTTGCTGGGTTTGTTACCAAATTCATATAATTTCTGCCTTGCGAATCTTATACTCTGCTCTGCCTTCTGAGTGAGCAGTGAGTTAAGTGTTGCTCTTGTGGTCAGAGTTGCTTTAAGATTAGTATCGGTAGGGTTCTGATTATATGCCCTCTCACACTGATAGAAAGCTGTAGCTCTAGTTTCCGTTGCTCTTCTTGACGCTTTCATTTTGTGCTTTTTTCATAAGATATAATCAAACCACGTGAATAAGCCTTACACGTCTCCCATAAAATAGAAGGAGATACATCAGGTGTGTTATTGCATGAAAATAATATCTGAAACTCAGTCTGAAAGAAAGATATGAAATTCGGGTCATTCAACGGATGATTATTAAACCGCCATTTACTCGATCGTTGCTGAGCCTCTCCATGTGAAAACTTTAAGTAAACCGGGGCATGGTCCGATATCGTAATGCTCCCAATATCGCAAGATGAAACAGAATACAACATTGTTTTAGGGACAAACAAGTAGTCTATTCTAGAGCTACTTTTATGCACTCCAGAGAAGAATGTGAATTCTTTGTTGTTTGGATTTAACGCTCGCCACACATCCAAATAGCCTAGTTCTTCACATACATCAGCTGTTGCTCGCGCCCGTTTAGTAGGGTTAGTTCCTTCAGCAGGTAACTTATCATGCGAGGGTCTAATATGCAATTTTACCGCCAGCAATTGACTGAGCACCGTCCAACTCCGCTAATTCTGAGAAAGCTTTTGTTATGAGATCAGGAGGGAGACCTGGTGGGGCATAAACATTTAAAATGGAAATATTTTTGCCAAACAGGCGTCCCTTTATTGCAACATATCTTCCTGCATTATCTTTAGTACAGGATTCTAGCATAAAAGGAAGCCGTTTGTTAATAAGGATGCAAACTCCTCTGCTATTGGACGTAAAAGATGAAAAAAAAATACTTGTCCCACCCATTCCCATTTAAGTTTTTCATGTTCTATGTCTTTTAGGTGTGTTTCCTGAAGTAGTGCTATGTCAACCCCTTCTTTTTTTAGATATGTCAATATTTTTTTTTTCCTTTTCACAGGATGATGTATGCCTCTAATATTCCATGTACATACCTTAAGTACAGAATTAGTCATGGTAGTTGTAAAGAATTAAATAGAGCGAGGATTGGTTGTTGCCTTAAGTCTGTATGTATTATACTATCCATAATCTAATTCCCTCCATGTGCCATACCTTGTGACCAGAAAGAGATAAAACAACAGGAAAAAAAAAAACCTCAAATTGCTGCGCTGTCTTCCATAACCCTAGAATAAACCTCTGAACACAACTATATACACACAGTCTCCCATGAACAAATAGACTAATGGAACTCAAGATAAAGAGAAGGGTGGAGACCCCAACTTCAGAAGAGAAACCCTTGCTAGGCCCTCTTAACCTTACTTCAGATGCGGCTATGATGTTCCTGAGTCCGCAGGATCAAGTGCAATCAATTATTTAATCAGCCCTACATCCACTGAGCTTGTTGTTCCATTATCACTTGTTGTTACCAGCCTGGTGTTCTTGTTTTTTTTTTCTCTCTTTTTTCTCCCCTCTGGGTCCATGTGGGTTTGGCACCTGTAGGTACACCGCCAGCGCAGTAGGAGGACCTGCTCAATGTCACCTGGGCCAGGGAGGGGCGTGAGCGTATTTAAGCGGCAGCTGGAGCTTCCCCTGCCCCTTTCACTTGCATCCAGCTCGCTTCCCTCGCTGAACCCGTCTGACGCCAGCGCTTGTCTTGCCTCCGCTACGCACTTGTTTGTGACTGCTTTTTGATTGGCCTGAGTGCCCTATTTTTGTGTTTTGAGCCTTCTGAGGGACTCTTTGCTTTTGCTTTCATCTTGAACCGGGAGCGCGGCTCCCCCTTTTGTGTACCCCCCTAGACTTTCGTTTATTAAATCATTCTGAACTGTCCTTTTTGCGTCCGTGTCGCCTTCCTGTGTTACCATTCGTAACATATTGGGGGCTTGTCTGGGAGTTGAACCCGGGACCTCTCGCATCCTTTTGATCTACGGGTTGGTGTTTATTGGCCGCGCTGTGTTTGTTCTAGCCGTGGTGAGTACTTTTTGGGATTGGCTCTTTTTCTTTGTTAGAACGTTTTTGTGGATATCCCAGGAGGGGGCTCCTTGAAGCCTCGAGCTGGGTACTCCACGGAAGAACCGGAGATATTTAGGCTTTTGTTTTCTCCAGTTTCAGTTTAGACAGTGTAGGTAGCCGCTCCCTGCCCGTTGCCATCCACGTTAGTACACCAGCGCGCCGATCTGTTTTTGTTGGGCTCTGCCTGACTCGCTATCCGCTCTCGTTTTTCTTTTTGAGTGGATCTGTACGGTTTTTGGGAAGTTTGATTGACTGTGGTTCTGTCTGCACATCAGTGCCTGCTCTAATTAACCACCTGCGCTACTTAGTAGCTTGTTTGATTTTTGGGTAGTCCCGTTGCCTTTTGTCTGTATTGGTTAACCTGCTGCTCGTTAATCCTGATAACCCTCACGTGAGGGGCATTTCGTTGACTAGTGTCAATTAGTACCGATTATTGTGCGCCTGTTGCTTATTATCTCGCCGGTTTGGTAAGCGCACCTGTTTTCGTTATTGCCTGTTACGAGGCCTCTAAAATATGACGTCGGTCCAGGAATTTCTTAAGTCTCCATCTCGCACAAAGATGCATAGGCTTAACAAACCCGAGCTGCTCGATTTAGCCAAGGAGTACAATATTCCGTTAAGCGCCGAGGAAGAACGCACCAAAGACGCTCTTAAAGCTAAACTTCTCGCTGTACTTGTCGAAACGGGTGTGTTGTCTCAGCGTCAAACGCCTATAAAGTTGCAGCCCTCTGCGCCCGCGTCTCCTACTCAGTCCCCAGCTCCTGCTCAGGCCCGAGACACCCAGATCCGCTTGCGCGAGCTGGACCTCGAGCAGAAGCATCTGGAGATGGAGTCTGAGTGGAGGCGTCTGGAGATGGAGTCTGAGCAGAGGTGTCTGGAGATTGAATTACAGCGTGAGCATCTAAAGACCGAGGCCGAAATCTGCCGGTTAGAAGCTGAGACCGCGAAGGCCAAATCTGCTTTTGATGTGGCTAAAAATATCAGATTGGTTCCCCCCTTTAGTGAGGCAGACGTCGAGCGATATTTCCCTCACTTCGAAAGGGTGGCAACCAATTTGGCTTGGCCGAAAGACAAATGGGCATTCCTCCTCCAATGCGTTTTAACAGGTAAATCCCAGGAGATCTATTCCTCTCTCCCTGTTGACCGTAGCGCCGACTATGATGCAGTCAAAACAGCACTTCTAAACGGTTACCAGCTAACAGCCGAAGCGTATCGCCAGAGATTCAGAAAACTTAGGAAGAAACACGATCAGACGTATGTCGAGTTTGGCTGGTTGAAAGAAACGTCATTCAACCGCTGGCGCACCGTCGTTGGAGCCAATGATATGGCCAAGTTGACTGAGTTAATCCTCCTCGAAGAGTTCATTAATTGCCTGCCGCCCTTGGTCGCAACGCATGTCAGCGAACAGAAACCTAAAACACTTTCTGCTGCGTGCACGCTCGCCGACGAGTATTCACTCATCCACCACGACCGTGTCCAAACTAGACCTCGTCCTACGTCTCCCGTGGCGACTGTATCCCGCAACCGCACTGGGACCAAGCCGCCGTCTACGCCAACCGATCAGCAAGGTTGTTTCTATTGCAGTAAACCCGGTCATGTGATTGCCGACTGTTTGAAATTGAAATGTAAAGGTGCTAGGGATGACAACGCTAAAAGCGTCGGTTTAGCTTGTTCACTTCCACCTCTGCAGCGTCGTTCCGATTATGCCACAAACTCTAACAAGTCACTATACGATCCGTTCCTGTTGGATGGATCCGTGTCCGTGTTTGGCGCCGCTCCGGTGCCCGTCCGCATTTTACGCGACACCGGCGCGAATCAGTCAATCCTTTTGCAGGGGGTCCTTCCGTTGTCAGCGTGTACTGCCACAGGCAGTAGTGTGCTGGTTCGTGGTATCGGGAAGGGGGTGTCTGAGATGCCCCTCCACCGCGTATTGCTGCGGTCTGACCTTGCCAGTGGTGAGGTGAATGTCGCCGTTCATGACACACTGCCCGTCCCAGGCGTTACACTGTTACTCGGTAATGACATCGGCCGTGGTAATGTGTTTAGCTGCGATGCGCCGCTCGAAGTTGTGACGAAACCTCTGGTATCTGACACGCCCGATGCATGCGAGCGCGAGCATCCTGACGTTTTTCATGCCAGTGTAGTCACGCGTGCCCAAGCGAAGAAAGCTGCGTTGAAAGTGGTGCCAGACGTCACTTTAGCTGACACGTTTATGGCGATACCAGAAGCGTGCGCTAGACTCCTGAAGGATAAACCAAAGTGCGATACTGTGTTAGACCCTGCAATCCCGAAGGTCTTGCATGACCGCCCAGATTTCCGACTAACACAGTCTGATCTCATTCAGCAGCAAAAATCTGACGACAGTCTCGTAGCCTGTTTTAAATCCGTGTGTTCAGACTCTGAGATAGGCACCATCTCACAAGGTTATTATTTACACAACGGCGTGCTTATGAGAAAGTGGAAGCCTCGTGACCAGTCTGAGGATTGGCAGTCACTGCAACAGATAGTGGTACCGTCCAAGTACAGAGCTGAAATTCTGAGTATGGCTCACGACGGCCTCTCTGGCCATAGCGGCGTGACCAAAACACTTGATCGCATAACGAGACATTTCTTCTGGCCCGGTGTTAGGCGTGACGTGGTTAAGTTCTGTCAATCATGCCATGTCTGTCAGCTCGCTGGCAAGCCTAATCAGTTAATCCCGCCTGCACCGTTACACCCCATACCAGCCATTGGCCAGCCGTTTGAACGAGTAGTGATCGATTGCGTTGGTCCACTACCGAGGTCGAAAAGTGGCTATCAATATCTGTTAACTGTGATGTGTACGTCCACTCGCTACCCTGAGGCCATACCTCTATGCAAAATCACCACGAAATCCATCGTACGAGCACTGCTCCGTTTCTTCTCCTTTGTTGGGCTGCCTCATGAAATACAGAGCGATCAGGGCACCAATTTCATGTCCAAAGCCTTTGCCAAGGCCCTCCAGTCTCTCCAAATCACCCATCGAGTGTCCTCTGCTTTCCATCCCGCCAGCCAGGGCGCACTGGAGAGGTATCACCAAACGCTCAAGCGTATGCTCCGTACATATTGTTTGGAGACTGGGGCGTCTTGGGAAGATGCCGTGCCGTGGTTGTTATTTGCTTCGCGTGAAGTGGTACAAGAATCTACCGGTTTTAGTCCGTCTGAACTAGTGTTTGCTCACCGGCTGAGAACACCACTGTCCATATTGAGTGAGCGCTGGCTTGGTACTGCGCCCCCGCAACACCTGCTGCAGTACGTCAGCGATTTCCGCACACGCTTATACCGCGCTCGCGCCATCGCCAGAGCGAACCTTGAGAAAACCCAAGGTGAAATGAAACACTGATTTGACCATAAAGCGCGCAGTCTTAGCTTCAGCCCCGGTGACGAAGTTCTGGTGTTGATGCCAATTCCAGGCTCTGTTTTCCAGGCCAAATACCACGGTCCATACAGCGTGGAGAAAAAACTGTTCGATGTGGACTACGTGATTGCGACCCCTGATAAGCGTGTCAGTTCTCGCGTTTGTCACATTAATATGCTGAAGCCCTATCACTCTTGTAAGCCGCTCGATTCCCCCACCATCCTTCTCTCCGCAGTAGCTGGGGGTGAGGATGTCGACTCTGCCCCGTTGCGCTGCATAGTCCAGGGGCGTCTGAAAAATTCCGAGATGTTGGCAACGCTGCCAACCCAGTTAACACATCTAACTGAACAGCAGCAACGCGATGTTGTGTCACTGATTAACGAATATCCTGAAATATTCCGCGATGTTCCATCTAGGACCACTGTCCTCCAGCACGACATTGACGTGGGGAGTAGTCTCCCAATTAAACAGCATCCGTACAGGGTAAATCCGACGAAGCGTGCCATCTTATGTCAGGAGACTGAATACCTCCTCTCCAACAAGTTGGCAGAGCCTAGCGTTAGTCCGTGGAGTTCGCCTTGCCTGTTGGTCCTGAAAAGCGACTCCTCCTATCGCTTCTGTACTGACTACCGCCGGGTTAATGCAGTCACCGTCCCCGACAGCTACCCCATGCCTCGGGTAGATGACTGTGTTGACAGGCTCGGGTCCGCCACATTCGTCTCCAAATTAGACTTGCTCAAGGGGTACTGGCAAGTGGGCCTCACCCCTAGAGCAAAGCTGGTCTCTGCTTTTGTCACCCCTGATGCATTTCTGCAATATAATGTAATGGCGTTTGGCATGCGTAACGCTGGTGCCACATTCCAGCGTCTCGTGAATTTAGTGCTGTCTGATGTGCCAAATTGTGATGCCTATTTGGATGACTTAGTCTTGCATGATCGTACATGGTCCGAACATTTGGCCCGGTTACGCGAAGTGTTCCGTCGCCTCTCCGCTGCATCGCTGACCGTCAACCTCGCCAAATGCGACTTTGGTAAAGCAACCGTCACGTACTTGGGGCGTGTAGTGGGTGGTGGGATGGTTTGTCCCGTGGCCGCTAAAGTTGAAGCTGTGCAGGCTTATCCTGTGCCCAACGATCGACGGGAGCTGCGCAGATTCTTGGGGTTAGTCGGTTATTACCGCTGCTTCTGCAAAAACTTTGCCGCCATCGTTTCGCCTCTCACCGACTTGCTGAGCCCGAAAACTGTCTTTCAATGGTCAGATGATTGTCAGAAGTCGTTCGAGAATGTTAAAACCCTCCTGATGTCAGCGCCTGTCTTGGTGGCGCCTGACTTCTCGAAGCCGTTCAGCCTTGCCATCGATGTGAGTGATGCCGGCGCGGGAGCTGTCCTCCTCCAGAGTTCTGAAACACACGAGCACCCGGTCTGCTTCTTCTCGAAAAGGTTCAATCGTGCGCAGCGAAACTACGCCACCATCGAGAAAGAAGCCCTGGCGCTTGTGATGGCCATTCAGCATTTTGAGGTGTATTTAGGCTCGTCGTCCCAGCCAATCGTGGTTTACACCGACCACGATCCCCTAAAGTTCCTCAACTGAATGTTCAACAGCAACCGCCGCCTGATGTGCTGGAGTTTATTACTTCAGCCATTCGACCTGCGCATCTCTCATATCCGCGGCAAGGACAACGTCGTAGCTGACGCCCTATCCAGAGCTGTAGCGCCCTCTGACATTTGCCATTCTGACGTGACGACCACTTAGACCGTTAGGCATTCAAACTCAAATTCAAATTCAATTTGGTGCGCGTGACTGCCCTAGTGTCTGGCAGTTTAAGTCTGCCCTAGGTGTTGTGTGTCTGTATTTTCAGCCATTAGGCCTGTGTCATCAGTAAGTGCCTCATCGTCAGCACTTGCTGATGTCCATTTATGTATACTGTATATTTCATGTGACTGTTTATGTGTTGCACATGTGTATGATGTGGTGGTGGGTGTGCACAATATCTTTGACTGCTTGCAGTTTATGCTGGGGCCTGATATTATGCTGGCTGCATGGTATTTTGCCCCCTACATGCCCTTGTCTTTTCCTTGGAGACCATGGTCTCCCTTTTGTGGTGGGGGTGTTACCAGCCTGGTGTTCTTGTTTTTTTTTCTCTCTTTTTTCTCCCCTCTGGGTCCATGTGGGTTTGGCACCTGTAGGTACACCGCCGGCGCAGTAGGAGGACCTGCTCAATGTCACCTGGGCCAGGGAGGGGCGTGAGCGTATTTAAGCGGCAGCTGGAGCTTCCCCTGCCCCTTTCACTTGCATCCGGCTCGCTTCCCTCGCTGAACCCGTCTGACGCCAGCGCTTGTCTTGCCTCCGCTACGCGCTTGTTTGTGACTGCTTTTTGATTGGCCTGAGTGCCCTATTTTTGTGTTTTGAGCCTTCTGAGGGACTCTTTGCTTTTGCTTTCATCTTGAACCGGGAGCGCAGCTCCCCCTTTTGTGTACCCCCCTAGACTTTCGTTTATTAAATCATTCTGAACTGTCCTTTTTGCGTCCGTGTCGCCTTCCTGTGTTACCATTCATAACACTTGTATTTTTCACACAGAGTATCACACAAAAAGAACAGGGATATCTCAGTCATATAATATGAGTAGGTGGTATCCATACCGTCAGGAAGTAAATAATATAAAGTCACAGAAAATAAGGATTTTAAAAAAAAAATTCTGTGCTACCACCTGGTGGTGACAACAGGAGACGCACGATCTGTATGACAAGGCCTGTCAATCAAATGCTGCTACCTTCGGCCAACGTCTGGCCATGTTTGGTCCATCTCGGCCATGTCTGACATCCGCTGGCTCCCCCGGATACCTTCACTTAAGACCGGCAAAGTGCAATTATTTATGGCTGCATGCTGTGCTGGCCCCGTTTCCAAGATGAACTTACTCTTCTGTCCGGTACAGTGCCTTCACCACCCAGTGTGTTTATATATGCCATAGCTTCTTCGGGCTTGGTAAAGGACTTGGCAGTGTTATTCACGGTGATCCTCAGAGTTGCAGGATAATTTAGGCCATAGGTGTGTAGACCGAGCGACTGGAGCCTCCTTCTGGCCTCGTCAAAAGTCCGAGATTTCCTCTGAGTTCCGCTGGAGAAGTCCTGGAAAAAGAAAATCCTGCTGACCTCAAAACGGACCTCCTTCGCCTGCCTGGCTGCCTCCAGCATCCGGACCCGATCACTGTAGTGGTGAAATCTTACAATCATAGCGCGTGGGTAAGGTCTGCGTGAGTCGGCTCCCCTCCTCGCTGGCCCCGACACCCGGTGCGCCCTCTCCAGCTTTATTTTCCCGTCCTTGGTGGTCAGTGCCAAAACTTTGGGAAGCCACATCTCCATGAACTGTATGGCAGATGAGCCCTCTGAAGATTCTGGCAGGCCGATTTATTCTGAGGTTTTTACATCTGCCTCGATCCTCCTGGTCATCCAGACGCTCCTGCAGCGAGACCACAACTTTTTCCAGGTATGAGACACGTTTCTCCGTCTCAAAATTTACGTCATCCACCACGGAAATGCGTTGTTCAGCTTCCCCAACACGCTTGGTTGTGTCTTGCAACTCTTTCGATATGTCTCCAATCTTTTGCAGAAAAAAGTCAAACTTAGCCTCTATCACCCCGGATATATCTGCCATAAGTGTGGCCATGGCCTTGGTCATTGCTGGACTCAAAACTTCCGTCTCTGTAGTCTCTGCACCACCATCTTGTGCCCTATCCGTGTTGCTAGTCGTGACATTCCTCTTCTCCCGTGTCTTTTTCGCGGTTTTTGAAGCCATTTCAACAAAAGCTTTACCCCAGAAGTGGTCTAGTGACATCAGCTAAATTCTACAAG
Source organism: Neoarius graeffei (assembly GCF_027579695.1). Classification (NCBI taxonomy): domain Eukaryota; kingdom Metazoa; phylum Chordata; class Actinopteri; order Siluriformes; family Ariidae; genus Neoarius; species Neoarius graeffei. The sequence goes on along the minus strand of NC_083574.1, from coordinate 104,242,828 downwards.
TGTTTTTATCGAATTGGGCTGAGTTAGGCATCAGTATCAGGATATTTTTGCATCTACAAAGCGGGAGCTCATACCGAACGCTGCTACTCGGTCCGCATCACTGGAAGTCCCCCGCCAAAGAGCTTCTTAACTCTATATTGCTTCCTTTGATGTTCATCCATTTTATTCTGTCTCCTCTCTGACAATATTTTACACAGACTTTCAGACTGCAGGATAACAGAGGAAGGATACACTGCTCTGGCTGAAGCTCTGAAATCATCCCACCTGATAGAGCTGGATCTCAGAGGGAACGACCCTGGAGCATCAGGAGTGAAGCTGCTCACTGATTTACTCCAGGATCCAGACTGTAAACTGGAGAAACTGAGGTGAACAATATATACTGGGGTTAATTACTTCATTACAAAATCCACTTTAATACTCGAACAAAACACTAATTAAATATAATTGAGCACAAAATAAAATATGAGATTGCTAATGATGTAATATTTTTGTCTTTGTAATTTTGTGCCTTTCTCTCACTGCAGGTTGTTGAAAAGTGATGAAGCAGTGAAGGCCTGTGATCTTCTGACTGAGGTTCTGGATAAAAACCCTTTATTGCAGAAAGAACTGGATCTGAGTGGAAAGATCTCTTCAGTGTCAGAAGTGAAGCAGCTCTCTGCCCTACTGGAGGATTCACACTGCACACCTGAGAAACTTACGTGTGTATTCTAATGTTATTTTATAAATTGCTGTTTGCAGTTCTGATTATTATGCTTGAACTAAAATGAATCTGCCCTCTATCCTTAGGCTAAGGAAGAGTGGTGTTACAGAAGAAGGCTGTTCTGCTTTGACTTCATCTTTTCTATTCAATCCTGCACACATAAAAGAGTTGGATCTGAGTGAGAATAAAGTTGGAAACTCTGGAGTGCAGAGAGTTTGTGCTCTACTGAAACATCAGCCATGTAACCTGCAGATCCTGAGGTTGGTTTCAGGTTCCACAAACAAACACACACATCTAGATCATATAATCCTTAAATGGCCTTGGCATTACATATTATATTGTATAGATGTTCATCAGACTATTATAAAAATGCCATCAAATGTTCTCTCTTTAGACTTTCAGACTGCAGGATAACAGAGGAAGGATACGCTGCTCTGGCTGAAGCTCTGAAATCATCCCACCTGATAGAGCTGGATCTCAGAGGGAACGACCCTGGAGCATCAGGAGTGAAGCTGCTCACTGATTTACTCCATGATCCAGACTGTAAACTAACAACACTGAGGTGATTCTTCTGTAAACGAACACAGTTATATAAATATTAAACATAAAGTAATGCTGTAAAAAGAACTTTGATAGTTTCTTTGAAGAAAAAAAAGGATAAAGTTGATAATTGACTGTAATTAATGGTTTATTCGACTGGTCCTAATTTTTTCCCAGTGTGTGACAGACATTGGACACTATCATTAAAATTTAAAGAGAAGTCATCAGGAAATAAGCAAAAGCAGCCACACTGTTCTGGTTAATGTGGGTCTATTATTCTGGAAACACCAAGTACAAAAACATTTTACTTTCTGCAGTTTGTTGAAACGTCCTGCTGCACAAGAGGCCTGTACTTGGCTAAATTCAGTTTTAGGTGAAAACCCTTTACTCCTAAAAGAGCTGGATCTGAGCATGAAGGAACCAGGAGACTCAGGGGTGAAGAAGCTCTCAGCTCTACTGGAAGACTCTCACTGTAAATTTCAGAAAATTCGGTAAGTATTTTTATTTATGCATCACTGTCAGCTGAGTTTTACTCACAGAATGTTTTCTAGTGGGACCTGCCATTAAGGATGACCCAAGTATGCACAAATGTATTTTTAATGATAGATTTTCTTCTTTTCTATAAGTGCTGACATAACATAATATTTCCTGTGTTTCTCCAAAGAAACCTCATAGTCCTTCTGGAAACACCTGGGTTCCGTTCCATCACTGGAAAGTGTTAAGCTCCTGAAACTAGAAAGGAACAGAAGAGTAGAAATGATCAACACGTTTGACCTTTTCAATGAAATCACTTGACTTAACCACTGAGACATAACAGACAAGACAAATTAAAAGAGGAATAAATGAATAGAATGATGTTAAAAATAACCTCTAATGACCCCTTATGACCCAGATGAACCCAGAATATGGACTTCAGTGCACATGAAAATAAAATGACTTGTGTTTTCCATAATATCTGCACAATGAAGTATTAAGATTGAGTATAAAGCTCTGTCTACATCATATTTCATATCTAGGCTGAATAAAAGTAATCTGACTGTGGAGAGCTGTTCAGCTTTAGCCAGCGTTCTCAAATTAAAGTCCTGCAGTGTGAGAGAGCTGGACCTGAGCAACAACAGTCTGCAGGATCCAGGAGTCACTCAGCTTTCTGCTGGACTGAAACACCATCACTGTAAACTGGAGATTCTGAGGTCAGTTCATTTAGGTTATGAATATTTAGTCGGGTCAGATTTTTTAAAAAATGTGGGTGAATTTTGGTATAAAACACGATTATTGTTCTGAATGTGTCAGTTTATTGTTGCTCTTCCTTCCTCTGGTTTCATCTTTAGGTTTAATGCATGTGCTCTAACTGATGGAAGCGGTTCAGCTCTCGCTGAAGTTTTGAGCTCTGAATATTCCCGGCTGAGAGAGCTGGACCTGAGCAACAACAGTCTGCAGGATCCAGGAGTCACTCAGCTTTCTGCTGGACTGAAGAATCCACAGTCTCCACTCAGAACACTGAGGTGAAGGAACATCTGAAATGATGTCTAATCCTTCAGTGAAGCATCAATTCAGTATTTTAATCTCTGAGTTTAAATGACTGCAGAATTATGTGTCATTAAAAAAGCAGTACATGTTCTACAGACTTTAATGCTGTTAATACATTTCTGAGTCTCCATATTCTCTGTGTCCAAGTCTGGCAAAGAGATCAGGAAAAAAAATAACTAAACTAGAACACAATATAATTAAACAGCATGTTTTGATTAAAAAATAGATTATTAGTTTTATTATATTTAACTAAAAGGTGTTTAAGTGTGTAAAAGTTCTATTCCAATGTAAACGTCTAATTGGTGTAATTCTAAGGTAACTGTTAAAGAAAAGAATGAAAATATTGCGTTCTTATTGAACAAATGAGATGCGATCTGTTCATTGTGCTCCTTCTTTCCTTCTGCAGACTGTGTAACTGCAGTGTAGCAGCTGAAGGCTGTGCTGCTTTGGCTGCAGCTCTGGAAGAAAATCCCTCACAGCTCAGAGAGCTGGATCTGAGCGGGAATAAAGCAGGAGACTCAGGAATAAAGCACATCTCGAACCTCCTACAGAATTCACACTGCCTCCTGGAAACACTCAAGTATGTCAGTGTCATTTCTTAAAAACATGACAAAGTGTCATGAAATGCTTTTATCCTTCAACACTATTTCTTTTACTTTTGAAGTCGTGCTCAGTCAAGCACTGAATTATTATAATATCAGTTTTTAATGACAACCCAGTAATTTGTACAGAATCCATTCAGTGACAATCTAGAGTTAATAAATTAACAAGAAAAAAGATTAAATTCTCAATTTGTATCCAATATCACATCTTCATTAATTTATTTTGTACATAAAATCAGAGAGTTGTGTGTTTTTGTGTAGCCTTTCAGACTGCAGTATAACAGAGGAAGGATACACTGCTCTGGCTGAAGCTCTGAGACTAAACCCATCATCACACCTGAGAGAGCTGGATCTCAGAGGGAACGACCCTGGAGCATCAGGAGTCCAACAACTTACTGACTGCAAAACTAACAAACTGACACTCAGGTGATTCTTCTAGAAGTAAACATCACATTAAAAATAGATACATACATAAAGTGGATATAAAAAGTATACACACCCCGTTAAAATGATCAGTTTTTCTGATGTAAAAAATGAGACCACGATAAATAATTTCAAAAACTTTTCCCACCTTTAATGTGACCTACAACCTGTACAATTCAATTGAAAAACAAACACATCTTTTAAGGGGGAAAACAAAAATAAAAAACGTACAATAAGCTGGTTGCATAAGTGTGCACACCCTTAAACTAATACTTTGTTGAAACTCCTTTTGATTTAATTACAGCATTCAGTCTTTTTGGGTCGGAGTCCATCAGCCTGCCATATCTAGACTTGGCAATATTTGCCCACTCTTCCTTGCAAAAGCGCTCCAAACCTGTCAGATTGCGAGGGCATCTCTTGTGCACAGCCCTCTTCAGGTCACCCCACAGATTTTCAATGGGATTTAGGTCTGGTCTCTGGCTGGGCCATTCCAAAACTTTTTTGGGGTCATAGTCATGCTGAAAGATGAAATTCCTCTTCATCTTCAGCTTTCTAGCAGACACCTGAAGGTTTTGGGCCAAAACTGACTGGTATTTAGAACTGTTCATAATTCCCTCCACCTTGACTAAAGCCCCTGTTCCAGCTGAAGATAAACAACCCCAAAACATGATGCTGCCACCACCATGCTTCACCATGGGTACGGTGTTCTTTTGGTGATGCACAGTGTTGTTTTTGCACCAAACATACCTTTTGGAATTGTGGCCAAAAAGTTCAAGCTTGGTTTCATCAGACCATAACACATTTTCCCACATGCTTTTGGGAGAGCTGATGGTTTTTTGGGTTTTTTTTTTTTTTCAAAATTTATCTGGGCCTGAATGTTTTTCTTTGACCCTACCTCATAGTCCAGACATATGGAGAATACAGGAGATTGTTGTCACATGTAGTACACAACCAATACTTGCCAGAAATTCCTGCAGCTCCTTCAGTGTTGCTGTAGGCCTCTCGGCAGCCTCCCTGACCAGTTTTCATCTGGTCTTTTCATCAACTTTGGAGAGACATCCATTTCTCGGTAATGTCACTGTTGCCCCATATTTTCTCCACTTCTTGATGACGGTCTTCACTGTGCTCCATGGTATATCTAATGCTGTGGAAATGTTTTTGTACCCTTCTCCTGACTGATACCTTTCAACAATGAGATTCCTTTGATGCTTTGTAAGCTCTCTGTGACCCATGGCTTTTGCTGGAGGATAGAACTGAGTAAATGTCTGAACTTTATTTGGGGTTAATCAGAGTCATTTTAATTGATGGCAGGTGTGAACCCAAAAAGACTGAATGCTGTAATTAAATCAAAAGGTGGTTCAACAAAGTATTAGTTTAAGGGTATGCACACTTATGCAACCAGCTTATTGTACACTTTTTATTTTTTATCTTTTTACCCCGAACAAATTTGTTTTTCAATTGAATTGTACAGGTTATAGGTCACATTAAAGCTGGGAAAAGTTTTGAAATTATTTCTTGTGGTCTCAGGTTTTTCTGATGTAAAAAAAAATCATTTTAAAGGAGTGTGTACACTTTTTATATCCACTGAACATACTGTGAAAAGAACATTTTTTCTTCAAATCTCTCCATCTGTTTGCAGACTGAAAGCTGTAAAAGAATTCTAAATGTTAAAGTTTGCTGTATCCATATTGTCCAGAAAATTTAAGACCCTGTTGGTTTGTATTTGTCATGTCACCGGTGGAATCGGTGCCGAACTACAGTTCCCAGAACACAACACGGCTTACAAACATGGCCGCCGAGAACTACAACACACAGCCATCACAGACTCTCTCACATCCATGTTCCCCTGATTACTGATCACACACACACCTGCTTCCAATCACAGTCACATTCACCCACAGTATATCAGGACTTTCACACCACACTCACTTCACCAAGTATACACTCTGTGTTTCTATACCAGTCTATAGCAAGCCTCTGGGGTATTTTTGGTGGCACGGTGGTGTAGTGGTTAGCACGGTCGCCTCACAGCAAGAAGGTCCGGGTTCGAACCCAGCGGCTGGCGAGGGCCTTTCTGTGTGGAGTTTGCATGTTCTCCCCGTGTCTACGTGGGTTTCCTCCGGGTGCTCTGGTTTCCCCCACAGTCCAAAGACATGCAGTTAGGTTGATGTGGGGCGGCCTTGGGCTGAGGTGCCCTTGAGCAAGGTACCGAACCCCTGACTGCTGCCCACTGCTCTGGGTGTGCGCGCGTGTGTTCACTGCTTCAGATGGGTTAAATGCAGAGGATGAATTTCACTGTGCTTGAAGTGTGCATGTGACGAATAAAGGTTTCTTCTTGATCAGCTCTCTGGGTTTGATCCCGTTTCTGGGTTTCTCGTCTTGCTCTTGACTGCACTAGTTTATGTTCTTTGTTCTTGACCCTTCCCTGGAGTTTGAGCCTGTGTTTGAATTCTGTTTGCAGCCTTCAATAAAGCTCATTCTACCTGCACCTGCCTCCGTATCTGCTGCCCCACAGTTTTAAACAACCCAGTGTTTCACAACCCACTGGAATCAGCCAGATCTGTCGGCTGTTATATTTTAGTTGGCAGAAATGGAATTAATAGCGGGTTAATAATAAATTTGTGCACCACTGTGGGTTACAGCAATATAATACTTACCTGCATGTGTAACAGGGTACGTCTGTATAAAATTATTTTAAATGGTACAAGGGCGCCCTCTATGGGTAGCTCCTGTAAGTTCATATGGTGGTACGGCGCGCGGCTTGTCTCAGAACACTCTGGAAGACTGATTAGAATCCTGTCAGAGACCTGCTGCTGTAATTCATGCCCGCGTTGTACCACTACTTTATATATTTCAGGTGCTATAGCGTTTCCACTCTCTCTCTCACACACAAGAGTTATTCAGAACATTCTGGAAGACTGATTAGCAATAAAAAGGGGAATACTGCTGTGACCAAACCTGCCTCCTGTGATGTCCATATGAGCCCTAGTGGGACACAAACCAAACCAGTCACATTGGTGCCGTGACCGTGGAGTTGGACCTTCGCCCGACCCGGGATCATTCTGGACATCATCTGCATTGTGGTTTTTGTGGTATTTTACAGTATATTGCATTGCACTGGCATTACAGAGTGTTCTCATTATTTTGTTGTTGTTTTTGTTTTTTTACTGAGCGTGACTATTGATGGTATTGTGAGAGAGTAATTTCACAATGAGTTTTACACCGCAGCCTCATAGTACTCCATGTCATCCTTCCATAGGTAGGGGTAGAGGGTTTCCAGCACTGGGGTTGGATAGTCCTGTTCAGGGTAGTAGTAGTCCCGGTATTGAGCATATACCACAGGTCCCACAGGTTGCTGAAACCATTAGCTCGCTTCCCCCTACACAGTCACCTATGGTAGCTAGTCAGTTGAGTGATGTAATTCGAGATATTGGTCAGCAACTGGCAGATAGCATACTTGCACGCCTCAGTACACTACACACACCTACATTTGCACCTTCAACACCCACTGCTTCACATGCTCAGTACACACCCACAGACACATTCACCACACCTGCTCCTTCAACACCCACTGCTTCACATGTTCATTTCATACCTGCAAACACATCCACTACACCTGTCCCTACATCATCCACTATTTCACATGTTCGGTTCATACCCACAAACACATCCACCACGCTTGCTCCTGCATCATCCACTACTTCACATGCACAGTTCACACCCACAAATGCATCCACACAGAGTCTGGACGTGTCACAAGTTCAGTTTGTGCCTCACAGAAAGGTGAAGGAGCCTCCTGCATTCAGAGGTGACCGCTCAGACACAGTGAATGTTCGTGAGTGGGAAGATCTTATGAGAAGTTACGTGAAAAAGACAAACTTGAGAGTCGAGCAGCAAGCGGAGGAAATACTTACACATCTGCGAGGCAGAGCAAGAGATGTTGTGAAGTTTGGAACAAGGAATAGTGGCGTCGATGTCACTCAGAATCCAGAGGCCATCTACAGTCTGCTACGTAAACACTTTGCCACTGTCCCCTGTTCTCCTCTCCCACTAGCAGATTTCTACACCACTCTGCCACATGTTTGTGAAGATGCCTATGACTACTGGCTGAGACTCAACAGGGCCGCTGACGTTGCCATTGACCGTCTCAAAGAACAAGATAAATCACTAGACAACCCTGGCTTGGAAGCGACACGCATGTTTATCAGAAACTGCCCATCCAAAGAACTGGCCATGACCTTCAGGTCAAAGACAATCAATAAGTGGTCTGCTGAGGAAGTTCAGGCCGTGCTAGATGAGTACCACCTCGAAGTCAGTTTGAAAGGTGCTGCCTCTGCCTCTGCTATGTGTAGGAAGCCAGGCAATGATGTGCACGTCAACACAGCTGGCCTGATGGACGCTGAAACGCCTTCGTCCTTCCAGCAGCCCTCAACAGCAGCCAAGCCCAGTGACTTGTCTGCCCTTGACCGTGTCATCTCTGTGCTGGAGAAAGTTTTGCTTGAAAAGTCAACCCGTGCCCAGTCCATGCCAAATAGGCACTCCAAGCCTAAGTTTCCTAAGATCGATGGTCTGAATAGCCTGCCATGCACTGTATGTGGAAATGCCGCTCACACTGCCCTGACTCACTGCCTTAACAACAAGCTCTGCTTCCAGTGTCACTCTCCTGACCACCCCAGACACAAATGCCCCCTGCTGAAGCCTGCTGAGTCGGGAAACTGATGGGTCTGCGTCCAAGGGAGGATGATGCAGATCCTGTTCAGTCACCTCCCAATGAAAATGACTACGAGTCCACATACATGTCATTTCAGTCTACACACTTCACTAACAAAACAGTCATTTTTCAAGGTCAACATAAAGTTCAAAAGTCTGATAGTCTATTCTACACTGATGTGTTGGCAGCAAATGTTACACTGAGAGCAATGATAGACAGTGGTTCCATGGCATGCACACTGAGTAAAACTGCAGAAACTCGCCTCCTCCAACACAACAGTGACCTGAGAAAGTGCCCTGCTGACGATGTCGTCATTGTCGGATGTGGAGGTCATCAAGTTACACCTAAAACAATTTATGATGTGGACGTGGTTGCCTATGACTGCAAAATGGCCATTCCAATGCTTGTCGTTCCTGGGCAGACTGATGACATGATACTCGGCAGCAACGCCATCAAAAAAATCCTGCAGCTGATGAGAAAGACTGACAGCTACTGGCGGCTCCTGTCCACGCCTGCTGATGGCAACGATGAGGACTGTCATCGCTTTCTTTCTCTCCTTTCCAACACAGAGAAATGGAGGGGTGAGACAGTCCCAGACAAGGTCGGTACACTGAAGCTACAAAAGTGTGTCGTCCTACAGCCGCAGAGCGAACATCTTACATGGGGCAGACTGCCTGCATCAGCACCTATATCAGTGGGCAGTACAGTGATAGTTGAGCCAACCACAGCAAGGTGCAAGCCCAGTAAAGTCCTCGTAGGCAGAGTAGTGACGCCAATGTGGGGTGACAGGTGGCTGCCAATGAAACTCATCAATCCCACCTCTGAGCAGGTCGTGCTGAGAAAGAACACTAAACTGGCGGATGTGTTTCCCTGTATCGCCACTGAAGACCTGTCACAGCCCAACACCATTCAGTCTCTCCCCCAGTCCCTGTCTGCTGCCCAGACGACAATGTCAAAGGACGGCATCACAAGTGCAATGGCAGAGCTCGGACTTCAGGATCTGGACCTGGACGCGTGTGAAGTTTCAGACCTGTAGAGAGAGAAGCTCTTTCACATCATTCAGAGGTACGAAACCATCTTTTCTCGCCATAAGCTGGACTGTGGCGAAGCGTCCGAGTTTGTACACAAGATACACCTGGTGGATGAGAGGCCATTCCGCCTGCCTTACCGTAGAGTGCCACCTAATCACTATGAGAAGCTGAGAACTGCCATCAGTGATATGGAGGAGAAAGGCATAATTCGGAAGTCCACCAGTGAATATGCGTCTCCACTTGTCCTCGTGTGGAAGAAGAATGGCGATGTCCGCATCTGCACTGACTTCAGGTGTCTCAATGCCAGAACTCTGAAGGATGCACACCCGCTGCCTCACCAGGCCGACGCACTGGCTGCACTTGGTGGCAACGCCTATTTTTCCACCATGGACCTGACGTCTGGCTTTTACAATGTGCCTCTGTGTGAAGACCATAAGAAATACACTGCCTTCTCTTCCCACTTTGGTCTGCATGAGTACAACCGGATGCCTCAAGGTCTGTCCAATAGCCCCGCTACTTTCATGCGCATGATGCTGTCAATCTTCGGCGCTGAAAACTTCACCAGCTTGTTGTGCTATCTGGATGACCTCATGGTCTTTGCCCCTACAGAACAGTTGGCGCTGGAGCGTCTAGAGATGGTCTTCTCCCACCTGAAGAATCACAACCTCAAGTTGGCCCTTAAAAAGTGCTACCTGATGAGAAAGACTGTGCGGTTCCTCGGACATGTAATCTCTGAAGTTGGAGTGCAGACAGATCCTGCGAAGGTTGAGGCCATCAGCCAAGTACAAGTGTCAGATCTGATGGACAGTGATGGCATCACACCCTCACAGAAGAAGATCCGCCCCTTTTTGGGCATGGCACTCTACTATCAGCACTTTATTGAAGACTGTTCAGCCAAAGCCAGGCCACTTTTTAAGCTCCTCTCAGAACAGAAGTCTGACAGTAAAGTCCATAGGGGTAGGAGGCCGAAAAAGAAGCGCCATAGCTATGTGACGCTCACACCTGATGACTGGACTCCTGAGTGCCAAACTGCCTTTGAGGCCTTGAAGCACGATCTGTCACACGCTGTGATGCTGTCTCACCCTGACTTTGGGAGGCCTTTCATTTTGGCAATAGACGCTTCGTTTGATGGGATCGGTGCAGTTCTCTCCCAGCGGCTGCCAGGTGAAGACATCGCTAGGCCCGTTGCCTTTGCCAGCAAGACTCTGTCACATGCCCAGTTGAACTACCCTGCTCATAGGCTTGAGTTCCTAGCTCTGAAGTGGGCCATATGCGATAAGTTTTCCCACTGGCTGAAAGGGGTCCATTTCACTGCATGGACAGATAACAACCCCCTCACATATGTCCTGACCAAGCCCAAGTTAGATGCCTGTGAACAGAGGTGGGTGGCCAAGCTCGCAGCGTACGACTTTGACCTGAAGTATGTGCCTGGGCCCAAGAACACTGTCGCTGATGCCTTGAGTCGGGAGCCGTTCGTCAAATCATGCATAAGTCACCGTCTGGTGAGGGAGCCCTACCTGTCACTGCTGAATGACACAAGTGGAGTCATGAAGACTGGAGTGCAGGATGCCTTCCGGCTCACCACGAACTGCCAAAGCGTTGAAGTCCCCGATGGTCGTGCCGATGCTGTCCAGGGTCCTGGCCAGGACCTTCGTCCGCCCACGAGTGGAGCCTTCAGTTCGGAGGAGGTGTCTGCAGTGATGGATGCTCACCAGGCTGGTGGTGTCTCACAGCTGCTGTGCCCGAACGCAGAGTCACTGCAACTGCCGGATGAAGACCCATCCATCGTCATCCCACAGAGTCAACTACACAATCTGCAGCAACAAGACAGCATCATCAGCAGAGCCCTCTTCTATGTTCAACGGCATAAGCATCCAGATGCACGTGAGAGAGCTGCCAAGTCAAGTTGTGTCCTTCGGCTGCTGAAACACTGGAAGAAGCTGAAAATTCAAGATGGACTTCTCTATCGAGTGAAGAGAGACAGACACATGAACAGGAAGATTTTTCAGTTCGTCATCCCTGACTCTTTGAAACAGCAAATCCTTCACAGCGTCCACGATGCTGCTGATCACCAGGGCCGAGCTAGAACCCTCTCTCTTGCCTCTGAACGATTCTTCTGGACGGGCATGCAGAGAGACGTCATGAATCATGTGCAGCGCTGTCAGAGATGCGTCTTGGGCAAAACCCCTGAGCCTGATGCCAGAGCCCCTCTTGAGAGCATACGCACCTCAGCACCTATGGAGTTAGTGTGCATTGATTTTTGGACAGCTGAACTGAATGACAGGAAAACAGTTGACGTCCTTGTCGTGACAGACCATTTTTCAAAGATGGCCCTCGCCTTCCCTTGTCGTAACCAGTCTGCCAAACAGGTTGCCCGCTGTCTATGGGACAAATTTTTTTGCATCTACGGGTTCCCCCAAAGAATCCACTCAGATCAGGGAGCTAACTTTGAAAGTCGGCTTCTGAAGGATCTACTAGAGATGGCAGGTGTACACAAATCCCATACGACTCCGTACCACCCCATGGGCAACGGCATTACAGAAAGGTTCAACAGAACACTGGGTGGCATGATCAGGGCCCTGCCTCCAATATCCAAGTCCAGATGGCCACAAATGCTGCAGACATTGACTTTTTGTTACAACTCCACAGTAGATGAGACGACAGGCTTTGCGCCGTTTTACCTGATGTTCGGACAGACCCCGCATTTGTCTGTCAATGTCATGTTCCACCATGTCCTGAAAGACACTAGTGTTGTCAGCCGTCATGAGTTCATGCATCGTCTCAAAAAAGACCTCTCCGACACAGCTTGGGTTGCTCAATGAAATGCCAGTAAGCAGCAAGACCGCCATGCCGAGATCTACAATCGGAAGGTCAGAGGGCTGCCCTTAGCAGTAGGTGACAGAGTGCTGTTGGCGAATCATGGTGAAAGGGGGAAGAAGAAGGTTGCTGACTGGTGGGACTCAACACCTTTTGATGTGGTGTCAGTCAGATCTTCAATCAACGTGTACAGAATCAGAGATGCTGTCACGGGAAGGGAGAAGGTCGTGCACAGAAACCTGCTACTCCCAGTCGATTTCCTGGTGCATGCCAATCAGGAGGATTCAGTGTCACTTGGAGACGCACAGTCTGCCGTGTCCTGCGAGGGTGCTCAGAGCTCCGCTGCAGTAGCAAGCCCAGAGGCTACACAGAAGTGCACCATGGACTGGCTCATGCAGTCACCAAGTCAAGCAGACATAGAGAGTGGGACTTTCCCTGATGAAGAAGCTGTCGAGCAGGCCTTGCCAATAAGTGTGGGTGACGCCCGGTCCGATGAGCTGTCGGACAATGCCTCCATGGACTCAGTGGCAGAGCCACTTTCACTCCAGACTTCATCACATACATCACATTCTTACATTGATCCAGTACACATCACACACATACCTACTGATACATGCCTTACTCCTCCTGACCCTTCTGATTCTAGTGAGGTTAGGTCAGAGCACGTCAGTCTTACATGTCCTCAGAGTGTGCAAGCCCCTTTAGTTACGACAAGGTGTGGGAGAAGCGTCAGGCACCCACGTAGGCTTATTTGTGAGATGTCAAGCCAAAAGCTGTTGGGACTTGCTGGGCCTCTCATAGGATCTGTTTTTGGTTTCAACCACTCTGGCGTTCACAGGAGTGCTGTACAGACAGTCTGATTTACTTGTTTTGATCGATTTTATTTATTTATTTATTTATTTATTTATTTATTTATTTTTCCTTTTCTTTTTCTGTCCTGTCTGTTGTCTAAGATTAGACTTGAAGTTTCACTTGATAGAGCCAAGATATGTACGCTCGTGAGGTGTAGATGGCATCTCTTTTATTCTGTGATAAGTATTGGGTCTGGTACCACCCCGTTCTTATGCACTTCTTATGGAAGAATTTCTGATATTGACTTTAGTACATCAGTGCTTAAGATCCACAGTCCTTTTTTTTCTCTCCTATCTTCTTTCTCCCTGTCTCTCTCTCTTCACTTTGCACTTATCTACATTGTTCATGTCAGGTGTACCATTTTTGTATAATTTTAGGGGGGTGTATGTAACAGGGTACGTCTGTATAAAATTATTTTAAATGGTACAAGGGCGCCCTCTATGGGTAGCTCCTGTAAGTTCATATGGTGGTACGGCGCGCGGCTTGTCTCAGAACATTCTGGAAGACTGATTAGAATCCTGTCAGAGACCTGCTGCTGTAATTCATGCCCGCGTTGTACCACTACTTTATATATTTCAGGTGCTATAGCGTTTCCACTCTCTCACACACAAGAGTTATTCAGAACATTCCGGAAGACTGATTAGCAATAAAAAGGGGAATACTGCTGTGACCAAACCTGCCTCCTGTGATGTCCATATGAGCCCTAGTGGGACACAAACCAAACCAGTCACACATGCAGACACTAAAATAAAATGTAATACACTGATATTGATGAACCTTGTTTCATACAAAATAAGTCGTAGTCTATTAGCAGTCAGCACCATCGACTTTCTGTAAGACTTATGTATTTTATTTTATTGGTAGCATCACGGGTATGGTGAGAATTACTTTAGTTTTCCTTCTGATTGGAAACCTCAAAATAAATCTCATTTCAACCATAAACAAGATCCTCAACAAACAGGAGCATGTCCATGTGATTTTAGTGAAACAGCGATTGGTTTTAAATCCCACCAAAGTATCTCAGTGACGGTTTTCACTTCCTCTTCCCTGATCATGCATATCCTGACTTCAAATGTGAGTTTTCCTCAGAGATAAAACATTCTTCCTTTCTGTCTCTGCAGGTTGTTGAAAAGTGCTGCTGCACAGGAAGGCTATGATTTCCTTTCTGGGGTTCTGGGTGAGAACCTGTTACTGCAGAGAGAACTCAATGTGAGTGAGAAAATCAACGGAGACTCCGCGGTGAAGCAGCTCTCTGCTCTACTGGAGGATTCACACTGCAGACCAGAGATACTCAAGTTCGTTTTTATCAGTTATTCCCTTCACATTTAGATTAAAGCAGTGGAGTGCATTCCTTTTGGAATCTAATAACTGTGTTGAATGTTTAACTGTGTATAACCTGTATTTTACATTAAAAATAACAGGTACAATTTGAAACCAAAGACTTCTCTTCCTTGTTGTCTCTCTGTATCCAGGGTAAATAAGAGCAGGATGGGAAATGAAGGCTGTGCTGCTCTGGCATCAGCTCTGTGTTTAAACCCGTCACACCTGAGAGAGCTGGAGCTGAGTGGGAATCCACTGGGAGGATCAGGAATGAAGGAGCTCTGGGATGTGCTGAAAAACCAACAATTCAAACTGCAAAAACTGGGGTAATGTTATTCATTCAAATAAAATCAACAATGTCAGAAAGAGCTGAGGGCTTTAAGAAGAATTTAAGAAGACTTTCTGTCAAGATAGGATTATTATTAGGGCCCGAGCCCTATGGGCGAAGGCCCTATTGTTCTTGTAAGAGTTCACTATTATTATTCTTCCGTCTTCTTCTTCTTCTTCTTCTTCCGTCTTCTTCTTCTTCTTTATTTTTCTCCGCTGTTGGGCCATTTTCGGGGCACTTGCCATGGGCAAAAACGCACGAAATTTGGCACCAGTTCCGAGAATTGGAACCGCTACTCAGAACCAGAAGCCCAAACTTGGCCGGGGCTCAGGGCCTCTATAGCGCCCCCTAAGTCATTGTGATTTTGGCCTCCCGCATTAAGGTGCCTGGGTGCCATGTAGTTTGTAGTAGTGGCATGCCATTTGGTACGCATATGTATCTCACTAAGCCGGACAAAAATGTAATGCCAATGCATTAGCCACGCCCAACAGGAAGTGAGGTAATTTCACTTTTGTGCGAAATGCATGGCCACGAAGACGGCGCAACTCCTCCTAGACCGTTCATAGGAATGTCACCAAAATTGATATACATCATCTACTGACATGGCTGACAATAGTTACTAAATACGTTTCACATAGGATAAACCGTTCAGAAGTTATACGTCGATCAATTTTCGATGCAATATTTTACATGCTTAAAAATTCATAACAAATCTTCTGATTGCTCAAAACTGCTCATACTTCACACGCAAATCTCTCATTGGGCTTCTGACATGTTACCCAATTTCTGTGATATTTCGCCACTGGGGGCGCTATTTTTGGGCAAAAATTCCAATCTTTCCTCAAATTTGGTCAAACTTCACGGCCACCCTCTTTCTACCTCCCATGTCATGTATACCACATTTTGGAAATTTTCGTCCATGGGGGGCGCTGTTTTTGGCCGACGAAATTGCTCCAAAACGGGTTTTTGGTAAATAATTCCATAATGCTTTTCCTTCACACCACTACCTTGTGATAGTACGTTGCTGTTGTAGACACTTATTTTTCCAACTCATAATCGCTCATGTACAGCATAGCGCCACCTACTGACATGGGAAAAACCAAAAAATTTATTCTTCAAAAATCTATATCTCATCTTCTATTTACTCAATTGTCATCAAACTTCATACGCAAACTCTTCATAGCTCACCTGACATATACGCCAAATTTTGTGCACTATCGCCACTGGGGGCGCTATTTTTGGGCAAAAAATCCAATCTTTCCTCATATTTGGTCAAACTTCACGGCCACCCTCTTACTACCTCCCATGTCATGTATACCACATTTTGGGAATTTTCGTCCATGGGGGGCGCTGTTTTTGGCCGACGCAATTGCTCCATAACGGGTTTTTGGTAAATTATTCCATAATGCTTTTCCTTCACACCACTACCTTGTGCTAGTACGTTGCTGTTGTAGACACTTATTTTTCCAACTCATAATCGCTCAAGTACAGCATAGCACCACCTACTGACATGGGAAAAAGCAAAAATTTATTCTTCAAAAATCTATATCTCATCTTCTATTTACTCAATTCTCATCAAACTTCATACGCAAACTCTTCAAAGCTCACCTGACATATACGCCAAATTTTGTGCACTTTCGCCCCTGGGGGTGCTGGTTATGGCAAAAATGATATTGCAGCTTCTGATTTGTCAAACTTGGCAAGCAAACTCTTTACAAGACCCTTATTGGGGCGCTTGCCATGGTCGACGACGCACGAAATTTGGCTCCTTCTTCTTAGACTGCCACCGCTACTGAGAACCAGAAGCCCAGATCCAGGCGGGCCTCAGGGCCTCTATAGCGCCCCCCGAGCACCGTACAGTGCGAGACCCTATTGTTGCCATGTGTCCAATTCTGTGCTTTGTCGCCATTGTGGGAGTAATGTCTCTTGCCGAAGAAGCTGTGGAAGGTATTTCGCGGGGACGCATGCCCCCGCCCCCCTTGGCCGCTGGCGCGAGGGCCCGTCGAGGCCGCTTGCGGCTTTAATTATTATTATTATTAGGGCCCGAGCCCTATAGGGCGAAGGCCCTATTGTTCTTGTAAGAGTTCACTATTATTAGGGCCCGAGCCCTATAGGGCGAAGGCCCTATTGTTCTTGTAAGAGTTCACTATTATTATTCTTCCGTCTTCTTCTTCTTCTTTATTTTTCTCCGCTGTTGGGCCATTTTCGGGGCGCTTGCCATGGGCGAAAACGCACCAAATTTGGCACCAGTTCCGAGAATTGCCACCGCTACTCAGAACCAAAGGCCCAAACTTGGCCGGGGCTCAGGGCCTCTATAGCGCCCCCTAAGTCATTGTGATTTTGGCCTCCCGCATTAAGGTGCCTGGGTGCCGTGTAGTTTGTAGTAGTGGCATGCCATTTGGTACGCATATGTATCTCACTAAGCCGGACAAAAATGTAATGCCAATGCATTAGCCACGCCCAACAGGAAGTGAGGTAATTTCACTTTTGTGCGAAGTGCATGGCCACGAAGACGGCGCAACTCCTCCTAGACCGTTCATAGGAATGTCACCAAAATTGATACACGTCATCTACAGACATGGCTGACAAAAGTTACTAAATACGTTTCACGTAGGATAAACCGTTCAGAAGTTATACGTCAATCAATTTTCGATGCAAAATTTTACATGCTTAAAAATTCATAACAAATCTTCTGATTGCTCAAAACTGCTCATACTTGACACGCAAATCACTCATTGGGCTTCTGACATGTTGCCCAATTTCTGTGATATTTCGCCACTGGGGGCGCTATTTTTGGGCAAAAAATCCAATCTTTCCTCAAATTTGGTCAAACTTCACGGCCACCCTCTTCCTACCTCCCATGTCATGTATACCACATTTTGGGACTTTTCGTCCATGGGGGGCGCTGTTTTTGGCCGACGCAATTGCTCCAAAACGGGTTTTTGGTAAATAATTCCATAATGCTTTCCCTTCACACCACTACCTTGTGATAGTACATTGCTGTTGTAGACACTTATTTTTCCAACTCATAATCGCTCATATACAGCATAGCGCCACCTACTGACATGGGAAAAACCAAAAAATTTATTCTTCAAAAATCTATATCTCATCTTCTATTTACTCAATTGTCATCAAACTTCATACGCAAACTCTTCATAGCTCACCTGACATATAGGCCAAATTTTGTGCACTTTCGCCCCTGGGGGTGCTGGTTATGGCAAAAATGATATTGCAGCTTCTGATTTGTCAAACTTGGCAAGCAAACTCTTTACAAGACCCTTATTGGGGCGCTTGCCATGGTCGACAACGCACGAAATTTGGCTCCTTTTTCTTAGACTGCCACCGCTACTGAGAACCAGAAGCCCAGATCCAGGCGGGCCTCAGGGCCTCTTTAGCGCCCCCTAAGTCGTTGTGATTTTGGCCTCCCGCATAAAGGTGCCTGGGTGCCATGGAATTTGTAGTAGTGGCATGCCATTTGGTATGCATATGTATCTCACTAAGCCGGACAAAAATGTAATGCCAATGCATTAGCCACGCCCAACAGGAAGTGAGGTAATTTCACTTTTGTGCGAAATGCATGGCCACGAAGACGGCGCAACTCCTCCTAGGCCGTTCATAGGAATGTCACCAAACTTGATAGACATCATCTACAGACATGGCTGACAAAAGTTCCTAAATACGTTTCACGTAGGGTAAGCCGTTCAGAAGTTATACGTCAATCAATTTTCAATGCAAAATTTTACATGCTTAAAAATTCATAAATCTTCTAATTGCTCAAAACTGCTCATACTTCACAAGCAAATCACTCATTGGGCTTCTGACATGCTACCCAATTTCTGTGATATTTCGCCACTGGGGGCGCTATTTTTGGGCAAAAATTCCAATCTTTCCTCAAATTTGGTCAAACTTCACGGCCACCCTCTTACTACCTCCCATGTCATGTATACCACATTTTGGGAATTTTCGTCCATGTGGGCCGCTGTTTTTGGCCGACGCAATTGCTCCAAAACGGGTTTTTGGTAAATGATTCCGTAATTCTTTTCCTTCACACCACTACCTTGTGATAGTACATTGCTGTTGTAGACACTTATTTTTCCAACTCATAATCGCTCATGTACAGCATAGCGCCACCTACTGACATGGGAAAAACCAAAACATTTATTCTTCAAAAATCAATATCTCATCTTCTATTTACTCAATCTTGATACGCACACTCTTAACAGGTCACCTGACATATATCCCAAATTTTGTGAACTTTTGCCACTGGGGGCGCTGTTTTCAGGCAACAATTTATATCTCGGCTTCTTATGGGTCAAACTTGATCAAACTTGACACAACAACTCTTCCTAGGTCCCTTGACATGTATACCAAATTTAGTGAACTTTCACCACTGGGGGCGCTCATTGCGCTGTAGCAGTTGCAGGAGAGGTGTTTACAATCATGAGGCACCAGGAGTATGTTGTTTTGGTTGCCTTAAACACACATGACTTGTGGGGGATGGGTAGGCAGTCGGGAGCAAGTGTTGTAGCGTTACATACAGACTAATAGATGTCTAACAGAAGACAATCCTATGTAGCTATAGCTTGGTGACTGATGAGGTAAATACATTAATTTGGTTGGGAAGCCATGGCATAAAATGTTCTGTCCATGACAACATCTCAGCGCACCGTGTACTCTGTGTCCAATTCTGTGCTTTGTCGCCATTGTGGGAGTAATGTCTCTTGCCGAAGAAGCTGTGGAAGGTATTTCGCGGGGACGCATGCCCCCGCCCCCCTTGGCCGCTGGCGCGAGGGCCCGTCGAGGCCGCTTGCGGCTTTAATTATTCTTCCGTCTTCTTCTTCTTCTTCTTTATTTTTCTCCGCTGTTGGGCCATTTTCGGGGCGCTTGCCATGGGCGAAAACGCACGAAATTTGGCGCCAGTTCCGAGAATTGCCACCGCTACACAGAACCACAAGCCCAAACTTGGCCGGGGCTCAGGGCCTCTATAGCGCCCCCTAAGTCGTTGTGATTTTGGCCTCCCGCATTAAGGTGCCTGGTTGCCATATAGTTTGTAGTAGTGGCATGCCCTTTGGTATGCATATGTATCTGACTAAGCCGGACAAAAATGTAATGCCAATGCATTAGCCACGCCCAACAGGAAGTGAGGTAATTTCACTTTTGTGCGAAATGCATGGCCACGAAGACGGCGCAACTCCTCCTAGACCGTTCATAGGAATGTCACCAAAATTGATACACATTATCTACAGACATGGCTGACAAAAGTTACTAAATACGTTTCACGTAGGATAAACCGTTCAGAAGTTATACGTCAATCAATTTTCGATGCAAAATTTTACATGCTTAAAAATTCATAACAAATCTTCTGATTGCTCAAAACTGCTCATACTTCACACGCAAATCACTCATTGGGCTTCTGACATGTTACCCAATTTCTGTGATATTTCGCCACTGGGGGCGCTATTTTTGGGCAAAAAATCCAATCTTTCCTCAAATTTGGTCAAACTTCACGGCCACCCTCTTACTACCTCCCATGTCATGTATACCACATTTTGGGAATTTTCGTCCATGGGGGGCGCTGTTTCTGGCCGACGCAATTGCTCCAAAACGGGTTTTTGGTAAATAATTCCATAATGCTTTTCCTTCACTCCACTACCTTGTGACAGTATGTTGCTGTTGTAGACGCTTATTTTTCCAACTCATAATCGCTCATGTACAGCATAGCGCCACCTTCTGACATGGGAAAAACCAAAAAATTTATTCTTCAAAAATCTATATCTCATCTTCTATTTACTCAATTGTCATCAAACTTCATACGCAAACTCTTCATAGCTCACCTGACATGTACGCCAAATTTTGTGCACTTTCGCCCCTGGGGGTGCTGGTTATGGCAGAAATGATATTGCAGCTTCTGATTTGTCAAACTTGGCAAGCAAACTCTTTACAAGACCCTTATTGGGGCGCTTGCCATGGTCGACAACGCACGAAATTTGGCTCCTTTTTCTTAGACTGCCACCGCTACTGAGAACCAGAAGCCCAGATCCAGGCGGGCCTCATGGCCTCTATAGCGCCCCCTAACTCGTTGTGATTTTGGCCTCCCGCATTAAGGTGCCTGGTTGCCATGTAGTTTGTAGTAGTGGCATGCCATTTGGTACGCATATGTATCTCACTAAGCCGGACAAAAATGTCATGCCAATGCATTAGCCACGCCCAACAGGAAGTGAGGTAATTTCACTTTTGTGCGAAATGCATGGCCACGAAGACGGCGCAACTCCTCCTAGACCGTTCATAGGAATGTCACCAAAATTGATACACATCATCTTCAGACATGGCTGCCAAAAGGTA
The DNA here is from genome assembly GCF_027579695.1 of Neoarius graeffei. Classification (NCBI taxonomy): domain Eukaryota; kingdom Metazoa; phylum Chordata; class Actinopteri; order Siluriformes; family Ariidae; genus Neoarius; species Neoarius graeffei. Next base: position 104,221,635 of record NC_083574.1, on the reverse strand, counting down.
CTTAATACGTTTCACGTAGCATAAACCGTTCAGAAGTTATACGTCAATCAATTTTCAATGCAAAATTTTACATGCTTAACAATTCATAACAAATCTTCTAATTGCTCAAAACTGCTCATACTTCACACGCAAATCCCTCATTGGGCTTCTGACATGTTACCCAATTTCTGTGATATTTCGCCACTGGGGGCGCTATTTTTGGGCAAAAAATCCAATCTTTCCTCTTTTCCTTCACACCACTACCTTGTGATAGTGCGTTGCTGTTGTAGACGCTTATTTTTCCAACTCATAATCGCTCATGTACAGCATAGCACCACCTACTGACATGGGAAAAACCAAAATATTTATTCTTGAAAAATCTATATCTCATCTTCTATTTACTCACTTGTCATCAAACTTCATACGCAAACTCTTCATAGCTCACCTGACATATACGCCAAATTTTGTGCACTTTCGCCCCTGGGGGTGCTGGTTATGGCAAAAATGATATTGCAGCTTCTGATTTGTCAAACTTGGCAAGCAAACTCTTTACAGGACCCTTATTGGGGCGCTTGCCATGGTCGACAACGCACGAGATTTGGCTCCTTTTTCTTAGACTGCCACCGCTACTGAGAACCAGAAGCCCAGATCCAGGCGGGCCTCAGGGCCTCTATAGCGCCCCCTAACGTATTGTGATTTTTGCCTCTCGCATTAAGGTGCCTGCTTGGCATATAGTTTCTAGTTATTATTATTATTATTAGGGCCCGAGCACCGTCCAGTGCAAGACCCTATTGTTTTTGAAGGATTATTATTATTATTTTTATTATTAGGCCCCGAGCACCGTACAGTGCGAGACCCTATTGTTGCCATGTGTCCAATTCTGTGCTTTGTCGCCATTGTGGGAGTAATGTCTCTTGCCGAGGAAGCTGTGGAAGGTCTTTCGCGGGGACGCATGCCCCCGCCCCCCTTGGCCGCTGGCGCGAGGGCCCGTCGAGGCCGCTTGCGGCTTTAATTATTATTAATCTCCTGCAACCAGCAGCTGGATTAAGGTTTATACTGAAACTATAATTATTACTAAAAGTAACAGAAAACCCTCTAGAACTGTTAAACACTGGTCACAAACCACCAGTTAATCTGCGGATAATAAAATCCTCCAGGTTGAAGAAGTTACAGTAACAGAGTAATGTACAGTATGGACCTGTCAGATTATTTCATGACTACAGCGAGAACTGCACTTACCACCGTCAAGAATTCTTAAACACACAAGACACACAGTGAGATATCGTCATACGATACCCAGACATGATCAGAGCAACAAGCAGAGACAGATCCAGAAGAGCAGAACAGGAGCCTGATAGGAAGCTTCACACTCTTTAAGTAAAGTCAGTTAAGATGAGGAAGGAAAAGCACAATGAAATTAATCTGCTCCCCCTGCAGGTTGTGTCAGTGCCGTCTCTCTGAGGAAGATTGTGGTGCTGTTGTATCGGCTCTGAGAACAAACCCCTCACACCTCAAGGAGCTGGACCTGAGTGAGAACACAATTGGAGACTCAGGAGTGAAGGAGCTCTCTGATCTACTGCACAACTCAAACTGCACTCTGGAGAAACTGAAGTAAATTATTTTTAGTCTGAGAAAAGTAAAAATGTTGAAAAAATGAAGAATAAAAAATGAGAAAAATAACTCATAAATTTTGAATTTTGTTGACAAACTGATGAAGTGGCATCATTTTACTCTGTGAATAAGGGAAAGAAATTATTAAGAGTTCATCTAAATCATTTAGTTATAAAAAGGGAACCCCTGTAGTATAACACGCTTCATTATTTATTTTATGTTAATTAATGTAAGTAAATGAATCTCATGTGAAATGTGGCAGAACCTGTGCTTCCCTTAAATAATGGTGATAAATGTTGGCTACTGCACTGAAATTCCTCTGAATTTCAAACCCCTCAGAGATATTATAGTGCCACTGTCATGTCATTGTCTCACCATGGAACGTCCTTTATTATGGTTTACTTCCAGACTCAGTAAATGTCGTCTCACCCAAACACAATGTGGTGTCCTGGCTAAAGCTCTGGAATCGAACTCCTCATCACATCTGAAAGAGCTGGATCTCAGAGGGAATGACAGAGTGTCAAGTTGGAATGTTTTTCGTAATTTTTTGGGGAATTCAAAATCTAAATTGATTGTGAGGTAAGTTTCTGATTTACATACATGTTATTTTTTCATAACACTAAATATTTTGTACTTTGATATTTTATTTTATGCCCCACCCACTAAGTGATGAAGGCGTGGTGTTTTCAGGTTTTGTGTCCGTCCAAGATTCTCATTGGTTTGATATCTCGAGTGTGAGCGGTTGAATGTTTGTATTATTTATATGGTTTTATCATCAGAACCAGCAGATGAACTGATTAGATTCTGGAATTGATCCAAACAGGGTCAAGGTTAAATTTGAAGTAGTCGGGTATTTCTGGCAAAACAATTAGTAAGATGATGAACTCGACTTGCTGGGTTTTTTTTCAATAAATTGACGTTATTTCTGGGAAAACCCTTCATCTAGTAATTTTTAATTTTCAAATAAATAAAGCTCTTAAAACTGCAGTGTAACGAGACACTCAGGACAGAGAGGGAGAATGAAAGTGCAGAGTTTATTAGAATACGGCAAAACACAACTGAACTCCATGAGTCAGGGCAAGAGGTTCAAAATGACAAAACATCCATCTGACTGTCCAACAAATCAAAAGGGTAAATACAATAATCAGAAACCAGAGCAAAACAAAGTCAAAACCAGGACACGCTCACAAAAAAGACAGCTCCGAGAAGCTTTTAAAAGACTGTAAGACTTTGTGAAGACACGAGATTAGAAAGTAACGTAAATAAAGTTATTTCCACATTGTTAATGCTGAGGCAATAAAATTCAGCTGCTGACCTCTGACCTTTTTTATCCAGACTGCCTCATATTTTTGCTCTGAAAGTGTGTGAAGTTTACACACATGAGACAGATCTTAAATCTCAACAGAGAACAAAAAATCCAGCCGCCATCATGCCTGAGCTGGTTCACATAATTTAGTCACAGGATCTTGTTGGGGAAAAGGTCCATGCTCAGAGCTCTGGGATCAGGATCGTAATGAAATGTGTTTTCTCTCGACAGAATTTTGAGTCCTGAAGCAGAAAAGGCCTGTGATGATCTGACTGAACGTCTGGGTATAAACCCCTTACTGCAGAGAGAACTGGATCTGAGTGGGAAAATATCTGGAGACTCAGGAGTGAAGCAGCTCTCGGTTCTACTGAAGGAGCCACAGTGTAGAACTGAGAAACTCAGGTGTGTTACTGACTTCCTCACCTGGTATTTTTCTTTGTGTTCACATTAAATCTTTAAAGATATTAGTGTAGTGTGAACACTGTTCAGCACAATCAGTCCTGCTGCAGAATCTCCTGTGGTTCTGAGAGTGTGGGTGAACAGTCCACTGTACACGTTCTCACCACTCCGTTATAGCTCCGTTATTTCTGATACATTTCTGATACTCCATTATTTTTGATGGTTGATTGTGTGGGTTGTTTAAAGAGGTTTTTCTCAGCTGTGTTCTCTGTCTGCAGGCTGAGTAACTGCAGTATTACAGTGAGCGGCTGTGCTGATCTGATATCAGCTCTTACTTCAAACCCTTCACACCTGACAGAGCTGGACCTGAGTGAGAACACACTGGGAAATCCAGGAGTGACTCGGATCTCTACTCTACTAAAGAGCTCATCCGGCAAACTCCAGACACTTCGGTAAGTCATTTAATATTCTACATGACTAGATCAATGATGTTTTTATTTCATTCTCAGTATATTTGTAGCGTGTAGGAACAGATTAATCAGCAACTCATTCAGGGCTGTGTTTCCCAATAACAGCTCACTTTATTCAACAATCAGCAGCTGAACAAAGGACAACACATGTGAGCCTGTTTTGTGAGCGTTTCCCAAAAGCCTTCATTATTAGATTAGGGATAAAATTAGCTCATGTTTTAAGTCGTTCAAATTCTGTAAAGCTGCTTTGCGACAATGTTTATTGTTAAAAGCGCTATACAAATAAACTTGATTTGATTTTGATTTGATTAGATCTTTAGATTTAATTTATAAAATAAATTATAATATTTGCAGTGATGCAGTGACCGGAGTGATGGCATTTTGGACTGGACAGAAGAGTCCAAACTGTAAACTGGAGAAACTGGGGTGAGTTCATCTCTCCTATTGGGTCGACTTCACCAGAACGGTTGCTTATAAATCTCCCTTAAACCACAAGTGAACACTGAATGAAGTGTTTGGAGAAAAGAATTTCAGGTTAATGGCGAGATACGGCTTGCATGTTCAAATGATAGAACACACGATATTTCACTTTAGTTCTGAGATGAATCCAGACGATTAAACACTGAAATAATGAGTGTATCAAAAGCTTTAATGATGCTGTATGTCATGATGAAATAATTGAAGTCATAATTGTACTAAATTAAAAAACAATTAAGTAGCTGCAGGATAACTAAGTGAAAATGTGGAATGTTTGGTAAGTGATGTGTGTACTTGTGAATCACTTTGGTGTGAATCCTATCAAAAAAGAGAGGTTAGATTTCATGGTTGTCAGTGGGTGCAGGCACTTAGAGACACAGTTGCAGGGTAGAGCGGGTGCAACGCAAACTGGTAACCAAATCCAAATTGTGAGACGAGAATCAGAGTCAGGTTCAGGCAAAGGATCAGTCGCTGTGCGAACAGAGTGTCAGAGGAATATAACTAGCTCGGAGTCCGAATGTAAACAAAAGCAGGATTAAAGTCCGCATAAGTAGCAAATGGCTTGGTGTGATCAGGTACAGGGACACAGAACAATACTTCGCACTGAGTGTTTGTGGTTACAGACCTTAAGTAGAGTGCACTGATTGTGATGTGGAACAGATGTGGCAGTAATCAGAATTCGGGAGAGGGAGGGCACTGTGGCGCTTGGGGATTGTAGTCCCTGGTGGCCATATTTGAAGGCTGCCACAAACTCAGATTACTGGCGCTATTAGTGACAATGCTGTGATCTTCATGATTAAATAACAAAAGGCTTTGTTCTCTTAGACTTTCAGACTGCAGGATAACAGAGGAAGGATACGCTGCTCTGGCTGAAGCTCTGAAATCATCCCACCTGATAGAGCTGGATCTCAGAGGGAACGACCCTGGAGCATCAGGAGTGAAGCTGCTCACTGATTTACTCCAGGATCCAGACTGTAAACTAACATCACTGAGGTGAACAAATTATAAATAACAGGAATGTTTGAAAGGGAAATGTTCAGTGTTTAAATGTTTAAAGGAAACAACCAAAATGATTATTTTTATTAAGGTTCCTGAAAATTTGCTTTTCTAACAAACAGATTTTATACCAGTATAAGCATGTATTCTTCTATTAAAAAAAACATTGGAAACTTTTTTTTTATAATGCAGTGTCCTGATATGGCCAAAGATATTTTCAAAGATAAAGATTTAAAAATAATCTCTGTTTTTGATGAGTCCCGAATGCTACAGCGAGGCATATTTAAGATAATGCAGTTGATGTTGATCAGTGTTCGAGTAAACGTTTCCCCTCACAGACTGTTGAAAAGTCCTGAAGCAGAAGAAGCCTGTGGTCGTCTGACTAAAGTTTTAGAGACAAACCCCTTATTGCAGACGCATCTGAACCTGAGGGGGAAAATAAAAGGAGACTCCAAAGTGAAGCAGCTCTCTGCTCTACTGAAGGATCCACACTGCAGAGCTGAGACACTCACGTGTGTACATTATTATTATTATTATTATTAATCTATTGAAACATGCATTAAGAACGACATATCAAAAATAAAACATTGAAGTTTAATTCCCTGAACGCTGATTATTTTCCATGCATTGTGTGGTTGAACTCATTGTAAAAGTGGTGGACCTTTTTCTTTTTAGACTGACTGAATGTAATCTGATGATGGAAAGCTGTAAAGCTCTGGCTGAAGTTCTCAGTTCACACCGTTTTCTAACTGAGTTGGACTTGAGTAAGAATGGCCTACAGAATTCAGGTGTCCAGCAATTATCTGAAGGACTGAAGAACCAAAGCTGTATTCTGGAGATATTAAGGTACAGTAATATCTCACTATATAAGCAGTGCAATAGTATTACTGGTAGTACTAATAAAATAATATAAAATCAATGTCATAAAAATAATTTAATAAAGCCTAATAATGATTATTATGTGGATGTTACACATTGTTTTTGTTCCTGCTTTTGTCGCTTAAGAGCGATCAGTTGTTGAGCGTATAATCGGCAGATCAGATGCTCGCTCACCGTGGTGTGAAAATTGTCCATGCAGACGCTCATCCAAGTTTCCAAACCTGTCATTGCTTAACTCTTGAATATTTTCTATCGTGAATATTCTCATTAAAAATCGTATAATCTCTACTTTCCAAAGAAATGGATCTGGTTAAGATCTGTTCAGTACTTTGGGAGTAACGGCAGGTTGAAGTCGGTACAACAGAGTAAAAACTCTGCTCACAGGACGTCGGGAAACTGTCGGTGCTTTTCTTTCTGAGTCACGGGAAAGCGGTCAGGCTCTCTCTCTCTCTCTCTCTCTCTCTCTCTCTCCTGATCGGTTTCCCGCTGGATTACTCGTCAATATCAATCAGATCACTTTTATAGGGATGTTCTCTCACTGTTTCTGATGAAGGATTCAGCAAAATTTTCCCTCTGCTAGTTTTGATGTTCTGATTCACGAGAGACTTTGAAGTGAGTTTTCACAGCTTTACCCACTTATTTTTTCAAATCAAACTGATTCCTGTAAATAAATAACTATTATAGAATATGACTGTAGTTGTTTTGATGAAAAATATTGAGATCTTAGTGGTCGGAATGAGATTTTAAATAATAAACACCAGTCGGCCCTGCTTATGAGAAACAGAAAGCCCCACAGGGCACAAAGAGGGGATTCGAAATAATATTTTATTACTTTTTCATTGAGTGTACCGATTTAACTTTTTAACCTAATTAACATAATGAATACTAATTAAATACAAATTTGCATGATTGGTTTTTACTAATTTTTCAAACTTTGTGTTCAGTCTACAACCATCTATGTGCTGCTAATTTCCATGTAAATATCTTGGAAAAAAAATTATTAAGAAAAAACATTTGATCTCATTGGTTAATGAGGCCCATTTCGGACCATGTGATCCTCATACAGAATATTACGGCAGTTTTCTAAAAATTAAACCGTTTTTTGAATCTTTGATTTGTAATATCTCGAGAACGGATTTAAACATATTTTAATTATGTAACAAGTATGTTGTTCTGCGTTCACTTCTGAATTCAGTGAGAGCAGTTTCAAGCAACTTGGAATGAATTTGAATTTTTAGCTGATATGCCTACTTATAACCCAAATTGGATCCTAATACATACTGCCCTGCCAAAAAAAAAGTTGCACACACTAATATTTGGTTTTCAGTGGGGTTCAGGTGTGGAGATTGGGCTGGCCATAACGGTTTTGATCTTGTGGTTCTCCATCCACACCTTGATTGACCTGGCTGTGTGGCATGGAGCATTGTCCTGCTGAAAACCCAATCCTCAGTGTTAGGGAACATGGTCAGAGCAGAAAGAAGCAAGTTTTCTTCCAGGATGACCTTGTACATGGCTTGATGGCTCATATAGTGGTGCTTGAAAGTTTGTGAACCCTTTAGAATTTTCTATATTTCTGCATAAATATGACCTAAAACAATATCAGATTTTCACACAAGTCCTAAAAGTAGATAAAGAGAACCCAGTTAAACAAATGAGACAAAAATATTATGCTTGGCTATTTATTTATTGAGGAAAATGATCCAATATTACATATCTGTGAGTGGCAAAAGTATGTGAACCTTTGCTTTCAGTATCTGGTGTGACCCCCTTGTGCAGCAATAACTGCAACTAAACGTTTGCGGTAACTGTTGATCAGTCCTGCACACCGGCTTGGAGGAATTTTAGCCCGTTCCTCCGTACAGAACAGCTTCAACTCTGGGATGTTGGTGAGTTTCCTCACATGAACTGCTCGCTTCAGGTCCTTCCACAACATTTCCATTGGATTAAGGTCAGGACTTTGACTTGGCCATTCCAAAACATTAACTTTATTCTTCTTTAACCATTCTTTGGTAGAATGACTTGTGTGCTTAGGGTCGTTGTCTTGCTGCATGACCCACCTTCTCTTGAGATTCAGTTCATGGACAGATGTCCTGACATTTCCCTTTAGAATTCACTGGTATAATTCAGAATTCATTGTTCCATCAATGATGGCAAGCCGTCCTGGCCCAGATGCAGCAAAACATGCCCAAACCATGATACTACCACCACCATGTTTCACAGATGGTATAAGGTTCTTTTGCTGGAATGCAGTGTTTTCCTTTCTCCAAACATAACGCTTCTTATTTGAACCAAAAAGTTCTATTTTGGTCTCATCCATCCATAAAACATTTTTCCAATAGCCTTCTGGCTTGTCCACGTGATTTTTAACAAACTGCAGATGAGCCACAATGTTCTTTTCGGAGAGCAGTGGCTTTCTCCTTGCAACCCTGCCTTGCACATCATTTGTTATTCAGTGTTCTCCTGATGGTGGACTCATGAACATTAGCCAAAGTGAGAGAGGCCTTCAGTTGCTTAGACATTACCCTGGGGTCCTTTGTGACCTCGCCGTCTATTATACGCCTTGCTCTTGGAGTGATCTTTGTTGGTCGACCACTCCTGGGGAGGGTAACAATGGTCTTGAATTTCCTCCATTTGTACACAATCTGTCTGACTGTGGATTGGTGGAGTCCAAACTCTTTAGAGATGGTTTTGTAACCTTTTCCAGCCTGATGTGCATCAACAATGCTTTTTCTGAGGTCCTCAGAAATCTCCTTTGTTTGTGCCATGATACACTTCCCCAAACATGTGTTGTGAAGATCAGACTTTGATAGATCCCTGTTCTTTAAATAAAACAGGGTGCCCACTCGCACCTGATTGTCATCCCATTGATTGAAAACACCTGACTCTAATTTCACCTTCAAATTAACTGCTAATCCTAGAGGTTCACATACTTTTGCCACTCACAGATTTGTAATATTGGATCATTTTCCTCAATAAATAAATGACCAAGAATAATATTTGTGTCTCATTGGTTTAACTGGGTTCTCTTTATCTACTTTTAGGACTTGTGTGAAAATCTGATAATGTTTTAGGTCATATTTATGCAGAAATATAGAAAATTCTAAAGGGTTCACAAACTTTCAAGCACCACTGTGCTGTATGTCCTTCACACACAAAAATCTGCCCCATTCCAGCCTTGCTGAAGCACCTCCAGATCATCAGTGATCCTCCACCAAATTTCACAATGGGTGTGAGACACTGTGGCTTGTAGGCCTCTCCAGGTCCCCATCTAACTGTTCGATGACCAGGTTATGGGAAAAGCTGAAAATTGGACTCATCAGAGAAGAGCTGACTCCAGTCCTCTACGGTCTAATCCTTATGGTCTTTAGCAAACTTCAGCCTGGCTTTTCTTTACTTCTTATTGATGCAGGGTTCGAAGTAGACCAAAATATCAGCATAGTGGCACCAGTTATAACAGCCAGGGGAAAGTTCCTCATGGGTTCTACATGCTCAGAGATGCATTCTAGTGCATTTCCTGGCAATTGTAGGCCTCCGTGAAAGTCACTCTTTTTTGGTAATATTAATGAGAGGGTTTTTTTTTCCCCCAAAGTTGTTGTGATTTGTTTATGATAGAAGATCATAAACAAATCATCTCATCTCATCTCATTATCTGTAGCCGCTTTATCCTGTTCGACAGGGTTGCAGGCGAGCTGGAGCCTATCCCAGCTGACTACGGGCGAAAGGCGGGGTACACCCTGGACAAGTCGCCAGGTCATCACAGGGCTGACACATAGACACAGACAACCATTCACACTCACATTCACACCTACGGTCAATTTAGAGTCACCAGTTAACCTAACCTGCATGTCTTTGGACTGTGGGGGAAACCGGAGCACCCGGAGGAAACCCACGCGGACACGGGGAGAACATGCAAACTCCACACAGAAAGGCCCTCGCCGGCCACGGAGCTCGAACCCAGACCTTCTTGCTGTGAGGCGACAGTGCTAACCACTACACCACCGTGCCGCCCTGATTGATGACTTATTATAATTAATATTCATCTACTGTATATTGGTGACCTATTTATGGAATAAGAATAAAACAACCAGTTGAGGTTAGATGTCTTCAGTTTTTTTAATATAATTAGAAACGCCATGTTTCTCAGTGTGCCAAAGAGCTTCTTAACTCTATATTGTTCCTTTGATGTTCATCCATTTTATCCTCTATCCTCTCTGACAATATTTTACACAGACTTTCAGACTGCAGGATAACAGAGGAAGGATACGCTGCTCTGGCTGAAGCTCTGAAATCATCCCACCTGATAGAGCTGGATCTCAGAGGGAACGACCCTGGAGCATCAGGAGTGAAGCTGCTCACTGATTTACTCCAGGATCCAGACTGTAAACTAACAACACTGAGGTGAGCAAATTATAAATAACAGGAATGTTTGAAAGGGAAATGTTCAGTGTTTAAATGTTTAAAGGAAACAACCAAAAATGATTGTTTATTAAGGCCCCTGAAAATTTGTTATTCTAACAAACCAAATTTATAACAGTATAAGCATGTATTCTTCTATTAAAAAACTTGAAACTTTTTTTTTATAATGCAGTGTCCTGATATGGCCAAATTTTTCAAGATAAAGATTTTTTTTTTTTAAATCTGTTTTTGATGAGTCCCGAATGCTACAGCGAGGCATATTTAAGATAATGCAGTTGATGTTGATCAGTGTTCGAGTAAACGTTTCCCCTCACAGACTGTTGAAAAGTCCTGAAGCAGAAGAAGTCTGTGGTCGTCTGACTAAAGTTTTAGAGACAAACCCCTTATTGCAGACGCATCTGAACCTGAGGGGGAAAATAAAAGGAGACTCAGAAGTGAAGCAGCTCTCTGCTCTACTGAAGGATCCACACTGCAGAGCTGAGACACTCACGTGTGTACATTATTATTATTATTATTATTAATCTATTGAAACATGCATTAAGAACGACATATCAAAAATAAAACATTGAACTTTAATTCCCTGTACGTTGATTATTTTCCATGCATTGTGTGGTTGAACTCATTGTAAAAGTGGTGGACCTTTTTCTTTTTAGACTGACTGAATGTAATCTGATGATGGAAAGCTGTAAAGCTCTGGCTGAAGTTCTCAGTTCACACCGTTTTCTAACTGAGTTGGACTTGAGTAAGAACGGCCTACAGAATTCAGGTGTCCAGCAATTATCTGAAGGACTGAAGAACCAAAGCTGTATTCTGAAGATATTAAGGTACAGTAATATCTCACTATATAAGCAGTGCAGAGCGATCAGCTCCGATATAAACCTCAAAGCGATCAGTTGTTGATCTTATAACCCAATTTAGAGTGTAATATATCAGACATACTGTATGTGTACACCATGTTCCCTTTTTCACTGAAATGTAAATGTTAGAGCCATATCTAGGAAGCTTAAAATTCAGTTTTTCAGTGAATTAAATTTGTATACAACCCCGATTCCAAAAAAGTTGGGACAAAGTACAAATTGTAAATAAAAACGGAATGCAATGATGTGGAAGTTTGAAAATTCCATATTTTATTCAGAATAGAACATAGATCAGGGTTTCTCAAACTTCTTTGCTCTGGGGCCCAGTAATGTTAGGCCTTGGTGCTGCAAGGCCCTGCATAGGCCTACGCCTCTGTGCGCCCCCCTGACACCCCCCCCCCCCACACACACACACACACATCGTGTGCGCCTCCATAGATAGATAGATGCATGCATAGTTTATTATTATTATTATTATTATTATTAATTTAATTTTTTTTGTTAGTAGTACTTGTTACAAGTAGCAGGCTTATACCAGCATAACAATATTTTGGCTAAATAAGACCTAACAGGAGTGCATTGGCAGAATTGTAGAAAATTGCCAAATGACCAGTAACTGTCCAAAGATATGCCATTATTATTATTAGTAGTAGTATTCCTATTATTATTATTATTATTATTATTATTGCTTAGGCCTAAACTATTATTAAACAAGGGAAACTAACAGAAGTGCTTTGGCTTTGAGATTATTGCCAAATTGCATAAATATACTGATATGTAGGCCCAATAATTTGACATTATTATTATTATTATTATTATTATTATTATTATTATTATTAATAATAATAATAACCACCTATTATTACCATTTGCTTAAGAACCATTAAACCATTTTTTTTGTTTGTTTTTTAGATTTTTTTTTTAAACTACACCTTTGAACTTGAAGCACCGCCAAACAGTGCCTCAATAACATACACACACTTATAAAAAGGTCTACCAGAAACATGGGACCTCAAACCGAGAACCCTAAAGACCCACTGTAGCCCTAATACTGACTGATTACACAGTCCCAGTATGAAGAAGGGAGAACTGAACGTAGGCTACGTGCTGACTTTTAACCTCAAATGACAGGCCCAGTCACCCACAGAGATTTGGTAAAAGAAAAGTCAGCATTCTAATACGAAGGATGTGCCTGCTTTCTCACCACTAACAGGTCGAAACGAGGAAGACAGGGTGACAAGGCCACTCGGAGCTTTTCTGAGTTGAGCCTGTTTCAGTATTTTGTCTTTGTGGCTGTCAAATGTGAAAATGCGGTCTCGCAGAGGTACAGTATGTTGAATGGAAAGGCATCAGTGTTTTCACTGCCATCTCACTCAGCTGGGGATATTCATCACAGCATGACAGCCAGAATTCAGACAGAGAAAGTCGACCAAATCTCGACTGCAGACCAGCATCGCACGAAAGCCCCAGAAGTTTATCCTGGACCACAGGGGGCAGAGCGCTCGTTTCTGGGTTGGTGAACGGATCTCTTACCCATTGCTTTTCCGTGAGATGGGATTTTGAGGGGAAGTATGAATCAAAATGATGCAGTGTTTCGGTAAGGTGTTGCGCGATCACTGCCGGCACCCGCCCCAAATCCACACCTTCATCAGCCAGAGACGACAGACAGCCGAACATGTCAAACACACCTCTATTAACTCTGTTGGTCCAGACTGAGAGCTTCTTTTTGAAAGCCATGATTTTATCATTGGCTTGAAAAATGTCACACGCTTGGCCTTGGATCGACAGGTTTAGCATATTGAAATGGTCCAGGATGTCAGAAAGATAAGCTACCTTTATAAGCCAAGACTGATCTTGCAGGTGATCGGCAAGATTGGACTGTTTATTTGTCAGGAATGCCTCAACCTCATGCCTCAACTCGTACACTCTGTTCACCACTTTACCCCGTGACAGCCAACGAATCTCAGAGTGCAAGAGCAGATGAACATGATCTGCACCCATCTCATCACACAGAGCTGTAAATAGACGGGAATTTGTTGGATTGGCCTTAATGAAGTTCACTATTTTGACCACTTGATTTTAAACTTCATGAAGCTCTGTGGACAGGCGTTTAGAGGCAAGTACCTCTCGATGAATAACACAGTGCGTTGCCTGCACTGATGGTGAAATGGCTTTTACCCGAGCAACAACTCCATTGTGCCTGCCGCCCCATCTGTGCAGACACCGACGCAACGCCCCCATATCAACCCATGCCCAGAGATGTACCCATCAAGCATACGGAATATTTTTCCAGCGGTTGTGGTCCCTGGAAGCACCTTACAAAACAAAAAAATCCTCATGAAACTGGCCCTCATGAGCATATCTGATGTAGACCAGAAGCATAGCCAAGTTAGAGAGATCCGTGGTCTCATCCAATTGAATGGCAAACCAGTCAGATGACTTCGCCCTTTCTAAAATTTGCATTTCGATGTCTGCCGCCATATCGTCAATTCGACGACAGACCGTGTCATTTGACAGAGGAATCTCTTTTACTTTGGCTGCAGCAGCCAGACCCAACACCTCACTACAAGCAGTAACAATCAAAGGCATAATTAGCTTCTCCCCAATTGTGAAGGGTGCCTGACATTTGGAAATGTGGTGCGAAACCATGTATGATGCCTTTGTTAGCTTTTCATTCTCGGTCAAATTACTTTTCAACACTTTACTTTGGGTGGCCAATTCATCACGTTTTCTTCTGAAAAAAAATTCTCTGATTTTATCCTTGAGATGCAAATGTTTAGTTTCCAAATGCCGGCGTAATTTGGATGGCTTAGCTTCGTTGCTTAGCATGGTTTGGCAGATAACACAGATTGGTTTCGGGGGACAACTATCACTTGAAATAAAGCTGAATTGTATGTATGAAGGGTTGTAATTGCGAGTGAATGGGCAATATTTTTTTGCCTCTGGCTCATGTTGTGTATCTGCACTGTCAGATGGGCGCTTTCCAAAGAAAGAGTCAAGAGTAGCTTGCTTTGAACATGCCATGATATTGCTCTCATAAAGCGTGTGTGCAAGAATGACTGGACTTGGGACAGAATGAATGAATAAGTGCAAGTGTGCAACCTCGCGTGGGCGGGAACGCTTAACATTCTAGAATGGGGGGGGCGGGACTTACACTACGTGGCACACAGTGACAAAAGCACTGAGAGCAGAGCCAGCCAATCACTCTTCTACATAATCTGATTGACAGTGACCAGTAGTTTGAAATTATAATACTAGTGTACAGGCAGGCTTGCGGACCGACGGTAATCTTCTCACGGACTGGTACCGGTCCATGGCCCATAGATTGAGAAACACTGACATAGATGACATCAAATGTTTAAACTGAGAAAATGTATCATTTAAAGAGAAAAATTAGGTGATTTTTAAATTTCATGACAACAACACATCTCAAAAAAGTTGCGACAAGGCCATGTTTCCCACTGTGAGACATCCCCTTTTCTCTTTACAACAGTCTGTAAACGTCTGGGGACTGAGGAGACAAGTTGCTCAAGTTTAGGGATAGGAATGTTAACCCATTCTTGTCTAATGTAGGATTCTAGTTGCTCAACTGTCTTAGGTCTTTTTTGTCGTATCTTCCGTTTTATGATGTGCCAAATGTTTTCTATGGGTGAAAGATCTGGACTGCAGGCTGGTCAGTTCAGTACCCGGACCCTTCTTCTACGCAGCCATGATGCTGTAATTGATGCAGTATGTGGTTTGGCATTGTCATGTTAGAAAATGCAAGGTCTTCCCTGAAAGAGACGTCGTCTGGATGGGAGCATATGTTGCTCTAGAACCTGGATATACCTTTCAGCATTGATGGTGTCTTTCCAGATGTGTAAGCTGCCCATGCCACACGCACTAATGCAACCCCATACCATCAGAGATGCAGGCTTCGGAACTGAGCGCTGATAACAACTTGGGTCGTCCTTCTCCTCTTTAGTCCGAATGACACGGCGTCCCTGATTTCCATAAAGAACTTCACATTTTGATTCGTCTGACCACAGAACAGTTTTCCACTTTGCCACAGTCCATTTTAAATGAGCCTTGGCCCAGAGAAGATGTCTGCACTTCTGGATCATGTTTAGATATGGCTTCTTCTTTGAACTATAGAGTTTTAGCTAGCAACGGCGGATGGCACGGTGAATTGTGTTCACAGATAATGTTCTCTGGAAATATTCCGAAGATCACGGGCACCCAGTATGGTTTTCCGGCCTTGACCCTTACGCACAGAGATTCTTCCAGATTCTCTGAATCTTTTGATGATATTATGCACTGTAGATGATGATATGTTCAAACTCTTTGCAATTTTACACTGTCGAACTCCTTTCTGATATTGCTCCACTATTTGTTGGCGCAGATTTCGGGGGATTGGTGATCCTCTTCCCATCTTTACTTCTGAGAGCCGCTGCCACTCCAAGATGCTCTTTTTATACCCAGTCATGTTAATGACCTATTGCCAATCGACCTAATGAGTTGCAATTTGGTCCTTCAGCTGTTCCTTTCCTGTACCTTTAACTTTTCCAGCCTCTTATTGCCCCTGTCCCAACTTTTTTGAGATGTGTTGCTGTCATGAAATTTCAAATGAGCCAATATTTGGCATGAAATTTCAAAATGTCTCACTTTCGACATTTGATATGTTGTCTATGTTCTATTGTGAATACAATGTTAGTTTTTGAGATTTGTAAATTATTGCATTCCGTTTTTATTTACAATTTGTACTTTGTCCTAACTTTTTTGGAATCGGGGTTGTAGTTTTGGCAGCACTTAGTGGCAGCTTTTAGTGCTACCAAGTGCCCAGCATCACCTGACCCGGATGCTGAGGAAACCCCTTTTCTAGGCAGGTGTGCTGAAGTTAGTTTGGAAGCGTGGAAGACGCCATGAGGACTCAGTCTTCAACTGTAGTGTCCCCTTTAGTTTAAGATTAAGTTTTGTTTGGTGAACTCATTTATTTCCCCATTGATTTTGATTTATTTACAAAGGCCTGTTTTGTTTGTTTTTTTTTATTTCAATTACATGAGAGAGAGTAGCACAATTAAACAATAACCTACGTATTCAGCAACTCTCAGTAAACACTATTCAGTGAAAAACCCTGGGCCAGCAGAATCATCGTGGATCACCAAACAAACCGTGAGTAATAAAACATTGCGCATTGTTCATGTCGCTGGCGTCTGTGGGCGGCTTGATTAATTTTATTGAAGCCGCAGTAGTAAAAATCTGATTTGACAGACCGAACCTCTTTTATGTGCAGTTATCACTGAAGAATATCAGTCAGTCATCGAGCGTACTCGCGTACATGTTTGAGCTTTCTCCATTGAACTCGTCGTATTGGGAAGCATCTCTCTTGGTAAATTCATATCTTGTTCCATCTGCTCTACATATGTTGTTGCTGGGCGACCCCTGCTTCATTTACCATGCCTTGGTTCCCAAAAAAAACAACAAAAAAAGCTGTGATGCAACTTCGTCCTTACTCCTGTGAATATGGCTGCAAAATCTTAGTCTGTGTTCTCAAAGGGTTGCTTTAATTGATGGTGTCTCTCCATAGAGTTCCTCATTTGTTAGGTGGTCTTGCCAAGTGATGTCTAATGTGACTTGTAGTAATCGGGTATAGCAACCATCCAGTTGTTTCTCCACTGTCTTTGTTAAAGTCCAACTTTCTGCTCCATATAATATGCTTTCCACTGACGCACTGAAGAAGCGAACTTTAAGCTGCCTGCTGAGATTTGGCTTCCAGATCGTCTTTAATTTATTAAGTGCTGCCTTTGCTTTTCTGATCTTCATATCTCTCTCACTTTGTGCAATCCAAGACCCGAGGTCTTGAAAATCTTCAGTCTGCTCCAGCTCACTGTTGTTCTGAGTGGTAAGAACTCCTTGCTGATTGAATGCCATGAACTCGGTCTTACTTGCATCGAATCAGCCTTTGCAGCTGATTCCACTCTAGTTAGAAGACTCTGAGCTTTTTCAAGGTTGTCTGATATCAGTAGCATATCATCTGCGAAGTCAGTATCAGTAATCGTCACTGCTGGGTATCGTCTACTTTGTCTCTGTTCCAGGGTAAATCCAAGTTCCTCATGATCATCTAGGGTTACAA
Organism: Neoarius graeffei; assembly: GCF_027579695.1. NCBI lineage: Eukaryota > Metazoa > Chordata > Actinopteri > Siluriformes > Ariidae > Neoarius > Neoarius graeffei. The sequence goes on along the minus strand of NC_083574.1, from coordinate 104,204,133 downwards.
TAAATAGGAATGGAGCCAGTACATCACCCTGTAGGATGCCTGCTAGTCTCATCTCATCATCTCTAGCCGCTTTATCCTGTTCTACCGGGTCGCAGGCAAGCTGGAGCCTATCCCAGCTGACTACGGGTGAAAGGCGGGGTTCACCCTGGACAAGTCGCCAGGTCATCACAGGGCTGACACATAGACACAGACAACCATTCACACTCCCATTCACACCTACGGTCAATTTAGAGTCACCAGTTAACCTAACCTGCATGTCTTTGGACTGTGGGGGAAACCGGAGCCCCCGGAGGAAACCCATGCGGACACCGGGAGAACATGCAAACTCCACACACAAAGGCCCTCGCCGGCCACGGGGCTCGAACCCGGACCTTCTTGCTGTGAGGCGACAGCGCTAACCACTACACCACCGTGCCGCCCTACACCTGCTAGTATGGAAAAGAAATCTTTTTCACCATCAGGAGACAATACTTTAGTAATTATATCAGCCTACATCAAACCTATTGCTGAAACAACTGCATCAGGTATCCCACAGGCTTTAAGAATAGAGAGCATCTTGTTCCTATTAATAGTGTTGAAGGCCTTTCACTGCACTTTTTGAGGCTTATTATTTCCAGAAATTTCTCTAATAATTTGCCAAACTTTCTGAGACTGTTGTTGCACAGCAACACTTTCGATGTCGACAGATTTTCGTTGTATGGACTCGGGTTGTTTATGATCGTACGCCTCCTGTAGTTCTATCTTTGCTTGAGTGCATGCAGGTGCAGATGTGATAAAAACATAAAACATCTCATCTCATTATCTATTCTGAATATGATTCTGAATTAGCTCTATTTTTTTACAGTGCCCTCCACAATTACTGGCACCCGTTATAAAGATGAGTAAAAGAAAAAAAAAAGGTTCGAAAAAATCCACCTTTTGGTGAAGTCGCGTCATCTCACACGGAGAAAAATCCAACCTTTAATTGAAATAAATTTATTCAGAGAAAAACAAATCTCTCGATTTTTTTTTCAACAAAAACACGTCAATGTTACTGGCACACCTGCATTTAATACTTTGTACAACCTCCTTTTGCCAGTAAAACAGCACTGAGTCTCCTATAAGGTTACATTTTTTCCAACTCTTAGCACTAATCTTTACAAGGGGTGCCAATAATTGTGGAGCGTACTGTGTAAACAGACGGACGCTAATATATATATATCAGGGTTCTAATTAGGCCTTTTCAGTGTATCGGGCTGATACGCAATGTTTGTTTACTGCTAGGCCCACAATATTTCCGACACGCCTGTAAAAGTTGTCGCTACACTAACAAAAAGACTTGTCAATCTTGAAAATGTGGTCTTTTGTTTACTTTTTTTTATGACACAACACGGTGCATTGAACCTGTTGGAGTAACGGTCAGTAGGGGAAGGGCTGATATGAGTTAGATCTGGATAGTCATGGACTGTAATTTAACGGCTGAAAATAAAGCTGACACTTGGTGACCAGAGGTGGGCAGAGTAGCCAAAAATTGTACTCAAGTAAGAGTATTTTTACTTGAGTAATATTATTCTAAAGTAACAAGTAGTCGTCCAATTAATTACTTGAGTAAGAGTAAAAAGTACTAAGTGAAAAAACTACTCAAGTACTGAGTAACTTTGTTTATTGATCAGGATGTCATAACAGGCAGAGATTTCATATATATTTCACACAAACTGTGTGTAGTTCTGTGTATTAACAATAACAACAAGAAGCTCAAGGCAGTCTGCACATAAACCATAACACTGTGTGTGTTTTCACTCCATGAAGTGACTGTTGAGCTTTAACAGCAGCTGGCTCTCAATTCTGCACTGTGAAGCTGTGACCTTTTAGCCGTTAACAGGTGAAAACAAATTAAATATTAATTAAATCTTTACAAAGTAACAAAACAATGGGTAGAGGTTACAAAGAAAAAGGCAGTCAAGCTAGCAAGCGGTCAAGCTAACAAGCTAATGCCCTTCCTTTTGTGAACAAGCACTTGCAGACAAATAATAAAACATCTCACAGAAAAAAAAACACCTAGAGTCTTCACAAATCCCTCTAATCCACAACAAATACAGTAGCTTGAAAAATGGAGATTTCACAACCGATATGTTAGGCGTTTTGTTATTTAGTGAGTTTCCACCAGTCTTCCATTCCCAGTTTTTGACCAGAGCCGTGTACAGCTGTAACGCTATTGAGGAGCTGACATGAGGCGAGCAACCTTATTTTCATGAGCATTTTTTGGTTTCACATCAATAAAAAGTGATTGCTAGGAAGATTTTTTGTAGTTTTATTTCTTGGTTCTCTGGTGTGTGTGTGTGTGTGTGTGTTATCTTGCCGTCTGAGGCCGCAGTGCGTCAATACATTTCTACAAAACAATGTATTTTACAGTTATTTATGATGTTACAACAAGGCTAACGTCCGCCTACGAAGACAGCCAGAAGCACACAGCCTACTGACCGCAATGTGTTTCCTCAAATTGGACGTTGAGTTTTTATAAGCTGAAACGGCCACTGGTTTGGGGAGACACATTGTGACACCGCATAACATAACGATTATTTGTTGTTGTTTGGAGAGTGAGCATGGTTTGTATGTGTGGCCGGGCTGTGCCTCTTCAGCTTGATGAGAAACGCTGGCCGCTGTCTCTGCCATTTTCCTTCTGCTTCCGGGCTCTTTTCCGCCTGGACTGCTCGCGCCGCGGGAGTTTTGTATGCGGGCGCGCGCGGCGGCTTGGCTCTGTTTGATTGGCGGAACGGAGTTAAACCATAGCTCCGCCCACTATGGCTCTGGCTGCTCCATTGTGTCGGGGACAGAGCCGGCTTCAATTACTGGCTTTACTAATAACTCTGTGTAGCAACTGGGATACGTCTGAGCTTATCAGAGTGGCAGTTACATGGGATATGTGCGTGTATCTTGGTGTATTGTGTCTGTTTTCCCACCCCACAATTTAGAGTAGTACGCCAGTTTAAATCAATAAACCAAATGAGTTTATTTTAGAGCCCTATGCTCCACAATTATTGAATGGGGGAGGGAGAGAATGAGGAAACCAACTTTAAACCTTGTTCGAGATGAAGAAGCCAGTGTTCGTGGACCCCAGCGCCGTCTTCTCGCAGGACTCGCCAGCTGTCACCACTCACAGTGCTCCAGAATTCCAACTTTGCAAAAGTCACTTGCTTATCAGCACAATAAACTTTCACTGCTTCCCAGTTTACCGGCTGCTGCCATGTTCAACCAACCCTGCTTTGTTGCATTCTGGCCCCCCTCATTCTCCCTCCAGACCAGTCGTGCCCCCTGATTGGCGAGATGCGGTCATGTGACAGCCTCTGCTGGAAGTCTCGACAAAACATAAACAAACAGACCAAGCATCGCACGGATCAATAAAAATAAAGTAGCGAGTAATGAGCAGAATATAGCCCAATGTAACGGAGTAAAAGCACCGCTTCTTCTTCACAAATATACTCAAGTAAAAAGTATGCTGCATTAAAACTACTCTTACAAGTACAATTCATCCAAAAAGTTACTCAAGTAAATGTAACGGAGTAAATGTAGCGCGTTACTGCCCACCTCTGTTGGTGAACATCAACTGGATGTTTTATTCTTATTCCATAAATATGTCACCAATATAGTTGAATATTAATTATAATAAATCTTCAATCAAAAACAATCACATTAACTTTGACAAAAAAAATCATTAATATTACCAAAAAAAGAGTGACTTTCAGGAAATGCACTAGAATGCATCTCTAAGTATGTCGAACCCATGAGCTTTTGGGGGCCGAAGGTGGCCCCGAACCCCCAGCCGTTATGACTGGTGCCACTACACTGATATTTTGGTCTAGCTAGAACCCAGGGAAAATAAATATTGAATGCATCAACATTTTTCTGAGTAAATATATTTCTGATGGGGCTATTGACATGAAATTTTCACCAGATGCTGGTAACAACCCAAGTAATTCAGACATACAAAGAAATCAAAACATGTATGTCCATAAATTAAGTGTAATAAAGTGGAATGACACGGGGAATAAGTATTGAACACGCTAATTAAAATTTATTTAATACTTGGTAGAAAAGCCTTTGTTGGTAATGACAGCTTCAAGACGCCTCCTGGTTGGAGAAACTAGTCGCGTGCATTGCTCAGGTGTGATTTTGGCCCGTTCTTCCACACAAACTGTCTTCAAATCTTGAAGGTTCCAGGGGGCGTCTTCTATGAACTCTGATCTTCAGTTCTTTCCATAGATTTTCAATTAGATTCAAGTCATGTGATTGGCTGGGCCGTTCTAGCAGCTTTATTTTCTTTCTCTGAATCCAGTTGAGAGTTTTCTTGGCTGTGTATTTGGGATCATTGTCTTGCTGAAATGTCCACCCTTGTTTCATCTTCCACATCCTGGTAGATGGCAGCAGATTCCTATCAATAATGTCTCTGTGCATTTCTCCATTCATCCTTCCTTTAATTCTATGAAGTCTGCCTGTACCATATGCTGAAAAACAGCCCCAACACCATGATGTTCCAACCTCCAAACGTCAGTGGTGGTATGGTGTTTTTGTGGTGATGTGCCATTTCTCCTCCAAACATGGTGTGTGCTATAACATCCAAAGAGTTCAATTTTGGTCTCATCTGACCAGACTATATTCTCCTGGTATTTCCTTGGCTTATCCAAATGTTGTGCAGCAAACTTTAAACGAGCTTCAACATGCTTTTTCTTCAGCAATGGAGTCCTCCGTGATGAGCATGCATCGAGGCTATGGCGGTTGAGTGCATTACTTATTGTGTTCTTTGAAACAACTGTACCTGCTAATTCCAGATCTTTCTGAAGCTCTCTGCGAGTGCTCCTTGGCTCTTGGACAACTCTTCTGATTATTCTTTTGACTCCTCTGTCAGGAATTTTGTGAGGAGCACCTGGTCGTGGCCGGTTTATGGTGAAATGATGTTCTTTCCACATCTGGATAACGGCCCCAACGGTGCTCACTGGAACATTCAGAAGTTTAGAAATACGTCTGTAACCAATGCCATCAGTATGTTGTGCAACAATAAGGTTGCGAAGGTCTTGAGAGAGCTCTTTGCTTTTACCCATCATGAGATGCTTCTTGTGTGACACCTTGGTCATGAGAAACCTTTCTATAGGCCATCAGTTAGGACTAAACCAGCTGATATTAATTTGCACTGATGGGGGCAGGATTGCTTTCTAAATACGGAGAGATTTCAGCTGCTTTCTTGGCTTTCTCTGCCTTTTTGCACCTCCTTTTCTTCATGTGTTCAATACTTTATTCCTTGTCATTCCACTTTATTACACTTAATTTATGGACATATACAATGCTCGAAAAACCTCATGTCCGATCGTCGCAGATGACTAAACATTCTGTGCAAGGACGAGTAAAACTTCAATGGTAATCGTCCGATCAGACGACAAAAGTTAGTGCTGGCAACCTAAGCAACAGGCATGAAGAGAGCAGGGAACCAGTCTAAAGTAGCTCTTTCACAGGAGCTATTCATCAACACAACAATATATACAAGTACAAAAATATTTTGAGGAAATCATTCAAATTTCCGTGTTTTTGGTTAATAGAGCTCGGCTCAGAGGGGTCCACGCAATTACGTAATTATACCAATTGGCTAAGGGCAACAAGGGTCAAGGACATCGTGTGCCAGCAGTGCGGTTGAAGTGGGCAAGTGACAAACTTGGAACTTTGTCACGTTTGGAGTTAATAATAAACGATATCACTGAATAATGTTCCTTACCTCTAACCAGTGTATGTGTGTGTATATAAAATCCCATATATCACAATTTTTGATGGTTTCATATATTTCGTAATTTTTTTTTTCCTAAATATTTGTCAGCATACCGCCATTGTGGCACGGGAGCCTGTGATTGGTGGACAGCCGACAAAGGGTGTCTCCCATTGGTTGTAAATCGTGACATCAAAATCATAAACACGTACAGGACCCACTGATTGGCTGTTCACATACTGAAACCAAGCGGAGATGTCCGGCGTCTGTTGCTGTTGTCCAAAGAAAACTACAGCTAATAAAGCTCTACTACCGGATTACTTGGATAGTCTTAGTCATAAAGAAGCAAAGGATAGATATATGTGGAAATTAGAGTTTATTAGCGATTATAATCCATGCAGAATTCCTGAAAATGATTGGAGTGACAGTGCAGATTTGTGGCCTAGTGTTAGCAGGGCGCTGTGTGAGACGTCTGCATCTCCAGTAGCTCTGTAGTTTTTAGCTCTTTAAACCTCTTTTTTCCACCTTTTTTTACTTTTCTGCTCTTATTACGAAGACATAGTGGGTTTTACTAATATAACATGGATATTTTTAACTTTAACACGCAACCAGGAGCCAGTTTTCTCACTTATTCGAGAGAGAAGCTGCTGGCCTTGAACACAATGGGACGAGCCGGGATACAACACCCCATCCTGGCCGAGCTGAGGAGGAAACCCAGGGGCTGCAAAGCTGAAGCTAAGCTAAAGGCTAGGCTAGCGGACAACTGGCAGCGCTGCAAACCATCCATTCCCTCCGTTATCATGGGGAATGTGAACTCGCTGCCGAATAAAGTCGACGAACTTTCCGCTCTGGCCAACCAGCAGATTTATCGGGAGAGCAGCTTATTTATCTTTACAGAGACATGGCTAACACACCTTGTACCGGATGCTAACGTGGACCTGCGGGGATTCACTGCTGTGAGAGCCGACAGAGACACTAACACATGCGGGAAAACCAAAGGTGGGGGACTCATCATTTATGTTAACAACCGCTGGTGTAACCCGGGACATATCTCCGTAAAGACAGTTTTATGTTGCCCGGACTTGGAGCTGCTAGCCATTAGCCAGCGGCCATATTATCTGCTGAGGGAGTTCAGTCACGTGATCACCATCTGTGTTTACATCCCTCTGAGGGCTGATGCAGCCGCTGCATGTGAGGGGATTCACTCTGTCACAGCAAGGCTGCAGACACAGCACCCTGAGGCATTTATGATCATTTCTGGGGACTTTAATCACGCTACTTTGGACTCTACTTTGGCTGCTTTTACCAGGCTGTGGATTGTCCAACAAGGAACAACAGGACAATTGACTTGCTGTATGCTAATGTGAGGGATGCATACAGAGTCACACCCCTCCCCCCACTAGGGAAGTCTGACCACAACCTGGTTCTTCTACAGCCAAAGTACACTCCCCCGGTTCCAGAGGTGGAAAAACTGGATTGACAGAGTAAAAGTCCTGCTTAGGTTTTCCTTCTGCCTGTGCTCTCAACACAGGTGATTTCACCAATTAGCTCATCAACCTGGCTTAGGGGATGTGGTAATTAGGATCAGCTGGTTCATTGAATTGGCTGGAACAAAAACAAGGCAGGGTTTTTACTTTCTGTACCCGGGTTTTTCCACCTCTGCCTGGTTCAAAGGCAGCCTGCAACAACTAGCTCCATCAGGAGGTGGTCCCCTGAAATGGAAGATGCCCTCAGGGACTGCTATGACATCACGGACTGGGATGTGCTGCTTAGCCCACACTGTGAGGACATAGAGGGGTGACACACTGTCTGACGGATTACCTCAACTTCTGTGCAGACGTGGTTCCCCCCACTAAGACTGTACAGTGTTACCCTAATAACAAGCCATGGGTAACACAGGAAGTCAAAGCTGTCCTCAACAGGAAGAAGGCCGCCTTCAGGAGCAGGGATAGGGAGGTGATGAAAGCAGCACAGCAGGAGGTGAAACGCTGCATGAGGGAAGCTAAGGACAGCTACAGGAGAAAGGTGGAGCAGAAGCTGAAGGAGAACAGCATGAGAGAGGTCTGAGAAGGTGTGAAAACCATCACAGGCCACAATACAAAGACCAGAGTCGTTGAGGGGACAGTGGAGAGGGCGAATGAGTTGAATGACTTCTTCAATCGGTTCAACCAGCCCACGTCCCCCCCCCCACCCTCTCCCTCACTGCAGCCATCTCTCCTTCTTCCCTCAACACACCTCCCCCCGGTCATCACAGCAGCCCCCTCCTCCCCCACCTCAACACAGACTCCTCTATGCATTACTGCAGACCAGGTCAGAGGTCAAATGAGGAAGATTCACCCCAGGAAAGCAGTAGGCCCGGATAAGGTGCGTCCCCGACTACTGAAGACCTGCGCTGCTGAACTGGGTGAACCACTCCAACGCATCTTCAACCTCAGCGTGCAGCTGGGGAGAGTGCCCACCCTCTGGAAGACATCATGTATCGTTCCAGTTCCCAAAAAGAATTGGCCCAGCGAGCTGAACGACTTCCGACCGGTGGCACTTACTTCACATCTGATGAAGATATTGGAGCGGCTCTTCCTCAGCCTCCTCAGACCCCAGGTACAACATGCCCAGGACTGTCTGCAGTTTGCGTACCAGGCAGGTGTTGGTGTGGAAGACGCCATCCTCTACCTGCTACACCGAGTCCACTCACATCTGGATAAGGGAAATGGCACAGTGAGGATCCTCTTCCTGGACTTCTCGAGTGCCTTCAGCACCATCCAGCCCCTATTGCTTCATGACAAACTGATCAGGATGCGAGTGGACCCGTGCCTGGTCACCTGGATCTCCAGCTACCTCACTGACAGGCCGCAGTACATCAGGCTGAAGGACATCACATCTGACACTGTGATTAGCAGCACCGGAGCACCCCAGGGCAGGGTGCTGGCCCCTCTTCTCTTCACCCTGTACACCGCGGACTTCTGCTACAACTCAGAGCTGTGTCACATTCAGAAGTTTGCTGATGACACAGCCATTATTGGGTGTATCAGTGATGACAGAGAGGAGGAGTATAGGAGCCTGATGAGGGACTTCACTGTGTGGTGCGACAGGAACCATCTGCAGCTTAACACCTCGAAGACCAAGGAGCTGGTCATTGACTTTGGGAGGTGAGGAACCTTCTGGGTGAGCAGAGTGGCAGGTGAGAGGATTTCAGGTACCTCTGCATCGTTGGAGACTGGTAGGTAAGATCTGCAAATGCAAACCTGTTCCAGGTATGTTAAGGAGTTGATCCATGCTTTCCAGTGTGCCTCTTTCTCTGGTGGGAGAGGTGTGTCCCACTCGTACTGTTCTGAGGAAATGTCTCTCACCAATGCCTTGCCTTGGACCATGATGGGAGAAGCAAATCCCAGGGGATTGTAAAAACTGTTTATGGTGGACAGCATGCCTCTCCGAGTGAATGGCTTGATGTCTCTTGACACTCTGAAGGTGAAACTGTCAGTCTGAAGCTCCCAGTTCAAGCCTAAACTCCTCTGGAGGGGCAAGGGGTCTGCTCCCAGATCTAGATTTTTCAAGTCGCTTGCTCGTTCCTCCACAGGGAAAGCCTCCATGACCCTCGGGCTGTTTGAGGCTATCTTGTGAAGGTTCAAGTTGGAGTCAGCCAGCAAAGCCTTGGTTCGCTGCAGGAGATCGATCACCTCCTCCTCCTTGGCCAATGACGTGAGTCCATCGTCAACGTAGAAGTTTCTGAAGACGAACTCCTTTGCATCACTGCCATGCTCAGCTTCTCCTTGCTCTGCAGCTCTCCTCAGGCCATACGTCGCTACTGCTGGAGACGGGCTGTTGCCGAATACATGCACAGTCATCCAGTCGTCTATGATCTCCTTGTCCGGATCATTGTCTTTGTGCCACAGGAACCAGAGGAAGTGGCGGTGGTCCTCTCTGACCTTGAATCCATAGAACATTTGCTCTACATCGGCAGTGGCAGCAATCTGTTCTCTTCTGAACCTTAGACACCAAGTAGTGTGTTGTTAAGGTTGGGTCCACTGAGAAGCACATCATTCAACGACGTCCCCTTGTACTCCGCACTAGAGTCAAAAACAATTCTTATTTTCCCCGGCTTCTGGGGGTGGTATACACCAAAAGTCGGCAGATACCAACACTCCTGCCCTGGCTGTGGTAGAGGAGCTGGCTCAGCCTGGCGGTTGTCAATGACCTTTTGCATAAAATCAAGGAAGTGCTGCTTCATGTCAGGTTTCCTCCTGAATGAGCGCTGGAGAGATTGGAGTCTTTGAGAGGCTTGCTCTCTGTTGCTTGGAAGGTGCTTACGAGGAGAACAAAAGGGTAGTGGTGCCACCCAGTGGTTTTTGCTCCATATACACTTCCTTTTCCATTATTCTCAGGAACTCACTGTCATCCACTGACATGGCTGGTTTGTTGTCTGCTGGTGTTTTCTGAAAAACACACTTTCCCCGAGACCATCCCTACATGTCTCTGGAACGACCTCCTCACTTTGTGATGGTGAGCGAAGACTGCACTGAGTAATTTCACTGGGTCTCTCCTTGATGTGGATGTTGTTAGTGCAGGGCTTGAGGAAGGAAGAGCGTCCATTTTGAAGGACATGGGTCTTGTAAGCATTGACTTCCTCAGTCTTGTGAGCGCCACCCAGACATAACTCCCCCACTATGACCCAGCCAAGATCAAGGCGCTGAGCATATGGCAAGTTGTGCGGCCCATTACGCTGCTCCCGCACCTTGTGCAAGCTCAAAATATCTCCATCTAGTAGCAGAAGAATGGGTGCACTGTTGTCAAGTGGAGGGATCTTGTCAGCTACTGGTCTGAGGTGAGGGAAATATTGGATGCACTCAGGCGTCGGGATCTCTGACCGGTCACCAGGTAAGTATTCACACTCCAGCAGGGTGGGCAGTGTGACCTTGGTCTTTCCATCAAGAGATTCCACAATGATGTTAGTTGCTTTCCTTCCTGCAGTCTCCACTCTGCCAGAGCATGTTTTTAGCGTGTAGGGAGATGCACTGCTGTTAATGCCCAACAGACTGAAGAACTCAGATTTCACTAAAGATCTATTGCTTTGGTCATCGAGTACTGCGTATACTCTGAGAATTGCTCAGATTATCAGCGTGGGAAACCTTGACCAAGCAGATTTTGGAACAGGATCTAGGCTGGGGTGTGTCGCCACATATCTCGGTGCACTTGGAAGTGACAACAGGGGGTGCTGCAACTTCACTCTCCCCGCTTTGTTCCCCGCTCTGGTCATTCCCAGGTGAGTGTCCAGCCTGCCCACGAGGTGACCATGGTGCTGGACCAGGATGCATTGCTGAGGTATGCTTGTCGCTCTCACACTCTTTACATTTTAGCATTGTCTTGCAATCTTTAGCAATGTGCTTGGTGCTGGCACAACATCTAAAGCAGATCGAGTTCTCCTTTAGATACGCTTTCCTCTCATCAAGGTGTTTTCCTCGGAACCCACGGCATTTTGTGAGCGGGTGCGGTTTATGTATCGGACATTCTTTGTCCGGTTCACTTTTCTTCACAGATGTGCTGTCCTGAGATGCACCACCTGCGGCTGTGACATCAGTCTTCTTAACTGTTACGGCAGACTTTTGGATGTGTTTTTGGTCTCTCTCACCCTTGGATTGACTGGGGGTAGAGGAAAGGTTGAATGCAAAACTGGGGTCGTTGCGGGTCTTTGCCTGGGAACATACAAATTCAACAAAGTAGCTGAATGGTGGGAAAGGCACATGATAATGCTCCTTGTACTTGGATCCCTGCGTCATCCAGCATTCCCGCAGTGAGAAGGGAAGCTTTTCAACAATTGGATTCACCCCTCTAGCTGTATCGAGATACATAAGTCCAGGTAAGAATCCCTCTGACTTTGCAGCTTGTAGCTCTTTTAACAAGTCACCTAACTCTCTGAGCTTGTGTGTGTCTTTGTTAGCGATGACTGGGAAGGTATCCAGTTTTTTCAGTAGGGCATTTTCAATCACCTCTGGGCTTCCGTAAGTTTCCTCCAAGCACTCCCATACCGTCCAAACGCCGAGCCTAGGATTATTTACATGCACAGCTCTGATCCGCATGGCTTGAGCTGATGACTTGGGGCCCCAACCATTTGACCAGTAGGTTGAGCTCTTCCTGCTCAGATAGGTTTAGCTCCCTTGTAGCTGCTAGGAAAGAGGCCTTCCACGCCCAGTAATTTTCTGGGCAGTTGTCAAAGGCAAGGAGTCCTGAGCTCACCATCTCTTTTCTCATGAGGTACTGGGCCAAGACATGGGTTTGCGGTGTTGGAGGTGAGTATTTGTCACCCAAGTTGGGGTGAGAAGCTGGAGGGTTAACTGCTGTGTCTTTCTTTTTAATATCAGGAGTAACAGGTGAATGTTCTTGCTTTGGCAAAAATGTCGTTGGGGCAGGGTGAGGAACATAGCGTCCAGCAGTCATGGCTCTGTGTTCATTTTCCTCCACAAATGACTCGTACAGTGAATCTTGTCCCTTGTTGCTAGGGGGTCAGTCATTCACTGGTGCTTGATGAGCAATTGGTTGCTGTGGACTAGGGGCTGCTTGCACCTGTGGTGAATGTGCATCAAATGGCTGTGTTTCCACATAGTCTTTGGTGCGCATCATTGGATCATCCAGAGCTAAATCCTGTAACTCACCAAGAGCATCGCTTTTCCTTTGTTCAAGCTCTGCTGCTTCTTCATATACAGCTGCCTCTGTTGACGCTGCAGTTGCTTCTTTCTCTTGTTTTAAAACATGAAGACTTGCCTCTATTGAAGCCTTTTCTTTCATCATTGCTGCCTCCTTTTCTGCAAAGGATACTTTAATTTTTGCTGCTTCAGCCTTAGCTCTGGCTCTTGTCGCAGCAGCGCTGACAGATGACCGGGTTGATGATCTGGAGGATTTGTGTGAAACTGAGGCTCGATATCTTGTCTCCAATTGAGACTGATGCTCCTCTTGACCAACTTGGCTCATCTTGGATGCTTCTGCGTGCTGTTCACCGTGGTTCACTGCCTATCCCCGCTGAGTGGGCAACATTTTACTATTCTGTCCTGGATAATACTTCTGGGGTATTGTAGACAGATAGCGAACAACAATAAAGACCAGTAGGCTTGATTCCAGGTTGACTGACTGATTTACTGAAATCTTCTGGTGCTTTGATTATTTGTAAAACTGAAACACAAATGAAATATACAGGATACAAAATGTTACAAAAGAAATAAAAAATACATGCAACACACTGGTTACAATCTATTTTTTCCTTTACAGGTGCTGAATCAGGCAAGTAATTTCTTTACAGGTTCCAAATCAGGTAAGTATTGTCTAGGCAGGTTGTAAATTAGGTAGGTAAATCAGGTAAGTATGACGAAATTTAACATCTAACATCTTTTTCTTACAGGAGACTACTTACACAGGTAAGTAAACAGGTAAAGTGAAAATATACTAACTAGCAACGTTTCACACAAAACACAATGTATAGCATGTTGTAAATGAGGCTTAACAATAAGCTAAATGACTCAGCAGTGTGGCTAACTAGCATTGCTAACGGCGATTAGCATAATTAACAACGATCTCATTTTAACTTAAACTAAGTGTTTTGATCATCACTTTCAACACCACAGTGATCTTAAACGACTACAACAACGATTTGCAGCAATAACTCACTGTTGGTTCCACTCCAAGGTTAATACAGCTGAATCTCTGGAGGAGCACATTTATATATGGCTTGTAACAGGCATGGTTGAAACAGGAAGTGCCTCGTGCATGTAACAGGAAGTGACTACAAATTAAAGCTGCAGTACCTAAAACTACCACTAGGGGAAACCTAATCCAACCCAGTAACTGACAGAGTCAGCACATAGAGGAAGAGGTCATTTAATTGAAGATTGTGAGATTCCATCTCAGTGCAATGAGGAGTGTCATTTGTTGAAAATTAAAACATAATAGATCTCAGCTGTGTTGCTCCGTAGTACCACATTAAATTTGGACACTTTAGACCCCCTCGATCAAATGGTAGGTACAGTAGTGACAGTCTAACTCTTGCCCTCCTGTTGTTCCATATGAATCCAACAGATGTTTCTTCATTTTTTAAAACAAATCTGACGGAGGTGGCAAAGAAATGTTTTGAAACAAATAAAGCAATTTTGGTCATACATTAATTTTTAAGATGTGAATTCTTCCGATCACAGACATTGGCAATGGCATCCATCTGTCAGTGGACTCGTTAATTTCCCTCATCAAGGGTTTATAATTAGCATTAACAACATGTTCCAATTTGGGCAGAATCTGAACCCCTAAGTATTCAAACTGTTTTCCAACATTAAATTGTATTACCGTACTTCAGGAATCAGATTTATTCTTTCATTTGCATTAAGTAGTAATACAGAGGATTTATTATTATTCACCTTATATCCCGATACATTGCCAAATATTTCTATTAGTTGGAATAAGGCCGGAATTCATTTCCTTAGATTGGACACAGATTCTGTGTTCTCTCAGTCCCACTGTTTTTCCCCGAACTGCGCATGCGAACGTATCGCTATTGCGAGAGGTTCGATTGCTAATGTAAACAGTAGTGGCGACAGAGGGCTCCCTTGTCGGCAACCTTTACTGATTCGTATAGGTTTTGAAATATTTCTGTTTGACAAGATTTCTGCTGTGGCATTTTTATATCTTATCTGAACCTGTTTTATGAACTTATTCCCACACCCACATCTTTCTAAACCATTGAAAAGTTTAGGCCATTCAACCCTATTGAAGGCCTTTTCAGCATTCAATGATGGGAGCGCTGTATCTGGCATTCCTTTCTTAAAATGAATTATGTTTAGTATTCTTCTTACATTATGGAAACCCTGCCTTCCCATTACAAATCCATTCGGATCTTTATTAATAATTTTGGGCAAAATTATTTGTAAACGTTTTGCCAAAAGTTTATTATCTTAAGATCAGAATTAAGCAAACGTATGGCTCTCATGTTCTCATATTTTTGAGGCGGTTTGCGTGGCTTTGGCAGCAGAGTGATCAATGCATTACTCACAGAGAGTGGAAGACTGTCATTCTGAAACGACTCTTGAAACATTTCCAAAAGCGGTGTTATCAGCTTCTTAAATTTTTTATACAAATCAATTGGAAGACCATCAGGCCCTGCCCTTTTTCCTGACTTTATACTGTCATGGGCGTGTCCAATTTCTTCACCATTAATTTCCAGTTCCAGATCCTCTCCCCATTCAGCCGGGATGGATGGTATATCTTGTTTGTCTAAAAAATTATTTATGTCTCGCAAATCACTTTCATTTGTTGAGCTATATAATTGTTTGTAGTAATTTCTAAAGGCTTCATGAATTACTCTGGGATCCACCAAAACATTTCCTTTCGATATAATATTTGTAATTAGCGTTTTAGTTTCTAATGGTCTGATCTGCCATGCTAATAACTTAGCAGATTTATCACCCTGTTCATAACATGTTTGTTTTAGTCTTAAAAGACTAGCGGCAGCTCGGGAAGCAGATCATTTTTCATACTCTGCTCTTAAAATCAATAACTCATTTTCCATTTGTGGGTTACTTCTCTCATTCACCTTTTCTTGAAAACTCCTTCTTTTATTCTCCAACTGGAATCTCTCCTCATGTCTTTTTTTTTTTTTTTTTTACTTTGAGCCGATATAACTAATAATGTGTCCCCTAAGATGTGATTTAAATGCTTCCCACTTTGTACATGCTGATGTTTGTGTTGTGTTTCATTCAAAGAATTCATCTATCTGCCTTCCTATATACTTTATAAAACCCTCATCTTGTAGCTATTTGTGCAGGAAATGCCATCCAGGAGGGTCTTTTGTCAATTTTTTTTATCCACGTATACTAAACAACATGGTGCATGATCTGAGATCACAATAGCATCATAGAAACGGTTCTGAATTTTGTACCGTAGGTCTGAGGATATTAAAAAATAATCAGTGTGGGAATATGTCTGGAAAACTGAAGAACAACGAGAATGTTTTAGCCTGTGGGTTCATTTCTCTCCATATATCCACCTTCAGTTCTTTCATAAAACGATTTATACCTATTCTACACCTGTTATGAGATTGATCTGTACCTGTGGATCTCTCCATGCTGGGGTTTAATGTGCAATTAAAATCTCCTGCTGTTATAAATTATCCACCTGATGCTGAGAGGATAAGGAGCAGTTCTTCTTCAAAAAAAAAAAAATTGGATCATCTATATTTGGTCCATCCAAATTCACCAAGTTCAGATTCTCTGATAATAGAGTGCCCTGGACAATTAAATATCGCCACTTTTTCATTCTCATCTCATTATCTCTAGCCGCTTTATCCTTCTATAGGGTCGCAGGCAAGCTGGAGCCTATCCCAGCTGACTACGGGCGAAAGGCGGGGTACACCCTGGACAAGTCGCCAGGTCATCACAGGGCTGACACATAGACACAGACAACCATTCACACTCACATTCACACCTACGCTCAATTTAGAGTCACCAGTTAACCTAACCTGCATGTCTTTGGACTGTGGGGGAAACCGGAGCACCCGGAGGAAACCCACGCGGACACGGGGAGAACATGCAAACTCCACACAGAAAGGCCCTCGCCGGCCCCGGGGCTCGAACCCAGGACCTTCTTGCTGTGAGGCGACAGCACTAACCACTACACCACCGTGCCGCCCTCGCCACTTTTTGTTTCTAATAATATTTTTCACCTGAAATGGAAGAGTATTATGAATAAGAGTCATTACTCCTCTCGCCCGTGATGAAACTGATGCTGTGAATACACTACCCTGCCACCTCCTATTCATTTTTTTTAGTGTCCTCATCTAAAAGATGAGTTTCTTGTAAGAAAACAGTTTGAGTCTTTTGTCTTTTATCATGTTGATGAGCTGCTTCACTTTTCTAAGTTGTTGCAGACCTCTGCAGTTCCAAGAAATAAAATTAAGATTTATTCCTTGAGACATTGAAAACAAAAAGCTAGATTACCTTGTACAAAAACACTTAGAGGAGCATAACAAACCTGGATGTTGGAACAAACATCCAACACACTGAACATGAATTTCCCTCTTCCCACTCGTGTGAGAAGCCCCACAAAAACATTCTGCCTCCCGTTATCGCTAACGACAGTTCCTCGCTTAGTGAGGATCAGTCTGTCCACTTCCTACTAACCAAAAAAAAAAGTCTCCACTGCTGTCTGCATTATGACGTTTTACACTCCTATGTGTCCCTGCTCTGAAGCTAAACATCATAACGATTAAACTTTTTCGGCCCGATTCGATGCGCCCTCTCCAAAACCACAGCATGTTGCAGAGCTGTTGTACCCAGCGCTTCTGGGATCCATTTTTCCAAGAAGGAGCACGGTTCCTGACCTTCTGCACCCTCCGGTCGATTAACAAGTCTCAGATGATTCATTCGCGATCTGGTTTCCAAGTCCAAAAGCTTATCTTCCAGAGTTTTATTCTTTAACTCCGGGTTCTGTAGCTTAGCTTGCAGGCTAATTACCTCATCCTCTGTGTTTGATATCCGCAGCTCAGCCTGTGACACACGTTCGGCACAGTCGCTTAATTCCCTCCTCATATTTTCTAAAGCCTCCACAACATCATCGAATCGTAACTAAAATTCTGTTTTCATGGAGCCGATAGCGGCGAATATTGCATCTGCTTTCTCTCCACCGAGTTCACCTACTGCGTGGCCTGCTCCTGCTGCCATGCCTTCCTTCACTTTCTGTGTTTCACTGCGAGCTCCAAAGTCCGTTAATTTCGCCTGCTTTGACATTTTACACTCTTCTTCTTTGTTGCATTTACTGGGTCTCGGCATTATATTATATCAGCACTCACTGATTTTATTGCAGATAAGAGTGATTTAGTAGTATTTAACAACAGTTAGCAGTGGAGCAGTGAGACATGCGTCTTTCTACGTGGTCGCCCATACCTGGAAATCATTTTCAGTATTTTAATATAATATTATAATTAGAAACTCCATGTTTCTCGAGGGGCGGCACGGTGGTGTAGTGGTTAGCGCTGTCACCTCACAGAAGAAGGTCCGGGTTCGAGCCCTGTGGACGGCGAGGGCCTTTCTGTGTGGAGTTTGCATGTTCTCCCCGTGTCCGCGTGGGTTTCCTCCGGGTGCTCCGGTTTCCCCCACAGTCCAAAGACATGCAGGTTAGGTTAACTGGTGACTCTAAATTGAGCGTAGGTGTGAATGTGAGTGTGAATGGTTGTCTGTGTCTATGTGTCAGCCCTGTGATGACCTGGCGACTTGCCCAGGGTGTACCCCGCCTTTCGCCCGTAGTCAGCTGGGATAGGCTCCAGCTCGCCTGCGACCCTGTAGAACAGGATAAAGCGGCTACAGATAATGAGATGAGATGAGAGGTTTCTCGGTGTGCCAAAGAGCTTCTTAACTCTGTTGTTTCCTGAGATGTTCACCCAGTTTATTCTGTCTCCTCTATGGCAATATTTTACACAGACTTTCAGACTGCAGTATAACAGAGGAAGGATACGCTGCTCTGGCTGAAGCTCTGAAATCATCCCACCTGATAGAGCTGGATCTCAGAGGGAACGACCCTGGAGCATCAGGAGTGAAGCTGCTCACTGATTTACTCCAGGATCCAGACTGTAAACTAACAACACTGAGGTGATTCTTCTATAAACTAACACAATTATATAAATATTAAACATAAAGGAATGGTGTACAAAGAACTTTGATAGTTTCTTTGAAAAAAAAAAGGATAAAGTTGATAATTGACTGTAATTTATGGTTTATTCGACCGGTCCTATTGTTTTCCCAGTGTGTTACAGACATTGGGCTCTATCATTTAAATTTAAAGAGAAGTCATCAGGAAATAAGCAAAAGCAGCCACACTGTTCTGGTTAATGTGGGTCTATTATTCTGGAAACACCAAGTACAAAAACATTTTACTTTCTGCAGTTTGTTGAAACGTCCTGCTGCACAAGAGGCCTGTACTTGGCTAAATTCAGTTTTAGATGAAAACCCTTTACTCCTAAAAGAGCTGGATCTGAGCATGAAGGAACCAGGAGACTCAGGGGTGAAGAAGCTCTCAGCTCTACTGGAAGACTCTCACTGTAAATTTCAGAAAATTCGGTAAGTATTTTTATTTATGCGTCACTGTCAGCTGAGTTTTACTCACAGAATGTTTTCTAGTGGGACCTGCCATTAAGGATGACCCAAATATGCACAAATGTATTTTTAATGATAGATTTTCTTCTCTTCTATAAGTGCTGACATAACATAATATTTCCTGTGTTTCTCCAAAGAAACCTCATAGTCCTTCTGGAAACACCTGGGTTCTGTTCCATCACTGGAAAGTGTTAAGCTCCTGAAACTAGAAAGGAACAGAAGAGTAGAAATGATCAACACGTTTGACCTTTTCAATGAAATCACTTGACTTAACCACTGAGACATAACAGACAAGACAAATTAAAAGAGGAATAAATGAATAGAATGATGTTAAAAATAACCTCTAATGACCCCTTATGACCCAGATGAACCCAGAATATGGACTTCAGTGCACATGAAAATAAAATGACTTGTGTTTTCCATAATATCTGCACAATGAAGCATTAAGATTGAGTATAAAGCTCTGTCTACATTATATTTCATATCTAGGCTGAATAAAAGTAATCTGACTGTGGAGAGCTGTTCAGCTTTAGCCAGCGTTCTCAAATTAAAGTCCTGCAGTGTGAGAGAGCTGGACCTGAGCAACAACAGTCTGCAGGATCCAGGAGTCACTCAGCTTTCTGCTGGACTGAAGAATCCACAGTCTCCACTCAGAACACTGAGGTGAAGGAACATCTGAAATGATGTCTAATCCTTCAGTGAAGCATCAATTCAGTATTTTAATCTCTGAGTTTAAACGACTGCAGAATTATGTGTCATTAAAAAAGCAGTACATGTTCTACAGACTTTAATGCTGTTAATACATTTCTGAGTCTCCATATTCTCTGTGTCCAAGTCTGGCAAAGAGATCAGGAAAAAAAATAACTAAACTAGAACACAATATAATAAACAGCATGTTTTGATTAAAAAATAGATTATTAGTTTTATTATATTTAACTAAAAGGTGTTTAAGTGTGTAAAAGTTCTATTCCAATGTAAACGTCATATTGCTGTAATTCTAAGGTAACTGTTAAAGAAAAGAATGAAAATATTGCGTTCTTATTGAACAAATGAGATGCGATCTGTTCATTGTGCTCCTTCTTTCCTTCTGCAGACTGTGTAACTGCAGTGTAGCAGCTGAAGGCTGTGCTGCTTTGGCTGCAGCTCTGGAAGAAAATCCCTCACAGCTCAGAGAGCTGGATCTGAGCGGGAATAAAGCAGGAGACTCAGGAATAAAGCACATCTCGAACCTCCTACAGAATTCACACTGCCTCCTGGAAACACTCAAGTATGTCAGTGTCATTTCTTAAAAACATGACAAAGTGTCATGAAATGCTTTTATCCTTCAACACTATTTCTTTTACTTTTGAAGTCGTGCTCAGTCAAGCACTGAATTATTATAATATCAGTTTTTAATGACAACCCAGTAATTTGTACATGATCCATTCAGTGACCATCTAGAGTTAATAAATTAACAAGAAAAAAGATTAAATTCTCAATTTGTATCCAATATCACATCTTCATTCATTTATTTTGGACATAAAATCAGAGAGTTGTGTGTTTTTGTGTAGACTTTCAGACTGCAGTATAACAGAGGAAGGATACACTGCTCTGGCTGAAGCTCTGAGACTAAACCCATCATCACACCTGAGAGAGCTGGATCTCAGAGGGAACGACCCTGGAGCATCAGGAGTCCAACAACTTACTGACTGCAAAACTAACAAACTGACACTCAGGTGATTCTTCTACAAGTAAACATCTCAATAAATAAATAAAATTACTGTGAAAAGAACTTTTTTCTTCAAATCTCTCTATTTGTTTGCAGACTAAAAGATGTAAAATAATTCTAAATGTTAAAGTTTGCTGTATCCATATTGTGCAGAAAATTTAAGACCCTGTTGGTTAGTTTTTGTCATGTCACCGGTGGAATTGGTGTCGAACTACAGTTCCCAGAACACAACACGGCCTACAAACATGGCCGCCGAGAACTACAACACACAGCCATCACAGCCTCTCTCACATTCACGTTCCCCTGATTACTGATCACACACACCTGCTTCCAATCACAGTCACATTCACCCACAGTATATCAGGACTTTCACACCACACTCACTTCACCCAGTATACACTCTGTGTTTCTATACCAGTCTATAGCAAGCCTTTGGGGTATTGATCAGCTCTCTGGGTTTGATCCTGTTTCTGGGTTTCTCGCCTTGCTCTTGACTGCACTAGTTTATGTTGTTTGTTCTTGACCCTTCCCTGGAGTTTGAGCCTGCGTTTGAATTTTGTTTGCAGCCTTCAATGAAGCTCATTCTACCTGCACCTGCCTCCGTATCTGCTGCCCCACAGTTTTAAACAACCCAGTGTTCGGAATCAGCCAGATCTGTCGGCTCTTATATTTTAGTTGGCAGAAATGGAATTAATAGCAGGTTAATAATAAATTTGTGCACCACTGTGGGTTACAGCGATATAATACTTACCTGCATGCAGACATTAAAATAAAATATAATACACTGATATTGATGAACCTTGTTTCAAACAGAATAAGCCGTAGTCTATTAGCAGTCAGCACCATCGACTTTCTGTAAGACTTTTTATGTATTCTATTTTATTGGTAGCATCACGGGTATGGTGAGAATTACTTTAGTTTTCCTTCTGATTGGAAACCTCCAAATAAATCTCATTTCAACCATAAACAAGATCCTCAACAAACAGGAACATGTCCATGTGATTTTAGTGAAACAGCGATTGGTTTTAAATCCCACCAAAGTATCTCAGTGACGGTTTTCACTTCCTCTTCCCTGATCATGCATATCCTGACTTCAAATGTGAGTTTTCCTCAGAGATAAAACATTCTTCCTTTCTGTCTCTGCAGGTTGTTGAAAAGTGCTGCTGCACAGGAAGGCTATGATTTCCTTTCTAGGGTTCTGGGTGAGAACCCGTTACTGCAGAGAGAACTCAATGTGAGTGAGAAAATAAACGGAGACTCCGAGGTGAAGCAGCTCTCTGCTCTACTGGAGGATTCACACTGCAGACCAGAGATACTCAAGTTCGTTTTTATCAGTTATTCCCTTCACATTTAGATTAAAACAGTGGAGTGCATTCCTTTTGGAATCTAATAACTGTGTTGAATGTTTAACTGTGTATAACCTGTATTTTACATTAAAAATAACAGGTACAATTTGAAACCAAAGACTTCTCTTCCTTGTTGTCTCTCTGTATCCAGGGTAAATAAGAGCAGGATGGGAAATGAAGGCTGTGCTGCTCTGGCATCAGCTCTGTGTTTAAAGCCGTCACACCTGAGAGAGCTGGAGCTGAGTGGGAATCCACTGGGAGGATCAGGAATGAAGGAGCTCTGGGATGTGCTGAAAAACCAACAATTCAAACTGCAAAAACTGGGGTAATGTTATTCATTCAAATAAAATCAACAATGTCAGAAAGAGCTGAGGGCTTTAAGAAGAATTTAAGAAGATTCTGGCAATATGTTTTTATTATTATTATTATTATTATTATTATTAATCTCCTGCAACCAGCAGCTGGATTAAGGTTTATACTGAAACTATAATTATTACTAAAAGTAACAGAAAACCTTCTAGAAATGTTAAACACTGGTCACAAACCACCAGTTAATCTGCAGATAATAAAATCCTCCAGGTTGAAGAAGTTACAGTAACAGAGTAATGTACAGTACGGACCTGTCAGATTATTTCATGACTACAGCGAGAACTGCACTTACCACCGTCAAGAATTCTTAAACACACAAGACACACAGTGAGATATCGTCATACGATACCCAGACATGATCAGAGCAACAAGCAGAGACAGATCCAGAAGAGCAGAACAGGAGCCTGATAGGAAGCTTCACACTCTTTAAGTAAAGTCAGTTAAGATGAGGAAGGAAAAGCACAATGAAATTAATCTGCTCCCCCTGCAGGTTGTGTCAGTGCCGTCTCTCTGAGGAAGATTGTGGTGCTGTTGTATCGGCTCTGAGAACAAACCCCTCACACCTCAAGGAGCTGGACCTGAGTGAGAACACAATTGGAGACTCAGGAGTGAAGGAGCTCTCTGATCTACTGCACAACTCAAACTGCACTCTGGAGAAACTGAAGTAAATTATTTTTAGTCTGAGAAAAAATAAAAATGTTGAAAAAAGTGAAAAATAACTGTAATAGATTTAGAATTCATAATTAATAAATAAAACCCTTTTGAATTTTGTTGACAAAACTGATGAAGTGGCATCATTTTACTCTGTGAATAAGGGAAAGAAATTATTAAGAGTTCATCTAAATCATTTAGTTATAAAAAGGGAACCCCTGTAGTGTAACGCGCTTCATTATTTATTTTATGTTAATTAATGTAAGTAAATGAATCTCATGTGAAATGTGGCAGAACCTGTGCTTCCCTTAAATAATGGTGATAAATGTTGGCTACTGCACTGAAATTACTCTGAATTTCAAACCCCTCAGAGATATTATAGCGCCACTGTCATGTCATTGTCTCACCATGGAACGTCCTTTATTATGGTTTACTTCCAGACTCAGTAAATGTCGTCTCACCCAAACACAATGTGGTGTCCTGGCTAAAGCTCTGGAATCGAACTCCTCATCACATCTGAAAGAGCTGGATCTCAGAGGGAACGACAGTGTGTCAAGTTGGAATGTTTTTAGTTATTTTTTGGGGAATTCAGAATCTAAATTGATTGTGAGGTAAGTTTCTGATTTACATCCATGTTATTTTTCATAACACTGTAAATATTTTGTACTTTGATATTTTATTTTATGCCCCACCCACTAAGTGATGAAGGCGTGGTGTTTTCAGGTTTTGTGTCCGTCCAAGATTCTCATTGGTTTGATATCTCGAGTGTGAGCGGTTGAATGTTTGTATTATTTATATGGTTTTATCATCAGAACCAGCAGATGAACTGATTAGATTCTGGAATTGATCCAAACAGGGTCAAGGTTAAGTTTGAAGTAGTCGGGTATTTCTGGAAAAAACAATTAGTAAGATGATGAACTCGAATTGCTGTTTTTTTTTCAATAAATTGACGTTATTTCTGGGAAAACCCTTCATCTAGTAATTTTTAATTTTCAAATAAATAAAGCTCTTAAAACTGCAGTGTAACGAGACACTCAGGACAGAGAGGGAGAATGAAAGTGCAGCGTTTATTAGAAAACGGCAAAACACAACTGAACTCCATGAGTCAGGGCAAGAGGTTCAGAATGACAAAACGTCCATCTGACTGTTCAACAAATCAAAAGGGTAAATACAACCCCAATTCCAAAAAAGTTGGGACAAAGTAAAAATTGTAAATAAAAACGGAATGCAATAATTTACAAATCTCAAAAACTGATATTGTATTCACAATAGAACATAGACAACATATCAAATGTCGAAAGTGAGACATTTTGAAATTTCATGCCAAATATTGGCTCATTTGAAATTTCATGACAGCAACACATCTCAAAAAAGTTGGGACAGGGGCAATAAGAGGCTGGAAAAGTTAAAGGTACAAAAAAGGAACAGCTGGAGGACCAAATTGCAACTCATTAGGTCAATTGGCAATAGGTCATTAACATGACTGGGTATAAAAAGAGCATCTTGGAGTGGCAGCGGCTCTCAGAAGTAAAGATGGGAAGAGGATCACCAATCCCCCTAATTCTGCGCCGACAAATAGTGGAGCAATATCAGAAAGGAGTTCGACAGTGTAAAATTGCAAAGAGTTTGAACATATCATCATCTACAGTGCATAATATCCTCAAAAGATTCAGAGAATCTGGAAGAATCTCTGTGCGTAAGGGTCAAGGCCGGAAAACCATACTGGGTGCCCGTGATCTTCGGGCCCTTAGACGGCACTGCATCACATACAGGCATGCTTCTGTATTGGAAATCACAAAATGGGCTCAGGAATATTTCCAGAGAACATTATCTGTGAACACAATTCACCGTGCCATCCGCCGTTGCCAGCTAAAACTCTATAGTTCAAAGAAGAAGCCGTATCTAAACATGATCCAGAAGTGCAGACGTCTTCTCTGGGCCAAGGCTCATTTAAAATGGACTGTGGCAAAGTGGAAAACTGTTCTGTGGTCAGACGAATCAAAATTTGAAGTTCTTTATGGAAATCAGGGACGCTGTGTCATTCGGACTAAAGAGGAGAAGGACGACCCAAGTTGTTATCAGCGCTCAGTTCAGAAGCCTGCATCTCTGATGGTATGGGGTTGCATTAGTGCGTGTGGCATGGGCAGCTTACACATCTGGAAAGACACCATCAATGCTGAAAGGTATATCCAGGTTCTAGAGCAACATATGCTCCCATCCAGACGACGTCTCTTTCAGGGAAGACCTTGCATTTTCCAACATGACAATGCCAAACCACATACTGCATCAATTACAGCAGTGGTTCTCAACTGGGGGGGCGCGCCCCCCTGGTGGGGCGCGGAGGTACTCCAGGGGGGTCGCGAGTAGGCTTCATGTATGGAGGAAAAAAAAATCTGGGGCTAACAGGCTATAGTAGCTAAGCAGATGCAACACATTTACCCATGTCAAAATGCAGGACATTGGACTATTACATACAAATCAATACTATTATAAAATCTATCATCAATCTATCATAAAATCTTGTGTGTAGGTTATTTTAAGCCCGTGACGCGAACATGACGCAACGTCACGTGAGTGAGTCTGCATACCGTGGCCACCGTGTGAGTGCTTGCCACACACACACTAGACTGGTTTCTTGCCGAGTTAACTCGTGCCGACTCTCGCTAGTCTACTATCATCAATCCATCGATACAGCGCAAAACCCAAACAGTCTTTTTAAAGACTACTACCCCACACTGTATTTTTGCTTTCCCCATTTCAGCTCTACCCAAATAATTTGTTGTTTTTGTTGTTTTCTTACTGCTAGTCTACTACCCCTTTGCCTTTTTCACCACACACACACACACACACACACACACACACACACACACACACACACACACACTAACACACACACACACACTCACACGAGTAAGTACACCATTCACACCTCGTTAAAATTTGCAACTATAAAATCCCCGAATAAAGATATCAATCGTGTTTCTCACTGATAAGCCCCATATGTTCCCTCTGGTTAGCCCCCTTAGCCTACTACAGACTTAGCCTACTACAGACTTATCGTTACAACTTTATTACACACGTTTATTCACAAATACTTTAACAAAATGGATAGATTTCTTGTCAAAAAACCCAAGACAACTGACGTAGGTCTACCATCAGCTGCGAGAAAGCTTCGGAGGTACGATGAATCATACCTGCAGTTTGGTTTTACTGTCACCTCTGATCTTCGTCCTCAGTGTGTCGTGTGTGCCGAGGTGCTGGCAAACGAAAGCATGAAGCCATGCAAACTTAAAAGGCACCTCGAAACAAAGCATGCTGGCCTGAAGGACAAACCGCTTGAATACTTTCAAAGAAAGCGTGATGGCCTGCATCAGCAACAGGCAACAATTTCCGTGCACAGCACTGTATCTAAGCAGTGCCTGGAGGCATCATATGTGGTGGCAAAAAGAATAGGTAAGCTAGGCAAACCGCACACTGATGCCGAGAAATTCGTTTTGCCAGCTGCGCAGGACATGTGCAGAATATTCTTCGGGGATAGTGCAGCAGCCAAATTAGGCACCGTGCCACTTTCAAATGACACAGTTGCTCGGAGAATTGCTGATATGTCCAATGATATCAGAGAGCAATTAATACAGTTTATTAAAAATAGTCCATACTATGCCTTGCAGTTGGATGAGTCTACCGATATTGCTGGACAGGCACAGCTTCTTACATATGTCAGGTATGTCAGGGATAAATTAATTGAGGAGGATGTCCTTTTTTGCCGCCCTCTTCAGTCACACACAACTGGAGAGGCCATCTTCAATGTCCTTGATTCATTTATTCGCGAGAATGGGTTGGTGTGGGACCGATGCGTTGGCTTGTGCACGGATGGCGCACGAGCAATGACGGGCCGTGAGCAAGGTCTAGCTGCTCGCGTTAAGCAGGTAGCTCCACTTGTAAAATGGACCCATTGCATGGTTCATCGCGAAGCACTCGCTGCAAAAAAAATGCCGTCTCTGTTGGAATCCGTGCTGAACCAATCAGTAAAAATGATCAACCTCATCAAGTCACGGCCGCTAAACTCTCGCTTGTTTGAGGTCCTCTGTCAGGAGATGGGGTCAGAGCACGAACAGCTGCTTCTGTACACTGAGGTTCGCTGGCTGTCCAGGGGGCGGGTGTTACAACGTTTGTATGAGCTGCGAGATGAGGTGAAGCGGTTTTTGACACAAATCAATTCAGACCTGGCGAAAAATCTGGATGACCCTTTGTGGCTGGCGTGTCTCTCCTATTTGGTCGATATATTTGACCGCTTGAATGGCTTGAACCTGTCTTTGCAAGGCCGAGAAACTCACATTTTGCTTCTCGCAGAGAAAGTGGATGCCTTCAAGCAAAAACTTGACCTCTGGTGTGGCCGCATCAGTCGGGGGAACTGTGATATGTTCCCAAGCCTTGCAGACTTTATCAGTAATGCAGGCACTTCCCACGATTTCTCATCTGTCTTTCAAGCAGCGTCAGAGCACCTGTCGGTAATGAGAAAACAGTTTGCGGCATACTTCACAGAGGATTATCGCTCTTTTGCGTGGGTTCGAGATCCATTTGTGTGTACTGCTGACGAACTTCCAGTTGACATGCAGGAACAGCTTATTGAGCTGAAGAGTGACAGTAGACTTAAGGCAGTCTTCACCTCATGCCCTCTTTCGACATTCTGGGCAGCACTGATGCAGGAGTACCCGCAACTGTGTGACGTAGCCTTGAAACTGCTCATCCCATTCGCATCGACCTACTTGTGTGAGGCAGGATTTTCAAAAATGACTGCGCTCAAAACGAAATATCGCAATCGTGCGCAAATTGAGGATGACTTGAGACTGTGCTTGTCAAACATTTCGCCAAGAATCGAGGATCTTTGTAAGGCAAAGCAGGCTCAGGTCTCGCATTAACGCAAATGCAGATCACAAAGGCACAGTAAAAAGTAAAACCTAAATTCACGCCTGGTCCCAATTCCCAATGATATCAATAGCCAGCTAATGATAAGCCTAATAAAATACCTAATAAAAACACTACTACTACTACTAATAATAATAATGATGCCTATTAATAATAATAGCATAATAATAATAATAATAATAATATCAACAACCAACAACAGCAATAATAATAATAATAATAATAATAGGCCTAATAATAATAATAATGCCTGAAAGAACATAAGTCTTGTACTACTGCCAACAGCTTAGTAATGATAATAGGCCATAATAATAATAATAATTATTATTATTATAATTATAATAATGCCCGAAAGCAGATTAGAAATGTGGTGCTACTGCCAATTATAACAATAGCCTAATAATGATAATAGGCCTATGTATTTCTATGGAATGGATAATGCTGCTACTGCTGCTACTGCTACTACTACTACTACTACTACTACTAATAATAATAATAATAATAATCTAGCCCAGGGCTATCTATCTATCTACCTATCTATCTATCTATCGGTCGATATAAGGTGCTGTAGGTCGGGTGGCGTCACTGCGGGTGAGTGTGTTTGGGGGGGGGATGGGGGCGGGGCGAGAAGAGGGGCCCCCAACTGCAATGAACCAGCTTTGGTGGGGCCCAGGTTGCAAAAGGTTGAGAACCCCTGAATTACAGCATCACGGCTGCGTAGAAGAAGGGTCCGGGTACTGAACTGGCCAGCCTGCAGTCCAGATCTTTCACCCATAGAAAACATTTGGCGCATCATAAAACGGAAGATACGACAAAAAAGACCTAAGACAGTTGAGCAACTAGAATCCTACATTAGACAAGAATGGGTTAACATTCCTATCCCTAAACTTGAGCAACTTGTCTCCTCAGTCCCCAGACGTTTACAGACTGTTGTAAAGAGAAAAGGGGATGTCTCACAGTGGTGAACATGGCCTTGTCCCAACTTTTTTGAGATGTGTTGTTGTCATGAAATTTAAAATCACCTAATTTTTCTCTTTAAATGATAAATTTTCTCAGTTTAAACATTTGATATGTCATCTATGTTCTATTCTGAATAAAATATGGAATTTTGAAACTTCCACATCATTGCATTCCGTTTTTATTTACAATTTGTACTTTGTCCCAACTTTTTTGGAATCGGGGTTGTACAATAACCAGAAACCAGAGCAAAACAAAGTCAAAACCAGGACACGCTCACAAAAAAGACAGCTCCGAGAAGCTTTTAAAAGACTGTAAGACTTTGTGAAGACACGAGATTAGAAAGTAACGTAAATAAAGTTATTTCCACATTGTTAATGCTGAGGCAATAAAATTCAGCTGCTGACCTCTGACCTTTTTTATCCAGACTGCCTCATATTTTTGCTCTGAAAGTGTGTGAAGTTTACACACATGAGACAGATCTTAAATCTCAACAGAGAACAAAAAATCCAGCCGCCATCATGCCTGAGCTGGTTCACATGATTTAGTAACAGGATCTTGTTGGGGAAAAGGTCCATGCTCAGAGCTCTGGGATCAGGATCGTAATGAAATGTGTTTTCTCTCGGCAGAATGTTGAGTCCTGAAGCAGAAAAGGCCTGTGATGTTCTGACTGAACGTCTGGGTATAAACCCCTTACTGCACAGAGAACTGGATCTGAGTGGGAAAATATCCGGAGACTCAGGAGTGAAGGAGCTCTCGGTTCTACTGAAGGATCCACAGTGTAGAACTGAGAAACTCAGGTGTGTTACTGACTTCCTCACCTGGTATTTTTCTTTGTGTTCACATTAAATCTTTAAAGATATTAGTGTAGTGTGAACACTGTTTAGCACAATCAGTCCTGCTGCAGAATCTCCTGTGGTTCTGAGAGTGTGGGTGAACGGTCCACCGTACACGTTCTCACCACTCCGTTATAGCTCCGTTATTTCTGATACATTTCTGATACTCCATTATTTTTGATGGTTGATTGTGTGGGTTGTTTAAAGAGGTTTTTCTCAGCTGTGTTCTCTGTCTGCAGGCTGAGTAACTGCAGTATTACAGTGCGCGGCTGTACTGATCTGATATCAGCTCTTACTTCAAACCCTTCACACCTGACAGAGCTGGACCTGAGTGAGAACACACTGGGAAATCCAGGAGTGACTCGGATCTCTACTCTACTAAAGAGCTCATCTGGCAAACTCCAGACGCTTCGGTAAGTCATTTAATATTCTACATGACTAGATCAATGATGTTTTTATTTCACTCTCAGTATATTTGTAGCGTGTAGGAACAGATTAATCAGCAACTCATTCAGGGCTGTGTTTCCCAATAACAACTCACTTTATTCAACAATCAGCAGCTGAACAAAGGACAACACATGTGAGCCTGTTTTGTGAGCGTTTCCCAAAAGCCTTCATTATCAGATATTTAGATTTAATTTACAAAATAAATTATTATATTTGCAGTGATGCAGTGACCGGAGTGATGCCATTTTGGACTGGACAGAAGAGTCCAAACTGTAAACTGGAGAAACTGAGGTGAGTTCATCTCTCCTATTGGGTCGACTTCACCAGAACGGTTGCTTATAAATCTCCCTTAAACCACAAGAACACTGAATGAAGTGTTTGGAGAAAAGAATTTCAGGTTAATGGCGGGATACAACTTACATGTTCAAATGATAGAACACACAATATTTCACTTTAGTTCTGAGATGAATCCAGACGATTAAACACTGAAATAATGAGTGTATCAAAAGCTTTAATGATGCTGTATGTCATGATGAAATAATTGAAGTCATAATTGTACTAAATTAAAAAACAATTAAGTAGCTGCAGGATAACTAAGTGAAAATGTGGAATGTTTGGTAAGTGATGTGTGTACTTGTGAATCACTTTGGTGTGAATCCTATCAAAAAAGAGAGGTTAGATTTCATGGTTGTCAGTGGGTGCAGGCACTTAGAGACACAGTTGCAGGGTAGAGCGGGTGCATCGCAAACTGGTAACCAAATCCAAATTGTGAGACGAGAATCAGAGTCAGGTTCAGGCAAAGGATCAGTCGCTGTGTGAACAGAGTGTCAGAGGAATATAACTAGCTCAGAGTCCGAATGTAAACAAAAGCAGGATTAAAGTCAGCATAAGTAGCAAATGGCTTGGTGTGATCAGGTACAGGGACACAGAACAATACTTCGCACTGAGTGTTTGTGGTTACAGTCCTTAAGTAGAGTGCACTGATTGTGATGTGGAACAGATGTGGCGGTAATCAGAATTCGGGAGAGGGAGGGCACTGTGGCGCTTGGGGATTGTAGTCCCTGGTGGCCATATTTGAAGGCTGCCACAAACTCAGATTACTGGTGCTATTAGTGACAATGCTGTGATCTTCATGATTAAATAACAAAAGGCTTTTGTCCTCTTAGACTTTCAGACTGCAGGATAACAGAGGAAGGATACGCTGCTCTGGCTGAAGCTCTGAAATCATCCCACCTGATAGAGCTGGATCTCAGAGGGAACGACCCTGGAGCATCAGGAGTGAAGCTGCTCACTGATTTACTCCAGGATCCACACTGTAAACTGGAGAAACTGAGGTGAACAATATGTACTGGGGTTAATTACTTCATTACAAAATCCACTTTAATACTCGAACAAAACACTAATTAAATATAATTGAACACAAAATATGAGATTGCTAATAATGTAATATTTTTGTCTGTGTAATTTTGTGCCTTTCTCTCACTGCAGGTTGTTGAAAAGTGATGAAGCAGTGAAGGCCTGTGATTTTCTGACTGAGGTTCTGGATAAAAACCCTTTATTGCAGAAAGAACTGGATCTGAGTGGAAAGATCTCTTCAGTGTCAGAAGTGAAGCAGCTCTCTGCCCTACTGGAGGATTCACACTGCACACCTGAGAAACTTACGTGTGTATTCTAATGTTATTTTATAAATTGCTGTTTGCAGTTCTGATTATTATGCTTGAACTGAAATGAATCTGCCCTCTATCCTTAGGCTAAGGAAGAGTGGTGTTACAGAAGAAGGCTGTTCTGCTTTGACTTCATCTTTTCTATTCAATCCTGCACACATAAAAGAGTTGGATCTGAGTGAGAATAAAGTTGGAAACTCTGGAGTGCAGAGAGTTTGTGATCTACTGAAACATCAGCCATGTAACCTGCAGATCCTGAGGTTGGTTTCAGGTTCCACAAACAAACACATACATCTAGATCATATAATCCTTAAATGGCCTTGGCATTACATATTATATTGTATAGATGTTCATCAGACTATTATAAAAATGCCATCAAATGTTTTCTCTCTTTAGACTTTCAGACTGCAGGATAACAGAGGAAGGATACGCTGCTCTGGCTGAAGCTCTGAAATCATCCCACCTGATAGAGCTGGATCTCAGAGGGAACGACCCTGGAGCATCAGGAGTGAAGCTGCTCACTGATTTACTCCAGGATCCACACTGTAAACTAACAACACTGAGGTGAGCAAATTATAAATAACAGGAATGTTTGAAAGGGAAATGTTCAGTGTTTAAATGTTTAAAGGAAACAACCAAAAATGATTATTTTTATTAAGGTCCCTGAAAATGTGTTTTTCTAACAAACAGATTTTATAACAGTATAAGCATGTATTCTTCTATTGAAAAAAAAATTTGAAACTTTTTTTTATAATGCAGTGTCCTGATATGGTGAAAGATATTTTCAAAGATAAAGATTTAAAAATAATCTCTGTTTTTGATGAGTCCCGAATGCTACAGCGAGGCATATTTAAGATAATGCAGTTGATGTTGATCAGTGTTCGAGTAAACTTTTCCCCTCACAGACTGTTGAAAAGTCCTGAAGCAGAAGAAGCCTGTGGTCGTCTGACTAAAGTTTTAGAGACAAACCCCTTATTGCAGACGCATCTGAACCTGAGGGGGAAAATAAAAGGAGACTCAGAAGTGAAGCAGCTCTCTGCTCTACTGAAGGATCCACACTGCAGAGCTGAGAAACTCACGTGTGTACATTATTATTATTATTATTATTATTATTATTATTATTATTATTATTATTATTAATCTATTGAAACATGCATTAAGAACGACATATCAAAAATAAAACATTGAACTTTAATTCCCTGAACGTTGATTATTTTCCATGCATTGTGTGGTTGAACTCATTGTAAAAGTGGTGGACCTTTTTCTTTTTAGACTGACTGAATGTAATCTGATGATGGAAAGCTGTAAAGCTCTGGCTGAAGTTCTCAGTTCACACCGTTTTCTAACTGAGTTGGACTTGAGTAAGAACGGCCTACAGAATTCAGGTGTCCAGCAATTATCTGAAGGACTGAAGAACCAAAGCTGTATTCTGAAGATATTAAGGTACAGTAATATCTCACTATATAAGCAGTGCAATAGTATTACTGGTAGTACTAATAAAAATAATATAAAATCAATGTCATAAAAATAATTTAATAAAGCCTAATAATGATTATTATGTGGATGTTACACATTATGTTTTTGTTCCTGCTTTTGTAACTTAAGAGCTCAAGTTTCCAAACCTGTCATTGCTTAACTCTTGAATATTTTCTATCGTGAATATTCTCATTAAAAATCGTATAATCTCGACTTTCCAAAGAAATGGATCTGGTTAAGATCTGTTCAGTACTTTGGGAGTAACGGCAGGTTGAAGTCGGTACAACAGAGTAAAAACTCTGCTCACAGGACGTCGGGAAACTGCCAGTGCTTTTCTTTCCGAGTCACGGGAAAGCGGTCAGGCTCTCTCTCTCTCGCGCTCTCTCTCTCTCTCTCTCTCTCTCTCTCTCTCTCTCTCTCCTCTGATCGGTTTCCTGCTGGATTACTCGTCAGTATCAGTCAGATCACTTTTATAGGGATGTTCTCTCACTGTTTCTGATGAAGGATTCAGCAAAATGTTCCCTCTGCTAGTTTTGATGTTCTGATTCACGGGAGACTTTGAAGTGAGTTTTCACAGCTTTACCCACTTATTTTTTCAAATCAAACTGATTCCTGTAAATAAATAACTATTATAGTATATGACTGTAGTTGTTTTGATGAAAAATATTGAGATCTTAGTGGTCGGAATGAGATTTTAAAAACTGGAAGTCAGAAACTCGAGTGTCGAGTTCAGTTCATGTGAATTGTTTATTGGATGTGGATCAGACAGTTTTTTCGAGGTTCGCCTTGAAAGCTGTGAATATTATCATTTATATTCTTTAAAATAAACACTAATCGGCCCTGCTTATGAGAAACAGAAAGCCCCACAGGGCACAAAGAGGGGATTAGAAATACTCTTTTATTACTTTTTCATTGAGCGTACCGATTTAACTTTTTAAGCTAATTAACATAATTAATGCTATTTAAATACTAATTTGCATGATTGGTTTTTACTAATTTTTCAAACTTTGTATTCAGTCTACAACCATCTATGTGCTGCTAATTTCCATGTAAATATCTTGGAAAAAAAAGTTATTCAGAAAAAACATTTGATCTCATTGGTTAATGAGGCCCATTTCGGCCCATGTGATCCTCATACAGAATATTACGGCAGTTTTCTAAAAATTAAATCGTTTTTTAAATCTTTGATTTGTAATATCTCGAGAACAGATTTAAACATATTTTAATTATGTAACCAGTATGTTGTTCTGCGTTCACTTCTGAATTCAGTGAGAGCAGTTTCAAGCAACTTGGAATGAATTTGAATTTTTAGCTGATATGCCTACTTATAACCCAATTTGGATTCTAATACATACTGCCCTGCCAAAAAAAAAGTTGCACACACTAATATTTGGTTTTCAGTGGGGTTCAGGTGTGGAGATTGGGCTGGCCATAACAGGGTCTTGATCTTGTGGTTCTCCATCCACACCTTGATTGACCTGGCTGTGTGGCATGGAGCATTGTCCTGCTGAAAACCCAATCCTCAGCGTTAGAGAACATGGTCAGAGCAGAAGGAAGCAAGTTTTCTTCCAGGATGACCTTGTACATGGCTTGATGACCCATACAGTGGTGCTTGAAAGTTTGTGAACCCTTTAGAATTTTCTATATTTCTGCATAAATATGACCTAAAACATCATCAGATTTTCACACAAGTCCTAAAAGTAGATGAAGAGAACCCAGTTAAACAAATGAGACAAAAATATTATACTTTGTCATTTATTTATTGAGGAAAATGATCCAATATTACATATATGTGAGTGGCAAAAGTATGTGAACCTTTGCTTTCAGTATCTGGTGTGAACCCCTTGTGCAGCAATAACTAGTCTGTCTAACGCGACTGCAAAGCTCTCCGAGCATTTGGTCTGGCCAAGATATTAAGCCCAACCGTTTCCCAGAGCCCGTGATTGACCCGCCTCCCTGAAATGCCTCAGTTTGCTACTGGTCAAAGCCAGAAAAGGCTGTGACGAAGCTTAAACCAATCACATCACTCTTTCCTCTGACGTATGTGACGCGACGGGGCTAACTGGTAGATTAAACTCTTACCGAAGCCGGTCGGGAGCAAGGCGAAAACGTCCTTCCTTTCAATAAATACCTCCAGGGCTGCTCTTTGCTCCGTTTTCAATGAGAACTTGCTCCATGTTCGTAATGTTTCTAGTGAATGAAGCGCTTCCGGCATAGATTCTGTAAACAATCTATGGCTTCAGGTCGCAGTTCTACTACGTCACTGCCTTGAACATGCCTCTACCCAGGGGCCGTTGGAGATGCTCAAAGTTGATTGGTTCCCGATTTTTCGGGAGCTTGGAAGAGCTGTAGATAGCTTGCCTGGCCAGACTAAGCTCGCAACAGGCCCTCATGTTGCGTCACGCTTAGGATGAGCGGGCCCAGGCTAAGCAATTACTGCAACTAAATGTTTCCGGTAACATGACTAACACACAGGACACACAGGGAACATGGTCAGAGCAGAAGGAAGCAAGTTTTCTTCCAGGATGACCTTGTACATGGCTTGATGGCTCATACAGTGGTGCTTGAAAGTTTGTGAACCCTTTTGAATTTTCTGTATTTCTGCATAAATATGACCTAAAATATCATCAGATTTTCACACAAGTCCTAAAAGTAGATAAAGAGAACCCAGTTAAACAAATGAGACAAAAATATTATACTTGGTCATTTATTTATTGAGGAAAATGATCCAATATTACATATCTGTGAGTGGCAAAAGTATGTGAACCTTTGCTTTCAGTATCTGGTGTGACCCCCTTGTGCAGCAATAACTGCAACTAAACGTTTGCGGTAACTGTTGATCAGTCCTGCACACTGGCTTGGAGGAATTTTAGCCCGTTCCTCCGTACAGAACAGCTTCAACTCTGGGATGTTGGTGGGTTTCCTCACATGAACTGCTCGCTTCAGGTCCTTCCACAATATTTCCATTGGATTAAGGTCAGGACTTTGACTTGGCCATTCTAAAACATTAACTTTATTCTTCTTAAACCATTCTTTGGTAGAACGGCTTGTGTGCTTAGGGTCGTTGTCTTGCTGCATGACCCACCTTCTCTTGAGATTCAGTTCATGGACAGATGTCCTGACATTTCCCTTTAGAATTCGCTGGTATAATTCAGAATTCATTGTTCCATCAATGATGGCAAGCCGTCCTGGCCCAGATGCAGCAAAACAGGCCCAAACCATGATACTACCACCACCATGTTTCACAGATGGGATAAGGTTCTTATGCTGGAATGCAGTGTTTTCCTTTCTCCAAACATAACACTTCTCATTTAAACCAAAAAGTTCTATTTTGGTCTCATCCATCCACAAAACATTTTTCCAATAGCCTTCTGGCATGTCCACATGATCTTTAACAAACTGCAGATGAGCCGCAATGTTATTTTTAGAGAGCAGTGGCTTTCTCCTTGCAACCCTGCCATGCACACCATTGTTGTTCAGTGTTCTCCTGATGGTGAGCTCATGAACATTGACATTAGCCAATGTGAGAGAGGCGTTCAGTTGCTTAGAAGTTACCCTGGGGTCCTTTGTGACCTCGCCGTCTATTACACACCTTGCTCTTGGAGTGATCTTTGCTGGTCGACCACTCCTGGGGAGGGTAACAATGATCTTGAATTTCCTCCATTTGTACACAATCTGTCTGACTGTGGATTGGTGGAGTCCAAACTCTTTAGAGATGGTTTTGTAACCTTTTCCAGCCTGATGAGCATCAACAATGCTTTTTCTGAGGTCCTCAGAAATCTCCTTTGTTTGTGCCATGATACACTTCCCCAAACATGTTGTGAAGATCAGACTTTGATAGATCCCTGTTCTTTAAATAAAACAGGGTGCCCACTCACACCTGATTGTCATCCCATTGATTGAAAACACCTGACTCTAATTTCACCTTCAAATTAACTGCTAATCCTCGAGGTTTACATACTTTTGCCACTCACAGATATATAATATTGGATCATTTTCCTCAATAAATAAATGAACTAGTATAATATTTTTGTCTCATTTGTTTAACGGGGTTCTCTTTATCTACTTTTAGGACTTGTGTGAAAATCTGATGATGTTTTAGGTCATATTTATGCAGAAATATAGAAAATTCTAAAGGGTTCACAAACTTTCAAGCACCACTGTTCTGTATGTCCTTCACAAACAAAAATCTGCCCCATTCCAGCCTTGCTGAAGCATCTCCAGATCATCACCGATCCTCCACCTAATTTCACAATGGGTGTGAGACACTGTGGCTTGTAGGCCTCTCCAGGTCCCCATCTAACCATTCGATGACCAGGTGATGGGAAAAGCTGAAAATTGGACTCATCAGAGAAGAGCTGACTCCAGTCCTCTACGGTCTAATCCTTATGGTCTTTAGCAAACTTCAGCCTGGCTTTTCTTTGCTTCTTACTGATGCAGGGTTCGAAGTAGACCAAAATATCAGCATAGTGGCACCAGTTATAACAGTCAGGGGAAAGTTCCTCATGGGTTCTACATGCTCAGAGATGCATTCTAGTGCATTTCCTGGCAATTGCAGGCCTCCCTGAAAGTCACTCTTTTTTGGTAATATTAATGAGAGGGGTTTTTTTTTTCCCCCAAAGTTGTTTTGATTTGTTTATGATTGAAGACTTATGATAATTAATATTCATCTACTGTATATTGGTGAACTATTTATGGAATAAGAATAAAACAACCAATTGAGGTTTGATGTCTTCAGTTTTTTAATATAATTTAATTAGAAACGCCATGTTTCTCAGTGTGCCAAAGAGCTTCTTAACTCTATATTGCTTCCTTTGATGTTCATCCATTTTATTCTGTCTCCTCTCTGACAATATTTTACACAGACTTTCAGACTGCAGGATAACAGAGGAAGGATACACTGCTCTGGCTGAAGCTCTGAAATCATCCCACCTGATAGAGCTGGATCTCAGAGGGAACGACCCTGGAGCATCAGGAGTGAAGCTGCTCACTGATTTACTCCAGGATCCAGACTGTAAACTGGAGAAACTGAGGTGAACAATATGTACTGGGGTTAATTACTTCATTACAAAATCCACTTTAATACTCAAACACTAATTAAATATAATTGAACACAAAATAAAATATGAGATTGCTAATGATGTAATATTTTTGTCTGTGTAATTTTGTGCCTTTCTCTCACTGCAGGTTGTTGAAAAGTGATGAAGCAGTGAAGGCCTGTGATTTTCTGACTGAGGTTCTGGATAAAAACCCTTTATTGCAGAAAGAACTGGATCTGAGTGGAAAGATCTCTTCAGTGTCAGAAGTGAAGCAGCTCTCGGCCCTACTGGAGGATTCACACTGCACACCTGAGAAACTTACGTGTGTATTCTAATGTTATTTTATAAATTGCTGTTTGCAGTTCTGATTATTATGCTTGAACTAAAATGAATCTGCCCTCTATCCTTAGGCTAAGGAAGAGTGGTGTTACAGAAGAAGGCTGTTCTGCTTTGACTTCATCTTTTCTATTCAATCCTGCACACATAAAAGAGTTGGATCTGAGTGAGAATAAAGTTGGAAACTCTGGAGTGCAGAGAGTTTGTGATCTACTGAAACATCAGCCATGTAACCTGCAGATCCTGAGGTTGGTTTCAGGTTCCACAAACAAACACACACATCTAGATCATATAATCCTTAAATGGCCTTGGCATTACATATTATATTGTATAGATGTTCATCAGACTATTATAAAAATGCCATCAAATGTTCTCTCTTTAGACTTTCAGACTGCAGGATAACAGAGGAAGGATACGCTGCTCTGGCTGAAGCTCTGAAATCATCCCACCTGATAGAGCTGGATCTCAGAGGGAACGACCCTGGAGCATCAGGAGTGAAGCTGCTCACTGATTTACTCCAGGATCCACACTGTAAACTAACAGCACTGAGGTGAACAAATTATAAATAACAGGAATGTTTGAAAGGGAAATGTTCAGTGTTTAAATGTTTAAAGGAAACAACCAAAAATGATTATTTTTATTAAGGTCCCTGAAAATTTGTTTTTCTAACAAACAGATTTTATAACAGTATAAGCATGTATTCTTCTATTTTAAAAAAAAATTGAAACTTTTTTTATAATGCAGTGTCCTGATATGGCCAAAGATATTTTCAAAGATAAAGATTTAAAAATAATCTCTGTTTTTGATGAGTCCCGAATGCTACAGCGAGGCATATTTAAGATAATGCAGTTGATGTTGATCAGTGTTCGAGTAAACTTTTCCCCTCACAGACTGTTGAAAAGTCCTGAAGCAGAAGAAGTCTGTGGTCGTCTGACTAAAGTTTTAGAGACAAACCCCTTATTGCAGACGCATCTGAACCTGAGGGGGAAAATAAAAGGAGACTCCGAAGTGAAGCAGCTCTCTGCTCTACTGAAGGATCCACACTGCAGAGCTGAGACACTCACGTGTGTACATTATTATTATTATTATTATTATTAATCTATTGAAACATGCATTAAGAACGACATATCAAAAATAAAACATTGAACTTTAATTCCCTGAACGTTGATTATTTTCCATGCATTGTGTGGTTGAACTCATTGTAAAAGTGGTGGACCTTTTTCTTTTTAGACTGACTGAATGTAATCTGATGATGGAAAGCTGTAAAGCTCTGGCTGAAGTTCTCAGTTCACACCGTTTTCTAACTGAGTTGGGCTTGAGTAAGAATGGCCTACAGAATTCAGGTGTCCAGCAATTATCTGAAGGACTGAAGAACCAAAGCTGTATTCTGGAGATATTAAGGTACAGTAATATCTCACTATATAAGCAGTGCAATAGTATTACTGGTAGTACTAATAAAAATAATATAAAATGAGTGTCATAAAAATACTTTAATAAAGCCTAATAATGATTATTATGTGGATGTTACACATTGTTTTTGTTCCTGCTTTTGTAGCTTAAGAGCTCAAGTTTCCAAACCTGTCATTGCTTAACTCTTGAATATTTTCTATCGTGAATATTCTCATTAAAAATCGTATAATCTCGACTTTCCAAAGAAATGGATCTGGTTAAGATCTGTTCAGTACTTTGGGAGTAACGGCAGGTTGAAGTCGGTACAACAGAGTAAAAACTCTGCTCACAGGACGTCGGGAAACTGCCGGTGCTTTTCTTTCTGAGTCACGGGAAAGCGGTCAGGCTCTCTCTCTCTCTCTCTCTCTCTCTCTCTCTCTCCTGATCGGTTTCCCGCTGGATTACTCGTCAATATCAGTCAGATCACTTTTATAGGGATGTTCTCTCACTGTTTCTGATGAAGGATTCAGCAAAATTTTCCCTCTGCTAGTTTTGATGTTCTGATTCACGAGAGACTTTGAAGTGAGTTTTCACAGCTTTACCCACATATTTTTTCAATTCAAACTGGTTCCTGTAAGTAAGTAACTATTATAGAATATGACTGTAGTTGTTTTGATGAAAAATATTGAGATCTTAGTGGTCGGAATGAGATTTTAAATAATAAGCACTAGTAGGCCCTGCTTATGAGAAACAGAAAGCCCCACAGGGCACAAAGAGGGGATTAGAAATAATATTTTATTACTTTTTCATTGAGTGTACCGATTTAACTTTTTAACCTAATTAACATAATTAATACTAACTAAATACTAATTTGCATGATTGGTTTTTACTAATTTTTCAAACTTCGTATTCAGTCTACAACCATCTATGTGCTGCTAATTTCCATGTAAATATCTTGGAAAAAAAAGTTATTCAGAAAAAACATTTGATCTCATTGGTTAATGAGGCCCATTTCGGCCCATGTGATCCTCATACAGAATATTACGGCAGTTTTCTAAAAATTAAACCGTTTTTTAAATCTTTGATTTGTAATATCTCGAACGGATTTAACTATATTTTAATTTTGTAACAAGTATGTTGTTCTGCGTTCACTTCTGAATTCAGTGAGAGCAGTTTCAAGCAACTTGGAATGAATTTGAATTTTTAGCTGATATGCCTACTTATAACCCAATTTGGATCCTAATACATACTGCCCTGCCAAAAAAAAAGTTGCACACACTAATATTTGGTTTTCAGTGGGGTTCAGGTGTGGAGATTGGGCTGGCCATAACAGGGTCTTGATCTTGTGGTTCTCCATCCACACCTTGATTGACCTGGCTGTGTGGCATGGAGCATTGTCCTGCTGAAAACCCAATCCTCAGCGTTAGGGAACATGGTAAGAGCAGACGGAAGCAAGTTTTCTTCCAGGATGACCTTGTACATGGCTTGATGGCTCATACACTGGTGCTTGAAAATTTGTGAACCCTTTAGAATTTTCTATATTTCTGCATAAATATGACCTAAAATATCATCAGATTTTCACACAAGTCCTAAAAGTAGATAAAGAGAACCCAGTTAAACAAATGAGATAAAAATATTATACTTGGTCATTTATTTATTGAGGAAAATGATCCAATATTACATATCTGTGAGTGGCAAAAGTATGTGACCCTTTGCTTTCAGTATCTGGTGTGACCCCCTTGTGCAGCAATAACTGCAACTAAACGTTTGCGGTAACTGTTGATCAGTCCTGCACACTGGCTTGGAGGAATTTTAGCCCGTTCCTCCGTACAGAACAGCTTCGACTCTGGGATGTTGGTGGGTTTCCTCACATGAACTGCTCACTTCAGGTCCTTCCACAACATTTCCATTGGATTAAGGTCAGGACTTTGACTTGGCCATTCCAAAACATTCACTTTATTCTTCTTTAACCATTCTTTGGTAGAACGGCTTGTGTGCTTAGGGTCGTTGTCTTGCTGCATGACCCACCTTCTCTTGAGATTCAGTTCATGGACAGATGTCCTGACATTTCCCTTTAGAATTCGCTGGTATAATTCAGAATTCATTGTTCCATCAATGATGGCAAGCCGTCCTGGCCCAGATGCAGCAAAACAGGCCCAAACCGTGATACTACCACCACCATGTTTCACAGATGGTATAAGGTTCTTCTGCTGGAATGCAGTGTTTTCCTTTCTCCAAACATAACGCTTCTCATTTAAACCAAAAAGTTCTATTTTGGTCTCATCCATCCATAAAACATTTTTCCAATAGCCTTCTGGCTTGTCCACATGATCTTTAACAAACTGCAGATGAGCCACAATGTTCTTTTCGGAGAGCAGTGGCTTTCTCCTTGCAAACCTGCCATGCACATCATTTGTTATTCAGTGTTCTCCTGATGGTGGACTCATGAACATTAACATTAGCCAATGTGAGAGAGGCGTTCAGTTGCTTAGAAGTTACCCTGGGGTCCTTTGTGACCTCACCGTCTAATACACGCCTTGCTCTTGGAGTGATCTTTGCTGGTCGACCACTCCTGGGGAGGGTAACAATGGTCTTGAATTTCCTCCATTTGTACACATTCTGTCTGACTGTGGATTGGTGGAGTCCAAACTCTTTAGAGATGGTTTTGTAAACTTTTCCAGCCTGATGTGCATCAACAATGCTTTTTCTGAGGTCCTCAGAAATCTCCTTTGTTTGTGCCATGATACACTTCCCCAAACATGTTGTGAAGATCAGACTTTGATAGATCCCTGTTCTTTAAATAAAACAGGGTGCCCACTCGCACCTGATTGTCATCCCATTGATTGAAAACACCTGACTCTAATTTCACCTTCAAATTAACTGCTAATCCAAGAGGTTCACATACTTTTGCCACTCAAAGATTTGTAATATTGGATCATTTTCCTCAATAAATAAATGACCAAGAATAATATTCGTGTATCATTGGTTTAACTGGGTTCTCTTTATCTACTTTTAGGACTTGTGCGAAAATCTGATGATGTTTTAGGTCATATTTATGAGGAAATATAGAAAATTCTAAAGGGTTCACAAACTTTCAAGCACCACTGTGCTGTATGTCCTTCACACACAAAAATCTGCCCCATTCCAGCCTTGCTGAAGCACCGCCAGATCATCACCGATCCTCCACCAAATTTCACAATGGGTGTGAGACACTGTGGCTTGTAGGCCTCTCCAGGTCCCCATCTAACCATCAGATGACCAGGTGATGGGAAAAGCTGAAAATTGGACTCATCAGAGAAGAGCTGACTCCAGTCCTCTACGGTCTAATCCTTATGGTCTTTAGCAAACTTCAGCCTGGCTTTTCTTTGCTTCTT
Source organism: Neoarius graeffei (assembly GCF_027579695.1). Taxonomy (NCBI): domain Eukaryota; kingdom Metazoa; phylum Chordata; class Actinopteri; order Siluriformes; family Ariidae; genus Neoarius; species Neoarius graeffei. Next base: position 104,160,772 of record NC_083574.1, on the reverse strand, counting down.
ATTGATGCAGGGTTCGAAGTAGACCAAAATATCAGCATAGTGGCACCAGTTATAACAGCCAGGGGAAAGCTCCTCATGGGTTCTACATGCCCAGAGATGCATTCTAGTGCATTTCCTGGCAATTGCAGGCCTCCTTGAAAGTCACTCTTTTTTTGGTAATATTAATGAGAGCGTTTTTTTTCCCCCCAAAGTTGTTGTGATTTGTTTATGATTGAAGATCATAAACAAATCATCTCATCTCATCTTCCCATCTCATCTCATTATCTCTAGCCGCTTAATCCTGTTCTACAGGGTCACAGGCAAGCTGGAGCCTATCCCAGCTGACTACGGGTGAAAGGCGGGGTACACCCTGGACAAGTCGCCAGGTCATCACAGGGCTGACACATAGACACAGACAACCATTCACACTCACATTCACACCTACGGTCAATTTAGAGTCACCAGTTAACCTAACCTGCATGTCTTTGGACTGTGGGGGAAACCGGAGCACCCGGAGGAAACCCACGCGGACACGGGGAGAACATGCAAATTCCACACAGAAAGGCCCTCGCCGGCCACGGGGCTCAAACCCAGAACCTTCTTGCTGTGAGGCGACAGCGCTAACCACTACACCACCGTGCCGCCCTCATTGATGACTTATTATAATTAATATTCATCTACTGTATATTGGTGTCCTATTTATGGAATAAGAATAAAACAACCAGTTGAGGTTTGATGTCTTCAGTTTTTTTAATATAATATAATGAGAAACACCATGTTTCTCAGTGTGCCAAAGAGCTTCTTAACTCTATATTGCTTCCTTTGATGTTCATCCATTTTATCCTCGATCCTCTCTGACAATATTTTACACAGACTTTCAGACTGCAGGATAACAGAGGAAGGATACGCTGCTCTGGCTGAAGCTCTGAAATCATCCCACCTGATAGAGCTGGATCTCAGAGGGAACGACCCTGGAGCATCAGGAGTGAAGCTGCTCACTGATTTACTCCAGGATCCAGACTGTAAACTAACAACACTGAGGTGAACAATATGTACTGGGGTTAATTACTTCATTACAAAATCCACTTTAATACTCGAACAAAACACTAATTAAATATAATTGAACACAAAATAAAATATGAGATTGCTAATAATGTAATATTTTTGTCTTTGTAATTTTGTGCCTCTCTCTCACTGCAGGTTGTTGAAAAGTGATGAAGCAGTGAAGGCCTGTGATTTTCTGACTGAGGTTCTGGATAAAAACCCTTTATTGCAGAAGGAACTGGATCTGAGTGGAAAGATCTCTTCAGTGTCAGAAGTGAAGCAGCTCTCTGCCCTACTGGAGGATTCACACTGCAGACCTGAGAAACTTGCGTGTGTATTCTAATGTTATTTCATAAATTGCTGTTTGCAGTTCTGATTATTATGCTTGAACTAAAATGAATCTGCCCTCTATCCTTAGGCTAAGGAAGAGTGGTGTTACAGAAGAAGGCTGTTCTGCTTTGACTTCATCTTTTCTATTCAATCCTGCACACATAAAAGAGTTGGATCTGAGTGAGAATAAAGTTGGAAACTCTGGAGTGCAGAGAGTTTGTGCTCTACTGAAACATCAGCCATGTAACCTGCAGATCCTGAGGTTGGTTTCGGGTTCCACAAACAAACACATACATCTAGATCATATAATCCTTAAATGGCCTTGGCATTACATATTATATTGTATAGATGTTCATCAGACTATTATAAAAATGCCATCAAATGTTCTCTTAGACTTTCAGACTGCAGGATAACAGAGGAAGGATACGCTGCTCTGGCTGAAGCTCTGAAATCATCCCACCTGATAGAGCTGGATCTCAGAGGGAACGACCCTGGAGCATCAGGAGTGAAGCTGCTCACTGATTTACTCCAGGATCCACACTGTAAACTAACAACACTGAGGTGAGCAAATTATAAATAACAGGAATGTTTGAAAGGGAAATGTTCAGTGTTTAAATGTTTAAAGGAAACAACCAAAAATGATTATTTTTATTAAGGCCCCTGAAAATTTGTTATTCTAACAAACAGATTTTATAACAGTATAAGCATGTATTCTTCTATTTAAAAAAAAAAAAACATTTGAAACTTTTTTTATAATGCAGTGTCCTGTTATGGCCAAAGATATTTTCCAAAGATAAAGATTTAAAAATAATCTCTGTTTTTGATGAGTCCCGAATGCTACAGCGAGGCATATTTAAGATAATGCAGTTGATGTTGATCAGTGTTCGAGTAAACTTTTCCCCTCACAGACTGTTGAAAAGTCCTGAAGCAGAAGAAGCCTGTGGTCGTCTGACTAAAGTTTTAGAGACAAACCCCTTATTGCAGACGCATCTGAACCTGAGGGGGAAAATAAAAGGAGACTCCGAAGTGAAGCAGCTCTCTGCTCTACTGAAGGATCCACACTGCAGAGCTGAGACACTCACGTGTGTACATTATTATTATTATTATTATTATTAATCTATTGAAACATGCATTAAGAACGACATATCAAAAATAAAACATTGAACTTTAATTCCCTGAACGTTGATTATTTTCCATGCACTGTGTGGTTGAACTCATTGTAAAAGTGGTGGACCTTTTTCTTTTTAGACTGACTGAATGTAATCTGATGATGGAAAGCTGTAAAGCTCTGGCTGAAGTTCTCAGTTCACACCGTTTTCTAACTGAGTTGGACTTGAGTAAGAACGGCCTACAGAATTCAGGTGTCCAGCAATTATCTGAAGGACTGAAGAACCAAAGCTGTATTCTGAAGATATTAAGGTACAGTAATATCTCACTATATAAGCAGTGCAATAGTATTACTGGTAGTACTAATAAAATAATATAAAATCAATGTCATAAAATAATTTAATAAAGCCTAATAAAGATTATTATGTGGATGTTACACATTGTTTTTGTTCCTGCTTTTGTAGCTTAAGAGCTCAAGTTTCCAAACCTGTCATTGCTTAACTCTTGAATATTTTCTATCGTGAATATTCTCATTAAAAATCGTATAATCTCGACTTTCCAAAGAAATGGATCTGGTTAAGACCTGTTCAGTACTTTGGGAGTAACGGCAGGTTGAAGTCGGTACAACAGAGTAAAAACTCTGCTCACAGGACGTCGGGAAACTGCCGGTGCTTTTCTTTCCGAGTCACGGGAAAGCGGTCAGGCTCTCTCTCTCTCTCTCTCTCTCTCTCTCTCCTGATCGGTTTCCCGCTGGATTACTCGTCAATATCAGTCAGATCACTTTTATAGGGATGTTCTCTCACTGTTTCTGATGAAGGATTCAGCAAAATGTTCCCTCTGCTAGTTTTGATGTTCTGATTCACGGGAGACTTTGAAGTGAGTTTTCACAGCTTTACCCACTTATTTTTTCAAATCAAACTGATTCCTGTAAATAAGTAACTATTATAGAATATGACTGTAGTTGTTTTGATGAAAAATATTGAGATCTTAGTGGTCGGAATGAGATTTTAAAAACTGGAAGTCAGAAACGCGAGTGTCGAGTTCAGTTCATGTGAATTGTTTATTGGATGTGGATCAGACAGGTTTTTCGAGGTTCACCTTGAAAGCTGTGAATATTATCATTTATATTCTTTAAAATAAACACCAGTCGGCCCTGCTTATGAGAAACAGAAAGCCCCACAGGGCACAAAGACGGGATTAGAAATAATCTTTTATTCCTTTTTCGCTGAGTGTACTGATTTAACTTTTTAACCTAATTAACATAATTAATACTAATTAAATACTAATTTGCATGATTGGGTTTTACTAATTTTTCAAACTTTGTATTCAGTCTACAACCATCTATGTGCTGCTAATTTCCATGTAAATAGCTTGAAAAAAAAAGTTATTCAGAAAAAAAACATTTGATCTCATTGGTTAATGAGGCCCATTTCAGACCATGTGATCCTCATACAGAATATTACGGCAGTTTTCTAAAAATTAAACCATTTTTTAAATCTTTGATTTGTAATATCTCAAGAACAGATTTAAACATATTTTAATTACGTAACAAGTATGTTGTTCTGCGTTCACTTCTGAATTCAGTGAGAGCAGTTTCAAGCAACTTGGAATGAATTGTCATTTTGATTGATGACTTATTATAATTAATATTCATCTACTGTATATTGGTGACCTTTTTATGGAATAAGAATAAAACAACCAGTTGAGGTTTGATGTCTTTCGTATTGTTTTTAATATAATTAGAAATGCCGCCATGTTTCTCAGTGTTCTAAAGAGTTTCTTAACTCTATATTGCTTCCTTTGATGTTCATCCATTTCATTTTTGATCCTCTCTGACAATATTTTACACAGACTTTCAGAGTGCAGGATAACAGAGGAAGGATACGCTGCTCTGGCTGAAGCTCTGAAATCATCCCACCTGATAGAGCTGGATCTCAGAGGGAACGACCCTGGAGCATCAGGAGTGAAGCTGCTCACTGATTTACTCCAGGATCCAGACTGTAAACTAACAACACTGAGGTGAGCAAATTATAAACAACAGGAATGTTTGAAAGGGAAATGTTCAGTGTTTAAATGTTTAAAGGAAACAACCAAAAATGATTATTTTTATTAAGGTTCCTGAAAATTTGTTTTTCTAACAAACAGATTTTATAACAGTATAAGCATCTCATCTCATCTCATTATCTGTAGCCGCTTTATCCTGTTCTACAGGGTCGTGGGCAAGCTGGAGCCTATCCCAGCTGACTACGGGCGAAAGGCGGGGTACACCCTGGACAAGTCGCCAGGTCATCACAGGGCTGACACATAGACACAGACAACCATTCACACTCACATTCACACCTACGCTCAATTTAGGTGGGGTTTACATTAGACCGTATCAGCGGATCATCAGATTAACGTTTTTAAAGCGATTAGTGTGCACACAGCAACACCAATACACGATTCGCGTGCATACAGCAACACCAATACACGGATACGCTCGGCTCCGCAGGCATCCTGCGCTCCAAATCACTCCGCCCTGAACAGCGAGTGCCCTCTGGAGGGTGCGCACTCCGGCCCTGCGCAGCTCACAGAGCGCGCGAGTGGAGCGCACGAGCAGTGATTCGGGACTGAGCCGCTGTGTGTGTGATCCCAGCGCATATCACTTACCACTCGCAAGTGGAAGGATGGCAAGCCTAAAGACAATCATAACTACATAATGGGCAGTATTTGCATCAGTTTTTGCAGTATTTTCATACTTTTATACTCTTTAATGAAAGGTGATACAAGGCGGAAGTCCGCGCCGTTTTTCAGCAGTCGCTTCACATGACCAATGCCAGCGAATCAGGAAGGTGGATGTCACAGTGACGTTGTCCAATGACGACGCCAGCTAGAGCTCAGCACAGCGTATCCGCGTATTCTCAATGTTTACACAGCACCGGACCAGACACGATCTGGATTGAATACGTGGACCCTGGCGGATTCCCGTTTCCCGGCGTTTCCAGGCGGTTTAATGTAAACGGACAGTGCATCCGCGAAGAAAACGAGACAGATACGGTCTAATGTAAACTTGGCCTTAGAGTCACCAGTTAACCTAACCTGCATGTCTTTGGACTGTGGGGGAAACCGGAGCACCCGGAGGAAACCCACGGGGAGAACATGCAAACTCCACACAGAAAGGCCCTCGCCAGCCACGGGGCTCAAACCCAGAACCTTCTTGCTGTGAGGCGACAGCGCTAACCACTACACCACCGTGCCGCCAGTATAAGCATGTATTCTTCTATTAAAAAAAAAAATTTGAAACTTTTTTTATATAAAGCAGTGTCCTGATATGGCCAAAGATATTTTCAAAGATAAAGATTTAAAAATAATCTCTGTTTTTGATGAGTCCCGAATGCTACAGCGAGGCATATTTAAGATAATGCAGTTGATGTTGATCAGTGTTCGAGTAAACTTTTCCCCTCACAGACTGTTGAAAAGTCCTGAAGCAGAAGAAGTCTGTGGTCGTCTGACTAAAGTTTTAGAGACAAACCCCTTATTGCAGACGCATCTGAACCTGAGGGGGAAAATAAAAGGAGACTCAGAAGTGGAGCAGCTCTCTGCTCTACTGAAGGATCCACACTGCAGAGCTGAGAAACTCACGTGTGCACATTATTATTATTATTATTATTATTATTATTATTTATCTATTGAAACATGCATTAAGAACGACATATCAAAAATAAAACATTGAACTTTAATTCCCTGAACGTTGATTATTTTCCATGCATTGTGTGGTTGAACTCATTGTAAAAGTGGTGGACCTTTTTCTTTTTAGACTGACTGAATGTAATCTGATGATGGAAAGCTGTAAAGCTCTGGCTGAAGTTCTCAGTTCACACCGTTTTCTAACTGAGTTGGACTTGAGTAAGAACGGCCTACAGAATTCAGGTGTCCAGCAATTATCTGAAGGACTGAAGAACCAAAGCTGCATTCTGAAGATATTAAGGTACAGTAATATCTCACTATATAAGCAGTGCAATAGTATTACTGGTAGTACTAATAAAAATAATATAAAATCAATGTCATAAAATAATTTAATAAAGCCTAATAATGATTATTATGTGGATGTTACACATTATGTTTTTGTTCCTGCTTTTGTCACTTAAGAGCTCAAGTTTCCAAACCTGTCATTGCTTAACTCTTGAATATTTTCTATCGTGAATATTCTCATTAAAAATCGTATAATCTCGACTTTCCAAAGAAATGGCTCTAGTTAAGATCTGTTCAGTACTTTGGGAGTAACGGCAGGTTGAAGTCGGTACAACAGAGTAAAAACTCTGCTCACAGGACGTCGGGAAACTGCCGGTGCTTTTCTTTCCGAGTCACGGGAAAGCTGTCAGGCTCTCTCTCTCTCGCTCTCTCTCTCTCTCTCTCTCGCGCTCTCTCTCTCTCTCTCTCTCCTGATCGGTTTCCTGCTGGATTACTCGTCAATATCAGTCAGATCACTTTTATAGGGATGTTCTCTCACTGTTTCTGATGAAGGATTCAGCAAAATTTTCCCTCTGCTAGTTTTGATGTTCTGATTCACGGGAGACTTTGAAGTGAGTTTTCACAGCTTTACCCACTTATTTTTTCAAATCAAACTGATTCCTGTAAATAAATAACTATTATAGAATATGACTGTAGTTGTTTTGATGAAAAATATTGAGATCTTAGTGGTCGGAATGAGATTTTAAAAACTGGAAGTCAGAAACGCGAGTGTCGAGTTCAGTTCATGTGAATTGTTTATTGGATGTGGATCAGACAGGTTTTTCGAGGTTCGCCTTGAAAGCTGTGAATATTATCATTTATATTCTTTAAAATAAACACCAGTCGGCCCTGCTTATGAGAAACAGAAAGCCCCACAGGGCACAAAGAGGGGATTAGAAATAATCTTTTATTCCTTTTTCGCTGAGTGTACTGATTTAACTTTTTAACCTAATTAACATAATTAATACTAATTAAATACTAATTTGCATGATTGGGTTTTACTAATTTTTCAAACTTTGTATTCAGTCTACAACCATCTATGTGCTGCTAATTTCCATGTAAATAGCTTGAAAAAAAAAGTTATTCAGAAAAAAACATTTGATCTCATTGGTTAATGAGGCCCATTTCGGACCATGTGATCCTCATACAGAATATTACGGCAGTTTTCTAAAAATTAAATCTTTTTTTTAAATCTTTTTTTTTTTGCAATCTGTTTATTGATGAAAACCAGAGTGATACAGAGGGTGAAGTCGACATTGTCTACTAAGACAAAGATAGTAAAAAGCAGTTTCCACCTTATTTCCTTTTATAAAACATAGAACAGCAATAAACAATACCATAAAGTAAATTTCAAGCCAAGAAGAGAATAAAAAATAAAGTAATAATAATAATAATTGGGGGAAAAAATTAAAAAAATAAATAATAATAATAATAATAATTGAATAAGCCCAGGTGTTCAAGAGCAGCTTCATGTGTACTAGACCTACACACTCAAAAAGATCATGGGAAGGTAACATAAGCTATGTGGATTCAGCCTGTAGTTCTTTTAACTTATCAAAATAAGTGATAAGGAGCTGCCATCTCAAGTAAAATTTTTTCATTGACCCTCTAAGAGTAAATTTAATCTTTTCTAATTTAAGAAAGAGCATAGTATCCTCCAGCCATCGGGCTAGTGAAGGGGGTGTAGAAGATTTCCATCCTAAGAGAATTCTACGGTGGGCAAGCAGTGAGGTAAAAGCAATGACATCAGAATGAGTCTTTGAAACTGTGTCCGTCGGAACACCAAAAATTGCAGTTAAGGGGTTTGGTTCGATGGATATATTGAGTGCCTCAGACAAAGCCCCAAACACTCCAGACCAGTATCTTTCAAGGGAAGGACAGGACCAAAAACTGTGTGTAAGATTAGCTGGAGAAAAGGAATACCTATTACAGCTTGCATCCACTCTTGGGTATATTTCAGCCAATTTGGCTTTACTATAATGTACTCTATGTAAGACTTTGAACTGAATAAGAGCCAGGCATGCACAGGATGATGACGAATTAACTTTTGTAAGTGCACAGTCCCAATAGTCTCCCAGCTCCATTCCTAACTCATCCTCCCACTTAGACTGAATTCTGGCTAAATTGTGGTCATCCAAAGACATATTAGTTTCTGATATATAACAGAAATTATACCTCTTTCTGGTTTTAAAAGAGTTAAGTCTTCCCAGGCTCCCAGTGTTGGTAGATTGGGGAAGAAGGGGAAACTAGTTTTGAGAAAATGTCGTCTTTGGAGATACTGAAATAATAATTGTCTGGGTAGATTATGTTCTTTCTGTAGATCTTCAAAACTGTCCATGGTCTTGGAGCTGTAAAGGCTCTGGAAACAGAAAAATATCCCTCTTCCACCACTCCATGAATGACGAGTCCATGGTAGATGGAGGAAATAAGTGATTATTGTGAATGGGGCCAAGGATAGAAGCAGAAAAAAAAAAATTGTAATGTGAACGAAACTGGTTCCAAATTTTTAGTGTGGACTGAACTATAGGATTAGAGTAGAAGCGAGAAGGCTTTAAAGGTAATGATGAGTAAATTAAAGCCCTAAGGCTTGAATGTCTGCATGATTGTTCTTCCAAAATACACCAGTCTGTGTTAGCGGCGTGTAACCAATAAAGTATCTTCTGGACATTTGCAGCCCAGTAGTAATGGATAAAACTGGGCAAGGCTAATCCACCTACACTTCGCTGCCTTTGTAAAAGTTTCACCTTAACTTTCGGTACTTGATTGCCCCAAATAAATGAGGTCACAGCTTGACCTAGCAGTCAAAAGAAAGACTTGGTAAGAAAGAGAGGTAACACTGAAAGAGGTATAAAAACTGTGGGAGAACCGTCATCTTTACAGTATTTATACAGCCTGCCAAAGTAAGAGGTAAAGCAGACCATCTTTTGAAGTCATCCTTCATTTGATTAACTAGTGCTGTAAAATTTGATGAAAGGGAAGTGAAGGACTTAGTAATCTTAACTCCTAAATATTTGAAACCTGAACCAGAAATGTGAAAAGGAAGGGAAGGTGTTTGTCCAGATGGTGCTGGAGAGTCCAGTTGGAAACATTCGCTTTTCTGCAAATTCAGTTTATATCCAGAAAATCTCCCAAACTCTTCTAATATGGAAACAATTTTAGCTGCGCAGGTGGTTGGATGACTGACATATAGCAACAAATCATCGGCATACAATGAAACCCTGTGTTCCAACCCCCCTCTTACTATACCCTGAAATGCTGTTGTGGTTCGTAAGGCTTTGGCAAGTGGTTCGATCGCAATGGCAAACAAAAGTGGGGAGAGTGGGCAACCTTGTCTTGTGCCTCTACTCAAGGGAAAAAAAACTGATCTCAAGTCATTGGTTTGCACGCTTGCTTGTGGATCCTTATACAAGAGCTTAATCCACGAAATGAAATTTTTACCAAAGCCAAATGTATTCAATGCTGCAAATAAATACTTCCACTCGACCCTGTCGAACGCTTTCTCTGCGTCTAAAGAAATAATTGCTTCAGGCAGACAGTCTGTGTTTTTTGTATATGCTATATTGATAAGGCGACGTACGTTCGAAAAAGAATGCCGACCTCTAATAAAACCAGTTTGATCTTCAGAGATGATTGTTGGAAGAAAATTCTCCATCCGGCGGGCCAACATTTTAGCTAGGATCTTTGCATCCACATTTAAAAGAGATATCAGACGATAAGAACCACAATGGGTGGGATCCTTATCTTTCTTGAGAATAAGTGAGATAGATGCTTGAGAAAATGTGGGGGGTAAGGAACCTCTCTCCAGTGATTCAGTAAAAACTGCCATGAGGAGTGGGGCAAGCTGTTCTTTAAACTTTTTATAAAACTCGACAGGGTATCCGTCCATGCCTGGAGTTTTTCTGTTCTGCATGGCCATAATGGCATTGAGGACCTCCTCTATCTCTAAATTTCGTTCAAGGGTACAGTAGATGCATCAGCGTGACTAAGGGAAGGGGTTTTCATTTTATTCAGAAAAGTCATCATAGGGGTGGTGTCTGTAGGGAAATTAGAGGTGTAAAGTGAGATGAAATGAGAGACAAATATGTCATTTATGTGTTTAGGGTCTGAAATTAATGTACCATGTTCATCCGTTACTTGAGGGATAAGACGAGATGCAGCCTGGCGTTTTAATTGATGAGCAAGTAAACGACTGGATTTATTTCCATATTCATAGAAAGTCCCTCTGGTTTTAAGCAAAAGTTGTTCTGCATGTTTAATGGTTAAAATGTTCAGTTTAGCTTGCAAATCTATCCGTTTCTTGTTCAATTCTGCATTAGGTGACTCAGAGAAGAGCTGGTCAAGCTTACTTATAGATTCAGTTAAGCCCGATATCTCCTTAGAACGCTCCTTATTTTTAAAGGCTGTATATGAGATAATTTGCCCCCTAAGGTAAGCTTTAAGTGAGTCCCAGAGCGTAGAGTATGAGATCTGATCAGTTTTATTTATGGCAATATAAACATCTATATTGGTTGCCAGGAATTTGCAAAAGTCCTCCTCAGATAGCAAAAGAGGATCTAGTTTCCATAATGGACGTTGCTTTATATTCAGAGCGAAGGAGATATCCAGAACAACCGGGGCGTGGTCGGAAATGATAATAGCTAAGTAATCGGCTGTTTTTATTGAAGGAATGAATGAACTGTCAACAAAGAAATAATCTATACGCAAGAAGAAGTGGTACACTGGAGAAAAAAAGGAGAACCGTTTCAAATTTGGGTTGAGAAATCGCCATGGATCTATACAACCACTTTGAGCCATGAAAGCAGAGAATGCCTTTGCCACGCCTGAAGGGGGGTTGATGTTTTGGAGCATGATCTGCCTAATACAGGATTGATTGCACAATTTAAATCACCTCCCAAAATGAGCTTATGAGTGTCTAAATTTGGGAGTGTTGATAACAGTTTATTCACAAAGTCTGTGTCATCCCAATTAGGGGCATAGAGGTTTACAAGAATAACTCTGGTTTGAAAAAGACATCCACAGATTATGACAAAACGACCAAGAGTATCAGTGATGACCTCTGTCAGTGTAAACTGCACTTTTTTATTAATTAGGATGGCAACCCCTTTTGAACTACCATTGTGTCTGGAGTGAATTTTCTATATTTCTGCATAAATATGACCTAAAATATCATCAGATTTTCACACAAGTCCTAAAAGTAGATAAAGAGAACCCAGTTAAACAAATGAGACAAAAAATATTATACTTGGTCATTTATTTATTGAGGAAAATGATCCAATATTACATATCTGTGAGTGGCAAAAGTATGTGAACCTTTGCTTTCAGTATCTGGTGTGACCCCCTTGTGCAGCAATAACTGCAACTAAACGTTTGCGGTAACTGTTGATCAGTCCTGCACACCGGCTTGGAGGAATTTTAGCCCATTCCTCCATACAGAACAGCTTCAACTCTGGGATGTTGGTGGGTTTCCTCACATGAACTGCTCACTTCAGGTCCTTCCACAACATTTCCATTGGATTAAGGTCAGGACTTTGACTTGGCCATTCCAAAACATTAACTTTATTCTTCTTTAACCATTCTTTGGTAGAACGGCTTGTGTGCTTAGGGTCGTTGTCTTGCTGCATGACCCACCTTCTCTTGAGATTCAGTTCATGGACAGATGTCCTGATATTTTCCTTTAGAATTCACTGGTATAATTCAGAATTCATTGTTCCATCAATGATGGCAAGCTGTCCTGGCCCAGATGCAGCAAAACAGGCCCAAACCATGATACTACCACCACCATGTTTCACAGATGGGATAAGGTTCTTCTGCTGGAATGCAGCGTTTTCCTTTCTCCAAACATAACACTTCTCATTTAAACCAAAGAGTTCTATTTTGGTCTCATCCATCCACAAAACATTTTTCCAATAGCCTTCTGGCTTGTCCACTTGATCTTTAACAAACTGCAGATGAGCCACAATGTTCTTTTTGGAGAGCAGTGGCTTTCTCCTTGCAAACCTGCCATGCACATCATTTGTTATTCAGTGTTCTCCTGATGGTGGACTCATGAACATTTGCCAATGTGAGAGAGGCGTTCAGTTGCTTAGAAGTTACCCTGGGGTCCTTTGTGACCTTGCCGACTATTACACGCCTTGCTCTTGGAGTGATCTTTGCTGGTCGACCACTCCTGGGAAGGGTAACGATGGTCTTGAATTTCCTCCATTTGTACACAGTCTGTCTGACTGTGGATTGGTGGAGTCCAAACTCTTTAGGGATGGTTTTATAATCTTTTCCAGCCTGATGTGCATCAACAACGCTTTTTCTGAGGTCCTCAGAAATCTCCTTTGTTCGTGCCATGATACACTTCCCCAAACATGTTGTGTCGATCAGACTTTGATAGATCCCTGTTCTTTAAATAAAACAGGGTGCCCACTCACACCTGATTGTCATCCCATTGATTGAAAACACCTGATTCTAATTTCACCTTCAAATTAACTGCTAATCCTAGAGGTTCACATACTTTTGCCACTCACAGATATGTAATATTGGATCATTTTCCTCAATAAATAAATGACCAAGAATAATATTTTCATCTCATTTGTTTAACTGGGTTCTCGTTATCTACTTTTAGGACTTGTGTGAAAATCTGATGATGTTTTAGGTCATATTTATGCAGAAATATAGAAAATTCTAAAGGGTTCACAAACTTTCAAGCACCACTGTACTGTATGTCCTTCACAAACAAAAATCTGCCCCATTCCAGCCTTGCTGAAGCACCTCCAGATCATCACCGATCCTCCACCCAATTTCACAATGGGTGTGAGACACTGTGGCTTGTAGGCCTCTCCAGGTCCCCATCTAACCATTAGATGACCAGGTGATGGGAAAAGCTGAAAATTGGACTCATCAGAGAAGAGCTGACTCCAGTCCTCTACGGTCTAATCCTTATGGTCTTTAGCAAACTTCAGCCTGGCTTTTCTTTGCTTCTTACTGATGCAGGGTTCGAAGTAGACCAAAATATCAGCATAGTGGCACCAGTTATAACAGCCAGGGGAAAGCTCCTCATGGGTTCTACATGCCCAGAGATGCATTCTAGTGCATTTCCTGTCAATTGCAGGCCTCCCTGAAAGTCACTCTTTTTTTTGGTAATATTAATGAGAGGGGTTTTTTTCCCCAAATTTGTTGTGATTTGTTTATGATTGAAGACTTCCCATCTCATCTCATTATCTCTAGCCACTTTATCCTGTCCTACAGGGTTGCAGGCAAGCTGGAGCCTATCCACAGAGCTGATTTCTTTGGGTCCATCTTATGTCTGAGTTCCGGTGATATGTGAAGGCGATGCAGTAACTTAAATTGTGATTCAAGGTCCTGGGCCCATGTTTGTATAATTGTATTGTTAGCCTTATTGGACTTATAAAAGGCCTCATAGCATCGCCTTACTATAGCCTTATTGCTATGTATTTTGTATAGTAGTTACTCAGCTGGTGACATTTCCAGAGTAAATTTATGCTGAATTGGATTCTGAATAAAGCTTTTGACTTGCAGGAACCTAAGAAAATGTGTGTGATAAATTGTATTTCAACCTTAATTGGTCAAATGACATCATTCCGTCCCCTTCAAATAAGTCTTTCAAAGTTGTAATACCAGCACTTTCCCACAGAGCAAACCCATTATCTGTCATGCCTGGGAGAAATTCTGTATTTCTTTGTATTGGAGTAATTGGAGATAAAACATCAGTTCTTTTTTCCCCATTTCTTAATCATGTCCCAAGCTTTTAGTGTGGATTTAACAATGAAATTACCATCTGCAACCTCTAGTTTATTCCGATTCAGGATAAATGGGAGACTAGCTAATTGTAATGGTTTACCTAAATTATATGCTTCAATATCGAGCCAGACAGAGTCCGAGTTATTCCTTACCCAATCTACTAGATATCGAAATTGGGAAGCCACTTGTTACAGTCTAATGTTGGGAATTGCCAATCCTCCCTGACCTGATGGCAAAAGTCGTGGTCTTTTGCAGTTCCATATAAATGATCTAAACCAACCATTCACCGTCTTGATAGTATTATTATTTAGTAGGACTGGAATCATTTGAAATTTGTAGAGCAGCCATGGTAAAATATTCATCTTAATCAAAGAGATTCTTCCCAGCATCGAAAGTGGTAAAGAAGACCATCTCTCTAGGTCATCGTGGATGCATTTAAGCAGAGGCTGAAAATTTGCTTTAAACATCCTTTGCAGCAGAGGCGTAATAAATATACCTAGATAAAGAAAACCTTCTGTTGCCCATCTGAAGGGTGACAAGCCGGGGGGGAGTGGAGCACCTGACCCAGTGGCATGGCCTCTGACTTACTGAAATTTATTTTGTAACCAGAAAACTTACTAAACTCATTGATAACAGTAAGGACTGACCTAATAGATATTTCTGGTTGAGTGATAAACAATAGAACATCATCAGCATACAAGGAAATCTTATGTTGTCTGTGATTAATCGATATACCATGAACAGTAGAGTGGGTTCTAATGGCTTCTGCCAGTGGCTCGACTGCGATCGCAAACAGCAGAGGTGATAAGGGGCACCCTTGGCGCGTGCCCCTCCCCAGAGCAAAGTAGGGAGAGCATTTACCATTTGTGATAACAGCCCCTAGTGGATTATGATAAAGCAACTTGACCCAGTCAATAAAATCTTTACCTAAATCAAATTCCTTGAGTGTGAAAAACAAAAAATCCCATTCTGTACGGTCGAATGCTTTTTCTGCATCCAATGACACTACCATACCCTTAAGATTATTTTGCTGACACAGCTGAATAATGTTGAGTAACCTTCTAACATTATTACATGAGTTCCTTCCAGTAATAGGCAAGGCAAGTTTATTTATATAGTGCATTTCATACACAGTGGCAGTTCAGTGTGCTTTACAGAGGTAAAAGCAAAACAGTAAACAATAGAAAATAAAATTACATAAAATAAAGGGGGAAGAAGAGAGAAAAAAAATAATAAGAATTAAACAATAGTAGAAATACAATAATAAAATGAAGTAAAAGTTCAGTAAAAAACAACAGAATAAAATAGAATAAAAGTTAAGTAAAGTTTAAAACATGCAGAGACTGTAAAAGTTAAGTAAAGTTTAAAACATGTAAAGATGATGATATTTATCAGTTAGCAGAAAGCATCTGAGAACAGCTTGGTCTTTAGTCTAGATTTGAAGCTGCCAACAGCAGGAGCATTTTTGATGTCCTCTGGCAGTTGGTTCCATAGCTGTACTGCATAGTAGCTAAAAGCTGCTTCACCACACTTTGTTTTAACAACAGGTTTTACCAGTAAATTTTGCTGCTGCGATCTGGTAGATCTGATTGGGTTAGGCCGCTGCAACATATCAGAGAGGTAATTGGGCCCTGTACCATTTAGAGATTTGTACACCAGCAGCAATGCTTTAAAGTCAATTCTGTAGCTTACTGGAAGCCAGTGAAGGGACCTTAGAATTGGAGTAATGTGCTCTGTTCTTTTTGTTCGTGTGAGAACCCTCGCCGCTGCATTTTGAACCAGCTGAAGTCATTTGATGGTCTTTTTTGGCAGGCCTGTGAAAAGGCCATTGCAGTAATCAACCCTACTAGAGATGAAGGCATGGATACGTTTTTCCAGATCATTTTTTGACATAAGTCCTCTTAGTTTGGAAATGTTTTTTAGGTGATAAAATGCCGATTTAGTGATTGCTTTCATGTGACTGTCAAAGTTTAGCTCGCTGTCAATGAAAACACCAAGATTTTTAACCATTTCTTTTGTGTCAAGAATAGTGGTAATTCTGAGTCTTTCATCTTTTTTCCCCAAATAGAATTACTTCTGTATCTGTGTTCAGCTGAAGAAAATTTTGTGACATCCAGTTGTTGATTTGGTCGATACACTGGCAGAGACATTCAAGGGGGGCATAATCATTAGGTGATAGAGCAAAATAAATTTGGGTGTCATCTGCATAGCAGTGATACAAAATTGAGTTGTTCTTGATAATTTGTCCAAGTAGGAGCATATAAAGGTTGAATAGTAATGGTCCAAGGATCGACCCCTGGGGGACACCACGGGTCAAGGACATTGATGTTGAGGTACAATTTCCCATGGTAACAAAGAAGCTTCTATCTTTTAAGTATGATTTTAACCAATTGATAACTTTACCAGTCAACCCAACCCAGTGTTCAAGTCAATATAGCAGTATGTTGTGATCAACAGTATCAAAAGCTGCACTGAGGTCCAGTAACACCAGGACCGATGTTTTGCCTGCATCAGTATTAAGACGTATGTCATTTATAACTTTAATCAGCGCTGTTTCAGTGCTATGATTGGCACGAAATCCTGACTGAAAGTTATCAAAACAGCTGTTTGATAACAAGAAGGCAGTTAATTGATTAAAGACAATTTTTTCAAGGATTTTCCCGATGAATGGTACATTTGATATTGGCCTGTAGTTGTTCAATACTGAAGTATCCAGATTATTCTTTTTAAGTAGGGGCTTTACAACGGCTTTTTTCAGGGACACAGGAAAAATGCCAGTCTCTAGGGATGTATTTATGATCTGAAGCACATCTGTAATTATGAGGTGAAGAACAGACTTAAAAAAGTTGGTGGGCAGAATGTCCAATTCCGATGTTGAGGAACTGAGATTTTGTACAGTTTTTTCAAGAGTCTCGTAATCAATCAAACAAAATTCTGACATTGTGTTGAAATTGTCTGTAATAAACCCTGTCTGATCATTATTAATGATAAATGGAAGGATTTTCTCTAGTCTTAAGGCTAGTATTTTAGATAAAGTCTTGAAATCTAAATTTAGTAGACTGATAGGTCGGTAGGATGAACATACATCCACTGGTTTATCCTTCTTAAGAATCAGGCTAATGTTCGCTTCTGTAAGTGTTTTGGGAAGAGCTCTCTTCTCAAAGGAGTGATTAAACATGGCAAGTAAAGGCTTCACCAACAACGGCTTAAAACATTTATAAAAATCTGAGCTAAAGCCATCAGGCCCCGGAGCCTTTCCTGATTGTAAAACACCAACTGCTTCAGCTACTTCTTCCAGTGTTATACGTTCATTCATTACTGTCTTTTGTTGGTCATTAGGCTTGGGCAGATTCAGATTGGAGAAAAAGCCCTCCATAAGTCTAGAGACCCCTGCTGGCTGCTCACTCGTATACAACTTTCCATAAAATTCTGTAAAAACCTTATTTATGCCATTGCTATCCAGTTTCACCTGCCCAGAGACATCTTTAACTGAAGATATGTTCTGAGAGTCAGGTCTATTCTTAACCAGGCTGGCTAAATACTTGCTGGGTTTGTTACCAAATTCATATAATTTCTGCCTTGCGAATCTTATACTCTGCTCTGCCTTCTGAGTGAGCAGTGAGTTAAGTGTTGCTCTTGTGGTCAGAGTTGCTTTAAGATTAGTATTGGTAGGGTTCTGATTATATGTGCTTTTTTCATAAGATATAATCAAACCACGTGAATAAGCCTTACACGTCTCCCATAAAATAGAAGGAGATACATCAGGTGTGTTATTGCACGAAAAGAATATCTGAAACTCAGTCTGAAAGAAAGATATGAAATTCGGGTCATTCAACGGATGATTATTAAACCGCCATTTACTCGATCGTTGCTGAGCCTCTCCATGTGAAAACTTTAAGTAAACCGGGGCATGGTCCGATATCGTAATGCTCCCAATATTGCAAGATGAAACAGAATACAACATTGTTTTAGGGACAAACAAGTAGTCTATTCTAGAGCTATTTTTATGCACTCCAGAGAAGAATGTGAATTCTTTGTTGTTTGGATTTAACGCTCGCCACACATCCAAATAGCCTAGTTCTTCACATACATCAGCTGTTGCTCGTGCCCGTTTAGTAGGGTTAGTTCCTTCAGCAGGTAACTTATCAATGCGAGGGTCTAATATGCAATTTAAGTCACCGCCAGCAATTGACTGAGCACCGTCCAACTCCGCTAATTCTGAGAAAGCTTTTGTTATGAGATCAGGAGGGAGACCTGGTGGGACATAAACATTTAAAACAGAAATATTTTCGCCAAACAGGCGTCCCTTTATTGCAACATATCTTCCTGCATTATCTTTAGTACAGGATTCTAGCATAAAAGGAAGCTGTTTGTTAATAAGGATGCAAACTCCTCTGCTATTGGACGTAAAAGACGAAAAAAATACTTGTCCCACCCATTCCCATTTAAGTTTTTCATGTTCTATGTCTTTTAGATGTGTTTCCTGAAGTAGTGCTATGTCAACCCCTTCTTTTTTTAGATATGTCAATATTTTTTTCCTTTTCACAGGATGATGTATGCCTCTAATATTCCATGTACATACCTTAAGTACAGAATTAGTCATGGTAGTTGTAAAGAATTAAATAGAGCGAGGATTGGTTGTTGCCTTAAGTCTGTATGTATTATACTATCCATAATCTAATTCCCTCCATGTGCCATACCTTGTGACCAGAAAGAGATAAAACAACAGGAAAAAAAACTCAAATTGCTGCGCTGTCTTCCATAACCCTAGAATAAACCTCTGAACACAACTATATACACACAGTCTCCCATGAACAAATAGACTAATGGAACTCAAGATAAAGAGAAGGGTGGAGACCCCAACTTCAGAAGAGAAACCCTTGCTAGGCCCTCTTAACCTTACTTCAGATGCGGCTATGATGTTCCTGAGTCTGCAAGATCGAGTGCAATCAATTATTTAATCAGCCCTACATCCGCTGAGCTGATGTTCCACTATCACTTGTATTTTTCACACAGAGTATCACACAAAAAGAACAGGGATATCTCAGTCATATAATATGAGTAGTTGGTATCCATACCATCAGGAAGTAAATAATATAAAGTCACAGAAAATAAGGATTTAAAAAAAAAAATTCTGTGCTACCACCTGGTGGTGACAACAGGAGACGCACGATCTGTATGACAGGGCCTGTCAATCAAATGCTGCTACCTTCGGCCAACGTCCGGCCATTTCCAGTCCATCTCGGCCATGTCCGACATCCGCCGGCTCCCCCGGATACCTTCACTTAAGACCGGCAAAGTGCAATTATTTATGGCTGCGTGCCATGCTGGCCCCATTTCCAAGATGAACTTACTCTTCCGTCCGGTACACTGCCTTCACCACCCAGTGTGTTTGTATATGCCATAGCTTCTTCGGGCTTGGTAAAGGACTTGATAGTGTTATTCACGGTGATCCTCAGAGTTGCAGGATAATTTAGGCCATAGGTGTGTAGACCGAGCGACTGGCGCCTCCTTCTGGCCTCGTCAAAAGCCTGACATTTCCTCTGAGTTCCTCTGGAGAAGTCCTGGAAAAAGAAAATCCTGCTGACCTCAAAACGGACCTCCTTCGCCTGCCTGACTGCCTCAAGCACCCGGACCCGATCACTGTAGTGGTGAAATCTTACAATCATAGCACGTGGGTAAGGTCTGCGTGAGTCGGCTCCCCTCCTCGCTGGCCCCGACACCCGGTGCGCCCTCTCCAGCTTTATTTTCCCGTCCTTGGTGGTCAGTGCCAAAACTTTGGGAAGCCACATCTCCATGAACTGTATGGCAGATGAGCCCTCTGAAGATTCTGGCAGGCCGATTTATTCTGAGGTTTTTACATCTGCCTCGATCCTCCTGGTCATCCAGACGCTCCTGCAGCGAGACCACAACTTTTTCCAGGTATGAGACATGTTTCTCCGTCTCGAAATTTATGTCCTCCACCGCGGAAATGCGTTGTTCTGCTTCCCCAACACGCTTGGCTGTGTCTTGCAACTCTTTTGATATGTCTCCAATCTTTTGCAGAAAAGAGTCAAACTTAGCCTCTATCACCCCGGATATATCTGCCGTAAGTGTGGCCATGGCCTTGGTCATTGCTGGACTCAAAACTTCCATCTCTGTAGTCTCTGCACCACCATCTTGTGCCCTATCCATGTTGCTAGTCGTGACAATCCTCTTCTCCTGTGTCTTTTTCATGGTTTTTGAAGCCATTTCAACAAAAGCTTTACCCCAGAAGTGATGTAGTGACATGAGCTAAATTCTACAAGTGTTTTTATCGAATTGGGCTGAGTTAGGCATCACTATCAGGATATTTTGGCATCTACAAAGCGGGAGCTCATACCGAACGCTGCTACTCGGCCCGCATCACTGGAAGTCCCCTGCCAAAGAGCTTCTTAACTCTATATTGCTTCCTTTGATGTTCATCCATTTTATTCTGTCTCCTCTCTGACAATATTTTACACAGACTTTCAGACTGCAGGATAACAGAGGAAGGATACGCTGCTCTGGCTGAAGCTCTGAAATCATCCCACCTGATAGAGCTGGATCTCAGAGGGAACGACCCTGGAGCATCAGGAGTGAAGCTGCTCACTGATTTACTCCAGGATCCACACTGTAAACTGGAGAAACTGAGGTGAACAATATGTACTGGGGTTAATTACTTCATTACAAAATCCACTTTAATACTCAAACAAAACACGAATTAAATATAATTGAACACAAAATAAAATATGAGCTTGTTAATAATGTAATATTTTTGTCTTTGTAATTTTGTGCCTTTCTCTCACTGCAGGTTGTTGAAAAGTGATGAAGCAGTGAAGGCCTGTGATTTTCTGACTGAGGTTCTGGAAAAAAACCCTTTATTGCAGAAAGAACTGGATCTGAGTGGAAAGATCTCTTCAGTGTCAGAAGTGAAGCAGCTCTCTGCCCTACTGGAGGATTCACACTGCACACCTGAGAAACTTACGTGTGTATTCTAATGTTATTTTATAAATTGCTGTTTGCAGTTCTGATTATTATGCTTGAACTAAAATGAATCTGCCCTCTATCCTTAGGCTAAGGAAGAGTGGTGTTACAGAAGAAGGCTGTTCTGCTTTGACTTCATCTTTTCTATTCAATCCTGCACACATAAAAGAGTTGGATCTGAGTGAGAATAAAGTTGGAAACTCTGGAGTGCAGAGAGTTTGTGCTCTACTGAAACATCAGCCATGTAACCTGCAGATCCTGAGGTTGGTTTCAGGTTCCACAAACAAACACATACATCTAGATCATATAATCCTTAAATGGCCTTGGCATTACATATTATATTGTATAGATGTTCATCAGACTATTATAAAAATGCCATCAAATGTTCTCTCTTTAGACTTTCAGACTGCAGGATAACAGAGGAAGGATACGCTGCTCTGGCTGAAGCTCTGAAATCATCCCACCTGATAGAGCTGGATCTCAGAGGGAACGACCCTGGAGCATCAGGAGTGAAGCTGCTCACTGATTTACTCCAGGATCCAGACTGTAAACTAACAACACTGAGGTGAGCAAATTATAAATAACAGGAATGTTTGAAAGGGAAATGTTCAGTGTTTAAATGTTTAAAGGAAGCAACCAAAAATGATTATTTTTATTAAGGTCCCTGAAAATTTGTTATTCTAACAAACCAAATTTATAACAGTATAAGCATGTATTCTTCTATTAAAAAACTTGAAACTTTTTTTTTTTTTATAATGCAGTGTCCTGATATGGCCAAAGATATTTCCAAAGATAAAGATTTAAAAATAATCTCTGTTTTTGATGAGTCCCGAATGCTACAGCGAGGCATATTTAAGATAATGCAGTTGATGTTGATCAGTGTTCGAGTAAACTTTTCCCCTCACAGACTGTTGAAAAGTCCTGAAGCAGAAGAAGTCTGTGGTCGTCTGACTAAAGTTTTAGAGACAAACCCCTTATTGCAGACGCATCTGAACCTGAGGGGGAAAATAAAAGGAGACTCCGAAGTGAAGCAGCTCTCTGCTCTACTGAAGGATCCACACTGCAGAGCTGAGACACTCACGTGTGTACATTATTATTATTATTATTATTATTATTTATCTATTGAAACATGCATTAAGAACGACATATCAAAAATAAAACATTGAAGTTTAATTCCCTGAACGTTGATTATTTTCCATGCATTGTGTGGTTGAACTCATTGTAAAAGTGGTGGACCTTTTTCTTTTTAGACTGACTGAATGTAATCTGATGATGGAAAGCTGTAAAGCTCTGGCTGAAGTTCTCAGTTCACACCGTTTTCTAACTGAGTTGGACTTGAGTGAGAACGGCCTACAGAATTCAGGTGTCCAGCAATTATCTGAAGGACTGAAGAACCAAAGCTGCATTCTGGAGATATTAAGGTACAGTAATATCTCACTATATAAGCAGTGCAGAGCGATCAGCTCCGATATAAACCTCAAAGCGATCAGTTGTTGATCTTATAACCCAATTTAGAGTGTAATATATCAAACATACTGTATATGTACACCATGTTCCCTTTTTCACTGAAATGTAAATGTTAGAGCCATATCTAGGAAGCTTAAAATTCAGTTTTTCAGTGAATTAAATGTATATACAACCCCGATTCCAAAAAAGTTGGGACAAAGTGCAAATTGTAAATAAAAATGGAATGCAATGATGTGGAAGTTTCAAAATTCCATATTTTATTCAGAATAGAACATAGATCAGGGTTTCTCAAACTTCTTTGCTCTGGGGCCCAGTAATGTTAGGCCTTGGTGCTGCAATGCCCTGCATAGGCCTACGCCTCTGTGCGCCCCCCTGAACCCCCCCCCCCCCCCCCCCCACACACACACACACACATCGTGTGTGCCTCCATAGATAGATAGATAGATAGATAGATAGATAGATAGATAGATAGATACATGCATAGTTTATTATTATTATTTATTTTATTTTTTTTTTGTTAGTAGGACTTGTTACAAGTAGCAGGCTTATACCAGCATAACAATATTTTGGCTAAATAAGACCTAACAGGAGTGCATTAGCAGAATTGTAGAAAATTGCCAAATGACCAGTAACTGTCCAAAGATATGCCATTATTATTATTATTATTATTATTATTATTATTATTATTATTATTATTATTATTAATAACCTATTATTACCATTTGCGTAAGAACCATTAAACCAATTTTTTTTTTTGCTTTTGTGTTTTAGATTTTTTTTTTTAAACTACACCTTTGAACTTGAAGCACCGCCAAACAGTGCCTCAATAACATACACACACTTATAAAAAGGTCTACCAGAAACATGGGACCTCAAACCGAGAACCCTAAAGATCCATTGTAGCCCTAATACTGACTTATTACACAGTCCCAGTATGAAGAAGGGAGAACTGAACGTAGGCTACGTGCTGACTTTTAACCTCAAATGACAGGCCCCGTCACCCACAGAGATTTGGTAAAAGAAAAGTCAGCATTCTAATACGAAGGATGTGCCTGCTTTCTCGCCACTAACAGGTCGAAACGAGGAAGACAGGTTGACAAGGCCACTCGGAGCCTGTTTTCGGAGTTGAGCCTGTTTCAGTATTTTGTCTTTGTGGCTGTCAAATGTGAAAATGCGGTCTCGCAGAGGTACAGTATGTTGAATGGAAAGGCATCAGTGTTTTCACTGCCATCTCACTCAGCTGGAGATATTCATCACAGCATGACAGCCAGAATTCAGACAGAGAAAGTCGACCAAATCTCGACTGCAGACCAGCATCGCACGAAAGCCCCAGAAGTTTATCCTGCACCACAGGAGGCAGAGCGCTCGTTTCTGGGTTGGTGAAACGATCTCTTACCCATTGCTTTTCCATGAGATGGGATTTTGAGGGGAAATATGAATCAAAATGATGCAGTGTTTCGGTAAGGTGTTGCGCGATCACTGCCGGCACCCGCCCCAAATCCACACCTTCATCAACCAGAGACGACAGACAGCCGAACATGTCAAACACACCTCTATTAACTCTGTAGGTCCAGACTGAGAGCTTCTTTTTGAAAGCTATGATTTTATCATTGGCTTAAAAAACGTCACACGCTTGGCCTTGGATCGACAGGTTTAGCATATTGAAATGGTCCAGGATGTCAGAAAGATAAGCTACCTTTATAAGCCAAGACTGATCTCGCAGGTGATCGGCAAGATTGGGCTGTTTGTCAAGAATGCCTCAACCTCATGCCTCAACTCGTACACTCTGTTCACCACTTTACCCCGCGACAGCCAACGAACCTCAGAGTGCAAGAGCAGATGAACATGATCTGCACCCATCTCATCACACAGAGCTATAAATAGACGGGAATTTGTCGGATTGGCCTTAATGAAGTTCACTATTTTGACCACTTGATTTAAAACTTCATGAAGCTCTGTGGACAGGCGTTTAGAGGCAAGTACCTCTCGATGAATAACACAGTGCGTTGCCTGCACTGATGGTGAAACGGCTTTTACCCGAGCAACAACTCCGTTGTGCCTGCCAGTCATAGCCGCTGCCCCGTCTGTGCAGACACCGACGCAACGCCCCCATATCAACCCATGCCCAGAGATGTACCCATCAAGCATACGGAATATTTCTCCAGCGGTTGTGGTCCCTGGAAGCACCTTACAAAACAAAAAATCCTCATGAAACCGGCCCTCATGAGCATATCTGATGTAGACCAGAAGCATAGCCAAGTTGGAGAGATCCGTGGTCTCATCCAATTGAATGGCAAACCAGTCAGATGACTTGGCCCTTTCTAAAATTTGCATTTCGATGTCTGCCGCCATATCGTCAATTCGACGACAGACCGTGTCATTTGACAGAGGAATCTCTTTTACTTTGGCTGCAGCAGCCAGACCCAACACCTCACTACCAGCAGTAACAGTCGAAGGCATAATTAGCTTCTCCCCAATTGTGAAGGGTGCCTGACATTTGGAAATGTGGTGTGAAATCATGTATGATGCCTTTGTTAGCTTTTCATTCTCGGTCAAATTACTTTTCAACACTTTAGTTTGGGTGGCCAATTCATCACGTTTTCTTCTGAAAAAATCCTCTGATTTATCCTTGAGATGCAAATGTTTAGTTTCCAAATGCCGGCGTAATTTGGATGGCTTCGTTGCTTAGCATGGTTTGGCAGATAACACAGATTGGTTTTGGGGGACAACTATCACTTGAAATAAAGCCGAATTGTATGTATGAAGGGTTGTAATTGCGAGTGAATGGGCGATATTTTTTTGCCTCTGGCTCATGTTGTGTATCTGCACTGTCAGATGGGCGCTTTCCAAAGAAAGAGTCAAGAGTAGCTTGCTTTGAACATGACATGATATTGCTCTCATAAAGCGTGTGTGCGCGAATGACTGGACTTGGGACAGAATGAATGAATAAGTGCAAGTGTGCAACCTCGCGCGGGCGGGAACGCTTAACATTCTAGAATGGGGGGGGCGGGACTTACACTACGTGGCACACAGTGACAAAAGCACTGAGAGCAGAGCCAGCCAATCGCTCTTCTACATAATCTGATTGACAGTGACCAGTAGTTTGAAATTATAATACTGACTACTAGTGCAGAGGCAGGCTTGCGGACCGACGGTAATCTTCTCACGGACTGGTACTGGTCCACGGCCCATAAATTGAGAAACACCGACATAGATTACATCAAATGTTTAAACTGAGAAAATGTATCATTTAAAGAGAAAAATTAAGTGATTTTTAAATTTCATGACAACACATCTCAAAGTTGGGACAAGGCCATGTTTACCACTGTGAGACATCCCCTTTTCTCTTTACAACAGTCTGTAAATGTCTGGGGACTGAAGAGACAAGTTGCTCAAGTTTAGGGAGAGGAATGTTAACCCATTCTTGTCTAATGTAGGATTCTAGTTGCTCAACTGTCTTAGGTCTTTTTTGTCGTATCTTCCGTTTTATGATGCGCCAAATGTTTTCTGTGGGTGAAAGATCTGGATTGCAGGCTGGCCAGTTCAGTACCCGGACCCTTCTTCTACGCAGCCATGATGCTGTAATTGATGCAGTATGTGGTTTGGCATTGTCATGTTGGAAAATGCAAGGTCTTCCCTGAAAGAGACGTCGTCTGGATGGGAGCATATGTTGCTCTAGAACCTGGATATACCTTTCAGCATTGATGGTGTCTTTCCAGATGTGTAAGCTGCCCATGCCACACGCACTAATGCAACCCCATACCATCAGAGATGCAGGCTTCTGAACTGAGCGCTGATAACAACTTGGGTCGTCCTTCTCCTCTTTAGTCCGAATGACACGGCGTCCCTGATTTCCATAAAGAACTTCAAATTTTGATTCGTCTGACCACAGAACAGTTTTCCACTTTGCCACAGTCCATTTTAAATGAGCCTTGGCCCAAAGATGTCGTCTGCGCTTCTGGATCATGTTTAGATACGGCTTCTTCTTTGAACTATAGAGTTTTAGCTGGCAACAGCGGATGGCACGGTGAATTGTGTTCACAGATAATGTTCTCTGGAAATATTCCTGAGCCTATTTTGTGATTTCCAATACAGAAGCATGCCTGTATGTGATGCAGTGCCGTCTAAGGGCCCGAAGATCACGGGCACCCAGTATGGTTTTCCGGCCTTGACCCTTACGCACAGAGATTCTTCCAGATTCTCTGAATCTTTTGATGATATTATGCACTGTAGATGATGATATGTTCAAACTCTTTGCAATTTTACACTGTCGAACTCCTTTCTGATATTGCTCCACTATTTGTTGGTGCAGAATTAGGGGGATTGGTGATCCTCTTCCCATCTTTACTTCTGAGAGCCGCTGCCACTCCAAGATGCTCTTTTTATACCCAGTCATGTTAATGACCTATTGCCAATTGACCTAATGAGTTGCAATTTGGTCCTCCAGCTGTTCCTTTTTTGTACCTTTAACTTTTCCAGCCTCTTATTGCCCCTGTCCCAACTTTTTTGAGATGTGTTGCTGTCATGAAATTTCAAATGAGCCAATATTTGGCATGAAATTTCAAAATGTCTCACTTTCGACATTT
The DNA here is from genome assembly GCF_027579695.1 of Neoarius graeffei. Classification (NCBI taxonomy): domain Eukaryota; kingdom Metazoa; phylum Chordata; class Actinopteri; order Siluriformes; family Ariidae; genus Neoarius; species Neoarius graeffei. The sequence continues at coordinate 104,133,539 of NC_083574.1, read as the reverse complement.
GATATGTTGTCTATGTTCGACTGTGAATACAATATCAGTTTTTGAGATTTGTAAATTATTGCATTCCGTTTTTATTTACAATTTGTACTTTGTCCTAACTTTTTTGGAATCTGGGTTGTAGTTTTGGCAGCACTTAGTGGCAGCTTTTAGTGCTACCAAGTGCCCAGCATCACCTGACCCGGATGCTGAGGAAACCCCCTGTAGCAGTTCGTGTAGGTGGGTGGAGCACAGAAGGACGGCAGGACAGAACTGATTTCACAAAGCTCTCTTTTATTCAGCTTTTCAGCTTTTATCTCTACTCCCACACACTCAGACACACGTACACTCATCAGCCGTCTGGTCGTGGAGAGAGCTCCCTCTGCTCTCGCTCTCTCCCCTTAAATAGGGCGCGGTCACTGGGAAGACACACAAACACATTAATTAACAGGTGTAGTGATTCTGCCACTTACCTTCCCTGACTCCGCCCTCCTGTCACAGACCGATGCTAGACCACGCCCCCGCTGCCCCATACCCCCACCGCCCGACTCAGGCCGGGCAGCCGTCCGGCCCGCAGCCGACTCCCCCCCCCGACGGGAGAGGAAGTCCGCCACGACCATCTGCGCCCCCAGCCTGTGGATCACCTTGAAATTAAAGGGTTGGAGTGCCAGATACCAACGGGTGATCCGCGCGTTGGCATCCTTCATGCGGTGGAACCACTGGAGGGGCGCGTGGTCCGAACAGAGGGTGAAAGGGCGTCCCAGCAGGTAGTACCGGAGGGCGAGGACTGCCCACTTGATCGCCAGGCACTCCTTCTCGATGGTACTGTAGCGCCCCTCACGCACCGACAGCTTCCGACTAATGTATAAGACTGGGCAATCCTCCCCCTCCACCTGCTGGGACAAAACAGCCCCCAGCCCTCTGTCCGACGCATCTGTCTGCAACATAAAGGGGAGAGAAAAGTCAGGGGAGTGTAAAAGTGGCCCCCCACACAGTGCAGCCTTTACCTTAGAAAAAGCCCGCTGGCATTGCTCCGTCCACTGGACCGGATCTGGTGCCCCCTTTTTAGTCAGATCAGTCAGCGGGCTGGTGACGTCCGAATAATTAGGTATAAACCTACGATAATAGCCAGCCAGCCCCAGGAACTGTCTCACCCCCTTTTTGGTCTTGGGCCTCGGGCAGGCCGCAATCGCTGCGGTCTTGTTAATCTGGGGACGCACCTGCCCATTGCCCAAGTGGAAGCCCAGATACCGTACTTCCACCCGCCCAATCGCACACTTCTTCGGGTTGGCTGTGAGACCCGCCCGCCTCAGCGACCTAAGGACGGCCCTCAGGTGTTGTAGGTGCCGCAGCCAGTCATTACAATAAATAATGATATCATCTAGGTACCCAGCCGCATAGGTGGCGTGGGGGCGGAGGACCCTGTCCATCAGCCGCTGAAACGTAGCGGGCGCCCCAAACAGCCCAAAAGGAAGTGTGACGAATTGGTGTAAGCTGAACGGTGTGGAAAAGGCCGTTTTTTCCCGGGATAATGGAGTCAAGGGGATCTGCCAATAACCCTTTGTTAAATCCAGTGTCGAGTAAAAACGAGCCGTGCTTAGCCGATCGAGCAACTCATCAATACGAGGCATTGGGTACACATCGAATTTAGACACCGCATTGACTTTTCTATAGTCTACACAGAACCGGACCGACCTGTCGGCCTTGGGTAGCAAGACCACCGGGCTGCTCCAGTCACTGTGGGCCTCCTCAACGATGCCCATTTCGAGCATGGCCTCGAGTTCTTCCCGAACCACCTTTTTCTTGTGTTCGGGTAACCTGTAAGGGCGGCTACGCACCACCACCCCCGGGGGCGTCTCAATGTGGTGCTCTATGAGGTTAGTGCGGCCGGGCAGGGACGAGAACACGTCCGAAAACTCGGTGTGCAACTGGGCAACCTCCGCGAGTTGGGTCGGGGAGAGGTGGTCTCCACAGGGGACCAGAGAGGGACGTGATGCTAATGTTCCTTTTTGAACCTCCGGCCCCAGCTCCACCTTCTCCGGAACCACTGACACCAACGCCACGGGGACCTCCTCATTCCAGAGTTTGAGTAGGTTGAAGTGGTAAATCTGTAGTGCCCCACCCCTGTCCATTCGCTTCACCTCATAGTCGACGTCCCCAACTCGCCGTGTGACCTCAAAGGGTCCTTGCCACTTAGCGACTAATTTAGAGCTCGTTGATGGCAACAGTATGAGTACTTTCTCTCCCGGTGCGAACTCTCTAAGGCACGTACCCTTGTCGTACAGGCGGGTTTGCCGTTCTTGGGCCTGCCGCAAATTCTCCTGGGTTAGGTGTGTGAGTGTGTGGAGTTTTGCCTGCAGGTCAATAATGTATTGAATTTCATTTTTGCTTGGTGAAGGTCCCTCCTCCCAATTTTCTCGCAGCACATCTAAAATGCCGCACGGCTTACGCCCATATAATAATTCAAACGGGGAAAACCCCGTGGAGGCTTGGGGGACCTCTCGCACTGCAAAGAGCAAGGGTTCGAGCCATTTATCCCAGTTACGTGCGTCCTCACTTACAAATTTTTTAATTATGTTTTTAAGGGTGCGATTAAACCGTTACACTAAACCGTCCGTTTGTGTGTGATACACGCTGGTGCGGATCGGCTTAATACCTAATAACCCATACAGTTCGTTCAGTGTTTGTGACATAAACGAGGTGCCTTGATCAGTCAGAATCTCTTTCGGGATTCCAACTCGGGAGATGACGCGGAAGATTGCCTCCGCAATACTGCGTGCTGAGATATTGCGAAGAGGCACTGCTTCCGGGTATCGTGTTGCATAGTCCACTAGAACTAATATAAAGCGGTACCCTCATGCTGACCGATCTAATGGCCCGACGAGATCCATCCCAATTCTTTCGAACGGGGTCTCGATTAACGGTAGAGGGCACAAAGGCGCTTTTGGAATGGCCGCTGGATTTACTAACTGGCATTCGCGGCATGCCGTACACCACCTACGGACATTGCTGCGAATCTCCGGCCAATAGAACCGGGCCATTATTCGGGCTAGTGTTTTATCCTGCCCTAAGTGTCCAGCCATGGGATTAAAGTGAGCCGCCTGGAATACCAATTCCCGGCGGCTCTTCGGAATTAAAAGCTGCGTGACTTGCTCTTTAGTTTGAGTGTCCTGCGTCACTCGGTATAACCTATCCTTCATAATCGCGAAGTAGGGGAAGGACGGGGTGGCGTTCGGCTGGAGCGTTTGACCATCGATTACTCTCACTTGGTCAAACGCATGCCGCAGAGTCTTGTCTCGTGACTGCTCTAATGGGAAATCCGCGAGGGATTCCCCAATAGAGAGAGGAGGAGCCTGCGGCTCCTCACCCTGACGCAGAGATGACGTAGATGGCTCTGTGACAGCTGCTCCCGCCAAAGTGACACCGGGACCTCCCCCTGTCAAATGGCAGGACCCACTCTTTACTAAGTGTCATTAAATCCCGAAATCCCGGCCAATCAGTCCCCAAAATTAAAGAGTGGGTAAGGCGAGGATTAACCGCCGCCTTCACTATAAATTTTTCCCCTCGGAAAAAAATGTGGACTGACACTAAAGGGTAGTTGTGAACATCCCCGTGCACACACAACACCTTCACCAATTGTGCTCCCCCCAATGCTTCGTCTTGCACCAGGCTTTGGTGGATTGAGGTCTGATTACAGCCAGAATCCATCAACGCCTGATATGTATCCCCTTGGATACTCACCGGTATGCGATACGCTCTGGCCCGATCGAGGGCGGCTCCTGGCGCGTTGGGGATCCGAACCACCGCGCCCACCTCCATTACTGAGCACTGCTGTTGGAGGTGGCCCGGTTCCCCGCAGCGCCAGCAAACCGGCCCGGGCTTCCTCTCTGCACTAGTGCTCTGGGGCTCACGCACCTGAGGGGGGGGGACAGACACAGAAGGGCACCGCGGGTGCAGCAGGCTGGCTGAGGTGGCGCCGGCCCCCGCCTCCGCGGTGGGGGAATGGGGCGAGGAGAAGACACAGGAGGAGGAGGAGAGAGAGCGAGGAGAGAAGAGAAGAGAAGAGAAGGGGTCATCTGTTGTCCTGCCGTCGGGACAGCCGCCAGATGATCCTCCGCCAGCTCGATTGCCTGATCCAGCGACGCCGGGCGGTGGCACTGGACCCACTCTGTGGTTCCCGCTGGTAAATGCGCGATGAACTGTTCCAGTACCACCTGGTCGATGAGTCCCTCGGCGTCTCAGCTGTCGGCCCTCAACCACCACCAGCAGGCGTCCCGGAGTTGCTGGCCAAACGCGAATGGCCGGCCGACTTCCTCCAAGCGCAGAGCGCGGAAATGCTGATGTTGTTGCTCCGGGGTGCATCCCACCCGCTGGAGGACGGCCCGGCGAAGGTGCGCGTAGGCCAGCCGGCGGTCGGCGGGGAGCTGTAGCGCGGCCAGCTGCGCCTCTCCCGTTAGCAGGGGGAGGAGGCACGCCGCGCGCTGTTCCACCGGCCACCCCAAGGTCTCTGCTACCTGCTCAAAGAGCGTGAAGAATGCCTAGGGGTCGTCCTGCGGGCCCATCTTCATGAGGGTGAGGGGGGAAGGGCCCGCGGCGGTGGAGATGGTGGACCCCGCCGACGCGAGGAGGTGCTGGAACGCCCGACGATCTTCCTGTTGCGCCAGCACCAGGGCCTCGAACTGTTGTTCTTGCTCCTTTCGGAGGGCTAGCATCACCTGGTGCTGGCTCTGTTTGGCCGTGGCGAGGGCGTGGATCAGGTCGGCGAAGGTGGAGGACTCCATGGGGCTGTTGTCTTCTGTGCTCGTCCCGGGTTTCAGCACCACTGTAGCAGTTCGTGTAGGTGGGTGGAGCACAGAAGGACGGCAGGACAGAACTGATTTCACAAAACTCTCTTTTATTCAGCTTTTCAGCTTTTATCTCTATTCCCACACACTCAGACACACGTACACACATCAGCCGTCTGGTCGTGGAGAGCGCTCCCTCTGCTCTCGCCCTCTCCCCTTAAATAGGGCGCGGTCACTGGGAAGACACACAAACACATTAATTAACAGGTGTAGTGATTCTGCCACTTACCTTCCCTGACTCCGCCCTCCTGTCACAAACCGATGCTAGACCAGCTCCCCCAAATTTTAATTTTTTGAATGTTACCCGACAAGGGAAAGGTGGAGGGATCGCAAATATATTCAAAGTCTCTTGTAAACAATCCTCACTTGGTGATTTTATGTCCTTTGAACACTTATGTGCACTTGTTACATGCTCTCCTAACATATTATTATTAACTATTTATAGGCCTCCGAGACATTCAGCCAAAGTCTTTCTTGAGGAGTTTGGTGAACTGTTATCAGTCATTTGCTTAGAGTTTGATTGTCTTATTATATCTGGGGATTTTAACTTGCATGTAGATAATACTGATAACATTTATGCCAAAGAACTACTTGCAATTATTGACAACTTCAACCTAGTACAACATGTACAGGGGCAGACCCACTCTCGTGGTCATACTCTTGACCTCGTCATCACAAAGGGTCTTACTGTTTCTAATCCTGTTGTTGACCTGGCCTTATCCGATCATTTCTGTGTTTTCTTTGAAGTTTCTATGTCTGCTCACATTCAGAACAGCTCAACGACTATAGGTAGGAGAGTCATAAAAGACAACACATGTGCTCTCTTTGAGCAAGCTCTCTCTCAGAACTCAACCAAAATGTCAGACTCTGTAGATGATTTACTGGAATTTTTTAATTTAAATATGACCCAAATTATGGATGATATTGCTCCATTCAAAATCAAAAGAGTCAATGATAAGCAGAAAGCACCATGGAAGCAGTACCCGGCTGTTAAACTGCTAAAGAGAGAATGTAGAAAGACTGAAAGAAAATGGCGCAAATCTAAACTTCACATCCATTATCAAATCCATAAAGAGATGCTTTGTAATTATAATTATGAAATTCGTAAAGCAAGACAGTCTTTCTTCTCCAACATCATCAGCAGGAATATGAACAATGCCCGTGTGCTATTTTCAGCAGTAGAGAAGCTAACTAATCCCCCACCACAATTAGCACCTGAACTTCTCTCAGTTAATAAATGCAATGAGTTTGCATCCTTTTTCAAAGGTAAAATTGATAAAATACGGCAGAATATTCCTCATAATATATCTCAGTTGCAAAAAATTGAAAAACTGCAATCACCAATGACACAGGTAGATAACTTCAACACAATGTCAGAATTTTGTTTAATTGATTGAGACTCTTGAAAAAACTGTACAAAATCTCAGTTCCTCAACATCTGAATTGGACATTCTGCCCACCAACTTTTTTAAGTCTGTTCTTCATCTTATAATTACAGATGTGCTTCAAATTATAAATACATCCCTGGAGACTGGCGTTGTTCCTGTGTCCCTAAAAAAAGCCGTTGTAAAGCCCCTTCTTAAAAAAAATAATCTGGATCCTTCAGTATTAAATAACTACAGGCCAATATCAAATTTACCATTCATCGGGAAAATCCTTGAAAAAATTGTCTTCAATCAATTAACTGCCTTCTTGATATCAAACAGCCATTTTGATAATTTTCAGTCAGGATTTCGTGCCAATCATAGCACTGAAACAACGTTGATTAAAGTTATAAATGACATACGTCTTAATACTGATGCAGGCAAAACATCGGTCCTGGTATTACTGGACCTCAGTGCAGCTTTTGATACTGTTGATCACAACATACTGCTATATCGACTTGAACACTGGGTTGGATTGACTGGTAAAGTTATCAATTGGTTAAATTCATACTTAAAAGATAGAAGCTTCTTTGTTACCCTGGGAAATTGTTCCTCAACATCAATGCCCTTGACCTGTGGTGTCCCCCAGGGGTCGATCCTTGGACCATTACTATTCAACCTTTATATGCTCCCACTTGGGCAAATTATTAATAAAAATTCAATTTTGTATCACTTCTATGCAGATGACACCCACATTTATTTTGCTCTATCACCTAATGATTATGCCCCCCTTGAATGTCTCTACCAGTGTATCGATCAAATCAATAGCTGGATGTCACAAAATTTTCTTCAGCTGAACACAGATAAAACAGAAGTAATTCTATTTGGAAAAAAAGATGAAAGACTCAGGATTACCACTATTCTTGACACAAAAGGGATTAAAACTAAAGAAATGGTTAAAAATCTTGGTGTTTTCATTGACAGCGAGCTAAACTTTGACAGTCACATGAAAGCAATCACTAAAACGGCATTTTATCACCTAAAAAACATTTCCAAACTAAGAGGACTTATGTCAAAAAATGATCGGGAAAAACTAATACATGCCTTCATCTCTAGTAGGGTTGATTACTGCAATGGCCTTTTCACAGGCCTGCCAAAAAAGACCATCAAACGACTTCAGCTGGTTCAAAATGCAGCAGCTAGGGTTCTCACACGAACAAAAAGAACAGAGCACATTACCCCAATTCTAAGGTCCCTTCACTGGCTTCCAGTAAGCTACAGAATTGACTTTAAAGCATTGCTGCTGGTGTACAAATCTCTAAATGGTACAGGGCCCAATTACCTCTCTGATATGTTGCAGCGGCCTAACCCAATCAGATCTACCAGATCAAAACAGAAAAATTTACTATTAAAACCAGTTGTTAAAACAAAGTATGGTGAAGCAGCTTTTAGCTACTATGCAGTGCAGCTATGGAACCAACTGCCAGAGGACATTAAAAATGCTCCTGCTGTTGGCAGCTTCAAATCTAGGTTAAAGACAAAGCTGTTTTCAGATGCTTTTTGTTAAATAATTAATATTGTCTTCTTTATATTCTTTACATTCTTCTACTTTCTCTGCATGTTTTAAATTTACTTTAACTTTTACTTTATTCTATTTTATTCTTTATTCTATTCTGCTGGTTTCTTTTTTCTCCTCCTATTTGAACTACTACATTTTATTTTATTTCTGCTATTGTTTAATTCTTATTATTTTCTTTTAATTCTTTTAACTAATTGTTTTAGAATAAAAATAAAATTATTTTATGTAATTTTATTTCTCTATTGTTTACTGTTTTTGTTTTTACTTCTGTAAAGCACATTGAACTGCCATTGTGTATGAAATGTGCTATATAAATAAACTTGCCTTGCCTTGCATTTAATACTTTGTACAACCTCCTTTTGCCAGTAAAACAGCACTGAGTCTCCTATAAGGTTAGATTTTTTCCAACTCTCAACACTAATCTTTACAAGGGGTGCCAATAATTGTGGAGCGTACTGTGTACACAGACAGACAGATGCTAATATATATACGGTATATCAGGGTTCTAATTAGGCCTTTTCAGTGTATCGGGCTGATACGCAATGTTTGTTTCCTGCTTCGCCCACAATATTTCCGATGCCTGTAAAAGTTGCCGCTACACTAACAAAAAGACTTGTCAATCTTGAAAATGTGGTCTTTTGTTTACTTTTTTTTATGACGCGACACGGTGCATTGAACCTGTCGGAGTAACGGTCAGTAGGGGAAGGGCTGATACGAGTTAGATCTGGATAGTCATGGACTGTAATTGAACGGCTGAAGCTGAAAATAAAGCTGACACTTGGTGAACATCAACTGGATGTTTTATTCTTATTCCATAAATATATCACCAATATAGTTGAATATTAATTATAATAAATCTTCAATCAAAAACAATCACGTTAACTTTTGACAAAAAAAAAAATTAATATTACCAAAAAAGAGTGACTTTCAGGAAATGCACTAGACCAGTGGTTCTCAAACTTTTTTCACCAAGTACCACCTCAGAAAATACTTGGCTCTCCAAGTACCACCATAATGACCAACATTAAAATACAGTAGCGTAGTAGGCCTAAGTATTCATTAAAAACAAGGTGGAGGTTTTATTTAACAAGTATATTTAATATTGTTGGCCACTGTAACATTACACACAGTACTTTGAACAGTAACACTGTGTTTAAATATAGGAAAATAAAACACTGTACTTAAATAATGAATCAAATAAAATTAATTGCATATAAACATGAAATAAAACATTGTACTAAAAATAAATATTAAAAGACAGTTCTTAAAGATTAAATGAAAATGTACTTAAAAGTTAAATAACTGTACTGTACTTAAATGTTAAGTTAAAAAAAGTACTGTACTTGATGTACTTGAAAAAAATCAAAACAGGCTATGCATAGCTGCAGTTCTTGCCGTTTCTTAACTCCAGTGACTGCTTTCTGAAACAGAAACACACCCACAAACAGAGGAAGAATAAGATTAAGAATAAAACAAAAGTGAGGAAAAGCATTAAGAATAACAGCTTATAATGTTAAATATACACAGACTATTGACTGATTGACTATTGATTGACAACTTACTGAGCTTAATGTGATGGGTGTGCATGCCTCTGTGAACAGTCCTGCAACGTCTGGGTCAGTGGAGGTCAGCTTCAGTCTCAGGTTTGGCTCAGCATCCACTGCTTCAGTTCATCATGTTTTTGTAAAAAAAAAATCCGTTGGTTTGTCCTTTAGTGCTGTGTGTTTGGTTGTAAGATGCCGTTTGAGATGCGATGGTTTCATGGACTCATTGCTCAGAACGTCCCCGCATACAACACACTGCGGCCTGGGCAGCTCCTCTGTCCCGCTCCAGATTAATCCCAGTTTTATGTATTTTTCGTCATACTTCCTCCTTATTGGTTTCTGCTGTTTCCTAGCAGTTCTGGGGCTGGTTTTGCCACTGTCGTTAGCATCTGTGCTCGGCTCACGCAGTCCTCTTCAGTTCTCCCTCTCTCCTGATCCACGCTCCCATTCGCGGATTTAAGCCACGACAGTAATTTTGTCGTACTCGTCATAATTAGCAAAGCCGCCTCCACCTTTTCCCATCACAGCCGAGTCTACCAATGGCAGATAACCGTCTGTCAGCGGAACCGGCGGGAATGCGTACGCTACGTATGGCTGCCCAGAAGCACTTGCAAACTTTTTAAAATTATTAACTTAATTTGTATCTCCTTTCATTTTCTTGTCATTGGTTGATAAGATATTTTCATCCATTCGGATATTATGGATAGTATTTCACTTTTTTTTTTTTTAATTTTATTTATATTTAATTAAGTGATTCTTTGGCGTACCACTCGAATGGAGCCCGCGTACCACAGTTTGAGAAGCACTGCACTAGAATGCATCTCTGAGTATGTCAAACCCATGAGCTTTTGGGGGCCGAAGGTGGCCCCGAACCCCCAGCCGTTATGACTGGTGCCACTACACTGATATTTTGGTCTAGCTAGAACCCAGGGAAAATAAATATTGAATGCATCAACTTTTTTCTGAGTAAATATATTTCTGATGGGGCTATTGACATGAAATTTTCACCAGATGCTGGTAACAACCCAAGTAATTCAGACATACAAAGAAATGAAAACATATATGTCCATAAATTAAGTGTAATAAAGTGGAATGACACGGGGAATAAGTATTGAACACGCTTATTGAAATTTATTTAATACTTGGTAGAAAAGCCTTTGTTGGTAATGACAGCTTCAAGACGCCTCCTGTTTGGAGAAACTAGTCGCGTGCATTGCTCAGGTGTGATTTTGACCCGTTCTTCCACATAAACTGTCTTCAAATCTTGAAGGTTCCAGGGGGCCTCTTCTATGAACTCTGATCTTCAGTTCTTTCCATAGATTTTCAATTAGATTCAAGTCATGTGATTGGCTGGGCCGTTCTAGCAGCTTTATTTTCTTTCTCTGAATCCAGTTGAGAGTTTCCTTGGCTGTGTGTTTGGGATCATTGTCTTGCTGAAATGTCCACCCTTGTTTCATCTTCCACATCCTGGTAGATGGCAGCAGATTCCTATCAATAAGGTCTCTGTGCATTTCTCCATTCATCCTTCCTTCAATTATATGAAGTCTGCCTGTACCATATGCTGAAAAACAGCCCCAACACCATGATGTTCCAACCTCCAAACGTCACTGGTGGTATGGTGTTTTTGTGGTGATGTGCAGTGCCATTTCTCCTCCAAACATGATGTGTGCTATAACATCCAAAGAGTTCAATTTTGGTCTCATCTGACCAGACTATATTCTCCTGGTATTTCCTTGGCTTATCCAAATGTTGTGCAGCAAACTTTAAACGAGCTTCAACATGCTTTTTCTTCAGCAATGGAGTCCTCCATGATGAGCGTGCATCGAGGCTATGGCGGTTGAGTGCATTACTTATTGTGTTCTTTGAAACAACTGTACCTGCTAATTCCAGATCTTTCTGAAGCTCTCTGTGAGTGCTCATTGGCTCTTGGACAACTCTTCTGATTATTCTTTTGACTCCTCTGTCAGAAATTTTGTGAGGAGCACCTGGTCATGGCCGGTTTATGGTGAAATGATGTTCTTTCCACATCTGGATAACGGCCCTAATGGTGCTCACTGGAACATTCAGAAGTTTAGAAGTATGTCTGTAACCAATGCCATCAGTATGTTGTGCAACAATAAGGTTGCGAAGGTCTTGAGAGAGCTCTTTGCTTTTACCCATCATGAGATGCCACGGGGCTCGAACCCGGACCTTCTTGCTGTGAGGCGACAGCGCTAACCACTACACCACCGTGCCGCCCCATATATATATATATATATATATATATATATATATATATATATTTATTATATATATATATATATATATATATATATATTTATTATATATATATATATATATATATATATATATATATATATATATATATATATATATAAAATAAAAAAATAAAAAATAAAATCGTGGTGTAGTGGTTAGCGCTGTTTCCTCACAGTAAGAAGGTCCGGGTTTGAGCCCCGTGGCCGGTGAGGGCCTTTCTGTGTGGAGTTTGCATGTTCTCCCCGTGTCCGCGTGGGTTTCCTCCGGGTGCTCCGGTTTCCCCCACAGTCCAAAGACATGCAGGTTAGGTTAACTGGTGACTCTAAATTGACCGTAGGTGTGAATGTGAGTGTGAATGGTTGTCTGTGTCTATGTGTCAGCCCTGTGATGACCTGGCGACTTGTCCAGGGTGTACCCCGCCTTTCGCCCGTAGTCAGCTGGGATAGGCTCCAGCTCGCCTGCGACCCTGTAGAACAGGATAAAGCGGCTAGAGATAATGAGATGAGATATATAAAATCACAATTTTTGAATTATTTTTGATGGTTTCATATATTTTGTAATGATATTTTTTTCCTAAATATTTGTCAACATACCGCCATTGTGGCACGGGAGCCTGTGATTGGTGGACAGCCGAAAAAGGGTGTCTCCCATTGGTTGTAAATCGTGACATCAAAAGCGTAAACATGTACAGGACCCACTGATTTGCTGTTCACATACTGAAACCAAGCGGAGATGTCCGGCATCTGTTGCTGTTGTCCAAAGAAAACTACAGCTGATAAAGCTCTACTACTGGATTACTTGGATAGTCTTAGTCAGAAAGAAGCGAAGGATAGATATACACGGAAATTAGAGTTTATTAGCGATTATAATCCATGCAGAATTCCTCAAAATGATTGGAGTGATGGTGCAGATTTGTGGCTTAGCATTAGCTGCATGTTGGAATATATTGGAAGATATTGCAGGGAACTGTGTGAGACGGCTGCCTCTCCAGTAGCTCTGTAGTTTTTAGCTCTTTAAACCTCTTTTTTTCCACCTTTTTTTACTTTTCTGCTCTTATTACGAAGACATAGTGGGTTTTACTAATATAACATGGATATTTTTAACTTTAACATGCAACCAGGAGCCAGTTTTCTCACTTATTCGAGAGAGGAGCTGCTGGCCTTGAAAACAATGGGACGAGCCGGGATACGACACCCCATCCCGGCCGAGCTGAGGAGGAAACCCAGGGGCTGCAAAGCTGGAGCTAAGCTAAAGGCTCGGCTAGCGGACAACCGGCAGTGCTGCAAACTATCCATTCCCTCCGTTATCATGGGGAATGTGAACTCAGTGCCGAATAAAGTCGACAAGCTTTCCGCTCTGAACAACTAGCGGATTTATCAGGAGAGCAGCTTATTTATCTTTATGGAGACATGGCTAACACACCTTGTACCGGATGCTCACGTGGACCTGCAGGGATTCACTGCTGTGAGAGCCAACAGAGACACTAACACATGCGGGAAAAGCAAAGGTGGGGGACTCATCATTTATGTTAACAACCGCTGGTGTAACCCGGGACATATCTCCATAAAGACAGTTTTATATTGCCCGGACTTGGAGCTACTAGCCATTAGCCAGCGGCCATATTATCTGCTGAGGGAGTTCAGTCACGTGATCACCATCTGTGTTTACATCCCTCTGAGGGCTGACACATGTGAGGGGATTCACTCTGTCACAGCAAGGCTGCAGACACAGCACCCTGAGGCATTTATGATCATTTCTGGGGACTTTAATCACGCTACTTTGGACTCTACTTTGGCTGCTTTTACCAGGCTGTGGATTGTCCAACAAGGAACAACAGGACAATTGACTTGCTGTATGCAAATGTGAGGGATGCATACAGAGTCACACCCCTCCCCCCACTAGGGAAGTCTGACCACAACCTGGTTCTTCTACAGCCGAAGTACACCCCCCTGGTTCAAAGGCAGCCTGCAACAACTAGCTCCATCAGGAGGTGGTCCCCTGAAATGGAAGATGCCCTCAGGGACTGCTATGTCATCACGGACTGGGATGTGCTGCTTAGCCCACACTGTGAGGACATAGAGGGGCTGACACACTGTCTGATGGATTACCTCAACTTCTGTGCAGACGTGGTTCCCCCCACTAAGACTGTACAGTGTTACCCTATTAACAAGCCATGGGTAACACAGGAAGTCAAAGCTGTCCTCAACAGGAAGAAGGCCGCCTTCAGGAGCAGGGATAGGGAGGTGATGAAAGCAGCACAGCAGGAGGTGAAACGCTGTGTGAGGGAAGCTAAGGACAGCTACAGGAGAAAGGTGGAGCAGAAGCTGAAGGAGAACAGCATGAGGGAGGTCTGGGAAGGTGTGAAAACCATCACAGGCCACAATACAAAGACCAGAGTCGTTGAGGGGACAGTGGAGAGGGTGAATGAGTTGAATGACTTCTTCAATCGGTTCAACCAGCCCACGTCCCCCCCCTCCTTCACTGCAGCCATCTCTCCTTCTTCCCTCAACACACCTCCCCCCAGTCATCACAGCAGCCCCCTCCTCCCCCACCTCAACACAGACTCCTCTACGCATTACTGCAGACCAGGTCAGAGGTCAACTGAGGAAGAGTCACCCCAGGAAAGCAGCAGGCCCGGACAAGGTGTGTCCCCGACTACTGAAGACCTGCGCTGCTGAACTGGGTGAACCACTGCAACACATCTTCAACCTCAGCCTGCAGCTGGGGAGAGTGCCCACCCTCTGGAAGACATCATGTATCGTTCCAGTTCCCAAAAAGAATCGGCCCAGCGAGCTGAACGACTTCCGACCGGTGGCACTCACTTCACATCTGATGAAGACGTTGGAGTGGCTCTTCCTCAGCCTCCTCAGACCCCAGGTACAACATGCCCAGGACTGTCTGCCGTTTGCGTACCGGGCAGGTGTTGGTGTGGAAGACGCCATCCTCTACCTGCTACACCGAGTCCACTCACATCTGGATAAGGGAAATGGCACAGTGAGGATCCTCTTCCTGGACTTCTCGAGTGCCTTCAACACCATCCAGACCCTATTGCTTCATGACAAACTGATCAGGATGCGAGTGGACCCCTGCCTGGTCACCTGGATCTCCAGCTACCTCACTGACAGGCCGCAGTACGTCAGGCTGAAGGTCATCACATCTTACACTGTGATTAGCAGCACCGGAGCACCCCAGGGCACGGTGCTGGCCCCTCTTCTCTTCACCCTGTACACCGCGGACTTCTGCTACAACTCAGAGCTGTGTCACATTCAGAAGTTTGCTGATGACACAGCCATCGTTGGGTGTATCAGTGATGACAGAGAGGAGGAGTATAGGAGCCTGGTGAGGGACTTCACTGTGTGGTGTGACAGGAACCATCTGCAGCTCAACACCTCGAAGACCAAGGAGCTGGTCATTGACTTTGGGAGGTCCAGACCAACGTCACGACCAGTTCTGATTGAGGGAGTCGAGGTGGAGGCTGTGGATTCCTACAAGTACCTCGGGCTGTGGCTGGACAGCAAGCTGGACTGGACTTACAACACTAACCACCTGTACAGGAAGGGACAGAGCAGGCTATACTTCCTTAGGAGGCTGCGGTCCTTTAACATCTGCAGGAAACTCCTGTGGATGTTCTATCAGTCTGTGGTCACCAGTGTCCTGTTTTACACCGTGGTGTGCTGGGGGGGCAGCACATCCAAGAAGGACACATCCAGGCTGGACAAACTGATCAGGCGGGCCGGCTCTGTGGTCGGCATGAAGCTGGACTCTCTGGTGACGGTGACAGAGAAGAGGACTATGGACAAACTATTGAACATCATGGATGATGCCAGTCACCCTCTGCACACAGTCATCAACAACCAGGGGAGCCTGTTCAGTGACAGAATGCTCCTTCCCAAGTGCAGGACGAACAGACTCAAAAACTCCTTTGTCCCTCATGCCATCAGACTGTACAACTCCTCTCTTGGGGGAGGAGGGGTAACAGGAGGACAGAGGACAGAGGACGGGAAGGAGCAGTAGCCTAGCCTAACAATAAGCAATACCGGACAATGTGCAATAATAATGTGCAATACAAAATGCAATCATTCCCCCCCTCCTTCCCCCTCCTCTCTCCCCCCCTTCCTCTCTTCCCCATATCTTATTCTTTTTATATTTGTATATGTAAATACTTATTTTAATGTATCTAGAAGTTTTCCTCTATTTCTTTTCTCTGTTCATCTGTAATGATGCTGCTGGAATCTTAATTTCCCTGAGGGAATCCTCCCAAAGGGATCAATAAAGTTCTATCTAATCTAATCTATACCTTCTTTTTCCCAAAAAGTCCTGACACAGAAGAACAGTTTTAAAAAATCCAGAAGCAAGAAAACCTTCTTTGTGTAAAGACTTTTTCCCGACATCAGCTTTTGGGAACAGAATGTTGTGAAAGCCAAAGCATTTACTCTCAAAGGGTTTTGACCTGAACTGTGGGCTAGATCTTATTCCCACCTGTGCATGTCTCATCAACCCCAGTGACATGTAGTTACACAGCTATCTGCACTCCATCATTTATACAGTGATGCTTATTATTGTTAAAACAATATCTGAAGTGTTATTATTTGTAAAATAACAAAATGTCTTGCTCTAGACTTTCAAGCAATGTTGTAAGATTTTATTTTAATTTGATCTAATAGTGGATGGAACAATATTTACAAACGCTAACAGAATCAGCACATTCCAGTTGTAGCTGTAGTCATACAGTAGCTATAATCATTCTTGTAATTATAATTTCAATAATCAGTTAATGTTCAGTTCCCTTTTCATTAATTCTTGATTCAAAGGTACAGCTGAGTCACTCAGGTTGATCAGTATGTAACAGACAATAACAGTTTTATCCAAAAGTTTTTCCTGCCTTAGTCGATTTATTTCCATTTCACATGCGTGCAGCTGTTGTAAAGTTCAGTGTGTGTGTGTGTGTGTGTGTGTGTGTGAGAAGAACTCTCTTGAACTGTAGGTTCATTTCTGCACTCTGGTTCCACAGTGACATTTTGCACAGGACTGTGTTCCTTTGATAACAGAAACAAAGCGCCAGCATTTATTATTATTATTATTATTATTATTATTATTATACTCATTCAAAACTCTACAGCTTAATATACCCTAAATTATTCATTCCTCTGCTACTAGAACTTTTCTTTCTGAATGTGTACATATACTGGTGTTATGCTTTTGTGGATTTATGATAATTATGCTGTTCTATAACAAAACAAATATCAACTGCATTCTGTCCTCGTCTTGTCTCGTCTTCTTCCGCTTTATCCGGGTCCGGGTCGCGGAGGCAGCAGTCTAAGCATGGAAGCCCAAACTTCTCTTTCCCCAGACACCTCGGCCAGCTCCTCGGGAAGAACACCGAGGCATTCCCAGGCCAGCTGAGAGACATAGTCCCTCCAGTGTGTCCTGGGTCTTCCCCGGGGCCTCCTCCCGGGGGGACATGCCTGGAACACCTCCCCAGGGAGGCATCCAGGAGGCATCCGAAAAAGATGCCCGAGCCACCTCAGCTGATTCCTCTCGATGTGGAGGACCAGTGGCTCTACTCCGAGCTCCTCCTGAGTGACTGTGCTTCTCACCCTATCTCTAAGGGAGCGCCCAGCCACCCTGCGAAGGAAACTCATTTCGGCCGCTTGTATCCGCGATCTTGTCCTTTCGGTCATTACCCAAAGCTCATGACCATAGGTGAGAGTCGGGACGTAGATCGACCGGTAAATTGAGAGCTTCGCCTTTTGGCTCAGCTCCTTCTTCACCACGATGGACCGGTAAAGCGACCGCATCACTGCGGAGGCTGCACCAATCTGCCTGTCGATCTCACGCTCCATCCTTCCCTCACTCGTGAACAAGATCCTGAGATACTTAAACTCCTCCACTTGAGGCAGGACTTCTCCACCAACCTGGAGACGGCAAGCCACCCTTTTCCGGTCGAGAACCATGGCCTCGGACTTGGAGGTGCTGATTCTCATCCCAGCCGCTTCACACTCGACTGCAAACAGCCCCAGTGCATGCTGAAGGTCCTGGTTTGAAGAAGCCAACAGGACAACATCATCAGCAAAAAGCAGAGATGAAATCCTGTGGTTCCCAAGCAGGATTCCTTCTGGCCCCTGGCTGCGCCTAGAAATTCTGTCCATAAAAATTATGAACAGAACCGGTGACAAAGGGCAGCCCTGCTGGAGTCCAACATGCACTGGGAACATGTCTGACTTACTGCCGGCAATGCGAACCAGACTCTTGCTCCTTTCGTACAGGGACCAGACAGCCCTTAGCAAAGAGCCCCAAACCCCATACTCCCGAAGCACCCCCCACAGAATACCACGGGGGACACGGTCGAATGCCTTCTCCAGATCCACAGAGCATATGTGGACTGGTTGGGCAAACTCCCATGAGCACCCTATGAAGGGTATAGAGCTGGTCCAGTGTTCCGTGACCAGGACGAAAACCGCATTGTTCCTCCTGGATCCTAGGTTTGACTATTGGTCGAATTCTCCTCTCCAGTACCCTGGAGTAAACCTTCCCTGGGAGGCTGAGAAGTGTGATTCCCCTATAATTGGAGCACAATCTCCGGTCCCCTTTCTTAAAAAGAGGGACCACCACCCCAGTCTGCCACTCCAGAGGCACTGTCCCCGACCGCCACGCGATGTTGCAGAGGCGTGTCAACCAAGACAGCCTCACAACATCCAAAGACTTGAGATACTCAGGGCGGATCTCATCCACCCCCGGTGCCTTGCCACCGAGGAGCTTGCAGACCACCTCAGTGACTTCGGCTTGGGTAATGGACGAGTCCACCTCTGAGTCATCAGCCTCAGTCTCCTCAGTGGAAGACATGACGGTGGGATTGAGGAGATCCTCAAAGTATTCCTTCCACCGCCCGACAATGTCCCCAGTCGAGGTCA
Source organism: Neoarius graeffei (assembly GCF_027579695.1). Lineage (NCBI taxonomy): Eukaryota > Metazoa > Chordata > Actinopteri > Siluriformes > Ariidae > Neoarius > Neoarius graeffei. The sequence goes on along the minus strand of NC_083574.1, from coordinate 104,115,062 downwards.
ACAGCTCCCCACCCGCACTGTAAACAGTGTTGGCAGAGTACTGCTTCCCCCTCCTGAGGCACCGGATGGTTTGCCAGAATTTCTTCGAGGCCGACAGATAGTCCTTCTCCATGGCCTCCCTGAACTCCTCCCAGTTCCGAGTTTTTGCCTCCGCAACTGCCCGAGCTGCAGCACGCCTGGCCTGCCAATACCCGTCAGCTGCCTCAGGAGTCCCGGAGGTCAACATGACTCGATAGGACTCCTTCAGCTTGACGGCATCCCTTACTTATGGTGTCCACCACCGGGTTCGGGGATTGCCGCCACGACAGGCACCGGAGACCTTGTGGCCACAGCTCCAAACAGCTGCGTCCACAATGGAGGTAGAGAACATGGTCCACTCAGACTCAATGTCCCCCGCCTCCCTCGGGAGTTGGGAAAAGCTCTCCCGGAGGTGGGAGTTAAAGACCTCCCCAACAGAGTGCTCGGCCAGACGTTCCCAGCAGACCCTCACCGTACATTTGGGCCTGCCAGGTCTGTCCAGCTTCCTCCTCCGCCAGCGGATCCAACTCACCACCAGGTGGTGATCAGTTGACAGCTCAGCCCCTCTCTTCACCCGAGTGTCCAAGACATAGGGCCGGAGATCAGATGAAACGACAACAAAGTCGATCATTGACCTCTGACCTAAGGTGTCCTGGTGCCACGTGCACTTATGGACACCCCTATGCTCGAACATGGTGTTCGTTATGGACAAACCGTGACTAGCACAGAAGTCCAATAACAAAACACCACTCGGGTTCAGATCGGGGAGGCTATCTCTAGCCGGTACCTCTCAACCTCCCGCACAAGCTCAGGCTCTTTCCCCCCCAGCAAAGTGACATTCCATGTCCCAACAGCTAGCCGCTGTGTCCGGGGATCAGGTCGTCGAGGCCCCTGCCTTCGACTGCCAACCAATCCACACTGCACCAGTCCCCTACTGCTATCTCTGTGGGTGGTGAACCCACAGGAGGTTGGGCCCATGTCACCTCTTCGGGCTGAGCCTGGCCGGGCCCCATGGGCAAAGGCCCGGCCACCAAGCGCTCGCATGCGAGCCCCAACCCCGGGCCTGGCTCCAGGGTGGGGCCCCGGCTGTGCCATACCGGGCGATGTCATGGTCCTCGATAGATTCTCCATAAGGGTTTTGGTGAACTGCTCTTGGTCTTGCCTGTCACCTAGGACCTGTCTGCCTTGGGAAACCCTGACAGGGACATAATGCCCCCGACAACGTAGCTCCTAGGATCATTCAAGCACACAAACCCCTCCACCACAATAAGGTGGCAGTTCTAGGAGGGGACTGCCTCTCCAAAATAAAATAAAGCTCTGGGCAAGTGGAATTGTTTTTTGGCCGAGTATGTTTTGGGTGCTGCTCACCCACTGGGCAAGTAAGACTGGGAGATTTTTTTGAGGACTGATGTGTTTTGATTTCTTTGTCTGTGTGAATTACTTGGGTTATTACTGACATATGGTGAAAATTTCATGTCGATAGCCGCATCAGGTTTACTGAGAAAAATGTCGACCCGTTCAATACTTATTTTCCCCACTGTGTGTGTGTGTGTGTGTGTGTGTGTTTGAGTACACACACACACAAATATACAATACCCTCCACAATTATTGGCACCCCTGGTTAAGATGTGTTAAAAGCCTTAAAATAAATTCAGTTTTTATTGCAGAAGCATAATCTCACACTGAAAATTGTAGAAAAATGTAACCTTTAACTCAAGTGAATTAAAAAAAAAATCCCTGACTAAGAAATAATTATTTTTCATAAAATCACCTGTTCCACAATTATTGGCACCCATAATTCCTAGAAAATAAATGCAATTGAAGCATTTCTGTCATTTCTCCTGTAGTTTATAAAGTTGATCAGAGTATCTAGGAACCTTTAATTAGTAATTCATCACACCCTGTTTCCCTGGGGTATAAATATGATGTGACACAGAGGCCTATTTCTCTTATCCACTCTTCAACATGGGAAAGACAAGAGAACACCCCATTCAAGTAAGGCAGATGTGTGTCGACCTTCATAAGTCAGGCAATGGCTACAAGAAAATAGCTGCTCGCCTACACCAGCCCATATTTACAGTCAGAGGAATCATCAAGAAGTTTAAAACAACTGGAACAGTGGCAAACAAGCCTGGACGAGGATGCAAGTTTATCTTGCCACCACGCCCAGTGAGGAGGATGGGAAGAGAAGTTAAAAGTTCTCCAAAGCTCACTGTTAGAGAATTGCATCAAAGAGTAGCATCTTGGAGTCATAAAGTCTCCATAACAACCATCAGGCGCTATTTACATGCCAACAAGCTGTTTGGGAGGCATGCACGGTAAAAGCCTTTTCGCACTTACGAGCGTAAATGTCTGGAGTTCGCTAAGCGGTACTGGGACTTCAACTGGGACCGTGTGCTTTGATCAGATGAGACCAAGATAGAGCTTTTTGGCAACAAACACTCAAATACATCACAAAAGATGAGTATGCGGAAAAGCACCTCATGCCCACTGTGAAGTATGGGGGAGGATCGGTGATGATGTGGGCCTGTTTCTCTTCCAAAGGCCCCAGGAACCTTGTTAGGGTGCATGGCATCATGAACTCTTTGAAATACCATGACATTTTAAATCAAAATCTGATGGCCTCTGCCCGAAAGCTGAAGATGGGTTGTCACTGGGTCTTTCAGCAAGATAATGACCCTAAGCATGTGGCCAAATCTACACAAAAATGGTTTACCAGACACAAACTCAAGCTCCTCCCATGGCCATCTCAGTCCTCAGACCTCAACCCAATTGAAAACCTGTGGGGTGAGCTGAAGAGGAGAGTGCATAGGAGAGGACCCAGGACTCTGGACGATTTAGAGAGACTGTGCAAAGAGGAATGGTCGAAGATCCCTCTCTCTGTATTCTTCCATCTTATGAAATGTTATAGGAGAATATTAAGTGCTGTCTTGTTGGCAAAAGGGGGTTGTTCAAAGTATTAACATCAGGGGTTCCAATAATTGTGGCACACATGATTTCATGTAAAAAAAATATTTCTTAATGTGGGATTTTTTTCCCCACTGAATAAATTCACTTGAATTAAAGGTTGGACTTTTCTCTCTTTTTTTTTTGCATTGTTGTCCTATATTATTTAAAAAAATGAATTTATTAGAAGCCCAAGAACATATTTTAACGAGGGGTGCCAGTAATTGTGGAAGGTGCTGTATATATTCCAGGTGACTACCTCAGGAAGCTGGTTAAGATAATGCCAGTAGTGTGTAAAGCATCATAAAGATATACAGTGGCTACTCTGAAGAATCTAAAATATGAAACGTTTTTTTAACACTTTTTTTTTTGTTTCCCATATAATTCCGTAGATGTTCCATATGTTACTTCATAGTTTTGATGGCTTCAGTATTTTTTCCCACAGTTTTTTTTAATTAAAATTTTCATCTCCAATACAGCTGCAGATCTTCATATCGTATAGTCTAGTATAAAGTAGCTGCATTACAATAAGCAGAACGAACACAAACAACAAAAATGCTCCTTATTCGAAGACATGGCGATCTTTATCAAATGAGAGAAATTTGCAATAAACAAACATTTAGGAGGAAATAAAAAGTAAGAAAATGTTATATAAGCTCAGAACTGCAGTGTTGCTGTCCACACCCACACACAATCATTCATTCTCTTCTTCATCCATTAAATCAAAGTCCTTAACATAATTAATGAAGGGTGTCCATATGCCCTCAGATGCCTGCTGTTTACCCTTTAATACGGAAGTTATCCTTTCTAATGGTAAAGTTGTCAGCATTTGTTTTATCCATTGTTTGATACTTGGTCTGTGAGTTGATTTCCATCACAACGCAATACTTTTTTTTTTGCATTAATCGAGCTGAGATCTGTAACTGCTTGATCGTTTTTACGATGTGTTCCTGGATGTAAACCCAGCAGGAAAAGCTTGGGATCCAGTGAAATTTGCTTTCAGAGAATTTTTTTCAATAACCGCTCTTACCTCTTCCCAGAATTTTTTAATTTCCCTCCACTGCCACACACAATGAGAAAGTGTTCCTTTGGATTCTGTACATTTTGTGTCTATATCTGGTATGTTTTTGTTGTATTTATTCAATTCCGCTGGTGTTACAGAAGTCCGCATTAGCCATTTGTACTGGGTTAATTTAAGGCGTGTATTGATAAATTTAGTGTGAGCTTTGGTACAGGCTGCTTTCCAATCGTCCTCTGGCATATCCAGCTGAAGGCTTTCTTTCCAGGCGTTCAGTTTATATTTTGAGTTTTCTAATGAGTGAGATATCAATAGATGGTAAAACTCTGATATAATACCCCTTCAAAAGCAGTCCTTCTTTACCATTTCTTCCAAAGGAAAGAGAGAGGGTTTGGAAAGTACATTATTTTGACTCACCGTAACAATGCGTCTAAGCTTTTTTTTTTTTTTAATTTATTTATTTTTCAAAATTTAAACATATTTGGGGTCAGAGTTTGCCCCAAGAGCATTAAAGCTCATCTAAGGGGGCTTACTCCGAATAACATTTTACATTAATATATAGATCAAACAAAAACAACAACAGACAAAAAACAAAAAAAAGGGGGGGGGGGGGGGGGCAAACAGTTGGCCCAACTATTCCTGTGTGTGGAATTGTTTAGATTCCTCAATAAATTTTAGACATATGAAAATAACTTTCTATTGTTATCAAAAGATACCAAATTGGAACCAAATAAGAAAGAGGATACTTTAACTGAGTCCGACATAGTAGACCAACTGCTTGCAAATAAATGAGCAGCTGAGGAGAGCAGTTTGTTCCTACCGTATGGACAAGAAAAAGTGGACAATACAGAAAAAAAATGCTTTATCGTTTCAGAATGAAAACCACATAAGCAAGCAGACGATATTTTACATCCAGTATGAAAAAGATAATTAAGCGAGCAGGCATTTAACCTCAGTCGAGTATGTAAAATTGACGAATATCTATTAAGGCTAGAATCAGTGTTTGGTGAACGATTAGATAAATTAATCAACAAAGCTTTTTTAAACAAACTTAGACTTAAGACTGCGAATTTAAAGACTAAGATTATTCCATAGGCTAGTGATGGAAGGGAAAAAATATTTTTTAAAGCGTTCTGTACGACACAAAAATAAATAAAAAATTACCAACATTTCTAAAGGAGTAATGAGTCATATTTAAAACTTGCCAAGGTAATAAACCAGAGTGAGATTATTCACAATCTAATAAAACATGGGTAATTTGTGAATATTCCTCCTCCAAGTCCATGTCCTCCCACCCAACTTCATGCATCAGCCCTTGCTTGCTGGTTCCTCTAATGGCTCCAGTTACTATTTTTGCAGCTTTCGTATTGGACATGTTCAAGGAGATCACTCTCGCATTGCATGCAACCATCCCATACCACATCAGCATATTCCATTATTGGTCTAATCATTGATTTATAGAGTCGATCCAGAGTTTTTTGATCGACCTTAAATTTGATGCCCTTAAGCATGTTAACTCTTACATGCTTTCTCATACACATTAAGAATGTGTGGCCGCCAGGAGAGGTTGCTAGTTAACGTCACACCCAGATGAGTGCGCTGTAAAACTTCATTAATTACGTCTGTTTAAAAAAAGATCAGGGTGAAGCACTTTTAGCCATTTGACTGAAAACGTCATACATTTGGTTTTAGTAGGGTTGATAGAAACAAGCCAACGAATGGCCCAATCTCTAATTTACGCAAGTTCACAATTCAGTTTAGATGCGCTATAATCAGGATCGTCTACTATATTAAACAAGGAGGTGCCATCGGCATAAAGCAGACAATCAGACTGAAGATTTTCTGAAATATCATTGATATAAATCAAAAATAGTACCGGGCCAAGTACCGAGCCCTGAGGCACACCGGCATTTATGCTTGCCCAATCAGATGACTGACCATCTATAACCACGCGTTGCTTACGGCCACAAAGATAACTCTTAATCCAACTTAACAAAGGATCCTTAACCCCAGTTGACTCTAATTTATATAGTAGGCCTTTGTGCCATACCTTGTCAAAGGCCTTACTAATGTCTAAAAAAAACCCATCCTCACCTCTTTACCACTCTCAAGGGCATCGTAAATTTGACGTACAAGGTATATCAACTGATTTACAGTGGAGTCCCCTGGTCGAAATCCAGCCTACAGGGGATTCAAAAATCCAATATCTAATAAAAAATTATAAAGTCGGATAAAAAAAAAAAAAATTTCAGCTATCTTAGGAAGTGAATTTAATAAAGACACTGGCCGGTAATTAGATTTCAATTGACGATCATCTTTCTTAAATATGGGAATTACATTGGCTAATTTCCAGATATCTGGAAAAAACCCTGTCCTAAAAGAAAAATTCACAAGTTTTGCAAACACACTAGAAATTCCATCTGCACAAATCTTAATAATTGTATTACTTATACCATCAGGACCGCATGCTTTGCTTATATCAACACTTTTTAACAAATCACGAATTTCTCTCTCTGGAGTGTTGACAGGGCTGCATGGTGGTGTAGTGGTTAGCGCTGTTGCCTCGCAGCAAGAAGGTCCAGGTTCGAGCCCCGGGGCCGGCGAGGGCCTTTCTGTGCGGAGTTTACATGTTCTCCCCCTGTCCACGTGGGTTTCCTCCGGGTGCTCCGGTTTCCCCCACAGTCCAAAGACATGCAGGTTAGGTTAACTGGTGACTCTAAATTGAGCGTACAGTGGTGCTTGAAAGTTTGTGAACCCTTTAGAATTTTCTATATTTCTGCATAAATATGACCTAAAACAACATCAGATTTTCACACAAGTCCTAAAAGTAGATAAAGAGAACCCAGTTAAACAAATGAGACAAAATATTATACTTGGTCATTTATTTATTGAAGAAAATGATCCAATATTACATATCTGTGAGTGGCAAAAGTATGTGAACCTCTAGGATTAGCAGTTAATTTGAAGGTGAAATTAGAGTCAGGTGTTTTCAATCAATGGGATGACAATCAGGTGTGAGTGGGCACCCTGTTTTATTTAAAGAACAGGGATCTATCAAAGTCTGATCTTCACAACACATGTTTGTGGAAGTGTATCATGGCACGAACAAAGGAGATTTCTGAGGACCTCAGAAAAAGCGTTGTTGATGCTCATCAGGCTGGAAAAGGTTACAAAACCATCTCTAAAGAGTTTGGACTCCAACAATCCACAGTCAGACAGATTGTGTACAAATGGAGGAAATTCAGGACCATTGTTACCCTCCCCAGGAGTGGTCGACCAACAAAGATCACTCCAAGAGCAAGGCGTGTAATAGTCGGCGAGGTCACAAAGGACCCCAGGGTAACTTCTAAGCAACTGAAGGCCTCTTTCACATTGGCTAATGTTAATGTTCATGAGTCCACCATCAGGAGAACACTGAACAACAATGGTGTGTATGGCAGGGTTGCAAGGAGAAAGCCACTGCTCTCCGAAAAGAACATTGCTGTTCATCTGCAGTTTGCTAAAGATCACGTGGACAAGCCAGACGGCTATTGGAAAAATGTTTTGTGGACGAATGAGACCAAAATAGAACTTTTTGGTTTAAATGAGAAGCGTTATGTTTGGAGAAAGGAAAACACTGCATTCCAGCATAAGAACCTTATCCCATCTGTGAAACATGGTGGTGGTAGTATCATGGTTTGGGCCTGTTTTGCTGCATCTGGGCCAGGACGGCTTGCCATCATTGATGGAACAATGAATTCTGAATTATACCAGCGAATTCTAAAGGGAAATGTCAGGACATCTGTCCATGAACTGAATCTCAAGAGAAGGTGGGTCATGCAGCAAGACAACGACCCTAAGCACACAAGTCGTTCTACCAAAGAATGGTTAAAGAAGAATAAAGCTAATGTTTTGGAATGGCCAAATCCAAATGACCTTAATCCAATGGGAATGTTGTGGAAGGACCTGAAGCGAGCAGTTCATGTGAGGAAACCCACCAACATCCCAGAGTTGAAGCTGTTCTGTACGGAGGAATGGGCTAAAATTCCTCCAAGCCGGTGTGCAGGACTGATCAACAGTTACCGCAAACGTTTAGTTGCAGTTATTGCTGCACAAGGGGTTCACACCAGATACTGAAAGCAAAGGGTCACATACTTTTGCCACTCACAGATATGTAATATTGGATCATTTTCCTCAATAAATAAATGACCAAGTATAATATTTTTGTCTCATTTGTTTAACTGGGTTCTCTTTATCTACTTTTAGGACTTGTCTGAAAATCTGATGATGTTTTCGGTCATATTTATGCAGAAATATAGAAAATTCTAAAGGGTTCACAAACTTTCAAGCACCACTGTAGGTGTGAATGTGAGTGTGAATGGTTGTCTGTGTCTGTGTCAGCCCTGTGATGACCTGGCGACTTGTCCAGGGTGAACCCCGCCTTTCGCCCGTAGTCAGCTGGGATAGGCTCCAGCTTGCCTACGACCCTGTAGAACAGGATAAAGTGGCTACAGATAATGAGATGAGATGAAATGAAATGATGTGTTGACAGTGGAGAGTATTTTAGATTCTTGAAAATATTCCATCATCGGTGGGAGAACTGCTGCACTATCATCTATCCTACTCTGACTGACAAAATACTCAAACACGCCCACCTTTTCTTTTGCATCACTAATTATATTAGAGCCCTCTATGAGAGCAGGGATAGAACCCTGAATTTTCTGACCATACATACTTTTGACAATTCCCCACCATTTTTTAGAACTAATGCTGGGATCGTGCAACTTCACATTTAAAATGTTATAGTAGTGTGATTTACTAGATCTAATTAGCATAGAAGTATAATTTTTTTGTTTCCTGTAGTTTTCCCATGATTCAGCTGTTTTCCGTTTGGAATGTACCTTGAGCAACCTATTCCTTTTCCTTATAGCACTTCTAACCTTACTGTCCATCCAGGGCTTATCTTCTGGACCACTAACTACTGATTTGCGGCAAATGTGCTGCTCGAGTATAAGCTGAAAATCAGAGAACCAATTCTGGTATACTGTATTGATATCAATACAATTTTCAATACACAACTCCCAATCAGTCCTACTGAACTGTGAATTTAATAGTTCAACATCAAGATCCCTGAAATCCTAAACCTGGCGCCTATAACACCTACGCTTTGCTAATAAAATACTAAATTTAGCAAAAGTAAAACAATGGTCACAATTACCAGGTTGGCTAAAAATTCCTGAGCTAGCAATAAGGCCAGGATAGTTTGTAATTACAAGATCAAGCCGTGTCGCACCAGTAGCAGTAATACGGGTCGACTCATCAATCACCTGATACAAACTATTACACTCCAACCGGCGATAAAAAAGAATCCCAAAATCAGTACATTCCAAAGGGTTAGCAGGATCATAATGAGCATTAAAATCACCGAGTAACATAAAGTGTTGGGTTTTTGTTTGATTTTATGAATACAAGTCTGTAAATGTTCGAGAAACCTTTTGTTCGTTTCACTATGTGTATATTCAAGTTTGTAACACCGCAGATAATAAACAACGAATTAACCTTCAACTCGACCCAAAGCAACTCAAAATCGCTCGGTTCTAAATCAAATCTCCTTTTAGGCACAAAATCAGATGATGCGTAAATAGCAACACCCCCCCGCACGCCTACCATCAGATCGATCCAATCGAATTAAAGGGCAAAAACCTGGAAGATCAAATAAGTGATTTGGGATGGAAGCATTCGGCCATGTCTCGCTTAACACAAAAATATTACAATTTTTGTTCTGAATAATCGATGTAATCTCCTCGAACTTATCAACAATATTCTTTCCACAAGTTATATTCACACTACGAGCACTTAAGTGGCCGAATTTAAGCACATTAAAGCGATTTGGACCAGGGTTAATTTCCACTTCTGAGCACATTAGAAAAAAACAGCAAGCAAAACTCAACTCCTCTCATCTCATTATCTCTAGCCGCTTTATCCTGTTCTACAGGGTCGCAGGCGAGCTGGAGCCTATCCCAGCTGACTACGGGCGAAAGGCGGGGTACACCCTGGACAAGTCGCCAGGTCATCACAGGGCTGACACATAGACACAGACAACCATTCACACTCACATTCACACCTACGCTCAATTTAGAGTCACCAGTTAACCTAACCTGCATGTCTTTGGACTGTGGGGGAAACCGGAGCACCCGGAGGAAACCCACGCGGACACGGGGAGAACATGCAAACTCCGCACAGAAAGGCCTCGCCGGCCATGGGGCTCGAACCCGGACCTTCTTATTGTGAGGCGACAGCGCTAACCACTACACCACCGTGCCGCCCCGCAAGCAAAACTCCAACATGTAAACAAAGCGACAGTAACCCTAAGGATGCAAGAGAAAAATACACATTAAAGAAATCTAATTTGCACGAGTTAAAAAGACCTATTGCTGCCCGATATATTTCAAGACTAACCCCCATTTGGAAAGGACATAGCAAATAATTTAAAAAAAAACTGCTCACCTCGTATTGCTGCTCAGTATTAAACATAAATGAAATCAGTAAAGTAAACTAAATAAAGCAAATACTAAATAATAAGTCATCCATAACAAAAATAATTATCAGCTTCCGAGTCCACGACGTCTTGAGATTAATCAACTCCTCCCTCGGTTTCGACAAAATCACAAATGCTGTACTTTACGAGGTCTTCTTGCCTAGTTATCCAGACAACTCTCCTCTCATCCCTCACCATAATGGTACCATCCATAGTATATCCGGACATGTCATCCAGACAGTTTTCCTTGACATACTTTAACAGCTTGTGATTCGCTTTGGTCAAATCCTCATTAATAAATATCTTCTTTCTGCCCAGATTTCTTTTCGCCTTCATAAACTTCATCTTACTCCTGAATCCCTGAAATTTAACAAACATTGCCCTGGGAGACGGCTTGGTTTGTCCTTCATGTAGTCGTTTGGGTTTGCCAACACGATGGGCTCGATCTACCTCACCCCTTTCTACATTGATCTTTAAGTCATTCTTACAAAGGTCAAGGACCTTCTCATAACAATTCTCTCCTTCAGATTCAGCAAGCCCAAAAATTCTGATATTGTTCCTCCTTGAATACTGCTCGTTTGCGCTGGTCTTCGCGTTCGTCTTCGCTAGCTGAAAGCATAGCCTTCGAACTTCTCCTTCAAGTGCAGAAATTGTGTCATTTAGAGATTTCACTGCAAGTTGGACAGCACTGGAAATTGCCTGTTTAAATGCGGTGGAATTCCCAATATGCCCGTCCATTTTCATGGCAAAAGCGGCAGTAGACTCTTGTAAAACACTACTTGCTCGGGTCTTAACACCAGAAGCCACCATTTAAAAAAAAAAAAATCTGCCACACAGCAGTGAGGATCCAGGCCAAATACGTAGAAATAATTTGTGGACTAACGGAGTCGAGTGACTAAGCTGTAAGTATTTTTAAAAAAGTTTCCTATCAAGACTAAATTTAGACCTCAGCTCTTCAAAAGACATCATAATATTTTGAATTTAGTAAATAAAGATCATTGACCATTTTAAATCCCTTTGAGTTCCATATTTTAAATGCTGCATCTGCTCTTCCTGGTACAAAAAACTGATGACCTCATACAGGACCAAACTGAGACAGTGAATTTGGTTCTTTTAGATACTCTTTTATATTGTACCATATCTTAATCATATGCTTTACAATTGGATTTTTGTGTTTGTTTTTGTAATTTTCTCATTGTGTCCCAGTAGAAGTATAGAGGAAGAGGTCATTTAAGATTGTGAGATTCCATCTCAGTGCAATGAGGAGTGTCATTTGTTGAAAATTAAAACATAATAGATCTCAGCTGTGTTACTCCGTAGTACCACATTAAATTTGGACACTTTAGACCCCCTCGATCAAATGGTAGGTACAGTAGTGACAGTCTAAGTCTTGCCCTCCTGTTGTTCCATATGAATCCAACAAATGTTTCTTCATTTTTGAAAACAAATCTGATGGAGGTGGCAAAGAAATGTTTTGAAACAAAGCAATTTTGGTCATACATTAATTTTTAAGATGTGAATTCTTCCGATCACAGACATTGGCAATGGCATCCATCTGTCAGTGGACTCGTTAATTTCCCTCGTCAAGGGTTCATAATTAGCATTAACAACATGTTCCAATTTGGGCAGAATCTGAACCCCTAAGTATTCAAACTGTTCTCCAACATTAAATTGTATTACCGTACTTCAGGAATCAGATTTATTCTTTCATTTGCATTAAGTAGTAATACAGAGAATTTATTATAATTCACCTTATATCCCGATACACTGCCAAATATTTCTATTAGTTGGAATAAGGCCGGAATTCATTTCCTTAGATTGGACACAAATTAAATTATATAATCTGCGTAAAGGGCAATTCTGTGTTCTCTCAGTCCCACTGTTTTTCCCCGAACTGCACATGCGAACGTATCGCTATTGCGAGAGGTTTGATTGCTAATGTAAACAGTAGTGGCGACAGAGGGCTCCCTTGTCGGCAACCTTTACTGATTCGTATAGGTTTTGAAATATTTCTGTTTGACAAGATTTCTGCTGTGGCATTTTTATATCTTATCTGAACCTGTTTTATGAACTTATTCCCTCACCCACATCTTTCTAAACCATTGAAAAGTTTAGGCCATTCAACCCTATTGAAGGCCTTTTCAGCATCCAATGATGGGAGCGCTGTATCTGGCATTCCTTTCTTAAAATGAATTATGTTTAGTATTCTTCTTACATTATGGAAACCCTGCCTTCCCATTACAAATCCATTCGGATCTTTATTAATAATTTTGGGCAAAATTATTTGTAAACGTTTTGCCAAAAGTTTATTATCTTAAGATCAGAATTAAGCAAACGTATGGCTCTCATGTTCTCATATTTGTGAGGCGGTTTGCCTGGCTTTGGCAGCAGAGTGATCAATGCATTATTCACAGAGTGTGGAAGACTGTCATTCTGAAACGACTCTTGAAACATTTCCAAAAGTGGTGTTATCAGCTTCTTCTTAAATTCTTTATACAAATCAATTGGAAGACCATCAGGCCCTGCCCTTTTTCCTGACTTTATACTGTCATGGGCGTGTCCAATTTCTTCACCATTAATTTCCAGTTCCAGATCCTCTCCCCATTCAGCCGGGATGGATGGTATATCTTGTTTGTCTAAAAAATTATTTATGTCTCGCAAATCACTTTCATTTGTTGAGCAATATAATTGTTTGTAGTAATTTCTAAAGGCTTCATGAATTACTCTGGGATCCCCCAAAACATTTCCTTTCGATATATTTGTAATTGGCATTTTAGTTTCTAATGGTCTGATCTGCCATGCTAATAACTTAGCAGATTTATCACCCTGTTCATAACGTTTGTTTTAGTCTTAAAAGACTAGCGGCAGCTCGGGAAGCAGATAAATTTTCATACTCTGCTCTTAAAATCAATAACTCATTTTCCATTTGTGGGTTACTTCTCTCATTCACCTTTTCTTGAAGACTCCTTCTTTTATTCTCCAACTGGAATCTCTCCTCACGTCTTTTTTTTTTTTTTTTTACTTTGAGCTGATATAACTAATAATGTGTCCCCTAAGATGTGATTTAAATGCTTCCCACTTTGTACATGCTGATGTTTGTGTTGTGTTTAATTCAAAGAATTCATCTATCTGCCTTCCTATATACTTTATAAAACCCTCATCTTGTAGCCATTTGTGCAGGAAATGCCATCTAGGAGGGTCTTTTGTCAATTTTTTATCCACATATACTAAACAACACGGTGCATGATCTGAGATCACAATAGCATCATAGAAACAGTTCTGAATTTTGTACCGTAGGTCTGAGGATATTAAAAAATAATCAGTGCGGGAATATGTCTGGAAAACTGAAGAACAACGAGAATGTTTTAGCCTGTGGGTTCATTTCTCTCCATATATCCACCTTCAGTTCTTTCATAAAACGATTTATACCTATTCTACACCTGTTATGAGATTGATCTGTACCTGTGGATCTCTCCATGCTGGGGTTTAATGTGCAATTAAAATCTCCTGCTGTTATAAATTATCCACCTGATGCTGAGAGGATAAGGAGCAGTTCTTCAAAAAAAAAAAAATTGGATCATCTATATTCGGTCCATCCAAATTCACCAAGTTCAGATTCTCTGATAATAGAGTGCCCTGGACTATTAAATATCGCCGCTTTTTGTCTCTAATAATATTTTTCACCTGAAATGGAACAGTATTATGAATAAGAGTCATTACTCCTCTCGCCCGTGATGAAACTGATGCTGTGAATACACTACCCTGCCACCTCCTATTCATTTTTTTAGTGTCCTCATCTAAAAGATGAGTTTCTTGTAAGAAAACAGTTTGAGTCTTTTGTCTTTTATCATGTTCATGAGCTGCTTCACTTTTCTAAGTTGTTGCAGACCTCTGCAGTTCCAAGAAATAAAATTAAGATTTATTCCTTGAGACATTTAAAACAAAAAGCTAGATTACCTTGTACAAAAACACTTAGAGGAGCATAACAAACCTGGATGTTGGAACAAACATCCAACACACTGAACATGAATTTCCCTCTTCCCACTCGTGTGAGAAGCCCCACAAAAACATTCTGCCTCCCGTTATCGCTAACGACAGTTCCTCGCTTAGTGAGGATCAGTCTGTCCACTTCCTACTAACCAAAAAAAAAAAGTCTCCACTCCATTATGACAACATTTTACACTCCTATGTATCCCTGCTCTGAAGCTAAACATCATAACGATTAAACTTTTTCAGCCTGATTCGATGCGCCCTCTCCAAAACCACAGCATGTTGCAGAGCTGTTGTACCCAGCGCTTCTGGGATCCATTTTTCCAAGAAGGAGCACGGTTCCTGACCTTCTGCACCCTCCGGTCGATTAACAAGTCTTAGATGATTCATTCGCGATCTGGTTTCCAAGTCCAAAAGCTTATCTTCCAGAGTTTTATTCTTTAACTCCGGCTTCTGTAGCTTAGCTTGCAGGCTAATTACCTCATCCTCTGTGTTTGATATCCGCAGCTCAGCCTCTGACACACGTTCGGTGCAGTCGCTTAATTCCCTCCTCATATTTTCTAAAGCCTCCACAACATCATCGAATCGTAACTAAAATTCTGTTTTCATGGAGCCGATAGCGGCGAATATTGCATCTGCTTTCTCTCCACCGAGTTCACCTACTGCGTGGCCTGCTCCTGCTGCCATGCCTTCCTTCGCTTTCTGTGTTTCACTGCGAGCTCCAAAGTCCGTTAATTTCGGCTGCTTTGACATTTTACACTCTTCTTCTTTGTTGCATTTACTGGGTCTCGGCATTATATTATATCAGCACTCACCGATTTTATTGCAGATAAGAGTGGTTTAGTAGGATTTAACAACAGTTAGCAGTGGAGCAGTGAGACGTGCGTCTTTCTACATGGCTGCCGTAACCTGGAAGTCGTTTTCAGTATTATAATTAGAACCTCCATGTTTCTCTGTGTGCCAAAGAGCTTCTTAATTCTATATTGTTTCCTGAGATGTTCACCCAGTTCATTCTGTCTCCTCTTTGGCAATATTTCACACAGACTTTCAGACTGCAGGATAACAGAGGAAGGATACGCTGCTCTGGCTGAAGCTCTGAAATCATCCCACCTGATAGAGCTGGATCTCAGAGGGAACGACCCTGGAGCATCAGGAGTGAAGCTGCTCACTGATTTACTCCAGGATCCACACTGTAAACTGGAGAAACTGAGGTGAACAATATGTACTGGGGTTAATTACTTCATTACAGAATCCACTTTAATACTTGAACAAAACACTAATTAAATATAATTGAACACAAAATAAAATATGAGATTGCTAATGATGTAATATTTTTGCCTTTGTAATTTTGTGCCTTTCTCTCACTGCAGGTTGTTGAAAAGTGATGAAGCAGTGAAGGCCTGTGATTTTCTGACTGAGGTTCTGGATAAAAACCCTTTATTGCAGAAAGAACTGGATCTGAGTGGAAAGATCTCTTCAGTGTCAGAAGTGAAGCAGCTCTCTGCCCTACTGGAGGATTCACACTGCACACCTGAGAAACTTACGTGTGTATTCTAATGTTCTTAACATTAAAGGTGGGGTATGAGATTTTGGAATAACGGTTCCCGCAAGCCATATTTTGAAAAGAAACACGCCCGCCCTCGCCATGCCCCCCGCGTCTCCGCCCCTCCCCCCCCTTATAAAGCCTGAGAAAATCCGGCTTTTTAATGGGTGTCTATTGCGTTACACACCAGTGGAGCTCGTTAGAGTGTAGAGAGCTTGGAAAAATAGCTCAAACTTTCTCATTTAAACTGTGTTTTCAGCCCCAATTTTCACTCCACACACATAATTTTCTCAAAAGTAGTAGCCACACTTGTCCTGATTCACACAATGTGTCTACCTACATGATAGGACTTGCAGTTTTTGAATGAGAAGCCTGAAAGTGAGGAGAGCACAGCCACCCAGCCCCATAGACTGCCATTATAAAACTTGGCAGAAAAGTCACTCGTTTTTAACTCGCTCTAGTGTCCTCATTTTTTACACTACAGACAAAAAAATTACATCAGTGTGTTCAGGAGAGCCTTCTGGCGCTCACTGTGAAAGAATTTTGTGAATATCTCCTTCCGTTTTCGTGTAAATCCCCGCTGTTTGGAGGAAGCGCACTGTGTGACACTCTGCTCGCTCGCTCTCACACACACACACACACACACACACACACACACACACACAGAAGGGCCGGGCTGCTCGCGGGCTTCAGTCTGATTGACATGTCAGTATCCAATTATTTTGAGGTGGTACCTCGATATGATTGGATGGCGTTTTTCCTTTATTTTACACTGTAGACTGGATTAAAATATTTTGTTTTGGGGTCAAACCTTCTATTGTCCTGCTTGCAACATGGGTGTGAGGAGCTTTTCAAGCAATATGGTAAAAAATACTCCTGAAAAAAATCTCATACCCCACCTTTAATTCTTAATGTTATTAAGCTCCTGAAACTAGAAAGGAACAGAAGAGTAGAAATGATCAACAAGTTTGAGATTTTCAGTGAAATCACTTGATTTAACCACTGAGACATAACAGACAAGACAAATTAAAAGAGGAATAAATGAATAGAATGATGTTAAAAATAACCTCTAATGACCCCTTATGACCCAGATGAACCCAGAATATGGACTTCAGTGCACATGAAAATAAAATGACTTGTGTTTTCCATAATATCTGCACAATGAAGTATTAAGATTGAGTATAAAGATCTGTCTACATCATATTTCATATCTAGGCTGAATAAAAGTAATCTGACTGTGGAGAGCTGTTCAGCTTTAGCCAGCGTTCTCAAATTAAAGTCCTGCAGTGTGAGAGAGCTGGACCTGAGCAACAACAGTCTGCAGGATCCAGGAGTCACTCAGCTTTCTGCTGGACTGAAGAATCCACAGTCTCCACTCAGAACACTGAGGTGAAGGAACATCTGAAATGATGTCTAATCCTTCAGTGAAACATCAGTTCAGTATTTTAAGCTCTGAGTTTAAATGACTGCAGAATTATGTGTCATTAAAAAAGCAGTACAGGTTCTACGGACTTTAATGCTG
Organism: Neoarius graeffei; assembly: GCF_027579695.1. Taxonomy (NCBI): domain Eukaryota; kingdom Metazoa; phylum Chordata; class Actinopteri; order Siluriformes; family Ariidae; genus Neoarius; species Neoarius graeffei. The sequence continues at coordinate 104,097,508 of NC_083574.1, read as the reverse complement.
TTAATACATTTCTGAGTCTCCATATTCTCTGTGTCCAAGTCTGGCAAAGAGATCAGGAAAAAAAAAAACCCTCACTAAACTAGAACTTGAACATAATATAATAAACAGCTTGCTTTGATTTAAAAATAAATATTATTCGATTTATTATTTTTAACTAAAAGGTGTTTAATTGTGTAAAAGTTCTATTCCAATGTAAATGTCATATTGCTGTAATTCTAAGGTAACTGTTAAAGAAAAGAATGAAAATATTGCGTTCTTATTGAACAAATGAGATGCGATCTGTTCATTGTGCTCCTTCTTTCCTTCTGCAGACTGTGTAACTGCAGTGTAGCAGCTGAAGGCTGTGCTGCTTTGGCTGCAGCTCTGGAAGAAAATCCCTCACAGCTCAGAGAGCTGGATCTGAGCGGGAATAAAGCAGGAGACTCAGGAATAAAGCACATCTCGAACCTCCTACAGAATTCACACTGCCTCCTGGAAACACTCAAGTATGCCAATGTCATTTCTTAAAAACATGACAAAGTGTCATGAAATGCTTTTATCCTTCAACACTATTTCTTTTACTTTTGAAGTCGTGCTCAGTCAAGCACTGAATTATTATAATATCAGTTTTTAATGACAACCCAGTAATTTGTACATGATCCATTCAGTGACCATCTAGAGTTAATAAATTAACAAGAAAAAAGATTAAATTCTCAATTTGTATCCAATATCACATCTTCATTAATTTATTTTGGACATAAAATCAGAGAGTTGTGTGTTTTTGTGTAGACTTTCAGACTGCAGTATAACAGAGGAAGGATACACTGCTCTGGCTGAAGCTCTGAGACTAAACCCATCATCACACCTGAGAGAGCTGGATCTCAGAGGGAACGACCCTGGAGCATCAGGAGTCCAACAACTTACTGACTGCAAAACTAACAAACTGACACTCAGGTGATTCTTCTAGAAGTAAACATCTCAATAAATAAGTAAATTACTGTGAAAAGAACTTTTTTCTTCAAATCTCTCCATTTGTTTGCAGACTAAAAGCTATAAAAGAATTTTAAATGTTAAAGTTGATGATGATGATAAGCCCTTTATTGTCACTAGTCACATGTACTAGCGAAATTAGCCGGTAAATGTTAAAGTTTGCTGTATCCATATTGTCGCGAAAATTTAAGACCCTGTTGGTGAGTTTTTGTCATGTCACCAGTGGAATCGGTGTCGAACTACAGTTCCCAGAACACAACACGGCCTACAAACATGGCCGCCGAGAACTACAACACACAGCCATCACAGCCTCTCTCACATTCACGTTCCCCTGATTACTGATCACACACACCTGCTTCCAATCACAGTCACATTCACCCACAGTATATCAGGACTTTCACACCACACTCATCTCATCTCATTATCTGTAGCCGCTTTATCCTTCTAGAGGGTCGCAGGCGAGCTGGAGCCTATCCCAGCTGACTACGGGCGAAAGGCGGGGTACACCCTGGACAAGTCGCCAGGTCATCACAGGGCTGACACATAGACACAGACAACCATTCACACTCACATTCACACCTACGCTCAATTTAGAGTCACCAGTTAACCTAACCTGCATGTCTTTGGACTGTGGGGGAAACCGGAGCACCCGGAGGAAACCCACGCGGACACGGGGAGAACATGCAAACTCCACACAGAAAGGCCCTCGCCGGCCACGGGGCTCGAACCCAGGACCTTCTTGCTGTGAGGCGACAGCGCTAACCACTACACCACCGTGCCGCCCACACCACACTCACTTCACCAAAACACTCTGTGTTTCTATACCAGTCTATAGCAAGCCTTTGGGGTATTGATCAGCTCTCTGGGTTTGATCCCGTTTCTGGGTTTCTCGCCTTGCTCTTGACTGAACTAGTTTATGTTGTTTGTTCTTGACCCTTCCCTGGAGTTTGAGCCTGCGTTTGAATTTTGTTTGCAGCCTTCAATAAAGCTCATTCTACCTGCACCTGCCTCCGTATCTGCTGCCCCACAGTTTTAAACAACCCAGTGTTCGGAATCAGCCAGATCTGTCGGCTGTTATATTTTAGTTGGCAGAAATGGAATTAATAGCAGGTTAATAATAAATTTGTGCACCACTGTGGGTTACAGCAATATAATACTTACCTGCCTGCAGACATTAAAATAAAATGTAATACACTGATATTGATGAACCTTGTTTCATACAAAATAAGCCGTAGTCTATTAGCAGTCAGCACCATCGACTTTCTGTAAGACTTTTTATGTATTTTATTTTATTGGTAGCATCACGGGTATGGTGAGAATTACTTTTGTTTTCCTTCTGATTGGAAACCTCAAAATAAATCTCATTTCAACCATAAACAAGATCCTCAACAAACAGGAACATGTCCATGTGATTTTAGTGAAACAGCGATTGGTTTTAAATCCCACCAAAGTATCTCAGTGACGGTTTTCACTTCCTCTTCCCTGATCATGCATATCCTGACTTCAAATGTGAGTTTTCCTCAGAGATAAAACATTCTTCCTTTCTGTCTCTGCAGGTTGTTGAAAAGTGCTGCTGCACAGGAAGGCTATGATTTCCTTTCTGGGGTTCTGGGTGAGAACCCGTTACTGCAGAGAGAACTCAATGTGAGTGAGAAAATAAACGGAGACTCCGAGGTGAAGCAGCTCTCTGCTCTACTGGAGGATTCACACTGCAGACCAGAGATACTCAAGTTCGTTTTTATCAGTTATTCCCTTCACATTTAGATTAAAACAGTGGAGTGCATTCCTTTTGGAATCTAATAACTGTGTTGAATGTTTAACTGTGTATAACCTGTATTTTACATTAAAAATAACAGGTACAATTTGAAACCAAAGACTTCTCTTCCTTGTTGTCTCTCTGTATCCAGGGTAAATAAGAGCAGGATGGGAAATGAAGGCTGTGCTGCTCTGGCATCAGCTCTGTGTTTAAACCCGTCACACCTGAGAGAGCTGGAGCTGAGTGGGAATCCACTGGGAGGATCAGGAATGAAGGAGCTCTGGGATGTGCTGAAAAACCAACAATTCAAACTGCAAAAACTGGGGTAATGTTATTCATTCAAATAAAATCAACAATGTCAGAAAGAGCTGAGGGCCTTAAGAAGAATTTAAGAAGACTTTCTGTCAAGATAGGATTATTATTATTATTATTATTATTATTATTATTATTAATCTCCTGCAACCAGCAGCTGGATTAAGGTTTATTCTGAAACTATAATTATTACTAAAAGTAACAGAAAACCTTCTAGAAATGTTAAACACTGGTCACAAACCACCAGTTAATCTGCAGATAATAAAATCCTCCAGGTTGAAGAAGTTACAGTAACAGAGTAATGTACAGTACGGACCTGTCAGATTATTTCATAACTGCAGCGAGAACTGCACTTACCACCGTCAAGAATTCTTAAACACACAAGACACACAGTGAGATATCGTCATACGATACCCAGACATGATCAGAGCAACAAGCAGAGACAGATCCAGAAGAGCAGAACAGGAGCCTGATAGGAAGCTTCACACTCTTTAAGTAAAGTCAGTTAAGATGAGGAAGGAAAAGCACAATGAAATTAATCTGCTCCCCCTGCAGGTTGTGTCAGTGCCGTCTCTCTGAGGAAGATTGTGGTGCTGTTGTATCAGCTCTGAGAACAAACCCCTCACACCTCAAGGAGCTGGACCTGAGTGAGAACACAATTGGAGACTCAGGAGTGAAGGAGCTCTCTGATCTACTGCACAACTCAGACTGCACTCTGGAGAAACTGAAGTAAATTATTTTTAGTCTGAGAAAAGTAAAAATGTTGAAAAAATGAAGAATAAAAAATGAGAAAAATAACTCATAAATTTTGAATTTTGTTGACAAACTGATTAAATGGCATCATTTTACTCTGTGAATAAGGGAAATAAATTATTAAGAGTTCATTGAAATCATTTAGTTATAAAAAGGGAACCCCTGTAGTATAACGCGCTTCATTATTTATTTTATGTTAATTAATGTAAGTAAATGAATCTCATGTGAAATGTGGCAGAACCTGTGCTTCCCTTAAATAATGGTGATAAATGTTGGCTACTGCACTGAAATTACTCTGAATTTCAAACCCCTCAGAGATATTATAGTGCCACTGTCATGTCATTGTCTCACCATGGAACGTCCTTTATTATGGTTTACTTCCAGACTCAGTAAATGTCATCTCACCCAAACACAATGTGGTGTCCTGGCTAAAGCTCTGGAATCGAACTCCTCATCACATCTGAAAGAGCTGGATCTCAGAGGGAACGACAGTGTGTCAATTTGGAATGTTTTTAGTTATTTTTTTGGGAATTCAGAATCTAAATTGATTGTGAGGTAAGTTTCTGATTTACGTACATGTTATTTTTTTTATAACACTGTAAATATTTTGTACTTTGATATTTTATTTTATGCCCCACCCACTAAGTGATGAAGGCGTGGTGTTTTCAGGTTTTGTGTCCATCCAAGATTCTCACTGGTTTGATATCTCGAGTGTGAGCGGTTGAATGTTTGTATTATTTATATGGTTTTATCATCAGAACCAGCAGATGAACTGATTAGATTCTGGAATTGATCCAAACAGGGTCAAGGTTAAGTTTGAAGTAGTCGGGTATTTCTGGCAAAACAATTAGTAAGATGATGAACTCGACTTGCTGTTTTTTTTTTTTTTTCAATAAACTGACGTTATTTCTGGGAAAACCCTTCATCTAGTAATTTTTAATTTTCAAATAAATAAAGCTCTTAAAACTACAGTGTAACGAGACACTCAGGACAGAGAGGTAGAATGAAAGTGCAGAGTTTATTAGAAAACGGCAAAACACAACTGAACTCCATGAGTCAGGGAAGAGGTTCAAAATGACAAAACGTCCATCTGACTGTTCAACAAATCAAAAGGGTAAATACAATAACCAGAAACCAGAGCAAAACAAAGTCAAAACCAGGACACGTTCACAAAAAAGACAGCTCCGAGAAGCTTTTAAAAGACTGTAAGACTTTGTGAAGACACGAGATTAGAAAGTAACGTAAATAAAGTTATTTCCACATTGTTAATGCTGAGGCAATAAAATTCAGCTGCTGACCTCTGACCTTTTTTATCCAGACCGCCTCATATTTTTGCTCTGAAAGTGTGTGAAGTTTACACACATGAGACAGATCTTAAATCTCAACAGAGAACAAAAAATCCAGCCGCCATCATGCCTGAGCTGGTTCACATAATTTAGTCACAGGATCTTGTTGGGGAAAAGGTCCATGCTCAGAGCTCTGGGATCAGTATCGTAATGAAATGTGTTTTCTCTCAGAGGAATGTTGAGTCCTGAAGCAGAAAAGGCCTGTGATGATCTGACTGAACGTCTGGGTATAAACCCCTTACTGCACAGAGAACTGGATCTGAGTGAGAAAATATCCGGAGACTCAGGAGTGAAGGAGCTCTCGGTTCTACTGAAGGATCCACAGTGTAGAACTGAGAAACTCAGGTGTGTTACTGACTTCCTCACCTGGTATTTTTCTTTGTGTTCACATTAAATCTTTAAAGATATTAGTGTAGTGTGAACACTGTTTAGCACAATCAGTCCTGCTGCAGAATCTCCTGTGGTTCTGAGAGTGTGGGTGAACAGTCCACTGTACACGTTCTCACCACTCCGTTATAGCTCCGTTATTTCTGATACATTTCTGATACTCCATTATTTTTGATGGTTGATTGTGTGGGTTGTTTAAAGAGGTTTTTCTCAGCTGTGTTCTCTGTCTGCAGGCTGAGTAACTGCAGTATTACAGTGAGCGGCTGTACTGATCTGATATCAGCTCTTACTTCAAACCCTTCACACCTGACAGAGCTGGACCTGAGTGAGAACACACTGGGAAATCCAGGAGTGACTCGGATCTCTACTCTACTAAAGAGCTCATCCGGCAAATTCCAGACGCTTCGGTAAGTCATTTAATATTCTACATGACTAGATCAATGATGTATTTATTTCATTCTCAGTATATTTGTAGCGTGTAGGAACAGATTAATCAGCAACTCATTCAGGGCTGTGTTTCCCAATAACAACTCACTTTATTCAACAATCAGCAGCTGAACAAAGGACAACACATGTGAGCCTGTTTTGTGAGCGTTTCCCAAAAGCCTTCATTATCAGATCTTTAGATTTAATTTATAAAATAATTATATTTGCAGTGATGCAGTGACCGGAGTGATGGCATTTTGGACTGGACAGAAGAGTCCAAACTGTAAACTGCAGAAACTGAGGTGAGTTCATCTCTCCTATTGGGTCGACTTCACCAGAACGGTTGCTTATAAATCTCCCTTAAACCACAAGTGAACACTGAATGAAGTGTTTGGAGAAAAGAATTTCAGGTTAATGGCAATCTACAACTTACATGTTCAAATGATAGAACACACAATATTTCACTTTAGTTCTGAGATGAATCCATACGATCAAACACTGAAATAATGAGTGTATCAAAAGCTTTAATGATGCTGTATGTCATGATGAAATAATTGAAGTCATAATTGTACTAAATTAAAAAACAATTAAGTAGCTGCAGGATAACTAAGTGAAAATGTGGAATGTTTGGTAAGTGATGTGTGTACTTGTGAATCACTTTGGTGTGAATCCTATCAAAAAAGAAAGGTTAGATTTCATGGTTGTCAGTGGGTGCAGGCACTTAGAGACACAGTTGCAGGGTAGAGCGGGTGCATCGCAAACTGGTAACCAAATCCAAATTGTGAGACGAGAATCAGAGTCAGGTTCAGGCAAAGGATCAGCCGCTGTGTGAACAGAGTGTCAGAGGAATATAACTAGCTCAGAGTCCGAATGTAAACAAAAGCAGGATTAAAGTCAGCATAAGTAGCAAATGGCTTGGTGTGATCAGGTACAGGGACATAGAACAATACTTCGCACTGAGTGTTTGTGGTTACAGTCCTTAAGTAGAGTGCACTGATTGTGATGTGGAACAGATGTGGCGGTAATCAGAATTCGGGAGAGGGAGGGCACTGTGGCGCTTGGGCATTGTAGTCCCTGGTGGCCATATTTGAAGGCTGCCACAAACTCAGATTACTGGCGCTATTTGTGACAATGGTGTGATCTTCATGATTAAATAACAAAAGGCTTTTGTTCTCTTAGACTTTCAGACTGCAGGATAACAGAGGAAGGATACGCTGCTCTGGCTGAAGCTCTGAAATCATCCCACCTGATAGAGCTGGATCTCAGAGGGAACGACCCTGGAGCATCAGGAGTGAAGCTGCTCACTGATTTACTCCAGGATCCAGACTGTAAACTGGAGAAACTGAGGTGAACAATATGTACTGGGGTTAATTACTTCATTACAGAATCCATTTTAATACTCGAACAAAACACTAATTAAATATAATTGAACACAAAATAAAATATGAGATTGCTAATAATGTAATATTTTTGCCTTTGTAATTTTGTGCCTTTCTCTCACTGCAGGTTGTTGAAAAGTGATGAAGCAGTGAAGGCCTGTGATTTTCTGACTGAGGTTCTGGATAAAAACCCTTTATTGCAGAAAGAACTGGATCTGAGTGGAAAGATCTCTTCAGTGTCAGAAGTGAAGCAGCTCTCTGCCCTACTGGAGGATTCACACTGCAGACCTGAGAAACTTACGTGTGTATTCTAATGTTATTTTATAAATTGCTGTTTGCAGTTCTGATTATTATGCTTGAACTAAAATGAATCTGCCCTCTATCCTTAGGCTAAGGAAGAGTGGTGTTACAGAAGAAGGCTGTTCTGCTTTGACTTCATCTTTTCTATTCAATCCTGCACACATAAAAGAGTTGGATCTGAGTGGGAATAAAGTTGGAAACTCTGGAGTGCAGAGAGTTTGTGCTCTACTGAAACATCAGCCATGTAACCTGCAGATCCTGAGGTTGGTTTCAGGTTCCACAAACAAACACAGACATCTAGATCATATAATCCTTAAATGGCCTTGGCATTACATATTATATTGTATAGATGTTCATCAGACTATTATAAAAATGCCATCAAATGTTCTCTCTTTAGACTTTCAGACTGCAGGATAACAGAGGAAGGATACGCTGCTCTGGCTGAAGCTCTGAAATCATCCCACCTGATAGAGCTGGATCTCAGAGGGAACGACCCTGGAGCATCAGGAGTGAAGCTGCTCACTGATTTACTCCAGGATCCACACTGTAAACTAACAACACTGAGGTGAGCAAATTATAAATAACAGGAATGTTGGAAAGGGAAATGTTCAGTGTTTAAATATTTAAAGGAAACAACCAAAAATGATTATTTTTATTAAGGTCCCTGAAAATTTGTTTTTCTAACAAACAGATTTTATAACAGTATAAGCATGTATTCTTCTATTTAAAAAAAAAATTGAAACTTTTTTTTTTTTATAATGCAGTGTCCTGATATGGCGAAAGATATTTTTAAAGATAAAGATTTAAAAATAATCTGTTTTTGATGAGTCCCGAATGCTACAGCGAGGCATATTTAAGATAATGCAGTTGATGTTGATCAGTGTTCGAGTAAACTTTTCCTCTCACAGACTGTTGAAAAGTCCTGAAGCAGAAGAAGCCTGTGGTCGTCTGACTAAAGTTTTAGAGACAAACCCCTTATTGCAGACGCATCTGAACCTGAGGGGGAAAATAAAAGGAGACTCCGAAGTGAAGCAGCTCTCTGCTCTACTGAAGGATCCACACTGCAGAGCTGAGACACTCACGTGTGTACACATTATTATTATTATTATTATTATTATTATTATTATTATTATTAATCTATTGAAACATGCATTAAGAACGACATATCAAAAATAAAACCTTGAAGTTTAATTCCCTGAACGTTGATTATTTTCCATGCATTGTGTGGTTGAACTCATTGTAAAAGTGGTGGACCTTTTTCTTTTTAGACTGACTGAATGTAATCTGATGATGGAAAGCTGTAAAGCTCTGGCTGAAGTTCTCAGTTCACACCATTTTCTAACTGAGTTGGACTTGAGTAAGAACGGCCTACAGAATTCAGGTGTCCAGCAATTATCTGAAGGACTGAAGAACCAAAGCTGTATTCTGAAGATATTAAGGTACAGTAATATCTCACTATATAAGCAGTGCAATAGTATTACTGGTAGTACTAATAAAATAATATAAAATCAATGTCATAAAAATAATTTAATAAAGCCTAATAATGATTTATTATGTGGATGCTACACATTGTTTTTGTTCCTGCTTTTGTAGCTTAAGAGCTCAAGTTTCCAAACCTGTCATTGCTTAACTCTTGAATATTTTCTATCGTGAATATTCTCATTAAAAATCGTATAAGCTCTACTTTCCAAAGAAATGGATCTGGTTAAGATCTGTTCAGTACTTTGGGAGTAACGGCAGGTTGAAGTCGGTACAACAGAGTAAAAACTCTGCTCACAGGACGTCGGGAAACTGCCGGTGCTTTTCTTTCTGAGTCACGGGAAAGCGGTCAGGCTCTCTCTCTCTCTCTCTCTCTCTCTCCTGATCGGTTTCCCGCTGGATTACTCGTCAATATCAGTCAGATCACTTTTATAGGGATGTTCTCTCACTGGTTCTGATGAAGGATTCAGCAAAATTTTCCCTCTGCTAGTTTTGATGTTCTGATTCACGGGAGACTTTGAAGTGAGTTTTCACAGCTTTACCCACTTATTTTTTCAAATCAAACTGATTCCTGTAAATAAATAACTATTATAGAATATGACTGTAGTTGTGTTGATGAAAAATATTGAGATCTTAGTGGTCGGAATGAGATTTTAAAAACTGGAAGTCAGAAACGCGAGTGTCGAGTTCAGTTCATGTGAATTGTTTATTGGATGTGGATCAGACAGTTTTTTCGAGGTTCGCCTTGAAAGCTGTGAATATTATCATTTATATTCTTTAAAATAAACACCAGTCGGCCCTGCTTATGAGCCCCACAGGGCACAAAGCAGGGATTAGAAATAATCTTTTTTCGCTGAGTGTACTGATTTAACTTTTTAAGCTAATTAACATAATTAATGCTAATTAAATACTAATTTGCATGATTGGTTTTTACTAATTTTTCAAACTTTGTATTCAGCCTACAACCATCTATGTGCTGCTAATTTCCATGTAAACATCTTGGGAAAAAAGTTATTCAGAAAAAACATTTGATCTCATTGGTTAATAAGGCCCATTTCGGACCATGTGATCCTCATACAGAATATTACGGCAGTTTTCTAAAAATTAAACCGTTTTTTTAATCTTTGATTTGTAATATCTCGAGAACGGATAAACATTTTAATTATGTAATAAGTATGTTGTTCTGCGTTCACTTCTGAATTCAGTGAGAGCAGTTTCAAGCAATTTGGAATGAATTTGAATTTTTAGCTGATATGCCTACTTATAACCCAATTTGGATCCTAATACATACTGCCCTGCCAAAAAAAAGTTGCACACACTAATATTTGGTTTTCAGTGGGGTTCAGGTGTGGAGATTGGGCTGGCCATAACAGGGTCTTGATCTTGTGGTTCTCCATCCACACCTTGATTGACCTGGCTGTGTGGCATGGAGCATTGTCGTGCTGAAGACCCAATCCTCAGTGTTAGGGAACATGGTCAGAGCAGAAGGAAGCAAGTTTTCTTCCAGGATGACCTTGTACATGGCTTGATGGCTCATACAGTGGTGCTTGAAAGTTTGTGAACCCTTTAGAATTTTCTATATTTCTGCATAAATATGACCTAAAACAACATCAGATTTTCACACAAGTCCTAAAAGTAGATGAAGAGAACCCAGTTAAACAAATGAGACAAAAAATATTATACTTGGCCATTAATTTATTGAGGAAAATGATCCAATATTACATATCTGTGAGTGGCAAAAGTATGTGAACCTTTGCTTTCAGTCTCTGGTGTGACCCCCTTGCGCAGCAATAACTAGTCTGGCTAACGCGACTGCAAAGCTCTACGAGCTATTGGTCTGGCCAAGATATTAAGCCCAACCGTTTCCCAGAGCCCGTGGTTGACCCGCCTCCCTGAAATGCCTCAGTTTGTTACTGGTCGAAGCCAGAAAAGGCTGTGACAAAGCTTAAACCAATCACATCACTCTTTCCTCTGACGTATGTGATGCGACGGGGCTAACTGGTAGATTAAACTCTTACCGAAGCCGGTCGGGAGCAAGGCGAAAACGTCCTTCCTTTCAATAAATACCTCCAGGGCTGCTCTTTGCTCCGTTTTCAATGAGAACTTGCTCCATGTTCGTAATGTTTCTAGTGAATGAAGCGCTTCCGGCATAGATTCTGTAAACAATCTATGGCTTCCGGTCGCAGTTCTACTACGTCACTGCCTTGAACACGTCTCTACCCAGGGCCGTTGGAGATGCTCAAAGTTGATTGGTTCCCGATTTTTCGGGAGCTTGGAAGAGCTGTAGATAGTTTGCCTGGCCAGACTAAGCTTGCAACAGGCCCTCATGTTGCGTCACGCTTAGGATGAGCGGGCCCAGGCTAAGCAATTACTGCAACTAAATGTTTCCGGTAACTGTTGATCAGTCCTGCACACCGGCTTGGAGGAATTTTAGCCCATTTCTCCATACAGAACAGCTTCAACTCTGGGATGTTGGTGGGTTTCCTCACATGAACTGCTCGCTTCAGGTCCTTCCACAACATTTCCATTGGATTAAGGTCAGGACTTTGACTTGGCCATTCCAAAACATTAACTTTATTCTTCTTTAACCATTCTTTGGTAGAACGACTTGTGTGCTTAGGGTCGTTGTCTTGCTGCATGACCCACCTTCTCTTGAGATTCACTTCATGGACAGATGTCCTGACATTTCCCTTTAGAATTTGCTGGTATAATTCAGAATTCATTGTTCCATCAATGATGGCAAGCCGTCCTGGCCCAGATGCAGCAAAACAGGCCCAAACCATGATACTACCACCACCATGTTTCACAGATGGGATAAGGTTCTTATGCTGGAATGTAGTGTTTTCCTTTCTCCAAACATAACACTTCTCATTTAAACCAAAAAGTTCTATTTTGGTCTCATCCATCCACAAAACATTTTTCCAATAGCCTTCTGGTGTGTCCGCATGATCTTTAACAAACTGCAGATGAGCCGCAATGTTATTTTTGGAGAGCAGTGGCTTTCTCCTTGCAACCCTGCCATGCACATCATTGTTGTTCAGTGTTCTCCTGATGGTGGACTCATGAACATTAGCCAATGTGAGAGAGGCGTTCAGTTGCTTAGAAGTTACCCTGGGGTCATTTGTGACCTCGCCGTCTATTACACACCTTGCTCTTGGAGTGATCTTTGCTGGTCGACCACTCCTGGGGAGGGTAACAATGATCTTGAATGTCCTCCATTTGTACACAATCTGTCTGACTGTGGATTGGTGGAGTCCAAACTATTTAGAGATGGTTTTGTAACCTTTTCCAGCCTGATGAGCATCAACAACACTTTTTCTGAGGTCCTCAGAAATCTCCTTTGTTTGTGCCATGATACACTTCCACAATCATGTTGTGAAGATCAGACTTTGATAGATCCCTGTTCTTTAAATAAAACAGGGTGCCCACTCACACCTGATTGTCATCCCATTGATTGAAAACACCTGACTCTAATTTCACCTTCAAATTAACTGCTAATCCTCGAGGTTTACATACTTTTGCCACTCACAGATATATAATATTGGATCATTTTCCTCAATAAATAAATGACCAAGTATAATATTTTTGTCTCATTTGTTTAACTGGGTTCTCTTTATCTACTTTTAGGACTTGTGTGAAAATCTGATGATGTTTTAGGTCATATTTATGCAGAAATATAGAAAATTCTAAAGGGTTCACAAACTTTCAAGCACCACTGTACTGTATGTCCTTCACAAACAAAAATTTGCCCCATTCCAGCCTTGCTGAAGCACCTCCAGATCATCACCGATCCTCCACCCAATTTCACAATGGGTGTGAGACACTGTGGCTTGTAGGCCTCTCCAGGTCCCCATCTAACCATTAGATAACCAGGTGATGGGAAAAGCTGAAAATTGGACTCATCAGAGAAGGGCTGACTCCAGTCCTCTACGGTCTAATCCTTATGGTCTTTAGCAAACTTCAGCCTGGCTTTTCTTTGCTTCTTATTGATGCAGGGTTCGAAGTAGACCAAAATATCAGCATAGTGGCACCAGTTATAACAGCCAGGGGAAAGTTCCTCATGGGTTCTACATGCTCAGAGATGCATTCTAGTGCATTTCCTGGCAATTGCAGGCCTCCCTGAAAGTCACTCTTTTTTGGTAATATTAATGAGAGGGTTTTTTTTTCCCCAAAGTTGTTGTGATTTGTTTATGATTGAAGACTTATGATAATTAATATTCATCTACTGTATATTGGTGACCTATTTATGGAATAAGAATAAAACAACCAGTTGAGGTTTGATGTTTTCAGTTTTTTAAATATTATATAATTAGAAACGCCATGTTTCTCAGTGTGCCAAAGAGCTTCTTAACTCTATATTGCTTCCTTTGATGTTCATCCATTTTATTCTGTCTCCTCTATGCCAATATTTTACACAGACTTTCAGACTGCAGGATAACAGAGGAAGGATACGCTGCTCTGGCTGAAGCTCTGAAATCATCCCACCTGATAGAGCTGGATCTCAGAGGGAACGACCCTGGAGCATCAGGAGTGAAGCTGCTCACTGATTTACTCCAGGATCCAGACTGTAAACTGGAGAAACTGAGGTGAACAATATGTACTGGGGTTAATTACTTCATTACAGAATCCACTTTAATACTCGAACAAAACACTAATTAAATATAATTGAACACAAAATAAAATATGAGATTGCTAATAATGTAATATTTTTGCCTTTGTAATTTTGTGCCTTTCTCTCACTGCAGGTTGTTGAAAAGTGATGAAGCAGTGAAGGCCTGTGATTTTCTGACTGAGGTTCTGGATAAAAACCCTTTATTGCAGAAAGAACTGGATCTGAGTGGAAAGATCTCTTCAGTGTCAGAAGTGAAGCAGCTCGCTGCCCTACTGGAGGATTCACACTGCAGACCTGAGAAACTTACGTGTGTATTCTAATGTTATTTTATAAATTGCTGTTTGCAGTTCTGATTATTATGCTTGAACTAAAATGAATCTGCCCTCTATCCTTAGGCTAAGGAAGAGTGGTGTTACAGAAGAAGGCTGTTCTGCTTTGACTTCATCTTTTCTATTCAATCCTGCACACATAAAAGAGTTGGATCTGAGTGAGAATAAAGTTGGAAACTCTGGAGTGCAGAGAGTTTGTGCTCTACTGAAACATCAGCCATGTAACCTGCAGATCCTGAGGTTGGTTTCAGGTTCCACAAACAAACACATACATCTAGATCATATAATCCTTAAATGGCCTTGGCATTACATATTATATTGTATGGATGTTCATCAGACTATTATAAAAATGCCATCAAATGTTCTCTCTTTAGACTTTCAGACTGCAGGATAACAGAGGAAGGATACGCTGCTCTGGCTGAAGCTCTGAAATCATCCCACCTGATAGAGCTGGATCTCAGAGGGAACGATCCTGGAGCATCAGGAGTGAAGCTGCTCACTGATTTACTCCAGGATCCAGACTGTAAACTAACAACACTGAGGTGATTCTTCTATAAACTAACACAATTATATAAATTTTAAACAGAAAGTAATGCTGTAAAAAGAACTTTGATAGTTTCTTTGAAAAAAAAAACTGGATAAAGTTGATAATTGACTGTAATTTATGGTTTATTCGACTGGTCCTAATTTTTCCCAGTGTGTTACAGACATTGGGCACTATCATTTAAATTTAAAGAGAAGTCATCAGGAAATAAGCAAAAGCAGCCACACTGTTCTGGTTAATGTGGGTCTATTATTCTGCAAACACCAAGTACAAAACATTTTACTTTCTGCAGTTTGTTGAAACGTCCTGCTGCACAAGAGGCCTGTACTTGGCTAAATTCAGTTTTAGATGAAAACCCTTTACTCCTAAAAGAGCTGGATCTGAGCATGAAGGAACCAGGAGACTCAGGGGTGAAGAAGCTCTCAGCTCTACTGGAAGACTCTCACTGTAAATTTCAGACAATTCGGTAAGTATTTTTATTTATGCATCACTGTCAGCTGAGTTTTACTCACAGAATGTTTTCTAGTGGGACCTGCCATTAAGGATGACCCAAGTATGCACAAATGTATTTTTAATTATATATTTTGTTTTGTTTTCTATAAGTGCTGACATAACATAATATATCCTGTGTTTCTCCAAAGAAACCTCATAGTCCTTCTAGAAACACCTGGGTTCTGTTCCATCACTGGAAAGTGTTAAGCTCCTGAAACTAGAAAGGAACAGAAGAGTAGAAATGATCAACAAGTTTGAGATTTTCAATGAAATCACTTGATTTAACCACTGAGACATAACAGACAAGACAAATTAAAAGAGGAATAAATGAATAAAATGATGTTAAAAATAACCTCTAATGACCCCTTATGACCCAGATGAACCCAGAATATGGACTTCAGTGCACATGAAAATAAAATGACTTGTGTTTTCCATAATATCTGCACAATGAAGTATTAAGATTGAGTATAAAGCTCTGTCTACATCATATTTCATATCTAGGCTGAATAAAAGTAATCTGACTGTGGAGAGCTGTTCAGCTTTAGCCAGCGTTCTCAAATTAAAGTCCTGCAGTGTGAGAGAGCTGGACCTGAGCAACAACAGTCTGCAGGATCCAGGAGTCACTCAGCTTTCTGCTGGACTGAAACACCAACACTGTAAACTGGAGATTCTGAGGTCAGTTCATTTCTCAGAGATAATCTCTGAGTTTAAATGGCTGCAGAATTATGTGTCATTAAAAAAGCAGTACATGTTCTACAGACTTTAATGCTGTTAATAAATTTCTGAGTCTCCATATTCTCTGTGTCCAAGTCTGGCAAAGAGATCGGGGGGGGAACCCTCACTAAACTAGAACACAATATAATAAACAGCTTGTTTTGATTAAAAAAATAGATTATTAGATTTATTATATTTAACTAAAAGGTGTTTAAGTGTGTAAAAGTTCTATTCCAATGTAAACGTCTAATTGCTGTAATTCTAAGGTAACTGTTAAAGAAAAGAATGAAAATATTGCGTTCTTATTGAACAAATGAGATGCGATCTGTTCATTGTGCTCCTTCTTTCCTTCTGCAGACTGTGTAACTGCAGATTATTATAATATCATTTTTTAATGACAGCCCAGTAATTTGTACATGATCCATTCAGTGACCATCTAGAGTTAATAAATTAACAAGAAAAAAAGATTAAATTCTCAATTTGTATCCAATATCACATCTTCATTAATTTATTTTGGACATAAAATCAGAGAGTTGTGTGTTTTTGTGTAGACTTTCAGACTGCAGTATAACAGAGGAAGGATACACTGCTCTGGCTGAAGCTCTGAGACTAAACCCATCATCACACCTGAGAGAGCTGGATCTCAGAGGGAACGACCCTGGAGCATCAGGAGTCCAACAACTTACTGACTGCAAAACTAACAAACTGACACTCAGGTGATTCTTCTACAAGTAAACATCTCAATAAATAAATTACTGTGAAAAGAACTTTTTTCTTCAAATCTCTCCATTTGTTTGCAGACTAAAAGCTATAAAAGAATTCTAAATGTTAAAGTTTGCTGTATCCATATTGTCCAGAAAATTTAAGACCCTGTTGGTGAGTTTTTGTCATGTCACCGGTGGAATCGCTGTCGAACTACAGTTCCCAGAACACAGCACGGCCTACAAACATGGCCGCCGACAACTACAACACACAGCCATCACAGACTCTCTCACATTCACGTTCCCCTGATTACTGATCACACACACCTGCTTCCAATCACAGTCACATTCACCCACAGTATATCAGGACTTTCACACCACACTCACTTCACCCAGTATACACTCTGTGTTTCTTTACCAGTCTATAGCAAGCCTTTGGGGTATTGATCAGCTCTCTGGGTTTGATCCTGTTTCTGGGTTTCTCGTCTTGCTCTTGACTGCACTAGTTTATGTTGTTTGTTCTTGACCCTTCCCTGGAGTTTGAGCCTGCGTTTGAATTTTGTTTGCAGCCTTCAATAAAGCTCATTCTACCTGCACCTGCCTCCGTATCTGCTGCCCCGCAGTTTTATACAACCCAGTGTTCGGAATCAGCCAGATCTGTCGGCTCTTATATTTTAGTTGGCAGAAATGGAATTAATAGCAGGTTAATAATAAATTTGTGCACCACTGTGGGTTACAGCAATATAATACTTACCTGCATGCAGACACTAAAATAAAATATAATACACTGATATTGATGAACCTTGTTTCATACAAAATAAGCCGTAGTCTATGAGCAGTCAGCACCATCGACTTTCTGTAAGACTTTTTATGTATTTTATTTTATTGGTAGCATCACGGGTATGGTGAGAATTACTTTTGTTTTCCTTCTGATTGGAAACCTCCAAATAAATCTCATTTCAACCATAAACAAGATCCTCAACAAACAGGAACATGTCCATGTGATTTTAGTGAAACAGCGATTGGTTTTAAATCCCACCAAAGTATCTCAGTGATGGTTTTCACTTCCTCTTCCCTGATCATGCATATCCTGACTTCGTGTGAACACAAAGTTGTGAGTTTTCCTCAGAGATAAAACATTCTTCCTTTCTGTCTCTGCAGGTTGTTGAAAAGTGCTGCTGCACAGGAAGGCTATAATTTCCTTTCTAGGGTTCTGGGTGAGAACCCGTTACTGCAGAGAGAACTCAATGTGAGTGAGAAAATAAACGGAGACTCCGAGGTGAAGCAGCTCTCTGCTCTACTGGAGGATTCACACTGCAGACCAGAGATACTCAAGTTCGTTTTTATCAGTTATTCCCTTCACATTTAGATTAAAACAGTGGAGTGCATTCCTTTTGGAATCTAATAACTGTGTTGAATGTTTAACTGTGTATAACCTGTATTTTACATTAAAAATAACAGGTACAATTTGAAACCAAAGACTTCTCTTCCTTGTTGTCTCTCTGTATCCAGGGTAAATAAGAGCAGGATGGGAAATGAAGGCTGTGCTGCTCTGGCATCAGCTCTGTGTTTAAACCCGTCACACCTGAGAGAGCTGGAGCTGAGTGGGAATCCACTGGGAGGATCAGGAATGAAGGAGCTCTGGGATGTGCTGAAAAATCAACAGTTCAAACTGCAAAAACTGGGGTAATGTTATTCATTCAAATAAAATCAACAATGTCAGAAAGAGCTGAGGGCTTTAAGAAGAATTTAAGAAGATTCTGGCGATATAGGATTGTTGTTATTATTATTATTATTATTATTATTATTATCTCATCTCATTATCTGTAGCCGCTTTATCCTGTTCTACAGGGTTGCAGGCGAGCTGGAGCCTATCTAGGGTGACCACCTGTCCCGCATAGCGCGTGCGCGTACAGCATTTGAAGCCGAATTTATGCGTCCCGCAAATTCAGAACGTGTCCCGCATAATCGATGCTTGCTGAGGGGGCTGTCGCTCTCCCCGGGCCACCCAGGCAGCCAAACGAATATTACTTGACATTTCAGCACACCGCCGTCACCACTATAGACTGTAGAACAAAACCACACACACCCCTCACAACTGACTGGTTGTTGTCAACTTTTTGTTGTTGCCATGACACCGCACTCACGTGCACAGACAGTGACGAGGGACGCAGGTGCAACGCATGCATTGCTTTCATATTAAAAAATGGAGAAAGGTACCGGGGAGATGGCAGGTGAGGCACTGCCACCTCCAGTTAAAAAGAGAAGGTGTATGTACAGGAAAGAGTGGGGAAATGAATATTTGTGGCTGAAAGGGGTTGAGCGGGATACCGAGAGGGCTTTTTGTGACCTTTGCAAAACATCTTTCTCAATCGGACATGCATGCATGGATCTTAGTTCCATGGCGGGGAATACGATGTGAAACGACACAGGCTCGCGGAGACTCACAAGAAACGTGTGCACCAGAAAGAAACATCTAAATCCTTCGATGCTTTCCTCCGAACTAAAAACGACTCTCTAGCTGACAAAGTGACTGCGGCAGAGGTGACGAGTGTGTATCACACTGTCCAACACGCAATATCATATCGGGCAGGAGATTGTGGCACAAAGCTGTGGTTGTGAGTTAAGAGACTTTTTTTCTACTGTTTCTGTTGTGCTGAGCCACTACAATTCCTGTTAATCCACTGAAAACTAAATGGAGACTTGTCACTATTCCTGCTGTACTGATGCACTGCAAAGCCTCAGACTCAATATTATATTATGATTGATTTAAAGTGAATAAATTGTAATGGAAAATAAATAAAATTGAGTAGCTTCAGTAAATCATAAGTGGAAGTGTGTCTGTCAAGTCATTGAATGGTCAAAATATTATGAATGTTTATTTTAAAAAAAAACACATTTGGTGGCCTGTTCATGACCATACATCACCAATAACAGCAGAATAGGGTATTATTGATATACCATGTAAGGTAGTATGTGCTAGAAATGGGTAAACCACTATCTGTGAGTCTTCCAGCGGCCAGCAAGGTGCAGTGTGGGTGGTGTCCCACATTGTCCCTCAAAAACATACCCCTTGTCCCCCATTGGGCTTATGAGCAGGTGGTCACCCTAATCCTACCCCAGCTGACTACGGGCGAAAGGCGGGGTACACCCTGGACAAGTCGCCAGGTCATCACAGGGCTGACACATAGACACAGACAACCATTCACACTCACATTCACACCTACGCTCAATTTAGAGCCACCAGTTAACCTAACCTGCATGTCTTTGGACTGTGGGGGAAACCGGAGCACCCGGAGGAAACCCACGCGGACACGGGGAGAACATGCAAACTCCACACAGAAAGGCCCTCGCCAGCCACGGGGCTCGAACCCAGAACCTTCTTGCTGTGAGGCGACAGCGCTAACCACTACACCACCGTGCCACCCTATTATTATTATTATTATTATTAATCTCCTGCAACCAGCAGCTGGATTAAGGTTTATACTGAAACTATAATTATTACTAAAAGTAACAGAAAACCTTCTAGAAATGTTAAACACTGGTCACAAACCTCCAGTTAATCTGCAGATAATAAAATCCTCCAGGTTGAAGAAGTTACAGTAACAGAGTAATGTACAGTACGGACCTGTCAGATTATTTCATGACTACAGCGAGAACTGCACTTACCACCGTCAAGAATTCTTAAACACACAAGACACACAGTGAGATATCGTCATACGATACCCAGACATGATCAGAGCAACAAGCAGAGACAGATCCAGAAGAGCAGAACAGGAGCCTGATAGGAAGCTTCACACTCTTTAAGTAAAGTCAGTTAAGATGAGGAAGGAAAAGCACAATGAAATTAATCTGCTCCCCCTGCAGGTTGTGTCAGTGCCGTCTCTCTGAGGAAGATTGTGGTGCTGTTGTATCAGCTCTGAGAACAAACCCCTCACACCTCAAGGAGCTGGACCTGAGTGAGAACACGATTGGAGACTCAGGAGTGAAGGAGCTCTCTGATCTACTGCACAACTCAAACTGCACTCTGGAGAAACTGAAGTAAATTATTTTTAGTCTGAGGAAAGTAAAAATGTTGAAAAAAGTGAAAAATAACTGTAATAGATTTAGAATTTATAATTGATAAATAAAACCCTTTTGAATTTTGTTGACAAAACTGATGAAGTGGCATCATTTTACTCTGTGAATAAGGGAAAGAAATTATTAAGAGTTCATCTAAATCATTTAGTTATAAAAAGGGAACCCCTGTAGTATAACACGCTTCATTATTTATTTTATGTTAATTAATGTAAGTAAATGAATCTCATGTGAAATGTGGCAGAACCTGTGCTTCCCTTAAATAATGGTGATAAATGTTGGCTACTGCACTGAAATTACTCTGAATTTCAAACCCCTCAGAGATATTATAGTGCCACTGTCATGTCATTGTCTCACCATGGAACGTCCTTTATTATGGTTTACTTCCAGACTCAGTAAATGTCGTCTCACCCAAAAACAATGTGGTGTCCTCGCTAAAGCTCTGGAATCGAACTCCTCATCACATCTGAAAGAGCTGGATCTCAGAGGGAACGACAGAGTGTCAATTTGGAATGTTTTTAGTTATTTTTTTGGGAATTCAGAATCTAAATTGACTGTGAGGTAAGTTTCTGATTTACATACATGTTATTTTTTTTATAACACTGTAAATATTTTGTACTTTGAGATTTTATTTTATGCCCCACCCACTAAGTGATGAAGGCGTGGTGTTTTCAGGTTTTGTGTCCGTCCAAGATTCTCATTGGTTTGATATCTCGAGTGTGAGCGGTTGAATGTTTGTATTATTTATACAGTTTTATCATCAGAACCAGCAGATGAACTGATTAGATTCTGGAAGTGATCCAAACAGGGTCAAGGTTAAGTTTGAAGTAGTCGGGTATTTCTGGCAAAACAATTAGTAAGATGATGAACTCGAATTGCTGTTTTTAGTTAGTTTGTTTTTTAACTGACGTTATTTCTGGGAAAACCCTTCATCTGGTAATTTTTAATTTTCAAATAAATAAAGCTCTTAAAACTGCAGTGTAACGAGACACTCAGGACAGAGCGGTAGAATGAAAGTGCAGAGTTTATTAGAACAGGGTTTCTCAAACTTGTTTGCTCTGGGTGGGGCCCAGTAATGTTAGGCCTTGGTACTGCAAGGCCCTGCGTAGGCCTACGCCTCTGTGCGCCCCCCTGAACCCCCCCCCCCCACACACACACACACACACACACACATCGTGTGCACCTCCATAGATAGATACATACATACATACATACAAACATAGTTTATTATTATTATTATTTTATTTTATTTTTTTTTGTTAGTAGGACTTGTTACAAGTAGCAGGCTTATACCAGCATAACAATATTTTGGCTAAATAAGACCTAACAGGAGTGCATTGGCAGAATTGTAGAAAATTGCCAAATGACCAGTAACTGTCCAAAGATATGCCATTATTATTATTATTATTATTAGTAGTAGTAGTAGTAGTAGTAGTAGGCCTATTATTATTATTATTATTATTATTATTATTATTAGGGCCCGAGCACCATTCGGTGCGAGACCCTATTGTTTTTCGCAGGTTTATTATTATTATTATTATTATTATTATTATTCTGCCATGTTTGGCCTTATATTTGAGGCATTTCCCATGCACGAAAACTCATGAAATTTGATACACACATCAGTCATTGTCACCGCTACTCAGCCACAGACTTTTGGCCCCGGGCATGGCCCAGGGACTTCATAGCGCCCCTTTTTCTATTTCCCATTGAAATGAATGGGTAGAACTTTGGAATGATGATAAGGCCATTTGGAGTGAAATTACACATGGTCATTTTTAATGTACTCCTCCTAGACAGTTCATCAAATTCATGTCAAACTTCACAAACATGATGCCAAGGTATTGCTGAAGTTAAATTGCTAAGGGATTTTTGATATGTTGTAATATGTTGAAATATTCTAACATATAATATGCCAAGATATTGCTGAATGTTGAACTTGATATCTTGTAATATGATTCTGATTCTGATACTCTTTAGCCGTTATGGGCCTGTCTGGTATAGCGCCACCAACTGGCCAAGGAAAGAATAGGGTTTTGAATATGTGTGTTTTGACACATGATGAATTTTAACATGCTCCTCCTAGAAGGTTCATGAGATTCATGTGAAATTTGTTAGACGTGATGCCAAGATGTCGCTGCTATTGTAATATGTTGAAATGGCCTTATGATTTTAATATCTTGCCCCATCAACAGGAAACATGTCAGAAAGCCACAGTGCATTGACTGTATGGTCAGACACTTCTTACTTCAGTAGATATTATGATTATGATGATAACCTGACGCCCAATGGGCCTGCCTGTTATAGCACCACCACCTGGCCAAGCAGGAAATGTGCCAGAAATTGTCAATGCCTTAACTGATTGATCTGACACTTTACAAAATATTGGATATCACGAGTCTGATGATATAACATATACAATTCTGTGCACACTCATACACACACTGTCATGCATACACACACTCTCTCACAAGTATGCACTCACATGCACACGCAACATCTATGAGCACACTCTCTTTCACACACACTCCCTCTGACAAACACACACACACACACACACACACACACACACACACACAATAATAGTGGAGCACCATACCTAAGAAAAAATGGTAAACCCATCGAGTCGATTTTTTTGTGGTTTGTCCGTGTACATGTACCACCAGTCATATACACCGCCTAGTGGCCAGTGTTAATAATTACCAGTCATACACACCATCTCGTGCCCAGTGTTAGTAATTACCAGTCATACACACACACCGGGGGCGGCACGGTGGTGTAGTGGTTAGCGCTGTCGCCTCACAGCAAGAAGGTCCGGGTTCGAGCCCCGTGGCCGGCGAGGGCCTTTCTGTGCGGAGTTTGCATGTTCTCCCCGTGTCCGCGTGGGTTTCCTCCGGGTGCTCCGGTTTCCCCCACAGTCCAAAGACATGCAGGTTAGGTTAACTGGTGACTCTAAATTGACCGTAGGTGTGAATGTGAGTGTGAATGGTTGTCTGTGTCTATGTGTCAGCCCTGTGATGACCTGGCGACTTGTCCAGGGTGTACCCCGCCTTTCGCCCGTAGTCAGCTGGGATAGGCTCCAGCTTGCCTGCGACCCTGTAGAACAGGATAAAGCGGCTAGAGAAGATGAGATGAGATGAGACACACACACCGCCTAGTGGCCAGTGTTAGTAATTACCAGTCATACACACCATCTCGTGCCCAGTGTTAGTAATTACCAGTCATACACACCGCCTAGTGGCCAGTGTTAGTAATTACCAGTCATACACACCGCCTAATGGCCAGGGTTAAGGCCAATTTATGCTGACAAACCAGTCCTCGCAGATGGCGTCGCAGATGGTGTCTGCGAAGGCCCCCCTTCGCTGATGCTCTGCACGCACCTCCCAAAAATTGTGACCACCGCAGACAGCTTCGCAGACAAGAGGGCTCTGATTGGTCCACTCTACATCCGCTGTACACGCACTTCCGCTTCCCTACTTTCCCGGTTTGTTTTGTTTTCACGACCGCCATTTTTAAAAACACGAGCGAAGATGGAGCAGCACGAAGAGTGGTTGATCGAGGAAGTGAGGAAGCACGTACATCTATACAACTCCAGTTCTAGTCATTATAAGTAGCCGGAAGATAAACACTCCAATAACCACACCCACCAACTACTCCTAGCGATTTTGCGACTTCGCGCCCCCTTGCGTTGTGATGGTGAATAACATCGCACACGCCTATTACTCCCTGCTCAACGACAAATTACAACTGTCTGCGAAAAGCTATCTGCGAAAGCCTTGTCGCAAGAGCATGCAGAGCCCCTTAGTAATTACCAGTCATACACACCGCCTAGTGGCCAGTGTTAGCAATTACCAGTCATACACACCGCTTAGTGGCCAGTGTTAGTAATTACCAGTCATACACACCGCCTAGTGGCCAGTGTTAGTAATTACCAGTCATACACACTGCCTAGTGGCCAGTGTTAGTAATTACCAGTCATACACACCGCCTAGTGGCCAGTGTAAGTAATTACCAGTCATACACACTGCCTAGTGGCCAGTGTTAGTAATTACCAGTCATACACACTGCCTAGTGGTCAGTGTTAGTAATTACCAGTCATACACACACCGCCTAGTGGTCAGTGTTAGTAATTACCAGTCATACACACACCGCTTAGTGGTCAGTGTTAGTAATTACCAGTCATACACACACCGCGGGGGGGGGGGGGGGCACGGTGGTGTAGTGGTTAGCGCTGTCACCTCACAGCAAGAGGGTCCGGGTTCGAGCCCCGTGGCTGATGAGGGCCTTTCTGTGCGGAGTTTGCATGTTCTCCCCGTGTCCGCGTGGGTTTCCTCCGGGTGCGCCGGTTTCCCCCACAGTCCAAAGACATGCAGGTTAGGTTAACTGGTGACTCTAAATTGACCGTAGGTGTGAATGTGAGTGTGAATGGTTGTCTGTGTTTATGTGTCAGCCCTGTGATGACCTGGCGACTTGTCCAGGGTGTACCCCTCCTTTCGCCCGTAGTCAGCTGGGATAGGCTCCAGCTTGCGTGCGACCCCGTAGAACAAGATAAAGCGGCTACAGATAATGAGACACACACCGCCTAGTGGCCAGTGTTAGTAATTACCAGTCATACACACCGCCTAGTGGCCAGTGCTAGTAATTACCAGTCATACACACCGCCTAGTGGCCAGTGCTAGCCAGTAAAGAAATAAAACAAAAGAGACTGGCTATGATATAAGAAAATTCTACAACCCAGAAACAGATGGGAGCTCCACTTTTAGGCAGTGCCAAAATCTGTATATTAGTGACCTGCCATCATTGTGCATTTTGTTGCAGACATATGAAAACTCTGCATGTATATACAGTACACACACACACACACACACACACACGGCAGACACAGGAAAGCTAAGATGACTTAAGATTACAGCGTGAGATAGAGATAAGGAGGATACACATATAGTTTTGTACATATATAAATGTAAATTTTCACACCACAGAAACACACACACACACTTAGTCTTTGTCTGAACTATCTCTCATCCGTCAAGCAGTCATGGCATTTGCAACATGCACATCACCTTTGAACGTTTGATGAATTTATGACATGTGACTGTTTTGGTGGGTGGCAGAATGTCCTGGGTTGCGGAACCACACGTGCGAGGGCCCATCAAGGCTGCTAGCGGCTTTAATTATTTATTATTATTATTGCTTAGGCCTAAACTATTATTAAACAAGGGAAACTAACAGAAGTGCTTTGGCTTTGAGATTATTGCCAAATTACATAAATATACTGATATGTAGGCCCAATAATTTGACTATTATAATAATAATAATAATAATAATTATCTCATCTCTCATCGAATTATCTGTAGCCGCTTTATCCTGTTCTACAGGGTCGCAGGCAAGCTGGAGCCTATCCCAGCTGACTACGGGCGAAAGGCGGGGTACACCCTGGACAAATCGCCAGGTCATCACAGGGCTGACACATAGACACAGACAACCATTTGCACTCACATTCACACCTACGGTCAATTTAGAGTCACCAGTTAACCTAACCTGCATGTCTTTGGACTGTGGGGGAAACCGGAGCACCCGGAGGAAACCCACGCAGACACGGGGAGAACATGCAAACTCCGCACAGAAAGGCCCTCGCCGGCCATGGGGCTCGAACCTGGACCTTCTTGCTGTGAGGCGACAGCGCTAACCACTACACCACCGTGCCGCCATAATAATAATAATAATTATTATTATTATTATTACTATTATTATTATTAATAACCTATTATTACCATTTGCGTAAGAACCATTCAACTAAGATTTTTTTTTTTTTTTTACTTTTGTGTTTTAGATTTTTTTTTTTAAACTACACCTTTGAACTTGAAGCACCGCCAAACAGTGCCTCAATAACATACACACACTTATAAAAAGGTCTACCAGAAACATGGGACCTCAAATCGAGAACCCTAAAGACCCACTGTAGCCCTAATACTGACTGATTACACAGTCCCAGTATGAAGAAGGGAGAACTGAACATAGGCTACGTGCTGACTTTTAACCTCAAATGACAGGCCCCATCACCCACAGAGATTTGGTAAAAGAAAAGTCAGCATTCTAATGCGAAGGATGTGCCTGCTTTCTCGCCACTAACAGGTCGAAACGAGGAAGACAGGGTGACAAGGCCACTCGGAGCGTGTTTTCTGAGTTGAGCCTGTTTCGGTATTTTGTCTTTGTGGCTGTCAAATGTGAAAATGCGGTCTCGCAGAGGTACAGTATGTTGAATGGAAAGGCATCAGTGTTTTCACTGCCATCTCACTCAGCTGGAGATATTCATCACAGCATGACAGCCAGAATTCAGACAGAGAAAGTCGACCAAATCTCGACTGCAGACCAGCATCGCACGAAAGCTCCAGAAGTTTATCCTGGACCACAGAGGCAGAGCACTCATTTCTGGGTTGGTGAACGGATTTCTTACCCATTGCTTTTCCGTGAGATGGGATTTTGAGGGGAAGTATGAATCAAAATGATGCAGTGTTTCGGTAAGGTGTTGCGCGATCACTGCCGGCACCCGCCCCAAACCCACACCTTCATCAGCCAGAGA
This sequence comes from Neoarius graeffei, assembly GCF_027579695.1. Taxonomy (NCBI): domain Eukaryota; kingdom Metazoa; phylum Chordata; class Actinopteri; order Siluriformes; family Ariidae; genus Neoarius; species Neoarius graeffei. The sequence goes on along the minus strand of NC_083574.1, from coordinate 104,070,349 downwards.
CGACAGACAGCCCAACATGTCAAACACACCTCTATTGACTCTGTTGGTCCAGACTGAGAGCTTCTTTTTGAAAGCCATGATTTTATCATTGGCTTTCTTTCTTTCTTTCTTTCTTTCTTTCTTTCTTTCTTTCTTTCTTTCTTTCTTTTATTAAGATTGCAAGACAATACAATACTCGTGAGGCACAGGCAGCTAATGCTGGTGTTGTGACCCACACACAAACTCATAGACATAACATTAATACACAGGATTCTCCAAAAACACTAGATAAGCATTAAATACAATCTAAAATATCTACAATAATCTAAAATATCTATCAGGCAGTCCAGTTCGACAGTCTCTGCTTGAACACACTTATGCTGCGGGCTTGTTTTACTGACTGGGGCAGTTCATTCCAAAGTTGGGACGCGTAAGGAATGAAGCTGGACTTGTATGTCTGGGTCCTACAGCGAGGTAAGTGGAGGTGCGTAGAGTTGCGAAGCTCTAAATGTGTGACTCTTTGCTCTCCTCGTGTGATGGGTGTCAGTGGTTGGAGGTGAGGGGGAACTAAGCCATTAACCAGTTTATACATGAGAACCATGGAGTGGAAGTGTCTTCTGGTTGATAGGCTGTCCCATCCGAGCTCCTGCATAATGACACTTGAGGGTGTACGTTTCGCGGCTCCGGTGACAAGGCAGGCAGCTTGGTAGTGGACACGCTCCAACATCTTACTGGATGAAGAAGCCAAGTCCCCTAGCAGTACAGAAGCGTATTCCAATTTTGGTTGAATCATTATGTTGTACGCCATCTCTAGTGCCTCCTGGGATAGCTTGCCTCAAAGTTTCCACAGGAATCCCAGAGTTCTCCTGTCCTTGTTGGATGTGGTCTGGATATGTTCAGTCCAACATAAGGTCTGGTGGATGGTGGTGCCCAGGTGGGTATAGAACAGCACTTGTTCGACTATCTGTCCTGCAATGTAAATAGGGGGGAGCTGTACTTTACTTCGAGAGGACTTGATGCACAGGACCTTGCATTTGTCCGGATGGAGCAGCAGGCCCCACTCAAAGAACCAAGTGGAAACAAGCTGAAGGTCAATGTTTGTTGTGTTGGCCACTTCTTGGGCTGTCGGTCCAGACTTGGATAGCGAAGTGTCGTCGGCGAAGCAGTTGATGTTGGAGGAACAAGGTAGGTCTTTTATATCGTTGATAAACACAAGGAATAGTAGCGGTCCCAAAATACTTCCTTGTGGTACACCTGCCTGTGTGCGCTCCCAAGAAGATGCTACACCATTAATCACAACTCGTTGCTGTCGGCCCGTGAGATAGTCTGCAAACCACTTGTTAAGGGATCCCTTGACTCCATAACGGGAGAGTTTATAGGTGAGACCATCATGCCACACGGTGTCAAATGCTCGATGAACGTCTAGAAATACAGCAGCAGTACAGGAAATGTTAGGATCATCAATGGACTTAGCCCATTCATCTACTAGCCATATAAGCTGCAGTACTGTTCCATCCCCTTTCTTGAAGCCTGACTGGTTGATGTTAATCAGGTTGTTGTTCATAAGGTTGTTGTTCATAAGGTAGGTGTAGAGATGATTATGAACAAGTCTCTCCAGGACCTTGGGAACTGTAGGAAGTAGGGCAATGGGCCTGTAGTTGGAGGGATCAGTGCGATCACCCTTCTTATACACTGGTGAAACATTGCACTGTTTCCACTCTGCTGGGAGCTGGCCTGTTGAGAGTGAAAAGTTAAACAGATCACACAGGGAGGTGCAGATGACTGGTGCTGCCTCCTTAAGCAATCTGTTGGATATCCCGTCAGGACCAGGAGCCTTGTTGGAATGAAGTCCTTGTAGGACACCTTGGACTTCCTCCACTGATACTACAATTATATTGAGTTCTTCGTTGGTAAACATAGGAAGTCTTCTGATACTGTCAGGGTGGGTAGCTTCCCTTGTGACATTGATGAAGATGGTGTTGAACAGTTCAGCCTTGTCCTTGTCCTTGGCCACCACTGAGCCATTAGCGGAGACTGCTGGGATACCAGTCTTACCCTTCCCGGTTGTTTGTTTGAGTACTGACCAGAACTGACGAGCACCTTCAGCGGATTTCAGTCTCTCGCTTATGGCGGCGTAGTATGCGGCCTCGGCTTGGCGAAGGTCTTTAGTCAGGCGGTTTTTGGCCTTAGTGTAGCTTTTCCAGTTTTCGTTTGATGGGGATGACTTAAAAGTGTTATACAGTTCAGTTCTGTGTCCGATTGCCTCCAATAGCTCAGAGGTGACCCAGGGCTTATGTGCAGCTGTAACCTTAATGTTCTTGTTGGGAATAGTGTTTTTAGCTACGTTTAGGAACTTAGCCTTCCAACCATTCCGCCTCTCATCTATGGAGCCATGCATACAGGAGTTCCAGTTTACCTTACTTAATTCAGTCCTAAATACATCAAAATTCGCACGATTACAGTACCATACCTGTTTCCTAGTAAAGTGCATAGTCGGAATAGACAAATTAAGTTTACAAGTTATGACAGCATGATCGGAATTTCCGACAGGTGCTAGGGTAGACATGCCATTTATCCTGGATGGGTCAGACAATATGATGTCAAGAGTACTTTGGCAAGTAGGAGTAGATCGGGTTGGCTTGTGTTGACACTGGTACAGGCCGTACCTCTCTATGATGTCTACGAGGTTAAGTGCATGATTATCTGTTGATGTATCACCCCAATCAGTGTGATGACAGTTGAAATCCCCAGTAATGACAATTGTACCTTTTTCTATAGCAGCTTTTGAAATGGAGGTTTCAAACTGGTCGTAGAAGCTGTCAAGGGCAGCTGGTGGTCTATAGATACATGAGACAAGAACTTTGTTGCCCACCACAGTGGTCTCAATCCATACATCTTCCCAGTTGGAATTGCAAGTTTCGAGGTCAACTCTACGTTTGCTGGGTAGAGTGTCACTAATGAGGATGGCAACGCCTCCTCCAGTTTTACCTTGTCTGTCCTTTCTGTATATTGTGCTATATCCTGGGATGTTGATGTCAATGGGGAGAATACTGTCATGTAGCCATGTTTCGGTAATACCCATTACAGAGATTTTGTTGGTACAGAGAATCACTTCAAGTTCTAAGATTTTATAATGACCAGAAGCCGTGTTAGGATTCAAGCTTCGGATATTAGTGCTACCAATTGTGAACATGACTGATTTAGAAAAAAAAGATAATGACGTAACATGAGTTTGTGGGCGTGGCTTGAAAAATGTCACACGCTTGGCCTTGGATCGACAGGTTTAGCATATTGAAATGGTCCAGGATGGCAGAAAGATAAGGTACCTTTATAAGCCAAGACTGATCTCGCAGGTGATCGGCAAGATTGGGCTGTTTATTTGTCAAGAATGCCTCAACCTCATGCCTCAACTCGTACACTCTGTTCACCACTTTACCCCGTGACAGCCAACGAACCTCAGAGTGCAAGAGCAGATGAACATGATCTGCACCTATCTCATCACACAGAGCTGTAAACAGACAGGAATTTGTCGGATTGGCCTTAATGAAGTTCACTATTTTGATCACTTGGTTTAAAACTTCATGAAGCTCCGTGGACAGGCGTTTAGAGGCAAGTGCCTCTCAATGAATAACACAGTGCATTGCCTGCACTGATGGTGAAACGGCTTTTACCCGAGCAACAACTCCGTTGTGCCTGACGGTCATAGCCGCTGCCCCATCTATGCAGACACTGACGCAACGCCCCCATATCAACCCATGCCCAGAGATGTACCCATCAAGCATATGGAATATTTCTCCAGCGGTTGTGGTCCCTGGAAGCACCTTACAAAACAAAAAATCCTCATGAAACCGGCCCTCATGAGCATATCTGATGTAGACCAGAAGCATAGCCAAGTTGGAGAGATCCATGGTCTCATCCAATCGAATGGCAAACCAGTCAGATGACTTCGCCCTTTCTAAAATTTGCATTTCGATGTCTGCCGCCATATCGTCAATTCGACGACAGACCGTGTCATTTGACAAAGGAATCTCTTTTACTTTGGCTGCAGCAGTCGGACCCAACACCTCACTACAAGCAGGAACAGTCGAAGGCATAATTAGCTTCTCCCCAATTGTGAAGGGTGCCTGACATTTGGAAATGTGGTGTGAAATCATGTATGATGCCTTTGTTAGCTTTTCATTCTCAGTCAAATTACTTTTCAACACTTTAGTTTGGGTGGCCAATTCATCACGTTTTCTTCTGAAAAAATCCTCTGATTTATCCTTGAGATGCAAATGTTTAGTTTCCAAATGCCGGCGTAATTTGGATGGCTTACAGTAGCTTCGTTGCTTAGCATGGTTTGGCAGATAACACAGATTGGTTTCGGGGGACAACTATCACTTGAAATAAAGCCGAATTGTATGTATGAAGGGTCGTAATTGCAAGTGAATGGGCGATATTTTTTTGCCTCTGGCTCATGTTGTGTATCTGCACTGTCAGATGGGCGCTTTCCAAAGAAAGAGTCAAGAGTAGCTTGCTTTGAACATGCCATGATATTGCTCTCATAAAGCGTGTGTGCGCGAATGACTGGACTTGGGACAGAATGAATGAATAAGTGCAAGTGTGCAACCTCGCGCGGGCGGGAACGCTTAACATTTTAGAATGGGGGGGCGGGACTTACACTACGTGGCACACAGTGACAAAAGCACTGAGAGCAGAGCCAGCCAATCGCTCTTCTGCATAATCTGATTGACAGTGACCAGTATGTTTTGGTGAATGATATGTTCTTTGCGGAAAGTTGTGGCCACTGAGGGGCATCGGTAAGAATGCACAATTGAAGATGTGGAAGATAAGGTTCTTGGGGATTTATTAATAAGAACTCAATAATGACATATTAATTAGTGTGTGGTGTGTGTGTGTGGTTGTTCTGAAAGGGAAATAGAAATGACATAGAGGAAAACAATTGCTCCTAAGCATAATGACATAAGAAATTAGCATCCATAGCTTTACAGAGAAATATGAATAGCCTGACCTACAGTGAGCTAAACACAAAATGCTCTACTACAAGTTATAAACACAGTAAGTCAAAACGGTACTGTTCCCCCCATAATCTACCAAATAATTACTACGAAAGTCCGTTTTACACATATATCAACAGCATAAGCATGAATATACACAATATCAAGACGTTAGATAAAACATTAAAGACTATAACCTCGCGGTTAACTCGCGCTAAATTCCGCGGTAGAAATTTACCTCCGCGAATTATATGAAGCCATGTTTAAACAGAATATCTGTCTTTATAAACAGCAAATAAGTAAGTGTACTTACATTTCTGAACGCACACAAGAAACCAATGGCATAAATCAAGGCACTAAGTAAACCTAGAAACACTGCTGACTCATCAGTCTAAAATGGCGACCTCACCCCAAACTTTTTCTGGAATATTAAAGTGGCAGGCGTCCTTCACATGCCTGCGCGGGAGGAGGTGCTCTCTGATTGGCTAATAATAATAATAATATTAATAGAATAGGTACTCTGGCACAGGTCAGCCCTTTGTAACAGCCGCCCCCAAATTTGTCCCATCAAATTTGTCACTTGCGGAAGGGCTGACAGGGTCCATGTCCTGAAGGTCAGGGAGGGCGATGAGGCGTGCCATGGGCCTGGTGTAGGTCTTCTCCTTCACCTGGATGACAGCAGTGCAGACTCGTCCGTCTATGCCTGGGATGACGCTGGTGACACGACCCACAGGCCACAGGGCCCTTGGCAGTTGGGGGTCCACCACCATCACAACAGTTCCTGGCTGCAGCTGCAGTGGGTCCTTGTGCCACTTGGACCTGGTCTGCAGTGACGGGAGGTAACGCTGGATGAAGTGGGTCCAGAACTGATCTGTTAACACCTGAACATGCTTCCAGCGGCGGCGGCTCAGCAGATCAGACTCTGTGTAGACTGCTTGGGGGAGTGAGGGATCCAGCCGCCCCATGAGGAGCAGATTGGGTGTCACGGGGTCCACATCAGCTACGTCTGTGGAAAAACAGCCTAGAGGCTTCGAATTCAATACCCCCTCCACTTCTATCAGCACTGTCCTAAGAACCTCTTCAGGGACAGGCTGAAGCTGAATAGTGGAGTATAGTGCTGCCTTGACGGATCTCACTTCCTGCTCCCAAACACCTCCAAAATGTGGAGCGCTGGGAGGACTGAACTGGAACTGGATCTGATACTTCATCAGGTTATCTTGAAGAGTGGCATGCATGGCTCTGAAGGCTTCTTGCAGCTCTCGAGCCCCACCACAGAAGTTTGTCCCCTGATCCAATAGGAGTTCTGCAGGCTTGCCTCTCCGTGCAATGAACCTGCGGAGGGCCATTAGGAAGGAGTCTGTGTCGAGGCTGGACAGGATGTCCAGGTGTACTGCCCGGGTTGTGAGGCACTTAAACAGGATACCCCACCTCTTTTCATGTCGGCGGCCCACCTTCACTGTAAAGGGGCCAAAGCAGTCCATTCCCATCGAGAAGAATGGGGGCTTCATCAGTCGCAGCCTTGCTGGTGGGAGGTCTGCCATTTTGGGCACAGAGGGCATAGCTCTCCACTGCTGGCAATCTGTGCAGGCATGCTGATGATGCTTGACAGCTTCACGGCCTTGTAGGATCCAGTATTTGCGACGCAGCTCTGCAAACAAGCACTCTGATCCAGGGTGGTGCAGTCTCCTGTCTGTGTCTTGAATGATGAGGTGGGTGACTTCATGCTGGGGGTCGAGGACCACTGGGTGGATGGCATCCAGGTCCAGCTGGTCACTGCAGCGAAGCCTCCCTCCGACTCGAATGAGACACACGGTGTCATCGTACTCTGGGGCTAGAGTACGTAGCCGACTGGTCATAGACACTGGCTTGCCGGCACATAGCAGGTCGAACTCCTCCGGGAAGCTCTCCTGCTGGGCTTGTCTCAGGACTTCTCGCTCCGCATCCCTGTAGTCCTCAGCCGAGACATTGGCCTGGTCAGTGGCCGCCTCATGGCGGGATCGCACAACAGTTTCGACCATGTCTTTGAAGGAGGAGAACTGAGCGGCCGGAGGCGATGAGCTCTGAGTAGTTGTGTTGAGGCAGCAGACTGTAGGGTTCCGCAGCTCAGCAGTGTCTTCCAGCTCTGCTGTGGCAGGTGTTGTAGGCCAGAAGTCAGCCGACTGCTGTAGGAAACCTGGGCCTTCACTCCATCTGTTGTTGCCGCTCAGCTCTAGCAGCATCTTGCCTCGCGTGATGTCATCAGCTGGGTTATTGAGCTAGAGCTAGCTCCTGCGGGTCGGCACTGGACTCATTGAGCCATAGCTCGCTGCTCTCCGACCTGGCTTCCCTTGGCAAGTGGCTGATCGAGTCAGGGACGTTACTAGCCCATTGACACAGCTCGAATCCTCCAGAAGCCAGCAGTGAGGTGATCTTGTCCACGAACTGTTGAGCTTCGTCCACAGAGGCAATACTCTGGAGGCAGTTATCCACATAGAATGACCTCTCTATGGCCACCCGAACATCATCGTCTTGCTGGCTGTGGTCAAGGACGTGCTTCTGCAGCGCGAAGGTAGCACAGCAGGGGCTACATGTTGTGCCGAAGGGCAAGACTTGCCAGACGTAGGTGTTTGGTGGTTTCTCTGTTTCCAGGTTGCGCCACAGAAAGCGAAGCAAGGGCTTGTCTTTGGGGAGTAGCCTCACCTGATGAAACATGCCCTTGATATCGCTGCTGACTGCAACGGCATGCTCTCGGAAGTGCAGTAGGATACCAATTAGGCTGGAGCTTAGAGTGGGCCCTGGCAGCAGCAGCTCGTTCAGGTTGTCTCCCTTGTACACGAATGAACAGTTAAAGACAATCCTGTTCTTGCCGTTGTGGGACACCATGTGGTGCGGGATGTACCACGATTCTGCTGCGCTCTTGAGGTCCTCTTCTGGCACCTTGACTGCGTAGCCGGCCGTCTCCAGCTTGGCGATCTCTGCACAGTATGCTGCTGCACGCTCTGTGTCTTTCAGTAGGCGCCTTTCTGTGCTGCGGAGGTTAGCCAGCACGGCCTCTTTGGGTGCATGCAGCTGTGGCATATTCTTCACCCGTAGGAGTGGAGCAGCGTATCGTTGGATACCATCTACATCGATGCGTGTGGTCTTCTCTTCCAACAGGTGGATAGCATCCTGATCCTGCCTGGAGCGGGTGACCAGCTTCTCACTCCTGTAGGGGAGAACATCCAACTGCCACAATCTCTCGACACTATGCAGGAGCTCAGCAGTGGGAGAGAAGGTTGACAGATGCATGCAGCTCTGTTCAGACGGCTGTGGCTTCCTCTGCAGAACTGGCCCTTGTAGTGTCCAGCCTAACCTCGTCTTCACTGCTGCTGGAGTTCCGGGTGGTCCCAGGCACACTGGTTCCACTGGAGTGACGAGGTGAGGGTGGTCAGACCCAATTAGAAGCAGCGGGTGCACTCCATCTAGAGCCTTGAACGGGATACCTCTCAGGTGCTTGTGCTTTCGTTGAAGAGCCTTCACCGGGTATGAATGCTCTGCCAGACTCAACTGCTCAGCTGTAAAGGCCTGCTGTATCTTGAAGGACTGCTTTGGCTGGTCCACTGGCGAGATGGAGAACGACACGGTAGTGCCATGTAGGACTCTGAGATCTTGGTGGACTGTCCTCAAGGCCAGGTCCTCGGGCTGGCCTGTGAGCTTAAGGCTGTGGGCAGCTGCTGGGAGTAGAATGGTCCTCTCTGAACCATCATCGAGAATGGCATATGTCTCCAGGGTGTGAGGGCCATTCCGCAGTAACACTCGACTCACTTTCAGGAGTACCTGATTGCAGCCTGACCGCCTGTCCAAGTACAAGACGTCATTGACACTGGGTGTGCTAACAAAGCAGGCTAGGTTCTTTGTCTCAGTTTCAGACTTGGCATTCACATCATGTAAGGCATGCAGATGTTTGCCTTTACACCTTTGGCACAGCATCTTCAGACGACACTGGGCGGCCTGGTGCAGTCTGCCACAACGCCAGCATCTTCTGTTGGTCTTGATCCACGCCGTCTTCTGTTCCACAGTGAGCAGCTTAAAGTTAGCACAGTGATCAAGGAAGTGCTGGTTGTTGTTGCAGTAGGGGCAATATGAGGTTTTCTCTGCCTGCTTGGCATTGGAGGGTGGCGTAGCTGCTACTGGGGCACTTTCAGGCTGATCCGTAGTGTGCAAAACGCTAGTGACTTTGGCACCCTTGCTGTCTTGGCGACGGTCAGTCCTAGACTTTGCCTTGCTCTTCTCATCATGGTCCCGAGGCTCACACATAGACTGCTGCATCTTCAACTCGTAATTGAGCCAGTCAGAGAAGTGCAGGAGGGTAGGTATGGTGACTCGCTGTGGGTACAGGAACCTCTTGAGCTCTGCCCTCATGTCCTGGGGCAACTTAGACAAGAGCCGGGATACGTGTGAGCCACAACAGAGTTCGGTCTGTCCACTCGTCCCAAGCTGATTCAGTAGGCCCACCAGTGATCTTACTTGGAGTGCGAACCTCTTGAAGCCTTTAGTGTCGCCATGTGCAACGCTCTGGGCGTCCATCAGGTCCACGATGTACCTGAGTGCCAGCTGGTGTGGCTATCCGTAGTGCTCTGTAAGGCTGGCCATTGTATCGGTGTAGGGCTGAGGGGAGTTGGTGTATGAATCGGCGATGAGCAGAGTGTCTTCATACTTTAGGTGATCGACCAGTATCTGGAACTTAAAGCACTCTGTTGCGCCCCTTGGCAGCAGATTCTCCAGTGCATCCTTCAGCCTCGCGAACTCCCTTGGATCTCCTTTGGTGAATGGAGGGATTTTTGCCTTGGGCCCACGATACACTCTCTCCCTCTGGGGGGGCAGATATTGGCTCACCAAACTCGGACGCTGATGGCGTGTATGGTAGACAATACTCTGGTGTTAGTACCCTGGGTACTGGCGGTGGAGGTTGAGGCAGCACTGGGCATGGCTGAACTGGGTGCAATGCCCTCAGGCGTGCTGTAAGCTCTTCCATTAAGTCCTTTACCGGAGAGGCTGGCTGCTCCGCTTCCTCTGCTACGGGAGGTGGAGGCAGTGGCCAGTCACCGTCATCTCCTGGAGGCAACATGGATGCACTGGGTTGAGCAGATGGTGGCAGTCCAAAGGACTGGGACCACTCCCTTTCCTGCTTAATAGGACGCAGTCGTGGATATGGTGCAGGCATATGAAGAGAAGGAGGAGGGTGTTAGGACTAGGACTGTTTTGGCCTCTAGAGGCCGCTGTTATTTCCTTTTCATGTCGTGTTTATTTTGGCCTCTAGAGGCCGCCACTGTTCCTGTGTTTTGTGTTTGTGTTAATTGCCTAATTATCTTCACCTGTGTCCTTAATTAGTTTGTCTATTTATACCCCTGAGCTCAGTCCTCTTGTCACGGAGTCTTTGTGCTGTTATGTTTATCTCCAGTTTCCTTTGTACTGTGTTTTTTGATCTTCTTAGCTTTTGAATTTTTGCACTTTGCTTTTCTTTTGGATTATACTCTTTGGTTTTTTTTTGTCTTTTGTTTTGCCCTGTATATAGTGTTTATAGTTTAAATAAACCTTTTGATTCTTTTTCTACTTCCGCCTCACGCCTCTGCATTTGAGTCATCCCCCTGGTGGCCTAGTGGGGGTTTGCTGGATTATCACACCAACGAACCAGGTTCGAATCCCAGCAAAACCCTAACAGAAAGACTCCGTCATGACCGACTCAGCAGAGGCTGCTTCAACTGTCTACCCGGCCAACCTTCAGGGAATTATGGCAGCTTTGACACGCTTTGGAGCGACCATGGACGCTCATGGACGTACGCTCACCAGCCAATGTGAGGCCCTCGCTCGCCACGAGGAACTGCTTCAGCAAATTGGGAAAACCCTGGCACAGCTGACATCTCTGCCTGCATCTCCTGATCCAGTTCCTGCTCCTGATCCAGCTCCCACTCCTGCTCCAGTGCCTCCTGCAATGCTGTCTTCTTCACCTCGCGAACCCAGCCTTCCTGCACCACAGAGGTATGACGGCAAGCACAGTGAGTGCCGAGAGTTCCTTACCCAGTGTCAACTCACCTTTGAGCTTCAGCCTACCACCTACACTACGGATCGCCGCAAGATTGCCTTTGTGATCACCTTATTAGCTGGTAAGGCGCGAGCCTGGGCTACTGCTATCTGGCAAAGACAGGGACCTGAGTGCTTTGATTTCCAGCTGTTTTCTGAAGAGATGCTTCGGGTCTTCGATCAGGCAGACATCAGTACCGACGCAGCCCGAAAGCTCATGTCCATCCAGCAAGGAGGAAGCGTCGCAGATTACGCCATCTCGTTCCGAACACTCGCAGCAGTAAGTGGATGGAACGAGACTGCCCTGGTGTCAGCCTTCCACCATGGTCTGTCTGACCCCATCAAGGACGGTCTGGCCTCTATTGGATGCCCAAGTGACCTCGAAACCCTCATCTCACATGCTATTCGTCTGGACAACAGGATGAGAGAACGCCACCAAGCCTTGAGCCCCCCCAGCCTCCCTACCTCTACCTGGAGACCATCTACCTCCTTCAGTGACTGTCCAGAACCCATGCAAGTGGGTCGTACTCGCCTCTCCGCATCTGAGAGGGGGCGCAGAAGGAGGGACAAGTGCTGCATCTACTGTGGCAAGCCTGGTCACTTCCGAGCATCATGTCCCGAACTCTTGGGAAAAGGACCGCCCCGTCCAGCCGAGGGAGGGTTGTGACGGGGCCTACCCTCTCTCCCGGACTCCCTGGCCAAGGAATCTACATCCCGGTCTCCATCTCCTGGGGTGAGTCTGTCCACTCTTGTCAAGCTTTGATAGACTCAGGGGCGGCTGGGAACTTTATGGATATTCACTTCGCCCAAAGCATCAATATTCCGACTGCACCTCTTGAAGTCCCACTGTCTGTGTCTGCCCTCGATGGCCAAGCGTTAGGTGATGGAAGAGTCACCCAAGTTACTTCTCCAGTTTTCCTCCAGTCTCAAGGTCACAAGGAAGAAATATCCCTGCACCTGATTCCTTCACCTGAGTTCCCAGTTATTCTAGGCCTTCCTTGGCTTACTCGCCACAACCCTCGCATAGACTGGGTAACAAGCCAGGTTGTGGAATGGGGCCCTGCATGCCATGCCTCTTGTCTGCTCTCTAGCTCTCCTGTGTCTCCTGCCGAGCCCCCTGATCTCACCGAGTTATCTCAAGTTCCCACAGAGTACTGGGATCTCAAGGAGGTATTCAGCAAGAGCAGGGCCGCCGTTCTTCCTCCGCACCGGGCCTACGACTGTGCCATCGACTTGCTCCCTGGGACTACCCCTCCTCGTGGCAGACTGTTTTCACTCTCTCAGCCAGAACGCAAGGCCATGGAGGAATACCTCAAAGATGCCCTGGTCTCTGGGTTTATTCGACCCTCCACTTCACCTGCTGGAGCCGGCTTCTTCTTTGTCGGCAAGAAGGATGGGGGGCTCCGACCATGTATTGATTACAGGGGCCTGAATAAGATCACTGTGCGCAACCGATATCCCCTTCCGCTGATGTCCACAGCTTTCGACCTGCTCCAAGGCGCCACCGTCTTCACCAAGTTGGACCTACGGAACGCATACCACCTCATCCGTATCCGACAGGGAGACGAGTGGAAGACTGCCTTTAACACCCCGTCTGGGCACTACGAATACCAGGTGATGCCCTTCGGACTCACCAACGCACCAGCTGTTTTTCAGGCCCTAATCAACGACGTCTTAAGGGACATGATTAACCTATACGTTTTTGTCTACCTCGACGACATCCTTATCTTTTCCAAGACCGTGCAGGAGCACCGCCACCATGTCCGCCAGGTTCTCCAGAGGCTGCTACAGAACAATCTGTTCGCCAAGGCCCAGAAATGCGAATTTCATGTTCCCGAGGTCTCCTTTCTGGGATTTATTGTACGGACAGGCCAACTCCAAATGGACCCTGCCAAGACCCTGGCCGTCCGGGATTGGCCTACTCCCAAGTCCGTTAAGGAGGTTCAGCGGTTCTTAGGATTCGCTAACTTCTACCGCAAGTTCATCAGGAACTTCAGTTCTGTGGCAGCACCCATGTCAGACCTCACCAAAGGGACAGGTGGATCTTATGGCTGGTCTCCTCAGGCAGAAAAGGCGTTCAAAGACCTCAAGGACCGCTTCTGCACGGCACCCATTCTGGTTCTCCCGGACACCTCCCAACCATTCATCGTGGAGGTGGACGCCTCGGACAGTGGTGTCGGCGCGGTGCTCTCTCAACGTTCGGAAGGAAAGCTGCACCCCTGCGCTTACTTCTCCCACCGCCTGAGTCCTGCTGAGTCCCGGTACGATGTGGGGGATCGAGAACTGCTAGCGGTCAAACTGGCCCTTGAGGAGTGGAGGCACTGGCTGGAGGGAGCACAACATCCATTCCTGGTTTGGACTGACCACAAGAACCTGGAGTACCTCCAGCAAGCCAAGAGACTGAACCCTCGACAGGCTAGGTGGGCCCTGTTTTTCAGTCGGTTTGACTTCACCCTCTCATACCGCCCCGGCTCCAAGAACACCAAACCTGACGCACTGTCCAGACTGTTCTCTGCCACTAACAGGGAGAATGAAGTCGGGCCTATTATCCCTGTGTCCCGGATTGTGGCCCCTGTCCGCTGGGGTATTGAGGAGGCTGTCCGACGAGCCCAACGCCAGGACCCCGGTCCTGGGACGGGGCCACCAGGCCTCTTGTACGTCCCACATCAAGCCCGGGCCAAGGTTCTCCAGTGGGGTCACTCTTCCCCTCTCACCGCCCACCCGGGAGCTCGGAGGACCCTGGACTTCCTGAAAAGACGCTTCTGGTGGCCTAACATGGAGAAGGAAGTAAGGTCATTTGTCCTGTCCTGTGAGGTTTGCACCAGAACCAAGAACCCACGACAGCGTCCCCAGGGTCTCCTGCATCCTCTGACCATTCCCCGGCGTCCCTGGTCCCACGTGGCAGTCGACTTTATCACGGGTCTCCCTGAGTCACAAGGTAACACGGTCATTTTGGTCTTAGTTGACAGATTCTCCAAGGCCTGCCGCTTCATACCACTGTGCAAACTCCCCTCTGCTCTTGAAACTGCGAAACTTTTGTTTAATCATGTCTTCCGAGTCTTTGGTCTTCCACAGGACATCGTCTCAGACCGAGGGCCCCAGTTCTCCTCCCGAGTGTGGCACGGGTTCTGCAAGGTCATCGGAGCCACTGCCAGCCTCTCCTCTGGGTTTCACCCACAGTCCAATGGTCAGACGGAGAAGCTCAACCAGGACCTGGAAACCACCCTGCGAGGCCTGGCTATGGATAACCCGACATCGTGGAGCACCTGGCTGCCATGGGCGGAGTACGCCCACAACACCCTGCAGTCATCGGCCACCAAGCTGTCGCCATTCCAGTGCCAATTCGGGTTCCAGCCACCTCTGTTCCCGGACCAGGAGGAGGACGCGGGGGTGCCCTCGGTCAACCAATATGTGAGACGGTGTCGCAAGACCTGGAGCAAGGTCAGGAAGACCCTCATACAGACCTCCAGAACCAACCAGACTCAGGCCAACCGCCATAGAAGACCTGCACACGCTTTCCGCCCTGGGCAGCGTGTTTGGCTGTCCACTAAGGACCTTCCACTGCGGGTGGAGAACCGCAAGCTTGCTCCTCGCTACATTGGCCCCTTCAAGGTGGTGCGCAGGGTGAACCCTGTCTCCTACCGGCTCCAGTTGCCCCGGACTCTGAGGATCAACCCCACTTTCCATGTTTCCCTGTTACGGCCCGTACTGACGTCTACGTATGCCCCTGCCCCTAGGAACCCCCCACCCCCCCGCATCTTCCAGGGGCAGACTGTGTTCACTGTGAATCGCCTGCTTGACTCCCGCCGGGTCCGCGGCGGGTTGCAATATCTGGTGGACTGGGAGGGCTATGGTCCTGAGGAGCGCTGCTGGGTTCCTGCTCGGGATGTCCTTGATAAAGAACTATGTCGGGACTTCCATTCGGCCCATCCGGATCGCCCTGGGAACGTCAGGAGACGCTCCTAGAGGGGGGGGTCCTGTTAGGACTAGGACTGTTTTGGCCTCTAGAGGCCGCTGTTATTTCCTTTTCATGTCGTGTTTATTTTGGCCTCTAGAGGCCGCCACTGTTCCTGTGTTTTGTGTTTGTGTTAATTGCCTAATTATCTTCACCTGTGTCCTTAATTAGTTTGTCTATTTATACCCCTGAGCTCAGTCCTCTTGTCACGGAGTCTTTGTGCTGTTATGTTTATCTCCAGTTTCCTTTGTACTGTGTTTTTTGATCTTCTTAGCTTTTGAATTTTTGCACTTTGCTTTTCTTTTGGATTATACTCTTTGGTTTTTTTTTGTCTTTTGTTTTGCCCTGTATATAGTGTTTATAGTTTAAATAAACCTTTTGATTCTTTTTCTACTTCCGCCTCACGCCTCTGCATTTGAGTCATCCCCCTGGTGGCCTAGTGGGGGTTTGCTGGATTATCACACCAACGAACCAGGTTCGAATCCCAGCAAAACCCTAACAGAGGGGCAGATGGCGGTTGAGACGGTGAGTGTGGCAGTGCAGCGTTAGTGTCGAGTCGCCTGTGCAGGTCTAACATCTGTTGCTGCATTCTCTGGTTATCCTCCACTATCCTATGCAGAACATCAAGCGCAGCTTCAGTGATGGGCTTACTTCGTGGCACAGCAGGTGTGCTCTGGTAAAGGGGGGCGACAGGTTCAGGTAAGTAGACTGAGTGCTGAATTCCTGCTACCTGTGCTGCACCACGCTCTTTCCCCAGAGCTGGAGGTGTGAGAGGAGTCATCCTGGCGTATCTCTCTGAAGCTCCCTCCATGCTATGATAGCGCTGTTGTCCGGGTAAGTAAGCTGCATCATGAGGGGGGTAGTTGGACCGCTGCAGGGCTGGAAGAGAGACGGCATAGTCCTCCAGCCAGGCTGGCTGCCGCACTGCACGGCGGGGACGCACATCTGCAGGCGGAGGGCTCCTTCTCTGACCTGGGAACATCTTCAATAAATCCACAATGACCACTCAATCTCGCTGGGGCCTCCAATTTGTTTTGGTGAATGATATGTTCTTTGCGGAAAGTTGTGGCCACTGAGGGGCATCGGTAAGAATGCACAATTGAAGATGTGGAAGATAAGGTTCTTGGGGATTTATTAATAAGAACTCAATAATGACATATTAGTTTGTGGTGTGTGTGTGTGTGTGGTTGTTCTGAAAGGGAAATAGAAATGACATAGAGGAAAACAATTACTCCTAAGCATAATGACATAAGAAATTAGCATCCACAGCTTTACAGAGAAATATGAATAGCCTGACCTACAGTGAGCTAAACACAAAATGCTCTACTACAAGTTATAAACACAGTAAGTCAAAACGGTACTGTTCCCCCCCATAATCTACCAAATAATTACTACGAAAGTCCGTTTTACACATATCAACAGCATAAGCATGAATATACACAATATCAAGACGTTAGATAAAACATTAAAGACTATAACCTCACAGTTAACTCACGCTAAATTCCGCGGTAGAAATTTACCTCCGCGAATTATATGAAGCCATGTTTAAACAGAATATCTGTCTTATAAACAGCAAATAAGTAAGTGTACTTACATTTCTGAACGTACACAAGAAACCAATGGCATAAATCAAGGCACTAAGTAAACCTAGAAACACTGCTGACTCATCAGTCTAAAATGGCGACCTCACCCCAAACTTTTTCTGGAATATTAAAGTGGCAGGCGTCCTTCACATGCCTGCGCGGGAGGAGGCGCTCTCTGATTGGCTAATAATAATAATATTAATAGAATAGGTACTCTGGCACAGGTCAGCCCTTTGTAACACAGTAGTTTGAAATTATAATACTGACTACTAGTGCAGAGGCAGGCTTGCGGACCGACGGTAATCTTCTCATGGACTGGTACCGGTCCACGGCCCATAAATTGAGAAACATCATATTAGAAAACGGCAAAACACAACTGAACTCCATGAGTCAGGGCAAGAGGTTCAAAATGACAAAACATCCATCTGACTGTTCAACAAATCAAAAGGGTAAATACAATAACCAGAAACCAGAGCAAAACAAAGTCAAAACCAGGACACGCTCACAAAAGACAGCTCCGAGAAGCTTTTAAAAGACTGTAAGACTTTGTGAAGACACGAGATTAGAAAGTAACGTAAATAAAGTTATTTCCACATTGTTAATGCTGAGGCAATAAAATTCAGCTGCTGACATCTGATCTTTTTTATCCAGACTGCCTCATATTTTTGCTCTGAAAGTGTGTGAAGTTTACACACATGAGACAGATCTTAAGTCTCAACAGAGAACAAAAAATCCAACCGCCATCATGCCTGAGCTGGTTCACATGATTTAGTAACAGGATCTTGTTGGGGAAAAGGTCCATGCTCAGAGCTCTGGGATCAGGATCGTAATGAAATGTGTTTTCTCTCGGCAGAATGTTGAGTCCTGAAGCAGAAAAGGTCTGTGATGTTCTGACTGAACGTCTAGGTATAAACCCCTTACTGCACAGAGAACTGGATCTGAGTGAGAAAATATCCGGAGACTCAGGAGTGAAGGAGCTCTCGGTTCTACTGAAGGATCCACAGTGTAGAACTGAGAAACTCAGGTGTGTTACTGACTTCCTCACCTGGTATTTTTCTTTGTGTTCACATTAAATCTTTAAAGATATTAGTGTAGTGTGAACACTGTTTAGCACAATCAGTCCTGCTGCAGAATCTCCTGTGGTTCTGAGAGTGTGGGTGAACAGTCCACTGTACACGTTCTCACCACTCCGTTATAGCTCCGTTATTTCTGATACATTTCTGATACTCCATTATTTTTGATGGTTGATTGTGTGGGTTGTTTAAAGAGGTTTTTCTCAGCTGTGTTCTCTGTCTGCAGGCTGAGTAACTGCAGTATTACAGTGAGCGGCTGTACTGATCTGATATCAGCTCTTACTTCAAACCATTCACACCTGACAGAGCTGGACCTGAGTGAGAACACACTGGGAAATCCAGGAGTGACTCGGATCTCTACTCTACTAAAGAGCTCATCCGGCAAACTCCAGACGCTTCGGTAAGTCATTTAATATTCTACATGACTAGATCAATGATGTTTTTATTTCATTCTCAGTATATTTGTAGCGTGTAGGAACAGATTAATCAGCAACTCATTCAGGGCTGTGTTTCCCAATAACAACTCACTTTATTCAGCAATCAGCAGCTGAACAAAGGACAACACATGAGCCTGTTTTGTGAGCGTTTCCCAAAAGCCTTCATTATCAGATATTTAGATTTAATTTATAAAATAAATTACACTGTATTGGAAGCGACTGAAAAAGTAAAATTCTAAATGGCAATGTTCACAGAGAAAAAAAAACAGCGAGAGGGAAAATGATATGAAAAGCAGCTCCTGCAAGCAAGATTTCTTAGAGGAAAACAACATGGAAGATTTTTTTAAAATAACAAAACCAACGAGAGCCCAAGTGATAAATCGGCATGTCATTATGAGGTGATTGCTGATAAATTAGCATCAGCATTATAACGGCTGATAAATGACAATTAAAAATAATGTCGAGACAGAGGATGGATCATTCAAACATGTTGAGTGTTGGTGCATAGTTTGTCCACCAGAGGGCGAACTGCAACTTCTCTGCTGGAACACCAGAAATCACAACTATCAGCGGACCCAAGCAGAGTCGAGCAGAATCGCAACGGTGTGGAAAACAGATGAAGGGGTTCAGTGATTTAAAGAAAGTCAGTTTCAGTTGTACACATAAATTAATGGTGGATAGAGTATATACAAGTTGAGATTTTTGTTTTTGTCTGAATTTTTTTGTGTAGTTCCGATATTAATCAAAGAATAAAGTATCCTAACGTATTTCTTTGTGATATTAGCATTGCATATATGCTATATTTGAGTGATGAAGATGGATTAGACATTTTATTTCTAATGAAGTCGGCTATTTCTTGAAAACACATAACTAATAAATGTCTCTGTTTCCAGATGAATAGTTATGTATAAAAGCTTCATTAAAGTAATTTTGTTGTGTACATTATTCAAAATGTTATAAATGTACATTGAGGCCTGCTTGACGATTTTTGTACTCATCACAATATTTTAATGCATTCCCATTTGAATGAAGACATTTGTCTTTTTTTTTTTTTTGAGGGGTGTGTTTCAGCCGAGAATATCGATTATCGTAAATCACAGTCCTTATCAGTGCCAAAAAATTCCTTATCATGCCCTAAAATCAACATAAAATCAACACAAAAGGCCCTAAAATCAATCAGTATCTTGTATGTGGAAAATATGAAGGTATTAGATGTTGTCGTGTGCTCATTTATCATCCACCAAAGAGCCTGGACACACCACTGCTCACCGTCACCGAGATGGTCAGTGGGGTTATATTCAATCACACTGAGTTAGGGCAGAAATAAAAAAGAGATTTTTATTTCAGTGATCAACATTTGGATTAATTATTAAAGTTGTAATTTGGCCAAGTGGACTAACTGCTCTGCCTGGATAATTAACTAATTAGCTGAATAATATCTGTTCAGTCAAACGGAGCGGTGAGGATTTATTTGTACTGAAATTAGTGGCCTTTGCATTTTTGAGGTAGAATTACATGCAACTCCAAATAAATTCTAAATGAATAAAACTTGTCAGGTGGATGTAATTTACAAGCACGTTTATGTAGTTCATTAGTGACGAAGGGTTTGTGGAAATGAAAGAATAATGAAGTACTGAGCATTGAGAACATTTCCCCAAATCCACCCTTAACCACATGCTGAACTTTCTGCTCCTTCTCCAGACTTTCAGACTGTAATATAACAGAGAAAGGATACACTGATCTGGCTGAAGCTCTGAAGTCACAGCGCTCATCACACCTGAGAGAGCTGGATCTCAGAGGGAACGACCCTGGAGCATCAGGAATGAAGGAGTTTAGGAATTTGCTGAATGATAGAAAATGTACACTGAGGTGAGCACTTTCCCCCAGTAAATGTACACAGTTTTCATTCTGACTAATTAGTAAAGTTTTGCTGTTTGCACCACTGTATAGTGCACTGTTACTCACATTTCTCACACTTTTACAGTATTTTTATGATTGTACACAATTATTTTTATCTTCATATTTTTATAAAGAAATGAAGAAATCTGAAGTCAGAATGATGCTGAAGTGAGAGTGTGAATGTTTAAAATTAGTTTTCCACCAAGGACCAAACAGTTAGTGAAAAAGTAACACTGCGTTGCTGTTCAGTGTAATAAATGATAAATGACTGTTATTATTTATCTGTTCTTTCTCTCTCTACAGGTTGTTGAAAAGTCCCAATGCACAGAAAGCTTATGATCATGTGACTAAAGTTGTGGGTATAAACCCAATCCTGCAGACGGACCTGAATCTGAGTGGGAAAATCGCAGGAGATTCAAGAGCAGAGCAACTCTCTGCTTTACTGAAGGATCCACACTGCAGAGCTGAAAAACTTCAGTACGGAACTGAATTATATATTAATCTGTAAACTTCAGTTAGTGATGTTAGTGCTGAACAGTTTGCCTTTAGGTTATCAATCATTCATCGAGTTTTCATGTCTTTTTCAGTAGTAATGAGTAGTTTGAGGAGAAAAGACCCCCTTCTGCACACAGAACTGCTGAAGAAAAACCCACAGTTAACTGTGATTTATTGTGCTTTCAGACTCTGTGAGTGTAATCTGACAGAGAAAGGATGTTCAGCTCTGCTCACAGCTCTCAGATCAGAATCCTCCACCCTGAGGGAGCTGAATCTGAGTCAGAACAGGATTCAGGATTCAGGAGTGAAGCTGCTCTCTGCAGAACTGAAGAATCCACACTGTAAACTGGAGACTGTGAGGTAACATCTAATACACACTTCATTCATCATCCAGAGGCTCTGATAGAGCCGTGAAATACAGTAGATGTCGTCGTGTCAGTGTTGTGGTGTCTGTAGATTTCAAACAGTGCACTGAGCAGTTTAGAAATGATCTCATTATCCACATACGGAGGGAAAAAGGGATAAGAATACAGATGACGGTCAACGTTCTGCATCTGTTTTCATATCATCATCTCTGTGTCGTCTGCAACATTTATGGAAGAAGTGTCCAGTGTCAGGAACTTTACATTTTCAGACTCTGTAAAGTCTTCACAACAAAGAAGTTCTCAGTAAAAGCCGAAGGTCTGAAAATGTTTCATATGCACTGTATAGTTTTATTAAAGCCGAGTGAATTTGAGGGGGCGTGTCAGACAGAACGGAGAAATATTTCATTTGGAAAAGACTTTATATTTCCTGCTATGATCCAGTTTTCACTACTGACTTTATAATGTCTGTTTCTGAGTTCAGAACATTTCAGGCATCACAGATTGGTAAACTGGCGTGTGTTTCCAGAGAGGACAAAAACAGGGAAAATAATTTAGTCTCACAATGAAAGCTGCCACATTTTTTACTCTCATTGATTTTTGAGGAGATTTACAGAGATTTCCAACATAAAATCAGAGAGTTGTGTGTTTTTGTGTAGACTTTCAGACTGCAGTATAACAGAGGAAGGATACACTGCTCTGGCTGAAGCTCTGAGACTAAACCCATCATCACACCTGAGAGAGCTGGATCTCAGAGGGAACGACCCTGGAGCATCAGGAGTCCAACAACTTACTGACTGCAAAACTAACAAACTGACACTCAGGTGATTCTTCTAGAAGCAAACATCATATTAAATAAACAAATAAATAAATAAATACTGTGAAAAAATGACTTTTTCTCTTCAAATCCCTACAGGTTGTTGAAAAGTGCTGAAGCAGAGGAAGCCTACAACCTTCTTAGTCGAATGTTCAGTAAAAACCCCTTACTGCACACGGAGCTGGATCTGAGCTCCAGAAAATTAAAAGACGTCAGAGTGGATCAGCTCTCGGCTCTGCTGCAGGATCCACATTACAGACTGCAGAAACTTACGTAAGAAACAACTATAAACACATCGATCTCTATTTTCTGTTTTCACTCCGTTGCTGTTTTTTACAGCCAGAAGTGACTGTATCCATGCGGACTGTGCCTGTGCTGATTGGAAAGCCGCTGACAGTGAATTGTACTCACCTTACAACCTGCCGAGTCCCTGCCTCTTCGAGAAAACGCTGTTTTCATTGAAGCCCAGGCTTCAATATTCCATTTCTTACAGCTCAGTTTTGTAGATATTCACTAATTATGTCACACGGCTTTTATAGTAGGCCACAGCACTACAGCCGCATTTCACCTCAACTCCTAATTATACACAACTGACTCAATTATTTTAAACATTTTACAGATTTTATATATTTATTATAAGAATAATAACAAATGTCTGTATCTGTTATAGGAATAAACAGGTCAGTTGTACCCACTAAATGTGAATCACATGAATTTAACAGATCACTATTTAATTTATCCTGAGCTCTTTGTAGCAGAATTTTGCTTTCGTCGATCTTTATCATTATCAGCATGAAAACAAAAGCATTATTGATTCAGGGGAGAAAAAATTATTTACACACGCAATGTTCCTGAGCTGCTGTGAGTCATAATCCTGTAAAATCCTGTAATAATAACTGACAGTAATTCACATTCAGTACTGTTGAGTTACAATCAGTAGGAAATTTTGAACCCAAACGTTATACACCACCTCACATCTGTCCAGTGTCCCTGCGTATGAAAGTATTACGTCATCATGTATGAAGAAAGTCCCGCCCCCAAATTTATGGTCACATCCTACCGCACAAATTACATCAGTAAACAAATGTTGTGTAGACGTCCTGTTTCTTTCACATCATGTGGTTTGGGACATGCATGAAGTCTGAACAGAATGACACTGAATCTCTTGTTGAAGGAGTCGGGGTTTTCTTCTTTTTCTGCTGGTTGAGTCTGTTGGTCCACCACAAAACTGATTAAAACACTCACAGCCCTGATACAAAATCTCTTTGTCCCAGGCGTCCAGGCTACGGATTTATCCAACCCTGGACAGGAAGTGGGACACTGGGTACATGGTGAGAGAGACTAACCTAACACCCCCCCCCCCCTCCCCCCAGGTTGTATAAAGAAGGCAGTGTAACAGAGGGTGGCTGTGATGATTTGATTTCTGCTCTGGGTTTAAATCCTTCCCACCTGAGAGAGCTGGATCTAAACAGGAATAAACCAGGAGAGTCTGGACTGAGAAATCTGTGCGACTTCCTGAAGAACCCTGAATGTAAACTGCAGAAACTAAAGTGAGTAATAATGTCTTCATAATTAAACTCGACATTTTAAAGCCATCAGTCAGTTTAGAAAAGTCTTATTTTAGCAGTGTCGGAAATTCTATTGTGGGGTTTGTGAAATATTCAGATATATAATTGATTCAAAAATACTTTCTGCATATTTATGAGTACATGTATGTATCACACTCAAATATAACTTGTGCATTATATTGAATAAACACGACTATTTCTTACTGTCACAATTTTATATTCTATTTTTATATCTCATATAGTTATTATTATATCCCTCATCAAAAAAAAAAATCCCGTGCAGGAATTGGCCAAGGACGGCTCACGTGACATAAAATAGTTCCATCACTGATTAAGCAGTGTATGTCATGACGTCAAAAATGAAAATAATGGATCTGGTGTAAGTCAGTCAGGGTGTATCCTGGATATACCATGAACTCGCGTCACAATTTCAAGCTGTACGGCCGACTTGAGTCGCAGCTGTGGCTCCACGAGCGTTTCTGTGTGTGTAAATCTGTGTATCATGATCGTGCCTAGCGAGGGCAATAACATGGTACATTGCACATCCACAGGTCGAAGGTCACGCCACCATAAACAACAAACATGTATGCCTCTAGTGAGTTTATGCCGAGATTCAATCTTAACACTTTTAGTTTGGAATTTTTTTGATAAGGGATATAAATCAAATATACGATGCACTGAAGAGGCACCGGGAATTATGGGTTCTATTTGGTGACTGGGGTAGTACTATTTTCTTCAGGGCTGTGACCCGAGTAGTACTGTTCTCACCTCAGAGAACCCGTAATTTCAGCCGGAGCCTCTCGGTGCATGGGTATATTTATTTATTATGTCTGTACATCACTTTGGTCAGTTAAAGTTGTTTTTAAATGTGCTCTATAAATACATCTGACTTGACTTTATTAAACCACAGCACTGTTGAATTCTTGAATCTGATTGGTCAGAAGGTGTTGATTAATTAATAATTATTCGCTGAAGGTGAAGCGAACATCAGTGAATAATAACCGAGATGAAGTCGATATTCACTGAGCCTGAGGTGGATAATTGTTTCAGTATCAATACACAGGTGATTATTGAAAAAAAAGTATTAAAAAATAATTTATTTCAAACTTCAAAAGCGGAATGCAAATGTAATAACGGCGTGGTGCAGACTTGTCACTTATCTACGCTGAGTCACATAATGTACTTTCTTTTTTAATCAATAAAATAAATCACAGTTCCACCTTTGAATAGTTTTAGACCAAACTTTGTAGCATCTGTAGTGCTTTTAGGAACAGACTTTTCTTTCATCATCTGTAATTCTTCCTCACTTACGGTGACGAAGCGATTGGAGCCATTTTGTGGAGTCGCTCGAGGTGATTCTCGAGAAATAGTCCGACTCTCTCGACCAATCAGGACACATGATTTCCTATAATCACCGCCATATTTATATGAGATCCATAACAGCAGCTCTGACAGGAGTGTAGTTTGTTTTTAATGTGCTCGATTTAACATGGTATCGTTTCTATGGTAACAGCTTATTCACAGGGACTTGCACGCGCCATATTATTGAAACCTTACAATGAAAGGAATAAAAAGTTATTTCACAGTGAAAACCATTGTTCTGGTGAAGTTTTCTGGAAGGAGAAATTTTTGTAAGATTTCTGGAAGGAGTCTCCAGTGTCAGCGCTTTGTAACAGTCAGAGGTGAAGCTGGAACTTTAAGTCTTGCGACGTCTTCAGGACAGAGGAGTTTACACTTCTTTACGGCGTCTCAGTAACATGACAAGCTGCATTTTCTTTTAGTCTGAACTTCAGGACAGAGAAAAGAGAGACTGGTGAAGGAACGACTGTTTATAGTTGTATAACGTAGTGAGAACAGGAACTAACTTCTTTCACTGATGTTCCGCAACATTACATGTAACTACAAATGGATAAAAAGTATGATTTTTTTTTTTTTTAATTGTTGGCAAATTGCTGTGGTATGAGAAGAATAACACTCCGAGATGTGCTGTTATAGAAAAATAATCAACTTCAGGGTGAGAACAGTAACTCCACTTCATCACACCACCCTGTCTCTCTCACACACACACACACACACACACACACACACACACACACACACACACACACACACACACAGTGGTTTATTCCTTCGTTATTGACCTTAATACTGTAACAGTGTTGAGTTCACGCTAATAAAGGACTAAATATCTTTTCTCTGTCTCCCTCTGCAGACTGTGTTACAGCATCAGTGAGAAATCCTGCACTGCTTTGGCTTCAGCTCTCTGTACAAATCCATCACACATCAGAGAGCTGGATCTGAGTGGGTGTGAACTGGGAGACTCAGGAGTGGAGAAGCTCTGTGATCTACTGAAGAAACACGAGTGTAAACTGGAGACACTGCGGTGAGTAACTCAGTGATGAAACACACCAAGTTTTATAATAATGCAGAACAAGGGCGCCTGTTAGTGGGGGGACTGGTGAAGATAAACTGCCCTTTAGGTGTGAATGAGTGTGTAAAAGTGTGTGTGCATGGAGCCCTGCAATGGACGGTACATTAAAGAAAACCATACTGTAATTCAACACAAGTTTTCTGACAGTAACACACACTGGCTCAGCACTTGTAAACAGCTGTAAACATCTGTCAGCACTATCAAACTGATAGGGTGCACCTCAATGATGTGCGCAAGTCACTTACCACTTGGCTCTTGAAGGGGAGAGGACGCTGGCGTTGTCTGTTCGCCGCTTCTCCGCCTGAGATCTTTTGAAATAGCCTGCTTGCACATTTAAAAAAAAAAAACGCTTTGATGACAATCTAGCGATCTATCTCTGCTATTTTTAAGCTTGAGCTATTTTTGTCGTTTATGCTTTTTACGAGCCTAAAGCACCAATTTTTCGGGACCCTGAAGCATACGTTTTCACCCACTCTTTGACCAGTGGGGAAACCAGGTAGCTAAGCACCTACCTGTTTCAGACAATCCAGCGACGCCATAACGCCTTGGCGGACAACTTTCTACCTGCCACCACCGATCCAGCACACGACGCTAACGCCGGCAGGCTAGCGCCTCTCCTGGGTCAGCATGGCGCTCAGCTACTCCAGCTCACAACTTCGGCAACTTCGACCCAAAGTCACGCCTGGACTTAACATCCCCATCATCAATGAGCTTGGACTCCTTCGTCACCCTCGCTACACCCATAGGGGCTCCAGTCGAAAGTTTGTTTTCCACAAACAGCCAAGCAGCTCTGCAACAAACATTCCAACTCTCTGGTCTCCTGGCGCACGTTTAACGCGTCATCAGAGCACTGTTGCTTCAGCTGCAAATAACAATGGGAATATCGCAAGATCTCTGCATTCCAGCTTGGGATATCCCAGATCTCGTGGAGTGGATTTCAGTGTCCTGCGACCTGTTCAGAGAGTCATTCCACAGTCTCTGGTCAAAATCGAACTTTTTAATAGTCAATCCATAAAGAATAAA
Source organism: Neoarius graeffei (assembly GCF_027579695.1). NCBI lineage: Eukaryota > Metazoa > Chordata > Actinopteri > Siluriformes > Ariidae > Neoarius > Neoarius graeffei. The sequence goes on along the minus strand of NC_083574.1, from coordinate 104,043,691 downwards.
TCCTCATTAATTGAAGAACATGTCAGGGAGAGAGGACTTGACTTCATGTGCCTAACAGAAACCTGGCACCAGCCAGAGGACTACTCTGCCCTCAATGAAGCCTGTCCCCCGGGCTACAGTTATCTGGAGGCAGCTCGCAGCACCGGCCGTGGTGGTGGCCTTGCTGTCATTTTCCGACAGGGTCTGGAACTGACCCCTATCACACTGCCTGTAACATCCTCCTGTGAGTGTCTCGCATTTAAATGCAAGCCACCATTTCCCATGACTGTTCTCCTTATCTACCGGCCCCCAAAATCAAACTCTGCCTTCATCTCAGAAATGTCTGATCTCCTTACAACACTCTGCACTAAGTCTGCAAATACGATAATCCTGGGAGATATAAACATACATGTTGATGTTCCTTCTCGTCAACCCGCAGCCGACTTTCTTCAGCTGCTTGACTCATTGAACTTACATGAGCATGTTGATGTCCCCACACACTCCAGAGGGCACACACTTGATTTGGTCATCTCAAACTCTGCTCCTATCAGCAACCTACAGGTTTATGATCTTGGTGTATCAGATCACATGGTTATATCAATGGAGCTGCCTTTCCCCTCTCCTCACACCAAATTAAAGCGGCAGATGCAGTTCAGAAAACTGAAAGGCATTAACCAGGATGCCCTGGCCTTGGACCTTCAACGTGTCTCTTCTAGCTTCACTGTCTCCCCCTCTGTTGTTGACTCTGTGGATTTTTACAACCAGTCCTTGAGCAGCCTCCTGGACCTCCATGCACCTCTAACATCCAGGTCAGTCTCCTTCATGCGCTCAGCCCCCTGGTACAACGGTGAGTTGCGAAAAATGAAGACGGCTGGGCGTGCTCTTGAGCGGCAGCTCAAAGCCTCTGGACTGACTGTCCACAAACAGGCATACAGGGAACACAGGAGGGCATACACAGAAGCTTTGAGGGATGCGCGGTCCAAGTTCTACTCCTCCATCATCAATAACAGCCCTGGTAATTCCAAACAACTTTTCTCAACAATAAATCACCTTCTCAAGCCCCCCTCATTCTCCCACTCTGAGACCACTGAGGAGAGGTGCAACATGCACATGAACTTCTTCAGGCAAAAAGTTCACAACATCCGGTTACACCTCTCTGCCACTGTTGTCCTACCCCTGCAAACCGATGACTCCTCGCCGACGACTGTCCAGCCCCTCTGCTCATTTTCAGAAGCCACACAGGAAGAAGTGGAGCGCATCATCACAAAAATGAAGCCATCCACCTGTGCTCTGGACCCCTTCCCCTCAGCTCTGCTGAAGGCCAACATCTCTGCCGTGTCCCCTCTCATCACTATCATCATAAACCACTCCCTCCTGGATGGCCATGTTCCTTCTGCACTAAAAACTGCTGTCATCAGACCCCTGCTGAAAAAACCCACCCTCGATCCAGATGTCCTCTCCCATTACCGGCCGATCTCCAATCTCCCATTCCTGTCAAAAGTGCTGGAAAAAACAGTTGCAGCTCAACTCTATAATCACCTCAAACATAATAACCTGTTCGAGAAGTTTCAGTCTGGCTTCCGCCCTGGCCATAGCACAGAGACAGCTCTGGTCAGGGTCACAAATGACCTCCTGATGACGGCAGACGCCGGCTCCACCTCCCTACTCATCCTCCTGGACCTGACAGCTGCTTTTGACACTGTCGACTACAACATCCTCCTTTACCGCCTGCAACACATCATTGGACTCTCGGACACTGCACACAACTGGTTCACCTCCTATCTGACAGACAGAACTGAACACGTAGCACTGGGCAGGGCAAAATCATACTCGCACACAGTCACTTGTGGTGTCCCCCAGGGTTCGGTGTTGGGCCCCACACTTTTCACCATCTACATGCTCCCCCTTGGACATATCATCACCAGATATGGTATCTCCTTCCACTGCTACGCCGACGACACCCAGCTCTACCTCAGGACAACCCCCACCTCATCTGTTTCCCAGCCAACATCCACCCTGGCCACCTGTCTGGAGGAGATTGAGGCGTGGATGAGACACAATTTTCTACAACTAAACAGCTCCAAAACAGAAGCAATACTGGTTGGCACTCCTCATCAACTCCGCTCTTCCACCATCACCAGCATCTCCTTCTCTGGCCAAAACATCCCCTTATCCACAGCTGTCACTAACTTGGGTGTTAAAATGGACTCACACCTTACCTTTGACACCCACATCAAACATCTCTGTAAGACAGCCTTCTATCACCTCAGAAACATAGCCAAACTCCGTCCTTTACTCAGCCTGGGAGATGCAGAGAAGCTCGTCCACGCCTTTGTCTCCTCCAGACTGGACTACTGCAATGCACTCCTCATCGGGATTCCTGGCAAGAACATCCAGAGGCTTCAATACATCCAGAACTCTGCTGCCAGGATCCTGATGAGGGTGCGCAAACATGAACACATCACCCCCATTCTGAAAAACCTTCACTGGCTCCCGGTCCATTTCAGAATCCAGTACAAGGTCTCACTTCTCACCCACCAGTGCATAAATGGAAATGCCCCCCACTACCTACAAGAACTCCTCACCCCCCAGGTCAATACACGCTCCCTCCGGTCCACAAACACAAATACCCTCCACATACCCAGAACCAAACTCCACAGTATGGGTGACAGGGCCTTTTCCTGTGCTGCTCCAAGGCTGTGGAACGCCCTCCCTGACCATCTAAGGGCCCCACAGCCTACAGAAACCTTTAAAAGGCACTTAAAAACACATCTTTTTAAATTGGCCTACTGTTAATCTTGTTCCTTCTTTTTATTTTTATTTTATTGCCTCTGCTTCCTTTCATTTTTTATTGCAATACTTTTTTTATTGCAACCCTTTTTTTAACTTCCTTTTTTATCCACCTTTTGTAGCACTTTGAGATTTTAACAACAGAAAGTGCATTATAAATAAAATTTATTATTATTATTATTATTAGCACTAATACTGAACAGACGATGAAAACTTAGTTTAAAAACTCATTATGTTTTTAACAGTTTTAAAAGAGGCTAATATTATGAAAATAATATTTACATTTTATTTACATTTACTTCATCATTCCATCCTTTACACTTCTCATCTCATCTCATTATCTGTAGCCGCTTTATCCTGTTCTACAGGGTCACAGGCAAGCTGGATCCTATCCCAGCTGACTACGGGCGAAAGGCGGGCTTCACCCTGGACAAGTCGCCAGGTCATCACAGGGCTGACACATAGGCCAAGTTTACATTAGACTGTATCTGTCTCATTTTCTTCGCGGATGCACTGTCCGTTTACATTAAACCACCTGGAAACGCCGGGAAACGGGAATCCGCCAGGGTCCACGTATTCAATCCAGATCGTGTCAGCTCCGGTGCTGTGTAAACATTGAGATACGCGGATACGCTGTGCTGAGCTCTAGCTGGCGTCCTCATTGGACAACGTCACTGTGACATCCACCTTCCTGATTCGCTGGCGTTGGTCATGTGACGCGACTGCTGAAAAACGGCACGGACTTCCGCCTTGTATCACCTTTCATTAAAGAGTATAAAAGTATGAAAATACTGCAAATACTGATGCAAATACTGCCCATTATGTAGTTATGATTGTCTTTAGGCTTGCCATCCTTCCACTTGCAAGTGGTAAGTGACGCGCATACCCGATATGCACTGAGATCACACACACGAGATCACACTCAGTCCCGAATCACAGCTTGTGCACTTCACTTGCGCACTCTGTGAGCTGCGCAGGGCCGGAGTGCGCACCCTCCAGAGGACACTCGCTGTTCAGGGCGGAGTGATTTGGAGCGCAGGATGCCTGCGGAGCCGAGCGTATCCGTGTATTGGTGTTGCTGTGTGCAGGCGAATCGTTTTAAAAACGTTAATCTGATGATCCGCTGATACGGTCTAATGTAAACATGGGCATAGACACAGACAACCATTCACACTCACATTCACACCTACGCTCAATTTAGAGTCACCAGTTAACCTAACCTGCATGTCTTTGGACTGTGGGGGAAACCGGAGCACCCGGAGGAAACCCACGCGGACACGGGGAGAACATGCAAACTCCACACAGAAAGGCCCTCGCCGGCCCCGGGGCTCGAACCCGGACCTTCTTGCTGTGAGGCGACAGCGCTAACCACTACACCACCATGCCACCCCTCCATTACACTTCTATCTTACAAATAAGAAAAGTCACAGCAGCTCACAAAAATACACTGAATTATCAGTCTAGTGATTGGCATAAGGTCCAAGTAAGTCAGCAAAATGCAGCATGGAGCTGGGTAAGTCCAAGCCAAAATATAGAAAATTGGTTGCAGCATTATTTTTATTTTAATGGGGGAAGTTACTGATGAAAATATATGTAAATCTGAATTAGTTTTCAAAATTTCAGCTTTCTGGACCCAGAGGTTTTTTTATTTATGCCATTTTGAAAAATTAGACCAGAATGTAGCCCCTAAATCCTCACCACAGTTATTTCTGCTCCTTCTCCAGACTTTCAGACTGTAATATAACAGAGAAAGGATACACTGATCTGGCTGAAGCTCTGAAGTCACAGCGCTCATCACACCTGAGAGAGCTGGATCTCAGAGGGAACGACCCTGGAGCATCAGGAATGAAGGAGTTTAGGAATTTGCTGAATGATGGAAAATGTACACTGAGGTGAGCACTTTCCCCCAGTAAATGTACACAGCTTTCATTCTGACTAATTAGTAAAGTTTTGCTGTTTGCACCACTGTATAGTGCACTGTTACTCACATTTCTCACACTTTTACAGTATTTTTATGATTGTACACAATTATTTTTATCTTCATATTTTTATAAAGGAAATAAATGAAGAAATCTGAAGTCAGAATGATGCTGAAGTGAGAGTGTGAATGTTTAAAATTAGTTTTCCACCAAGGACCAAACAATTAGTGAAAAAGTAACACTGCGTTGCTGTTCAGTGTAATAAATGATAAATGACTGTTATTATTTATCTGTTCTTTCTCTCTCTACAGGTTGTTGAAAAGTCCCAATGCACAGAAAGCTTATGATCATGTGACTAAAGTTCTGGGTATAAACCCAATCCTGCAGACGGACCTGAATCTGAGTGGGAAAATCGCAGGAGATTCAGGAGCAGAGCAACTCTCTGCTTTACTGAAGGATCCACACTGCAGAGCTGAAAAACTTCAGTACGGAACTGAATTATATATTAATCTGTAAACTTCAGTTAGTGATGTTAGTGCTGAACAGTTTGTCTTTAGGTTATCAATCATTCATCGAGTTTTCATGTCTTTTTCAGTAGTAACGAGTAGTTTGAGGAGAAAAGACCCCCTTCTGCACACAGAACTGCTGAAGAAAAACCCACAGTTGACTGTGATTTATTGTGCTTTCAGACTCCGTGAGTGTAATCTGACAGAGAAAGGATGTTCAGCTCTGCTCACAGCTCTCAGATCAGAATCCTCCACCCTGAGGGAGCTGAATCTGAGTCAGAACAGGATTCAGGATTCAGGAGTGAAGCTGCTCTCTGCAGAACTGAAGAATCCACACTGTAAACTGGAGACTGTGAGGTAACATCTAATACACACTTCATTCATCATCCAGAGGCTCTGATAGAGCCGTGAAATACAGTAGATGTCGTCGTGTCAGTGTTGTGGTGTCTGTAGATTTCAAACAGTGCACTGAGCAGTTTAGAAATGATCTCATTATCCACATACGGAGGGAAAAAGGGATAAGAATACAGATGACGGTCGACGTTCTGCATCTGTTTTCATATCATCATCTCTGTGTCGTCTGCAACATTTATGGAAGAAGCGTCCAGTGTCAGGAACTTTACATTTTCAGACTCTGTAAAGTCTTCACAACAAAGAAGTTCTCAGGAAAAGCCGAAGGTCTGAAAATGTTTCATATGCACTGTATAGTTTTATTAAAGCCGAGTGAATTTGAGGGGGCGTGTCAGACAGAACGGAGAAATATTTCATTTGGAAAAGACTTTATATTTCCTGCTATGATCCAGTTTTCACTCCTGACTTTATAATGTCTGTTTCTGAGTTCAGAACATTTCAGGCATCACAGATTGGTAAACTGGCGTGTGTTTCCAGAGAGGACAAAAACAGGGAAAATAATTTAGTCTCACAATGAAAGCTGCCACATTTTTTACTCTCATTGACTTTTGAGGAGATTTACAGAGATTTCCAACATAAAATCAGAGAGTTGTGTGTTTTTGTGTAGACTTTCAGACTGCAGTATAACAGAGGAAGGATACACTGCTCTGGCTGAAGCTCTGAGACTAAACCCATCACACCTGAGAGAGCTGGATCTCAGAGGGAACGACCCTGGAGCATCAGGAGTCCAACAACTTACTGACTGCAAAACTAACGAACTGACACTCAGGTGATTCTTCTAGAAGCAAACATCATATTAAATAAACAAATAAATAAATAAATACTGTGAAAAAATGACTTTTTCTCTTCAAATCCCTACAGGTTGTTGAAAAGTGCTGAAGCAGAGGAAGCCTACAACCTTCTTACTCGAATGTTCAGTAGAAACCCCTTACTGCACACGGAGCTGGATCTGAGCGACATAACATCAGAAGACGTCAGAGTGGATCAGCTCTCGGCTCTGCTGCAAGATCCACATTACAGACTGCAGAAACTTACGTAAGAAACAACTATAAACACATCGATCTCGATTTTCTGTTTTCACTCAGTTGCTGTTTTTTACAGCCAGAAGCGACTGTATCCATGCGGACTGTGCCTGTGCTGATTGGAAAGCCGCTGACAGTGAATTGTACTCACCTTACAACCTGCCGAGTCCCTGCCTCTTCGAGAAAACGCTGTTTTCATTGAAGCCCAGGCTTCAATATTCCATTTCTTACAGCTCAGTTTTGTAGATATTCACTAATTATGTCACACGGCTTTTATAGTAGGCCACAGCACTACAGCCGCATTTCACCTCAACTCCTAATTATACACAGCTGACTCAATTATTTTAAACATTTTACAGATTTTATATATTTATTATAAGAATAATAACAAATGTCTATATCTGTTATAGGAATAAACAGGTCAGTTGTACCCACTAAATGTGAATCACATGAATTTAACAGATCACTATTTAATTTATCCTGAGCTCTTTGTAGCAGAATTTTGCTTTCGTCGATCTTTATCATTATCAGCATGAAAACAAAAGCATTATTGATTCAGGGGAGAAAAAAATATTTACACACGCAATGTTCCTGAGCTGCTGTGAGTCATAATCCTGTAAAATCCTGTAATAATAACTGACAGTAATTCACATTCAGTACTGTTAGTTACAATCAGCAGGAAATTTTGAACCCAAACGTTATACACCACCTCACATCTGTCCAGTGTCCCGGTGTATGAAAGTATTACGTCATCAAGTATGAAGAAAGTCCCACCCCCAAATTTATGGTCACATCTTACCGCACAAATTACACCAGTAAACAAATGTTGTGTAGACGTCCTGTTTATTTCACATCATGTGGTTTGGGACATGCATGAAGTCTGAACAGAATGACACTGAATCTCTTGTTGAAGGAGTCGGGGTTTTCTTCTTTTTCTGCTGGTTGAATCTGTTGGTCCACCACAAAACTGATTAAAACACTCACAGCCCTGATACAAAATCTCTTTGTCCCAGGCGTCCAGGCTACGGATTTATCCAACCCTGGACAGGAAGTGGGACACTGAGTACATGGTGAGAGAGACTAACCTAACACCCCCCCCCCCCCCCCCCCCCAGGTTGTATAAAGAAGGCAGTGTAACAGAGGGTGGCTGTGATGATTTGATTTCTGCTCTGGGTTTAAATCCTTCCCACCTGAGAGAGCTGGATCTAAACAGGAATAAACCAGGAGAGTCTGGACTGAGAAATCTGTGTGACTTCCTGAAGAACCCTGAATGTAAACTGCAGAAACTAAAGTGAGTAATAATCTCTTCATAATTAAACTCGACATTTTAAAGCCATCAGTCAGTTTACAAAAGTCTTATTTTAGCAGTGTAGGAAATTCTATTGTGGGGTTTGTGAAATATTCAGATATATAATTGATTCAAAAATACTTTCTGCATATTTATGAGTACATGTCTGTATCACACTCAAATATAACTTGTGCATTATATTGAATAAACACGACTATTTCTTACTGTCACAATTTTATATTTTATTTTTATATCTCATATATTTATTATTATATCCCTCATCAAAAAAAAATTCCCGTGCAGGAATTGGCCAAGGACGGCTCACGTGACATAAAATAGTTCCACCACTGATTAAGCAGTGTATGTCATGACGTCAAAAATGAAAATAATGGATCTGGTGTAAGTCAGTCAGGGTGTATCCTGGATATACCATGAACTGACGTCACAATTTCAAGCTGTACGGCCGACTTGAGTCGCAGCTGTGGCTCCGCGAGCGTTTCTGTGTGTGTAGATCTGTGTATCATGATCGTGCCTAGCGAGGCAGGCAATAACATGGTACATTGCACATCCACAGGTCGAAGGTCACGCCAACATAAACAACAAACATGGATGCCTCTAGTGAGTTTATGCCGAGATTCAATCTTAACACTCGTAGTTTGGAATTTTTTTGATAAGGGATATAAATCAAATATACGATGCACTGAAGAGGCACCGGGAATTATGGGTTCTATTTGGTGACTGGCATAGTACTATTTTCTTCAGGGCTGTGACCCAAATAGTACTGTTCTCACCTCAGAGAGCCCGTAATTTCAGCCGGAGCCTCTCGGTGCATGGGTATATTTATTTATTATGTCTGTACATCACTTTGGTCAGTGAAAGTTGTTTTTAAATGTGCTCTATAAATACATCTGACTTGACTTTATTAAACCACAGCACTGTTGAATTCTTGAATCTGATTGGTCAGAAGGTGTTGATTAATTAATAATTATTCGCTGAAGGTGAAGCGAACATCAGTGAATAATAACCGAGATGAAGTCGATATTCACTGAGCCTGAGGTGGATAATTGTTTCAGTATCAATACACAGGTGATTATTGAAAAAAAAGTATTAAAAAATAATTTATTTCAAACTTCAAAAGCAGAATGCAAATGTAATAACGGCGTGGCGCAGACTTGTCACTTATCTACGCTGAGTCACATAATGTACTTTCTTTTTTAATCGATAAAATAAATCACAGTTCCACCTTTGAATAGTTTTAGACCAAACTTTGTAGCATCTTTAGTGCTTTTAGGAACAGACTTTTCTTTCATCATCTGTAATTCTTCCTCACTTACGGTGACGAAGCGATTGGAGCCATTTTGTGGAGTCGCTCGAGGTGATTCTCGAGAAATAGTCCGACTCTCTCGACCAATCAGGACACATGATTTCCTATAATCACTGCCATATTTATACGAGATCCATAACAGCAGCTCTGACAGGAGTGTAGTTTGTTTTTAATGTGCTCGATTTAACATGGTATCGTTTCTATGGTAACAGCTTATTCACAGGGACTTGTACGCACCATATTATTGAAACCTTACAATGAAAGGAATAAAAAGTTATTTCACAGTGAAAACCATTGTTCTGGTGAAGTTTTCTGGAAGGAGAAATTTTTGTAAGATTTCTGGAAGGAGTCTCCAGTGTCAGCGCTTTGTAACAGTCAGAGGTGAAGCTGGAACTTTAAGTTTTGTGACGTCTTCAGGACAGAGGAGTTTACACTTCTTTACGGCGTCTCAGTAACATGACAAGCTGCGTTTTCTTTTGGTCTGAACTTCAGGACAGAGAAAAGAGAGACTGGTGAAGGAACGACTGTTTATAGTTGTATAACGTAGTGAGAACAGGAACTAACTTCTTTCACTGATGTTCCGCAACATTACATGTAACTACAAATGGATAAAAAGTATGATTTTTTTTTTTTTTTTACTTTTGGCAAATTGCTGTGGTATGAGAAGAATAACACTCCGAGATGTGCTGTTATAGAAAAATAATCAACTTCAGGGTGGTAACAGTAACTCCACTTCATCACACCACCCTGTCTCTCTCTCTCACACACACACACACACACACACACACACACACACACACACACACACACACACACAGTGGTTTATTCCTTCGTTATTGACCTTAATACTGTAACAGTGTTGAGTTCACGCTAATAAAGGACTAAATATCTTTTCTCTGTCTCCCTCTGCAGACTGAGGAACAGCGTCAGTGAGAAATCCTGCACTGCTTTGGCTTCAGCTCTCTGTACAAATCCATCACACATCAGAGAGCTGGATCTGAGTGGGTGTAAACTGGGAGACTCAGGAGTGGAGAAGCTCTGTGATCTACTGAAGAAACACGAGTGTAAACTGGAGACACTGCGGTGAGTAACTCAGTGATGAAACACACCAAGTTTTATAATAATTTAGAACAAGGGCGCCTGCTAGTGGGGGGACTGGTGAAGATAAACTGCCCTTTAGGTGTGAATGAGTGTGTAAAAGTGTGTGTGCATGGAGCCCTGCAATGGACGGTACATTAAAGAAAACCATACTGTAATTCAACACAAGTTTTCTGACAGTAACACACACTGGCTCAGCACTAGTAAACAGCTGCAAACATCTGTTAGCACCAATACTGAACAGACGGTGAAAACTTGGTTTAAAAACTGTCGCTATTTTTCACAGTTTTAAAAGAGGCTAATATTACCCAAAATAATATTTACATTTTATTTACATTTACTTCATCATTCCATCCTTTACACTTCTATCTTACAAATAAGAAAAAACATTAAGTCACTAATTAACTAATTAGCTGAATAATATCTGTTCTCTCGGTTCTACTGAAGGAGCCACAGTGTAGAACTGAGAAACTCAGGTGTGTTACTGACTTCCTCACCTGGTATTTTTCTTTGTGTTCACATTAAATCTTTAAAGATATTAGTGTAGTGTGAACACTGTTTAGCACAATCAGTCCTGCTGCAGAATCTCCTGTGGTTCTGAGAGTGTGGGTGAACAGTCCACTGTACACGTTCTCACCACTCCGTTATAGCGCCGTTATTTCTGATACATTTCTGATACTCCATTATTTTTGATGGTTGATTGTGTGGGTTGTTTAAAGAGGTTTTTCTCAGCTGTGTTCTCTGTCTGCAGGCTGAGTAACTGCAGTATTACAGTGAGCGGCTGTACTGATCTGATATCAGCTCTTACTTCAAACCCTTCACACCTGACAGAGCTGGACCTGAGTGAGAACACACTGGGAAATCCAGCAGTGACTCGGATCTCTACTCTACTAAAGAGCTCATCCGGCAAATTCCAGACGCTTCGGTAAGTCATTTAATATTCTACATGACTAGATCAATGATGTTTTTATTTCACTCTCAGTATATTTGTAGCGTGTAGGAACAGATTAATCAGCAACTCATTCAGGGCTGTGTTTCCCAATAACAACTCACTTTATTCAACAATCAGCAGCTGAACAAAGGACAACACATGTGAGCCTGTTTTGTGAGCGTTTCCCAAAAGCCTTCATTATCAGATATTTAGATTTAATTTATAAAATAAATTACACTGTATTGGAAGCGACTGAAAAAGTTAAATTCTAAATGGCAATGTTCACAGAGAAAAAAAACAGTGAGAGGGAAAATGAGATGAAAAGCAGCAAACAAGATTTCTTAGAGGAAAACAACATGAAAGATTTTTTATAATAAAACCAACGAGAGCCCAAGTGATAAATCGGCATGTCATTATGAGGTGATTGCTGATAAATTAGCATCAGCATTATAACGGCTGATAAATGACAATTAAAAATAATGTCGAGACAGAGGATGGATCATTCAAACATGTTGAGTGTTGGTGCATAGTTTGTCCACCAGAGGGCGAACTGCAACTTCTCTGTTGGAACCCCAGAAATCACAACTATCAGCGGACCCAAGCAGAGTCGAGCAGAATCGCAACGGCGTGGAAAACAGATGAAGGGGTTCAGTGATTTAAAGAAAGTCAGTTTCAGTTGTACACATAAATTAATGGTGTATAGAGTATATACAAGTTGAGATTTTTGTTTTTGTCTTAATTTTTTTGTGTAGTTCCGATATAAATCAAAGAATAAAGTATCCTAACGTATTTCTTTGTGATATTAGCATTGCATATATGCTATATTTGAGTGAAGATGGATTAGACATTTTATTTCTAATGAAGTCGGCTATTTCTTGAAAACACATAACTAATAAATGTGTCTGTTTCCAGATGAATAGTTATGTGGGTGATTCTCTTTTTGCGGCAACATTTTGGGTTTGTAAAGTTGGGGGGAATAAAATACAAATTGAATATATGAATAATGAATATGTGAATATATTTTTCATATTGTTTTTCAATCCTGACCTGTTTAACTATAAGAAATGCATAATGATCAAGCTCAAAGATGAATATAGTAATAATTACTGGTAGTTTTATTAAATGTAAGGCTCATAGCTCTAACAGGGGGGAACCCGACAGGGGGGAATTTTTTTTGCTAATCTCACGCTAGCTCTTTACCAGATGAAGTTTTAGCTATCTGACCTTCAGTAGATTAACACTGATTTAATAACTAAATCGAAAGTGTTTTTTAAAAAAAAATTCAACTGAATTGACATTTCACATAAATTATCTTAACAGGGCGGAACTTTAAGAGTGACCCATAAGGGAGTAACGTGTAAGATCAAAAATAGTGAGGAGAGAGTGACAGTTGAAGCTTACCTCAGTTTCCACAATTGAAAGTCCCTCCAAAAATGATGTCACTTCCTGTAGATGGCTTGTATGGAATTGTAGTTTTGCATTTCAACGCAATGACACATTCTAACAGGGGTGAACGTTATTACTGGGACATGTAAAATAGGAATAAAATAGTAAATAAGAAATAGAATTTCACCATATTAAATTACATGATTAAATAAAGTTTAGTGTAGTCTATTTAATAATGAAAGGAAAAAAAAGATTTAAAAATTTTTTAACTTATTCTTCTAGATGAAGTTGATTACCTGGCACTGTGGGACACAGCAAAATCAAGTGGGTGTGTGTTACCAAAATGTGTGTAAAATGTGAAATAATATTTAAAATGTATTTGAATTGCATTTGAAGTATGACAAACACTTGCATACATCATTGAACTACATTATTTTAATATTAGACACAGTTTTGGCAAAAAATTAGAGCAAGTAAAACATGCGGACATGAAATGTTGATGCAAAAAGATAATCACCCATGTATAAAAGCCTCATTAAAGTAATTTTGTTGTGTACATCGTTCAAAATGTTTTTAATGTACATTGAGGCCTGATTGACTATTTTTGTACTCATCACAATATTTTAATGCGTTCCCATTTGAATGAAGACGTTTGTCTTTTTTTTTTTTTAGGGGTGTGTTTCAGCTGAGAATATCGATTATCGTAAATCACAGTCCTTATCAGTGCCAAAAAATTCCTTATCAGGCCCGAAAATCAACACAAAATCAACACAAAAGGCCCTAAAATCAATCAGTATCTTGTATGTGGAAAATATGAAGGTATTAGATGTTGTCGTGCGCTCATTTATCATCCACCAAAGAGCCTGGACACACCACTGCTCACCGTCACCGAGATGGTCAGTGGGGTTATATTCAATCACACTGAGTTAGGGCAGAAATAAAAAAGAGATTTTTATTTGAGTGATCAACATTTGGATTAATTAGTAAAGCTGTAATTTGGCCAAGTGGACTAACTGCTCTGCCTGGATAATTAACTAATTAGCTGAATAATATCTGTTCAGTCAAACGGAGCGGTGAGGATTTATTTGTACTGAAATTAGTGGCCTTTGCATTTTTGAGGTAGAATTACATGCAACTCCAAATAAATTCTAAATGAGTAAAACTTGTCAGGTGGATGTAATTTACAAACGCGTTTATGTAGTTCATTAGTGACGAAGGGTTTCTGGAAATGAAAGAATAATGAAGTACTGAGCATTGAGAACATTTCCCCAAATCCACCCTTAACCACATGCTGAACTTTCTGCTCCTTCTCCAGACTTTCAGACTGTAATATAACAGAGAAAGGATACACTGATCTGGCTAAAGCTCTGAAGTCACAGCGCTCATCACACCTGAGAGAGCTGGATCTCAGCGGGAACGACCCTGGAGCATCAGGAGTCAAACAACTTACTGAACGCAAAGCTAAGAAACTGACACTCAGGTGATTCTTCTATAAGCAAACATCATATTAAACAAAAATAAATAAATACTGTGAAAAAAAGACTTTTTCTCTTCAAATCCCTACAGGTTGTTGAAAAGTGCTGAAGCAGAGGAAGCCTACAACCTTCTTACTCGAATGTTCAGTAAAAACCCCTTACTGCACACGGAGCTGGATCTGAGCGACATAACATCAGAAGACGTCAGAGTGGATCAGCTCTCGGCTCTGCTGCAGGATCCACATTACAGACTGCAGAAACTTACGTAAGAAACAACTATAAACACATCGATCTCTATTTTCTGTTTTCACTCAGTTGCTGTTTTTTACAGCCAGAAGCGACTGTATCCATGCGGACTGTGCCTGTGCTGATTGGAAAGCCGCTGACAGTGAATTGTACTCACCTTACAACCTGCCGAGTCCCTGCCTCTTCGAGAAAACGCTGTTTTCATTGAAGCCCAGGCTTCAATATTCCATTTCTTACAGCTCAGTTTTGTAGATATTCACTAATTATGTCACACGGCTTTTATAGTAGGCCACAGCACTACAGCCACATTTCACCTCAACTCCTAATTATACACAACTGACTCAATTATTTTAAACATTTTACAGATTTTATATATTTATTATAAGAATAATAACAAATGTCTATATCTGTTATAGGAATAAACAGGTCAGTTGTACCCACTAAATGTGAATCACATGAATTTAACAGATCACTATTTAATTTATCCTGAGCTCTTTGTAGCAGAATTTTGCTTTCGTCGATCTTTATCATTATCAGCATGAAAACAAAAGCATTATTGATTCAGGGGAGAAAAAAATATTTACACACGCAATGTTCCTGAGCTGCTGTGAGTCATAATCCTGTAAAATCCTGTAATAATAACTGACAGTAATTCACATTCAGTACTGTTGAGTTACAATCAGCAGGAAATTTTGAACCCAAACGTTATACACCACCTCACATCTGTCCAGTGTCCCTGCGTATGAAAGTATTACGTCATCATGTATGAAGAAAGTCCCGCCCCCAAATTTATGGTCACATTCTACCGGACAAATTACACCAGTAAACAAATGTTGTGTAGACGTCCTGTTTATTTCACATCATGTGGTTTGGGACATGCATGAAGTCTGAACAGAATGACACTGAATCTCTTGTTGAAGGCGTCGGGGTTTTCTTCTTTTTCTGCTGGTTGAATCTGTTGGTCCACCACAAAACTGATTAAAACACTCACAGCCCTGATACAAAATCTCTTTGTCCCAGGCGTCCAGGCTACGGATTTATCCAACCCTGGACAGGAAGTGGGACACTGGGTACATGGTGAGAGAGACTAACCTAACACCCCCCCTCTCCAGGTTGTATAAAGAAGGCAGTGTAACAGAGGGTGGCTGTGATGATTTGATTTCTGCTCTGGGTTTAAATCCTTCCCACCTGAGAGAGCTGGATCTAAACAGGAATAAACCAGGAGAGTCTGGACTGAGAAATCTGTGTGACTTCCTGAAGAACCCTGAATGTAAACTGCAGAAACTAAAGTGAGTAATAATGTCTTCATAATTAAACTCGACATTTTAAAGCCATCAGTCAGTTTACAAAAGTCTTATTTTAGCAGTGTAGGAAATTCTATTGTGGGGTTTGTGAAATATTCAGATATATAATTGATTCAGGGGCGGCACGGTGGTGTAGTGGTTAGCGCTGTCGCCTCACAGCAAGAAGGTCCGGGTTTGAGCCCCGTGGCCGGCGAGGGCCTTTCTGTGTGGAGTTTGCATGTTCTCCCCGTGTCCGCGTGGGTTTCCTCCGGGTGCTCCGGTTTCCCCCACAGTCCAAAGACATGCAGGTTAGGTTAACTGGTGACTCTAAATTGACCGTAGGTGTGAATGTGAGTGTGAATGGTTGTCTGTGTCTTTTGCCGCTTTTCCACTACAAACGCGGCTGAGCCGTGCCGTGCCGAGTCGAGCTGAGCGGGGCTGTTGGAGTTGCATTTCGACTACAACCGCGCTGAACCGTGCTGGCTGGAAGTGGGTGGACACATTGGGTGGAGTTAGTGAAAGTGGGTGGACGTCACGTGATGTCGTTAAGCAGCGCAAACAGTGACATCAGTGACAGTGGCGGAACAAGTCAGAGCCGGGCCGGGGGCGGGGCAAATGACCGGGCCCTTTATTAAAGCTTATCATAACATCATTTTAGGCTACAAAATGTCCGCAACTGCGGTGTTTACCAATTTCAACACTACCGGGTGCAACTATATGTTATTTAGTACATCAAGTCCTTCAAACGAACATGTAACTCAGAAACAAAAAACATTAGGATACCGTACATGGCTCATAATAAAACATCAATAGCCTATACTGCGCACATTATTTGAAGGGCATACGAATGAGCGCTCAGAGTGGTGGCAGGAAGAGTCAGAAATAAAAGGAGGGCGGTGCAAACCTCACTGAATGCACTGTGTTTACCAATTTCAACACTACGGGGTGCAACTATGTTATTTTGTACATTAAATCCTTCAAACGAACATGTAACTCAGAAACAAAAAAACATTCGGCGACATACTGTACATGGCTCATAATAAAACATCAATAGCCTACTCCGCGCATTATTTGAAGGGCATACGACGCGCCTTGCGCTCCGCGAACTCGTCCACGATGCTCTGTATGTCACTGATTCAGTGAGCTTTTCAGCGGTAGTCTCACGACCCGGATAGTAAACAATAAACATGGAGGACATGGAGTCGTTAGTGTTGCTGGTCTTGGTGCTGTGGCTTGTTGTCACCGACAACGCGGACAGATACTGGCAAGAGCGTATAGATGAGGCGAGGCGCATAAGACTTCAGAAATTCTCGTAATTCATAATTCTTCTTCTTCCGGGTTTGCGGTGTTTACAGATCCCAGCGCGCTCGCGGGGCGTGTGTGGGCATGTGAGGACACGCCTCCTCACCAATCAGTGCACAGGGGAGTGTCTGCTCACGCCCCCAACCTCAGTCGGCACGGTTTGGCTCGCTTCAGCCCCACTCCAAAACGGTGCGAGTTTTGGGGGCTAAGCAGGGCTGAAACGAGCTGAGTCGTGCTGGTTTTTGGTAGTCGAAACGCGAGCCGTGTCGGGCTGAAGTGAGCTGAAGCGAGCTGAAGCGAGCTGAAAAAGGGTAGTGGAAAAGGGCCATATGTGTCAGCCCTGTGATGACCTGGCGACTTGTCCAGGGTGTACCCCGCCTTTCGCCCGTAGTCAGCTGGGATAGGATCCAGCTCGCCTGCGACCCTGTAGAAGGATAAAGCGGCTAGAGATAATGAGATGAGATAATTGATTCAAAAATACTTTCTGCATATTTATGAGTACATGTATGTATCACACTCGGATAATTATAACTTGTGCATTATATCGAATAAACATGACTATTTCTTACTGTCACAATTTTATATTCTATTTTTATGAATCTTTTTGTGTAACATGATGAAGAAAATGAAACAAGAGTCATTAGTATCTACGGTGCCTGAATGTTTTCTGATTGATTTTATTTATTTATTATGTCTGTACATCCCTCTGGTCAGTGAAAGTTGTTTTTAAATGTGCTCTATCAATACATCTGACAACTTTATTAAACCACAGCACTGTTGAATTCTTGAATCTGATTGGTCAGAAGGTGTTGATTGATTAATCTAAAACAGCAGCTCTGACAGGAGTGTAGTTTGTTTTTAATGCGCTCGATTTAACGTTATTTCTATTCACAGCTTATTCACAGGGACTTGTACGCGCCATATTATTGAAACCTTACAATGAAAGGATTAAAAAGTTATTTCACAGTGAAAACCATTGTTCTGGTGAAGTTTTCTGGAAGGAGAGATTTTTGTAAGATTTCTGGAAGGAGTCTCCAGTGTCAGCGCTTTGTAACAGTCAGAGGTGAAGCTGGAACTTTAAGTTTTGCGACGTCTTCAGGACAGAGGAGTTTACACTTCTTTACGGCGTCTCAGTAACATGACAAGCTGCGTTTTCTTTTAGTCTGAACTTCAGGACAGAGAAAAGAGAGACTGGTGAAGGAACGACTGTTTATAGTTGTATAACGTAGTGAGAACAGGAACTAACTTCTTTCACTGATGTTCCGCAACATTACATGTAACTACAAATGGATAAAAAGTATGATTTTTTTTTTTTTTTTTTACTTTTGGCAAATTGCTGTGGTATGAGAAGAATAACACTCCAAGATGTGCTGTTATAGAAAAATAATCAACTTCAGGGTGGTAACAGTAATTCCACTTCATCACACCACCCTGTCTCTCTCTCACACACACACACACACACACACACACACACACACACAGTGGTTTATTCCTTCGTTATTGACCTTAATACTGTAACAGTGTTGAGTTCACGCTAATAAAGGACTAAATATCTTTTCTCTGTCTCCCTCTGCAGACTGTGGAACAGCGTCAGTGAGAAATCCTGCACTGCTTTGGCTTCAGCTCTCTGTACAAATCCATCACACATCAGAGAGCTGGATCTGAGTGGGTGTAAACTGGGAGACTCAGGAGTGGAGAAGCTCTGTGATCTACTGAAGAAACACGAGTGTAAACTGGAGACACTGCTGTGAGTAACTCAGTGATGAAACACACTAAGTTTTATAATAATGCAGAACAAGGGCGCCTGCTAGTGGGGGGACTGGTGAAGATAAACTGAAGGCAGCTGGGCCATAGAAGGTTCACGCTGCATGCTACACGCTACACGTTCACGTGAAGAACCGGACCCTGGGCCATTAAACTTCATGCTTGGATGTTCACGTGTTGCGTCTGTTCTACTTTGACCGAGTAACCAACAATACGGACTCTTCGGATGACGACGATTGCCTCATTCTGCTTTTACTGAGACACAGGAAGAGAAAAAGGAACAGAATTTGGAGCCGAGAACACTTCCTTCTGAGAGAAACCCGTGGTGAATTTCACCGAACATTCTATAATCTGCTTGACAATCCCGATGAAGAACTATTTTTCAATTATACCATTCAATTATATTTTTTCTGAAGTTTTCCCCTGAAAGCATAGAGTTATCTCCCTAGACCCGTTCTGATTGGCTGGCGCGGCGGTGACCGCATGCATTGACTGGAATTTCCATCTTCACGCCTAGAAAAAAGTGTGCATGTTCATTTCTCGCTTCACGCGTGAAGTGTGCAGCGTGCAACGTGAACGCCGTTCTATGGCCCAGAGCAAGTCATGCTACGTTTGTCCACTTTTCTTTACACGCGTGTAGCATGTAGTATGCAGCGTGCAGCGTGAACCTTCTATGGCCCAGCTGCCTAAGGTGTGAATGAGTGTGTAAAAGTGTGTGTGCATGGAGCCCTGCAATGGACGGTACATTAAAGAAAACCATCCTGTAATTCAACACAAGTTTTCTGACAGTAACACACACTGGCTCAGCACTAGTAAACAGCTGTAAACAGCTGTAAACATCTGTCAGCACTAATACTGAACAGACGGTGAAAACTTAGTTTAAAAACTGTTGCTATTTTTAACAGTTTTAAAAGAGGCTAATATTACCCAAAATAATATTTACATTTTATTTACATTTACTTCATCATTCCATCCTTTACACTTCTATCTTACAAATAAGAAAAAACATTAAGTCACTAATTAACTAATTAGCTGAATAATATCTGTTCAGTCAAACGGAGCGGTGAGGATTTATTTGTACTGAAATTAGTGGCCTTTGCATTTTTGAGGTAGAATTACATGCAACTCCAAATAAATTCTAAATGAATAAAACTTGTCAGGTGGATGTAATTTACAAACACGTTTATGTAGTTCATTAGTGACGACGGGTTTCTGGAAAGGAAAGAATAATGAAGTACTGAGCATTGAGAACATTTCCCCAAATCCACCCTTAACCACATGCTGAACTTTCTGCTCCTTCTCCAGACTTTCAGACTGTAATATAACAGAGAAAGGATACACTGATCTGGCTGAAGCTCTGAAGTCACAGCGCTCATCACACCTGAGAGAGCTGGATCTCAGAGGGAACGACCCTGGAGCATCAGGAGTCAAACAACTTACTGAACTCAAAGCTAAGAAACTGAAACTGAGGTGATTCTTCTATAAGCAAACATCATATTAAATAAATAAATAAATAAATAAATAAACAAACAAACAAATACTGTGAAAAGAACCTTTTTCTCTTCAAATCCCTACAGGTTGTTGAAAAGTGCTGAAGCAGAGGAAGCCTACAACCTTCTTACTCGAATGTTCAGTAAAAACCCCTTACTGCACACGGAGCTGGATCTGAGCTCCATAACATCAGAAGACGTCAGAGTGGATCAGCTCTCGGCTCTGCTGCAGGATCCACATTACAGACTGCAGAAACTTACGTAAGAAACAACTATAAACACATCGATCTCTATTTTCTGTTTTCACTCAGTTGCTGTATTTTACAGCCAGAAGCGACTGTATCCATGCGGACTGTGCCTGTGCTGATTGGAAAGCCGCTGACAGTGAATTGTACTCACCTTACAACCTGCCGAGTCCCTGCCTCTTCGAGAAAACGCTGTTTTCATTGAAGCCCAGGCTTCAATATTCCATTTCTTACAGCTCAGTTTTGTAGATATTCACTAATTATGTCACACGGCTTTTATAGTAGGCCACAGCACTACAGCCACATTTCACCTCAACTCCTAATTATACACAACTGACTCAATTATTTTAAACATTTTACAGATTTTATATATTTATTATAAGAATAATAACAAATGTCTATATCTGTTATAGGAATAAACAGGTCAGTTGTACCCACTAAATGTGAATCACATGAATTTAACAGATCACTATTTAATTTATCCTGAGCTCTTTGTAGCAGAATTTTGCTTTTGTCGATCTTTATCATTATCAGCATGAAAACAAAAGCATTATTGATTCAGGGGAGAAAAAAATATTTACACACGCAATGTTCCTGAGCTGCTGTGAGTCATAATCCTGTAAAATCCTGTAATAATAACTGACAGTAATTCACATTCAGTACTGTTGAGTTACAATCAGCAGGAAATTTTGAACCCAAACGTTATACACCACCTCACATCTGTCCAGTGTCCCTGCGTATGAAAGTATTACGTCATCATGTATGAAGAAAGTCCCGCCCCCAAATTTATGGTCACATTCTACCGGACAAATTACACCAGTAAACAAATGTTGTGTAGACGTCCTGTTTATTTCACATCATGTGGTTTGGGACATGCATGAAGTCTGAACAGAATGACACTGAATCTCTTGTTGAAGGAGTCGGGGTTTTCTTCTTTTTCTGCTGGTTGAATCTGTTGGTCCACCACAAAACTGATTAAAACACTCACAGCCCTGATACAAAATCTCTTTGTCCCAGGCGTCCAGGCTACGGATTTATCCAACCCTGGACAGGAAGTGGGACACTGGGTACATGGTGAGAGAGACTAACCTAACACCCCCCCCCCCGTGCTTGTTTGATTTCTGCTCTGGGTTTAAATCCTTCCCACCTGAGAGAGCTGGAATAAACCAGGAGAGTCTGGACTGAGAAACAGTGTTGTTTTTGTTCACAATGACAAAATGATTTCGTTCATGCACCTTTTTTTTCATGACTAAAACGAGACAGTGACAAGATAAACATAACTCTTTGATCACGAAAATATGACAAGACGTATCTGTTGTTTTCGTTGACAAGATGAGATGAAAATGTTAGTGGGTTGGCTATAGGACTATCAAAATGCGTGGCGTTTCCTCCAACAGCGCGTGCAACCTGTCTGCCAAATGCTGAAAATATCAGCAATGCACTGCATCCGGTCCTTGTTTGATCCCGCCCACCACTGGGCATGTCCGGGCACAGTGTACAGTTCATGGACCATGGCGGCGGCAACGCCAGCACAAGGGCTTGGTGGGCGGAAAAGACGCCATGATTTACAGGTTGTTTTCCTGAGTTGTTCGCACCGAGTCCTTTTTCCCGCGAGTGCCGGCGTTAATTACTAATCCTATTTTAACTTTTTTTCTATAAATAAATTTCCAGTATCTTCTTCATTTTTATTATACTGTCGCTTTCATTTTTGTACTTTTCACTTTCGCTTTCCTTTTTCCGTTTTTTTTCCCAGTTTTTTTCTCTTTCTTTTTTCGGAAGAACGCCGAGACCGGAAGCTTTCTTTTTCTCTCCTCCTGTGTAAAGTCCACAAGCGGAGGCCATCTGATCTGCTTTAATATCAACAGATCTTCATTTAAGGTACGTGAATCTTTTCATCATGGCACACCTTCAGCCTGTTCAGTGTGCTGAGTGCAGGATGTTTAGTCATTCTTCCTCCGTCACTAGCGATAGCTCTATTAGCTTTACTTGTGATAAGTGCAGATTAGTTAGCTCTCTGACGGAGAAGATTTCAGTGCTAGAAGCGCGTGTCCAGGCTTTAGAGCAGGTTAGTGAGCGTGAGAACAGTGTAGTTTCTGTTAGGGAAAGTCTGGACGCCCTAGGTGCAGTTAGCAATCCCCCAACTCCGGCATTAGAGCCCTTACAGCGGGGCGAATGGGTGACGGCTCGGCGGCATAAGCGTAGAGCCAAAGCTACCGCTGAGGCTCGCCCACGGGAGCACCACTCCTCTCCGCGTCACGTGTCGAACAGGTTTGCTCTCCTTAGTGATGCACCCACTGAGAAACCTGAAAGAGCTCTGGTTATAGGGGACTCTATCATACGGCACGTGAAATTAGCTCAGCCTTTAGGGGCACCAGCAGCTTTAGTCAGGTGTATACCGGGAGCCAGGGCGCCGGACATAGCAGGTAATCTTAGGGTCCTAGGCAAGCACAGGTTCTCAAAGATAGTTATCCATGCAGGAGCTAATGATATACGCCTTCGTCAGTCTGAGGTTACTAAGAGTAACTTTGTAGAGGTGTTTAAATTAGCGAAGGCGATGTCCGATGCTGTAGTATGCTCTGGCCCCATCCCAATGCGGCGTGGCGATGTAGCTTACAGCAGGTTATGGTCGCTGAACTGCTGGCTGTCCAGGTGGTGCTCTGAAAACAGTGTGGGCTTTATAGATAATTGGGCTAATTTTGAGGGCACTGCTGGCCTGTTAGGGCGGGACGGTATCCATCCCGCTCGGGAAGGTGCTGCTCTCATTTCCTGCAGCATAGGTCATAGTCTCAGAACAGGCCTAGTTAATTTCTGACAATCCAGAGCCAAGGCCAGGGAGCAGACGAACAGGCTAAACCGACTGTCTGCTAGCTGCACAGAGTCGTCACTCAGGGCCCACTACATCGAGACTGTGTCTGTTCCCCGAGCTCAACAAAAAGGTAGAAATTTTCAGAGAGTTTGTTCCAGTAACCTAATCAATATAAAATTAGATCAGACTGACTGTACAGCTGCTGCCAGCACCTTTGATCTAAAGGTGGGGCTATTAAATATTAGATCTCTTACATCTAAAGCGCTAATGGTTAATGAACTCATTACTGATCAGGAGTTTAATGTACTGTGTTTAACAGAAACATGGATTAAGCCAAATGAATATATAGCATTAAATGAAGCGAGTCCTCCTGGATACAGTTATATACACCAGCCTCGTCTAACTGGCAGAGGAGGAGGCGTCGCGGTTATTTATAACGATTATCTAGGTGTAACACACAAACCTGGTTATAAATTTAATACATTTGAAGTTCTTCATACTCATATAATGTATGTAGCCTCGAAAAATAAGTCTACCCAGTTAATTCCATTGCTTATTATTTACAGGCCCCCGGGGCCATATTCTGAGTTTCTTTCTGAATTTGCAGATTTTATCTCAGATTTGGTTATTTCCTTAGACAAAGCTTTAGTTGTCGGAGATTTTAATATTCACTTCGATAACCCAGAAGACCCTTTAAAAACAGCGTTTGTGTCCATCTTAGATTCAGTCGGGATTAAGCAGAATGTCATAGGACCGACCCATAATGGTGGTCACACCCTTGATCTAATACTAACATTCAGATTAAACGTAGACAATATAGTCATACTTCCACAGTCTGAAGTTATCTCAGATCATTGTCTCATCTCATTCAAAACATGTCTGAGTAATAATATATGCACCTCACCACGCTACTGTATTAAACGTACTTTCACGTCAACTACTGCACAGAGCTTTATAAATGATCTCCCAGAGCTGTCAACTTTGATTGGGTCACTGTCAGCCCCTGCAGAACTTGATCAGGCAACTGAATGCTTAGAGTCAACATTCCGCCATACTTTAGATAATGTAGCTCCTCTAAAAAGGAAAATGGTCAGAGACAAAAAATTAGCACCCTGGTATAATGATGACACTCGCACATTAAAACAGACCACTCGAAAATTGGAACGTAAATGGCGTCAAACAAAATTGGTAGTGTTCAAATTAGCTTGGAAGGAGAGCTTCCTAAAGTATAGAAAAGCTCTTAGTGCTGCGAGATCAACATATTTCTCCTCCCTAATAGAAGATAACAAAAATAATCCTAGATTCCTATTTAATACTGTCGCAAAATTAACCAGGAATAAGTCCACTATCAACACATGCACACCTGCAGTATGTAGTAGCAACGACTTCATGAATTTTTTTAATGACAAAATTGAGAATATCCGACAAAAAATTCAAACTACTAATTTAAGGTTAGACAATGAAAGTGACCTTGTAGTTAACAATATAACTGTATCAGATCATCAGTTAGAATGTTTTACTCCCCTAAAAGAAACTGAATTACTTTCATTAATCTCTACATCAAAAGCCTCAACTTGCGTACTAGATCCCTTACCGACACATCTATTCAAACAGATAATGCCTGGAGTAATTGAACCGCTTCTAAAAATAATAAATTCTTCTCTTATGATTGGCTATGTACCCAAATCCTTTAAACTAGCAGTTATCAAACCCCTGATTAAAAAACCTGACCTTGATCCCTGTCAGCTGTCCAATTATCGGCCAATATCAAACCTCCCCTTTATCTCCAAGATCCTTGAAAAAGCCGTGGCACAGCAGTTATGCTCATATTTACATAGGAATAACATCCATGAAATGTATCAGTCAGGATTTAGACCTCATCATAGCACAGAGACAGCACTGGTTAAAGTAGTAAACGACCTACTGTTGGCGTCTGATCAGGGCTGTGTCTCGCTACTTGTGTTGCTTGACCTTAGTGCAGCATTTGATACCATTGATCATTCCATTCTTCTGGATAGACTAGAAAATGTTGTGGGAGTTAAGGGAATGGCCCTCTCCTGGCTCAGGTCTTATCTAACTGATCGTTATCAGTATGTTGATATAAATGGTGATATTTCTAGACGTACCGAGGTAAAGTTTGGTGTTCCACAAGGTTCTGTCTTGGGTCCACTGCTTTTTTCTCTATATATGTTACCTCTGGGCGATATTATTCGTAAACATTGTATTAGTTTCCACTGTTATGCTGATGACACACAGTTGTATGTCTCTGCAAAACCTGATGAGAGACACCAGCTTAATAAAATTGAGGAATGTGTTAAGGACATTAGGCACTGGATGCTTATAAATTTCCTTCTGCTTAACTCTGACAAGACTGAAGTACTTGTGCTAGGACCACATACAGCTAGAAGTAAGTTTTCTGATTACACAGTAACTCTGGATGGCCTTTCTGTTTCTTCACGTGCAGCAGTAAAAGACCTCGGAGTGATTATTGACCCCAGTCTTTCATTCGAAACTCACATTGATAACATCACCCGGATAGCTTTCTTTCATCTCAGAAATATTGCAAAGATAAGAAATGTAATGTCATTGCATGATGCAGAAAAACTAGTCCATGCTTTCGTTACCTCCAGGTTGGATTATTGTAATGCCTTACTGTCTGGATGTTCCAATAAGTGCATAAACAAGCTCCAGTTAGTTCAAAATGCCACAGCAAGAGTCCTTACTAGAACTGGAAAATATGACCACATCACGCCTGTCTTATCCACACTGCATTGGCTCCCAATCAAATTTCGTATTGATTATAAAATACTACTATTGACCTTTAACCCATTGACGCCGGATGCTGCGTCGCGCAACATTGCCCCTAGCGCCGGTTGTTGCATAACGCAACATTGCCCCAAATGCTGGTTGCTGCATAACGCAGCATTGTTGATTTGTCATTATTTTCAAGACGCATGACAGATTTTTTTTTTTTTTTATAAAAATGTGTTCGTGTTAATGCTGAATGAGCATGATCCAATAAAAGCAGAGAATTTTATCTTTTAAATGCAACTATTTCATGTCTTTATGTGCTTCAGAGGCTGAGATATTGCATTTTTCATAGGTGTTTTCAATTAATTATTTTTATTTCAGAAAACCCTCAGGCAGATGGGGACCTTTTCTAAAAACTGGCTTAGGCATTTGCAGACGTTTTTTTTGCAGGCGTTTCAGGCGTCAATGGGTTAAAGCACTAAATGGTCTCGCACCACAGTACCTGAGTGAACTTCTGCTCCTCTATGACCCGCCACGCCTACTTAGATCAAAAGGTGCAGGCTATCTGCTGGTACCTCGTATAGTGAAGGCTACATCAGGGGGCAGAGCCTTTTCTTACAAAGCCCCACTGTTATGGAACAGCCTTCCAAGTAATGTTCGGGAATCAGACACAGTCTCAGCATTTAAGTCTAGGCTGAAAACATATCTGTTTAGTCAAGCCTTTTGTTAATGGTGTTTATGAGGTAAAGGAGTAGATCTGGAGGGTCCTCAGACATAGAGTGTTTTGGTAAACTGGGATGTATGGATGCTGTCAGTCCCCACTCGCTTGCTCACTCGAGTTTGTTGACAGTGTAGTGGCTGGCTGCTTTATGTCCCGGGGCTCCCTCATGCCTGTGTTACCTTCTGGCTCTCTCCTTTTAGTTATGCTGTCATAGTTAGTTGCCGGAGTCCCTACTTGTACTCGGTGCAATATGTATACTGTTCCTACTTATTCAGGTGACATTGGGCATACCTAACCACCTGTGTTTTCTTTCTCTCCCCCCCACCCCAAATCTGTCCCTCTGAGTTACATGGAGTCAAGAGGAAATCTTTTGGTGGAGACGGTGGGGACCTCGACTGGCTATCGTAGCCTGCAGGGAATCGGCCGTCAGACATTCTGTCGCATGTCCCAGACCCGGTGAAATGTAACTGAATTGTCTTGGCCAGGCCTAAGGGTCCCATCTGCATCTCATCATTGCTGAGGAGTGTGCTCCCATCACCCAATCAAGCATCCAGCCAGAGCAGGTCATGATATATTTTTTACCATATTAACATGCCATTGTGTGTTATGCCTGATGTAAAGACTCTCGTCTCTGCGAGCCTACCACACAGATTTAATACTTGTCATTTTTAGGGCATACCTAACAACGTGTTTTCTTTCTCTCTCTCTCTCTCTCTTCCCCCCCCCCATCTGTCCCTCTGAGTTACATGTTGATCCTGGGATTGAGATGCTGGCCTCTTCTGCCCCTCGGACCTGCTTGATCCATCCTGGTGCCCTGTGTCTGGTCAGAGTTTTATCGCCCCACTCCTGTGAAGGATGGCCCCATGAGGACAGTTGAGGGTTATATCTGTTAAAACTGTTAATATTATAGTCAGGCTGTCTGTTGTTGCCCAAATGAGGATGGGTTCCCTTTTGAGTCTGGTTCCTCTCGAGGTTTCTTCCTCATGTCGTCTGAGGGAGTTTTTCCTTGCCACCGTCGCCACAGGCTTGCTCATTGGGGATAGATTAGGGATAAAATTAGCTCATGTTTTAAGTCGTTCAAATTCTGTAAAGCTGCTTTGCGACAATGTTTATTGTTAAAAGCGCTGTACAAATAAACTTGATTTGATTTGATTTGATTATAGACATACTTTACACATAATCCAACAGAAAATAAAACGGAATGCCTTGTAGTGGGAGACAGAGGTACACGCTGTGGCTATAAACTACAAGAATACGACCGACCTCAAGAGTCATCTAAAGGCTCACCATGCTATTTCTGCGACAGTAAATTAACGTTCCAAGAAGTCCTTAACAGATCATGTATACGTTTGCTAGCTTTGGTTAATGTCACTCAACAATCGGGCTGTGATGAATTTCCTATGAAGTTTTCCAAAACACTGTGACCTGGCAAAAATGAATGGGACCGCTAGCTTCACGCTAAAGTTGGCTTGGTTAAGCTAACTTAAATTCAATTAACATGTCATGAGTAAAACTTGTCCTGCAGGGATTATTGGTGGGACAGCAACTGAATGCTTTGTCATATATTGACCCATATTTGAGTTACTGTGAAACATATGGGGGGAAATGTAGCTTTTCAGACCTGTTGCTGTGCCTTAATATGTCTAGAAACCCATTTCAGGGAGGTGTTGTGACGCATGACTTTTTTCCCATCAACGGGGGGGGGGGGGGGGGGGGGGGTCACGACACCTCCCTGAAATGAGTTTGGATGTCTGTAAACCAATCAGGATGCTCTTTGTCTAGTATGCGCTACATGAACAGTCTCTCTCGCGCTCCCTCGCGCACTCCGTCATATGCGCGATGACGCATAAATACATTAATGTTTTGCATGCATGCTCTTGCTCACTTGCTCTAGATTCCGGGAGATATTCTCCAATTTGCGGGCACCAGGGAGCCACTATCAGTATGCGGGAGACTCCCGGAACTTCCGGGAGACTTGGGATGTCTGCACTAGACAGTGTTTATGTAGAGAGCATGCGCACTGGACAGCGTTTATGGAGAGCGCATACACACTTCAATCAATCAATCTTTTATTTCAATTACATATAAACATATAATAGACTACACAAGTCTGCAAATAGCGCACTGCTAATCAAGGCAGACTCATGTTTACAAAGAAAAAAATATTTTATATGAATTAATATAATACTTAAATATGTATGAAAAAGATAATAAAACATACTTGACAAATTAACAACTATTTGGTAACAAAATGAAAAAGAGGAGACAATACTTGTTATTCAATATAAAGGTACAGTAATAGATCATTCAATAACATTGAAAAAAAAAAAATATATATATATATATATATATATATATAAAATAAAAAAATTAAATAAAATCTCCTTCTCACCCCCAGTGGGGGGGTGGTATCCATGTCATCCTCAAGCTCGGGTCCTCTGCCAGAGGCCTGGGAGTTTGAGGGTTCTGCGCAGTATCTTCGATGTTCCTAGTACTGCGCTCTTCTGGACTGAGGCTTCAGATGTTGTTCCTGGGATTTGCTGGAGCCACTCTCCCAGTTTGGGGGTTACTGCCCCAAGTGCCCCCACTACCATGGGGACCACGCAACCCTTGACCTTCCACATCCGTTCCAGCTGCTCTTTCAACCCTTGATACTTCTCAAGTTTCTCATGTTCCTTCTTCCTGATGTTGGCGTCAGCTGGGATCGCCACATCTATCACCACCACCCTCTTCTGCTCTTTGTCCACCACCACTATGTCCGGTTGGTTAGCCAGGATCTGTTTGTCAGTCTGGAAGCTGAAGTCCCACAGAACCTTGGCCCTGTTGTTCTCAGCCACCTTCTGTGGTATGGCCCATTGGGACTTGGGTACTTCTATTCCATACTGGTTGCAGATGTTCCTGTATACTATCCCAGCCACTTGGTTGTGCCTCTCCATGTACGCTGATCCAGCTAGCATCTTACACCCTGCTACTATGTGCTGGACTGTTTCAGGGGCTTCTTTGCACAGTCTGCATCTTGGGTCTGATCTACTCTGGTAGATCCTGGCCTCTATGGCTCTTGTACTTATGGTCTGTTCTTGTGCTGCCATGATTAGTGCCTCTGTGCTGTCTGTCAGTCCTGCATTATCCAGCCACTGGTAGGATTTCTTGATATCAGCCACTTACTCTATCTGACGGTGGTACATGCCATGTAGGGGTTTGTCCCTCCAGGTTGCCTGTTCCTCCTCCTCCTCTGCACTCTCATCAGGGTTCTGCTGCCTGAGACATTCACTTAGCAGTTCATCCTTTGGGGCCATCTTTCTGATGTATTCTCAGATTTTCGATGTTTCATCCTGGACCGTGGTCTTGATGCTCACTAGCCCTCGGCCTCCCTCTTTCCGCTTAGTGTATAGTCTCAGGGTGCTGGACTTGGGGTGGAACCCTCCATGCATGGTAAGGAGCTTTCTAGTCTTGATATCTGTGGCTTCTATCTCCTCCTTTGGCCAGTTTATGATACCAGCGGAGTATCTGATGACTGGTAGTGTGTACATGTTGATGGCTCAGACCTTGTTCTTACCATTCAGCTGACTTTTCAGGACCTGCCTTACTCTCTGGAGGTATTTGGCTGTGGTTGACTTCCTTGTGGCCTCTTCATGGTTTCCATTAGCCTGTGGGATGCCAAGGTACTTGTAGCTGTCTTGGATATCACCTATGTTGCCCTCTGGTAGGTCAATTCCCTCAGTCCGGATCATCTTGCCTCTCTTTGAGACCATCCGGCCACACTTGTTCAATCCGAATGACATCCCTATGTCATCGCTGTAGATCCGGGTGGTGTGGATCAGCGAGTCTATTTCTCACTTGTTCCTGGCATACAGCTTGATGTCATCCATGTAGAGCAGGTGGCTGATTGTTGCCCCACTACGGAATCGGTACCCGTAGCCGCTCTTCGTGATGATCCGACTGAGGGGGTTCAGGCCTATGCAGAACAGCAGTGGTGATGGTGCATCTCCTTGGTATATGCCGCACTTGATGTTGACTTGGGCAATGGGTTTTGAGTTGGCCTCTAGGGTTGTCTTCCACATTTCCATTGAGTTCTGGATGAAGGTCCTTAGGTTCCTGTTGATCTTATACAGTTCCAGACATTCCAGTATCCATGTGTGTGGCATTGAGTCGTAGGCTTTCTTGTAGTCAATCCAGGCAGTGCACAGGTTGGCCTATCTCTTCTTACAGTCTCGGGTGACTGTTCTATCGACCAGATCTCTGGTGTTACTGTCAGTTCCTTTCTGTGCCTCGCTCATGTATTGAGCCACATGCTTACTCATCTTTGCCGCAATGATGCCTGACAGGGCCTTCCATGTTGTGCAGAGATGGGTAATTGGCCGGTAGTTGGATGGGATGGGTCCCTTCTGGGGGTCCTTCATGATTAGGACTGTCCTGCCTTGGGTTAGCCATTCTGGGTGGGTCCCATCCCTCAGCAGCTGGTTCATCTGTGCTGCTAGGCGTTCATGGAGTGCAGTTAGCTTCTTCAGCCAGTACGTATGGATCATATCGGGGCCTGGTGCTGTCCAGCTCTTCATCTTTGACACTCTTTCTTGGACGTCTGCCATGGAGATGGTTACTGGTTCTTGTTCTGGGAGGTTGCTGTGGTCTCTTAGCTCAGCTCTTAGGTGTTGTGTGATGCCTTTCTTTCCCATATGTCTTTCCAGTATTTTTCCACCTCAGCTCTTGGTGGGTCTGACCGGTTGTTGTTTCCCTGCCACTGAGAGTACACCTTGGCTGGTTCAATAAACAGCTTGTTTATTCTCCTGGCCTCTCCCTCCTTGGTGTATCTCTTCAACTGGGTGCCCCTTTATTCACCATGTTCCCTTTCTGTAGTTCAGCTAGCTGGCTAACTTCTCTCCGTGCTGCCTCTAATCGTCTCTTCCATGGTGGATACACAAGCCCACCTTGTGTCCAAGCATCTCCATGATTACTGTTGCTGTACTGTGTATCAGCTTGTTGGTCTCAGTGATGGTTCTTGTGGAGATTGGAGACCCCGCTGACCTGTCTTCCTGGCTCCCCCTTGCCGTAGCATCGTTGTTGTATTTCATTAATCTCTAGTTGTGATTACGATTTCGATTACGGATGTTGTAATAATATAAATAGCTGTTTCTTTGTTAGCCTTGATTGTGGGTTTCAAAGTATCCAATGGTCCCACATTCGCTGCTTGTATAGTAGCATTCCAGCAATTCCGTATTTTCTGTCCTCGTCCATTTATATCAGCCTCGATGTTCCAGTAGCCCATTTCTCATCAGTTTGCCCTGGTTCCCCTTGTTGACCCGGGCGACGTCTGAGCCGGTATGACTCTATCAGTTATGTCTTCACTCATTCCTGAGGTAGGCTGTTATATCATGAGGGGTCTTGCCTAAGGTCCCTTACTGGATGATGTTTTGCCCCGACCGGGATTCGAACCCCGATCTCCCACGTCGTAGTCAGTGAGCATTACCACTGTACTATCCAGCTGATATATATTGAGAGAGAGGTATACTTGTCATACTGATAATAATAATTCATGCATGGTATTAAATAATATTTAAGGTTAAAACTAAGATAAATCAATATATATATATATATATATAGCTCTTAATTATATATAGAAATAAAGTTATGTAGAAAGAAAGAGTTTGGAGATGTCAACATCATATCCATATCTACTTAAATCAGAAAAAAGGTGGTGTCTGACTTTTTTCTTGAATGACAATTTAGATGAAGATCTTATAGAAGTTGGAATCTGGTTCCATACCCTAACCCCAACATGGGAAAATGAGTTCTTTTGTAGATTTGTACGAGAATACTGAGTAGATAAGTTCTTGGAGTAAGATGACCTAGTGTTATAAGAATGGATACTAGAAATAGAAGAAAATAATTTACAAATGTTTGAGGGTGCACTTTGATTAACAACGTCATACATTAATTTAGAAAGACATTCATAGAAAAGATTTACTAGTAAAATATTGGTTTTGGAAAACAATGGAAGGACACTTTCTCTATTATCAACAAAATGGATTAATCTTAAAGCTCGTTTTGTAAGATTAATACTTTATTTAAATGAGTTTTACAAGCCTGTCCCCAAGAACTAAGACCATATGTTAAATAAGGTTGAATCAGAGAGCGATATAATGTCATAAGGGTATGTAGTGGAATAAAATGTCTAAGCTTGGCCAAAAGGCCGACAACCTTGCTTATTTTGTTGCAAATAAAATCAATATGAGGCTTCCAAGAAAGATTGTCATCGATTATTAAACCCAAATATTTGGCATACTTTTTATGTTCAAGTGAAACAAGTTTGTTTTGAGACACTGTTTTGAGAGTAGGTTATGCACAACCTGTCAACCTCGATTACAATTTCCTGTCTCTGTATTGGCGTAATTTAATGTTTTAAAGTAATTATTTTTTTTTGACTAAAACTGGACTAAAACCCTTTTAGTTTTCGTCGACTAAAACTAGACCAAAACTATCAAGGATGGAATTGACTAAAATGTGACTAAAACTAATAAGCATTTCATCCAAAAGACTAAAACTAAATCAAAAATGCCTGCCAAAAACAATACTGCTGAGAAATCTGTGTGACTTCCTGAAGAACCCTGAATGTAAACTGCAGAAACTAAAGTGAGTAATAATGTCTTCATAATTAAACTCGACATTTTAAAGCCATCAGTCAGTTTACAAAAGTCTTATTTTAGCAGTGTAGGAAATTCTATTGTGAGGTTTGTGAAATATTCAGATATATAATTTATTCAAAAATACTTTCTGCATATTTATTAGTACATGTATGTATCACACTCAAATATAACTTGTGCATTATATCTAATAGACACTACTATTTCTCACTAAATGTCACTATTTTATATTCTATTTTTATATCTCATATAGTTATTATTATATCCCTCATCAAAAAAATTCCTGTGCAGGAATTGGCCAAGGACGGCTCACGTGACATAAAATAGTTCCACCACTGATTAAGCAGTGTATGTCATGATGTCAAAAATGAAAATAATGGATCTGGTGTAAGTCAGTCAGGGTGTATCCTGGATATACCATGAACTGACGTCACAATTTCAAGCTGTACGGCCGACTTGAGTCGCAGCTGTGGCTCCGCGAGCGTTTCTGTGTGTGTAGATCTGTGTATCATGATCGTGCCTAGTGAGGGCAATAACATGGTACATTACACATCCACAGGTCGAAGGTCACGCCAACATAAACAACAAACATGGATGCCTCTAGTGAGTTTATGCCGAGATTCAATCTTAACACTTGTAGTTTGGAATTTTTTTGATAAGGATTTTTTTTTAATATTTTGTAAATCAAATATAGGATGCACTGAAGAGGCACCGGGAATTATGGGTTCTATTTGGTGACTGGCGTAGTACTATTTTCTTCAGGGCTGCGACCCGAGTAGTACTGTTCTCACCTCAGAGAGCCCGTAATTTCAGCCGGAGCCTCTCGGTGCATGGGTATATTTATTTATTATGTCTGTACATCACTTTGGTCAGTGAAAGTTGTTTTTAAATGCGCTCTATAAATACATCTGACTTGACTTTATTAAACCACAGCACTGTTGAATTCTTGAATCTGATTGGTCAGAAGGTGTTGATTAATTAATAATTATTCGCTGAAGGTGAAGCGAACATCAGTGAATAATAACCGAGACGAATTCGATATTCACTGAGCCTGAGGTGGATAATTGTTTCAGTATCAATACACAGGTGATTATTGAAAAAAAAAGTATTAAAAAAAATAATTTTTCAAACTTCAAAAGCAGAATGCAAATGTAATAATGGCATGGCGCAGACTTGTCACTTATCTACGCTGAGTCACATAATGTACTTTTTTTAAATCAATAAAATAAATCACAGTTCCACCTTTGAATAGTTTTAGACCAAACTTTGTAGCATCTTTAGTGCTTTTAGGAACAGACTTTTCTTTCATCATCTGTAATTCTTCCTCACTTACGGTGACGAAGCGATTGGAGCCATTTTGTGGAGTCACTCGAGGTGATTCTCGAGAAATAGTCCGACTCTCTCGACCAATCAGGACACATGATTTCCTATAATCACCTCCATATTTACAACCCCGATTCCAAAAAAGTTGGGACAAAGTACAAATTGTAAATAAAAATGGAATGCAATGATGTGGAAGTTTCAAAATTCCATATTTTATTCAGAATAGAACATAGATGACATATCAAATGTTTAAACTGAGAAAATGTATCATTTAAAGAGAAAAATTAGGTGATTTTAAATTTCATGACAACAACACATCTCAAAAAAGTTGGGACAAGGCCATGTTTCCCACTGTGAGACATCCCCTTTTCTCTTTACAACAGTCTGTAAACGTCTGGGGACTGAGGAGACAAGTTGCTCAAGTTTAGGGATAGGAATGTTAACCCATTCTTGTCTAATGTAGGATTCTAGTTGCTCAACTGTCTTAGGTCTTTTTTGTCGTATCTTCCGTTTTATGATGCGCCAAATGATTTCTATGGGTGAAAGATCTGGACTGCAGGCTGGCCAGTTCAGTACCCGGACCCTTCTTCTACGCAGCCATGATGCTGTAATTGATGCAGTATGTGGTTTGGCATTGTCATGTTGGAAAATGCAAGGTCTTCCCTGAAAGAGACGTCGTCTGGATGGGAGCATATGTTGCTCTAGAACCTGGATATACCTTTCAGCATTGATGGTGTCTTTCCAGATGTGTAAGCTGCCCATGCCACACGCACTAATGCAACCCCATACCATCAGAGACGCAGGCTTCTGAACTGAGCGCCGATAACAACTCTGGTCGTCCTTCTCCTCTTTAGTCCGAATGACACGGCGTCCCTGATTTCCATGAAGAACTTCACATTTTGATTCGTCTGACCACAGAACAGTTTTCCACTTTGCCACAGTCCATTTTAAATGAGCCTTGGCCCAAAGAAGACGTCTGCGCTTCTGGATCATGTTTAGATACGGCTTCTTCTTTGAACTATAGAGTTTTAGCTGGCAATGGCGGATGGCACGGTGAATTGTGTTCACAGATAATGTTCTCTGGAAATATTCCTGAGCCCATTTTGTGATTTCCAATACAGAAGCATGCCTGTATGTCATGCAGTGCCATCTAAGGGCCCGAAGATCACGAGCACCCGGTATGGTTTTCCGGCCTTGACCCTTACGCACAGAGATTCTTCCAGATTCTCTGAATCTTTTGATGATATTATGCACTGTAGATGATGATATGTTCAAACTCTTTGCAATTTTACACTGTCGAACTCCTTTCTGATATTGCTCCACTATTTGTCGGTGCAGAATTAGGGGGATTGGTGATCCTCTTCCCATCTTTACTTCTGAGAGCCGCTGCCACTCCAAGATGCTCTTTTTATACCCAGTCATGTTAATGACTGTGGCAGCGGGGGCGTGGTCAAGCACCGGTCTGTGACAGGAGGGCGGAGTCAGGGAAGGTAAGTGGCAGATTCACTTCACCTGAGAGCAATTAACCTGTGTTTGTGTGTCTTCCCAGGGACCGCGCCCTATTTAGGGAGGGAGAGCGAGAGCAGAGGGGATCTCTCCCGAATCAACTGGCAGGACCCACTCTCTACTAGGCGCGTCATTAAACCCCGAAATCCCGGCCAATCAGTCCCCAAAATTAACGAGTGGGTAAGGCGAGGATTAACCGCCGCCTTCACTATAAATTTTTCCCCTCTGAAAATAATATGGACTGACACCAAAGGGTAGCTGTGAACATCCCCGTGCACACACAAAACCTTCACCCCTTGTGCTCCCCCCAATGCCTCGTTTTGAACCAGGCTTTGGCGAATTGAGGTCTGATTACAACCAGAATCCACCAATGCCTGATATGTAGCCCCTTGGATACTCACCGGTATGCGATACGCTCCGGCCCGATCGAGGGCGGCCTCTGGCGCGTCGGGGATCCGAACCACCGCGCCCACTTCCATTGCTGTGCACTGCTGTTGAAGGTGGTCCGGTTCCCCGCAGCGCCAGCAAACCGGCCCGGGCTTCCCCTCTGCACCGGTGCTCTGGGGCTCACTCACCTGAGGTGGGGGAGAGACAGACACAGAAGGGAGACACGGGAGGGCACCGCGGGTGCGGCGGGCCGGCAGGGGTGGTGCCGGCCCCCGCCTCCGCGGTGGGGGAATGGGGCGAGGACGGGACACAGAAGGAGGGGAGAGAGAGAGAGAAAGAGAAGAGGAGAGAAGAGATGTCGACATCCGCTGTCCTGCCGCCGAGACAGCCGCCAGATGATCCTCCGCCAGCTCGACTGCCTGATCCAGCGACGCCGGGCGGTGGCACTGGACCCACTCCGCGGCTCCTGCTGGTAAGCGGGCGATGAACTGTTCCAGTACCACCTGATCGACGATTCCCTCGGCGTCGCGATCTTCGGCCCTCAGCCACCGCCAGCAGGCGTCCCGGAGCTGCTGGCCGAACGCGAACGGGCTGCCGACTTCCTCCATCCGCAGCGCGCGGAAGCGCTGGCGCTGCTGCTCCGGCGTGCGCCCCACGCGCTGAAGGACAGCCCGGCGAAGGTCGGCGTAGGCCAGCCGGCGATCGGCGGGGAGCTGTAGTGCAGCCAGCTGCGCCTCTCCCGTCAGGAGGGGGAGGAGGCGCGCCGCGCGCTGCTCCATCGGCCACCCCGAGGCTTCAGCGACCTGCTCGAATAACGTGAAGAAAGCCTCGGGGTCATCCTGCGGGCCCATCTTAGTTAAGGTGAGGGGAGACGGGCCCGCGGCCGGAGCGCTGGTGGGCCCCGCCGACGCGAGGAGACGCCGGAACGCCTTGCGATCTTCTTGCTGGGCCAGCACCAGGGCATCGAAGCGCCGCTCTTGTTCCTTTCGGAGTGTGACGAGCGCCTGGTGCTGGCTTTGCTGAGCCGTGGCGAGGGCGTGGACCAGGTCGGTGAACGGGGAGGATTCCATGGGGCTGCTGGGTTGGTGCTCCATTTCCCGGGTTTTGGCACCACTGTAGCGTTCCCTAGGTGTGGGTGGAGCACAGAGGACGGCAGGACAGAGATCAGGTTCAACAAAGAGTTTTATTGTTCCACTTTTCAGGGGACACAATACGTTTAGCGCAGACACACACACACATCAGGTGTCTGATTCGGGAGAGATCCCCTCTGCTCTCGCTCTCCCTCCCTAAATAGGGCGCGGTCCCTGGGAAGACACACAAACACAGGTTAATTGCTCTCAGGTGAAGTGAATCTGCCACTTACCTTCCCTGACTCCGCCCTCCTGTCACAGACCGGTGCTTGACCACGCCCCCGCTGCCACAATGACCTATTGCCAATTGACCTAATGAGTTGCAATTTGGTCCTCCAGCTGTTCCTTTTTTGTACCTTTAACTTTTCCAGCCTCTTATTGCCCCTGTCCCAACTTTTTTGAGATGTGTTGCTGTCATGAAATTTCAAATGAGCCAATATTTGTCATGAAATTTCAAAATGTCTCACTTTCGACATTTGATATGTTGTCTATGTTCTATTGTGAATACAATATCAGGTTTTGAGATTCATAAATTATTACATTCCGTTTTTATTTACAATTTGTACTTTGTCCCAACTTTTTTGGAATTGGGGTTGTATACGAGATCCATAACAGCAGCTCTGACAGGAGTGTAGTTTGTTTTTAATACGCTCGATTTAACATGCTATCGTTTCTATGGTAACAGCTTATTCACAGGGACTTGCACGCGCCATATTATTGAAACCTTACAGTTAAAGGATTAAAAAGTTATTTCACAGTGAAAACCATTGTTCTGGTGAAGTTTTCTGGAAGGAGAAATTTTTGTAAGATTTCTGGAAGGAGTCTCCAGTGTCAGCGCTTTGTAACAGTCAGAGGTGAAGCTGGAACTTTAAGTTTTGCGACGTCTTCAGGACAGAGGAGTTTACACTTCTTTATGGCGTCTCAGTAACATGACAAGCTGTGTTTTCTTTTGGTCTTTACTTCAGGACAGAGAAAAGAGAGACTGGTGAAGGAACGACTGTTTATAGTTGTATAACGTAGTGAGAACAGGAACTAACTTCTTTCACTGATGTTCCGCAACATTACATGTAACTACAAATGGATAAAAAGTATGATTTATTTTTTTTTTTTTACTTTTGCCAAATTGCTGTGGGATAAGAAGAATAACACTCCGAGATGCGATGTTATCGAGAAATAATCAACTTCAGGGTGGTAACAGTAACTCCACTTCATCACACCACCCTGTCTCTCACACACACACACACACACACACACACACACACACACACACACACACAGTGGTTTATTCCTTAGTTATTGACCTTAATACTGTAACAGTGTTGAGTTCACTCTAATAAAGGACTAAATATCTTTTCTCTGTCTCCCTCTGCAGACTGTGGAACAGCGTCAGTGAGAAATCCTGCACTGCTTTGGCTTCAGCTCTCTGTACAAATCCATCACACATCAGAGAGCTGGATCTGCGTGGGTGTGAACTGGGAGACTCAGGAGTGGAGAAGCTCTGTGATCTACTGAAGAAACACGAGTGTAAACTGGAGACACTGCGGTGAGTAACTCAGTGATGAAACACACTAAGTTTTATAATAATGCAGAACAAGGGCGCCTGCTAGTGGGGGGACTGGTGAAGATAAACTGCCCTTTAGGTGTGAATGAGGGTGTAAAAGTGTGTGTGCATGGAGCCCTGCAATGGACGGTACATTAAAGAAAACCATCCTGTAATTCAACACAAGTTTTCTGACAGTAACACACACTGGCTCAGCACTAGTAAACAGCTGTAAACAGCTGTCAGCACTAATACTGAACAGACGGTGAAAACTTAGCTTAAAAACTCATTTTTTAACAGTTTTAAAAGAGGCTAATATTACCAAAATAATATTTACATTTTATTTACATTTACTTCATCATTCCATCCTTTACACTTCTATCTTACAAATAAGAAAAGTCACAGCAGCTCACAAAAATACACTGAATTATCAGTCTAGTGATTGGCATAAGGTCCAAGTAAGTCAGCAAAATGCAGCATGGAGCTGGGTAAGTCCAAGCCAAAATATAGAAAATTGGTTGCAGCAATATTTTTATTCTAATGGGGGAAGTTACTGATGAAAATATATGTAAATCTAAATTAATTTTCAAAATTTCAGCTTTCTGGACCCAGAGGTTTTTATATTTATGCCATTTTGAAAAATTAGACCAGAATGTAGCCCCTAAATCCTCACCAGGGACTTTTGGGATTTTAAATGCATTTTTCTCAGCTTCGAGGCTACACAGAGGTGTGAAATTTGGTAAATTAACTCTCTATATGTTGCTAATCTGGATGGAAAACATCGAGCCTTCTATCTAGAAAATCCTGGCCATAGGTACTTCCTAAAAATGCTAAAAAAGAAGAAAAACACACTCGCGAGTGGGATTTAGGACCCTAAACATACTAGAAAATGAATGTATTCATCTCCCATCACTACCTGGTCTTATTATAAACCAGATTGCCTGGTCACTTTATATAATGGGAGTTCTCTAGATAGAGTATTTACAGAAATACGGCAGATTCAATTACATACCCCACAAAAAGTGTCATATCTTTAAGACCCTGAATGGAAATGAAGCCCAGGTAGCACAGGCCTGCAACTTGGTAAATAGTTTCATTAATTCAATCACTACAAACATGTGAAGTGTCATCTTGTTATTTTTGCATTATTCTCTTTTTTTCAATCCCAAATCATCCATTTTTAATGCCCTCGAATTTGTTTGTGTAATTAGATGAGTCATTTTTAATATAGATTCTAATTAGTGATCAATCAAGGAGTTAGTATTTTCTGTCTGAGGAAGTCTCAGATGTTATTAAAGGTTATTAGCATTGAATTCTGAAGAAGAAGAAACCTTTGTCACATGTACACTTCAAGCACAGTGAAATTCATCCTCTGCATTTAACCCATCTGAAGCAGTGAACACACACACACACCCAGAGCAGTGGGCAGCCACACCAGAGTGCCCGGGGAGCAGTCAGGAGTTCAGTACCTTGCTCAAGGGCACCTCAGCCCAAGGCCGCCCCACGTCAACCTAACTGCATGTCTTTGGACTGTGGGGGAAACCGGAGCACCCAGAGGAAACCCACGCAGACACGGGGAGAACATGCAAACTCCACACAGAAAGGCACTCACCAGCTGCTGGGTTCGAACCCAGAACCTTCTTGCGAGGCAACCATGCTAACCACTACACCACCGTGCCACCACCACTGAATTCTGTAAATGCTTTCACAATTTTAGTTTTACTTTGCGGGCTAAGCTTTTACTGTCGTGCCCTCCTATTTGTGCCTGGTGCAGGGACCAAACACATTTTGGTCTATATTATTAAGGAACTAGCCGTTAGTTCTATTTATAGAGTTCCAGCACCAAAAGTTTGTTACAGTACTATCTCCACTCTAGACGACAAGTTTGGATCTTTGAACAGGAGCAATGCTGAAGATCACTCAGATCTGAAAACAGAAAGGAAATATCATCAAATAAAAAGCGATATAAATTATATACATGCATTTTAAAATACTGGTGTATACATGATCTATGGAAAATTATAAATACTGATATAGTCTCTGTCAGAAATGCAACTGTAAACAGACAATACACCCAATATCAGTCATGACAAACATATGAATAGGAGAGTGCTGCATCTGCGATCTTAATTTTACTTTCTCATGGTCAAGTATATAGTTATTTGTGAACTGTAGAGTACATGTGACAGCAAAAACAACAAATTCAAGGGCATTAAAAATGGATGATTTGGCACGGACCTACCCAGCTTCAACGTGTGTGTTTTTTTTCTGGGGGGCAATGTAACCACTGAACAATACTCCCTTAGTGTACGAGATAACACTTGGATAAAAGGAAATCAGAATTAAAAAAATTCATCAACATTTTCAACTCGGGTCTCTTTTCTTTTTTTCTGTCCTGATGGACTAAATGCCGTTTCCTTTCTGCAGACTGAGGAACAGCGTCAGTGAGAAATCCTGCACTGCTTTGGCTTCAGCTCTCTGTACAAATCCATCACACATCAGAGAGCTGGATCTGAGTGGGTGTGAACTGGGAGACTCAGGAGTGGAGAAGCTCTGTGATCTACTGAAGAAACACGAGTGTAAACTGGAGACACTGCGGTGAGTAACTCAGTGATGAAACACACCAAGTTTTATAATAATGCAGAACAAGGGCGCCTGCTAGTGGGGGACTGGTGAAGATAAACTGCCCTTTAGGTGTGAATGAGTGTGTAAAAGTGTGTGCGCATGGAGCCCTGCAATGGACGGTACATTAAAGAAAACCATACTGTAATTCAACACAAGTTTTCTGACAGTAACACACACTGGCTCAGCACTAGTAAACAGCTGTAAACATCTGTCAGCACTAATACTGAACAGACGGTGAAAACTTAGTTTAAAAACTCATTTTTTTTACATTTTTAAAAGAGGCTAATATTACCCAAAATAATATTTATATTTTATTTACATTTACTTCATCATTCCATCCTTTACACTTCTATCTTACAAATAAGAAAAGTCACAGCAGCTCACAAAAATACACTGAATTATCAGTCTAGGGATTGGCATAAGGTCCAAGTAAGTCAGCAAAATACAGCATGCAGTTGGGTAAGTCCAAGCCAAAATATAGTGTAGCCCGTATCATGTCCAATGATAACCAGACTATAGTTGGGTTCAAGCTGTAGTTACTTTTAAAGTCTTACAATATTCAGTGAGTGGTCTGAACTCTGATTTATAAAAAAAAATACACGTTTATTATCAGAAAACACATAAAACATATACCCCTGAAGATTAACTACAAAAGTAGTAGGTACACATAGGTTAACCGCGAGGGTGCTTGGCCCCTAATGGCCGCTACTGCAGTACCGCTGCTACACGTAATAGCGGCTCCCACTTAATCAACTAAATCTCCATATCCTAGTAAATGCAGCAATTAAACAATAGAAATTCTCTTGTCGCACTAAATGTCACCATACGATGTTCTCCAATAATCAAAAAGACGAAACAAAATACACTTTAGCCGCGCAGGGCTGAACAATCCCTTAGAACATAGTAGAGCAAAATGGTGTGACCACACTCAAAGATAACCTCGGCTACTATACACCTTTACAATACATGCGCATGTATTAAACAAAGAAGCCGGCATTTACACAAAATATCCCCAAAATAAAATGTTGCAGGCCTGTTAATTGTCCTTTGGGAAAGAAAAAAAAAACCACTGTCCTTTACTCACGGTACCATAGTCCCCTTCGGAAACAAAGGAAAGCCTTGCGCACTCTGTACAAGGCCGATTGCAGATAGCTGATGACTTTGCTCCCTCGTAGCCGGAGGAACCACTGGCTTTCCAGGTCACCAGGGCGCTATCCGGGCTGCGTTGCTCCCATGCTGGCTACACAGTGGAACCTCTGACTGTTTGGAAGCCAATAGTGCTAACTGGGCAGCTACTTACACCTCAAATATAAGCATGCCCACGAGTCAAGTTGCACTTGGTTAGTTTACTCAGCTACCGGAATGGGACTTCTTTTCCGCTTTCTCTAAAAACTCCGTCGCCCAGCCTCGCCAAATGCCGGAGCTCCTCCTCCAAGTCTCTCGCCTTCTCACCTCTTGTCATGCAAATGTTTCCGGTGCATAGGCCATATTCTTCCCATCCACCAAACAATGACATGCCCCAGTTGTATCATTTCACAAATAGGGACTTATGAGTAATATGCAATTACACACACCATACAGTGTAACAAAGTTAATATTATTCCTGTTATTTTCTAATGAAATATAGTTTTTACCTCTCATTATACATTTTAAATGTTTAACACTGGTTTCTAAATACATGAACTGTCCATTACATGAATTGGGAATTACATAACCCCATTAGTGAGACATTAAAGAAACAACCAAAGGGAAAGAAAAAAAACAAACCTCAGTAACACCTGGGTTACACTCCCCCCTTTCTAAAGGTCTGGATGTCCTCACCAGACTCCACTAAAATCTGGGCTCAGGTAAGATACGAATAGTTAAACATCTAGCCACTTGTCCCTCATGTGTTAACTCCCCATCCCTGGATATGCATATCTTCATACCTTTATGTTGTATAACTACCGGTTGGTCTAAGTGAACCGGATCACGGGTTTGACTGTACGTCTCTCTCTAGGGGCAATATCTTCTGCCCTGTCCCCACTCTCCACACTATTATCCGAGAGACGGTCTGTCTCTCTATGGGAGCTTGCAGTTGGAGCTTGGGGGGAACCTTGTATCTCAATACAACTCTCTTCTGATAAAGTACCTTCATCACACTGCTCTGGTACTACCATGTTTTCAGGATCTACATGACTTTCATCCACATCATCTTGGGTTACCTCCTCAACACTGCCAGGTCTCTCAGGAAGGTCTGTTACGCTTTCCTCCACCTCACTCAATGA
The DNA here is from genome assembly GCF_027579695.1 of Neoarius graeffei. Taxonomy (NCBI): domain Eukaryota; kingdom Metazoa; phylum Chordata; class Actinopteri; order Siluriformes; family Ariidae; genus Neoarius; species Neoarius graeffei. The sequence goes on along the minus strand of NC_083574.1, from coordinate 103,999,538 downwards.
CAGTGAAGGCCCATCTGGGGCTGGGTATTGCTCATAGCTCACTGTCGAGCCATATGGATACACATAGTCCTCATCATCAGAACCGGACAAGTCTGCCTCACTACCAACTGTCCCCTGTGCTTGGGACTGTACTCGACGCTGCTGACGCGTTCGAAGCACTTGGCGGACTGTGGACGTAATATTGTCATGAGAACCTCCAGGAAATCTTACCATGGAACCTACAGGTAACAGGTGGTCTCGGTGCAGAGTTTTCACCACCCCCCTTTCTTGCTCATGCTTTACTCTATACACTGGTAAATTTGGCATTTTTTCCACGACAACATATGGGACAGAGCTCCATTTATCTTTCAGTTTTTGTTTGCCTGCCCCACCAAAAGCATGGACAAGTACTCTGTCACCTACGTCTAATAAGTGGGAACGAACTCTTAGATCATAGGCCTTTTTGTTCCGTTGATGACTCTTATCAGCTGCCTGCACAGCCAGTTCGTAAGCATGTTTTAAGTCTTTCCGAAGTGTTTCAACATATCTCTGATGGGATTTCTCCTCTTCCCCTTCCCACAAAGCACTGAAACATATGTCCACCGGGAGTCGCGCCTCCCTTCTGAACATAAGTACGGTGAATAGCCAGTAGCATCACTTTTGGTGCAATTATAGGTGTGCACCATAGCTGCTATTTGCTGACTCCAACAATGCTTCTTAGCTGGATCTAATGTACCCAACGTGGACAACAATGTGCGGTTGAACCGCTCGGGCTGTGGATCACCTTGGGGGTGATAGGGCGTTGTTCTTGATTTTCTGATTCCCAGCACCTTAAGTAACTCCTTGATTAGCACACTCTCAAAATCTCGCCCCTGATCCTAGTGGATGTGAGCTGGTAGTCCATAATGGACAAAGAATTTTTCAAGCAGAACTTTAGCGACAGTAGGTGCTTTCTGATCTCTGGTGGGATAAGCCTGAGCGTATCGAGTGTAATGGTCTGTCACCACCAAAACATTTGCAATACCACGGGAATCTGGTTCCAGGGACAAAAAATCAATACACACCAAATCAAGTGGGCCCCTACTGGTCAGTTGGTAAAGGTGCGCTGTTCGCTGAGGCTGTGATTTATGCGCTACACATCTGCCACAGTTCTTAATGTAACTGGCTGTGTCAGCAGCCATCCTAGGCCAATAGAATCTGTCCCTAGCAAGCTCAATGGTACGCTCTATGCCCAAATGCCCCGCGTCATCATGCAAGGCCTTCAACACCTGAGGGCGGAACTGTTTTGGGAGGACGAGCTGTGATATCTCTTTTCCTGACACCTTACTGATGACTCTATACAAGACTCCATTCCGATGACTAAGTCGTGGCCACTCTCTCATTAGTAGATTGAGCTCTGTATTGTCACGTGGGGAGACAGCAGGACCCCGACCACTGACAAATGCTTGTTTCACTCGGCTAATGGCATCATCCTGATTCTGAGCCAACTGCAGGTCTTTTACACTCAGCTGTTCTAAGGACTTAGCACTAACCCATGTGGGGTGCACATAGGCTTGAGGAATGCATTGGGGAGAGGCCCCCAATTGGTCAACTCCTCGCAAAATAGTTCCAGGGAAACGGGTCAAACTGACTGTTTTACAGACCGCTTTCACCCCTGAAGGTGGTATCCACCCATCTTCCCCTGCTACATTCCTTGACAACAAATCTGCATCAATGTTCTCACGTCCAGGTCTGTACTGGATTCCAAAATTATACATGGCCAGAGCTGCCAAACACCTATGGCCACAAGCATTCAATTTGGCAGAGGACAACACATATGTTAAAGGGTTGTTGTCAGTTCTAACTGTGAATTGCACCCCATATAGATAATCATGAAATTTGTCAGCTATCGCCCACTTTAACACTAAAAACTCTAACTGGTGAGCTGGGTAGTTTCTCTCTGAGGCACTGAGTTTTCTGCTAGCGAAAGCTACCGGGCGTAATCCTTCAGGATACTCCTGATTTAACACTGCTCCCAACCCATCAAAACTAGCGTCCATGTGGAGTATGTATGGCTTACTTGGGTCGGCAAAAGCCAACACTGGGGCATTGGTTAGGCAATCCCTTATCTTCACGAAGGTCTCCTCACACTCAGCAGTCCATCGGTCCCCAAAAGGTTCGGATTTACTCAAATACAGTTTGGTTTGAGTAGACTTAGATGGACACCCTCTCTGGGGAGGGGCATAACCCCTGGTCAAGTCAGTTAATGGGTGAACGATGGAAGAGTAATGGGCAATAAATCGCCTATAATAGCCGCAAAAGCCCAAGAATGACTGCAGGGCTTTTAGATTAGTTGGTGGCTTCCACTGCGCCACTGCCTTCAGCTTGTCAGGGTCAGTGGACACACCTTCTGCAGACACAATGTGTCCCACATATTTAACTTGGGTTTGGCAAAACTGACATTTGTCGATGGACACTTTTAACCCAAACTCTTCCAACCTATCCAGCACTTTAAGCAGGTGCTGCTCGTGTTCCTCCAGGGTGCGGCTGAACACAATTATATCATCTAGGTAGACAATGCACTGCAACAAGTTCATATCCCCCACCACTCTTTCCATTAATCTTTGGAAAGTGGAGGGGGCCCCCGTAATTCCTTGTGGCATTCTCTCAAATTGATAGAAACCCAGGGGGCAAATGAAAGCAGTTTTCTCCTTATCCTCATCTAGCATGGGGATTTGATAATAGCCACTTTGCAGGTCTAACACTGAAAACCAACGGCTGCCGGTCAAACAATCGAGAGCATCATCTATGCGAGGTACAGTATACTGATCTGGGATGGTTCGAGAATTAAGGGTACGGTAGTCAATGCACATTCTAATCTTACCACTTTTCTTCCTTGCCACCATGATTGGAGACGCATAGGGACTACGAGATTCTTTAATTATCCCTGCAGCCAGCAACTCTTGTGAGGCGCCACTTACATCATCAATATCAGCAGGGGCAATGCACCTGGACCGCTCCCAAAATGGTTTTGGATCGCTGAGCCGAATCTCATGTTGAACCCCTTTTGCCAAACCCACATCCCAGTTTTCTACTGAAAAAACATTTGTCCTCTCTGACAATTTCTGAGACAGCCTATCTTTCCAGGATGCCGGTAAAGGGGAACTACCAAAATCGAAACGCTCCGGATGTATGCAACTTGTGGAGTGACTGTTCTGACCTACCTCAGTCACCACATCAGCTTTGTGTATCTGAGCAATAACAGTACCCTTAGGGATGTATCGTTCCTTCAGTGACACATTTTGCAGCAACACAGTACAATGATTTGTGTCTAGATCAGTCGGTAATACCACACAGGGTGGTGAGGCCACTCCCTGAGGTAGAGCATTAGAATTGTCAGTAACCAATACGCCCAGGGTTCCAGATGTATCAATGGATGCTCTCCCTACCACAATGCAGGCTTCTCCTGGGGTCAATTTAAGAGGCCCTGGCCCAGGCCATGTCACCTGGCCCACACTATGCTCAGTCTGATCATCAAATGCTTTGGAACTCGCAGGCTCCACTCTACTAGTACCTATCCTCCACGACACTGCCTGAGTGGGACTGGAGGCCATAGGGGTAGACATCAGTTCATGGTGGAAGCCTCTAGCGTTCATGCCAATGATCAATGGTACCTGGTCCGGCCCTTGCGGGTCAGGACAAACCAACGCCAGTACAGTCCGAGTCTTTCTGCCGGGCCCATCATCTGGAAATTTCACATTAACGGCCACATAACCCTTGTATGGGTAACTAGAGTCACTCAAACCCCAAATACATAAGCTAGAAATTGGCTGAATTTGAATATGAGACAGATGTTCATTATACCACTTCTCAAAAATGATGGTGACAGTGGAGCCACTATCCATGAGAGCACTACATTAATTTCCCTCTACAAGGACCTTGCTCACAGAGGGCCTCCCAACTAAACCATCCAGTAGTACAGCAGATGGGGAAGCATGAATGCCACTGCGATTCGACATGTGTTTTATATGAGTCTCTGTGGGCCTTGCACTGCTAGAGGAGGCCTCTTGGTGGCCTTCCTTTTGTTTCTTCAGTGACCGAATTAAATGAGTAATAACTTTACTTGAGTCCTCAGCTGCATCACAGCGAGTAGCTACATGGCCATCGCCACCACACCGGTAGCAGAAGTATTCCCCTGACCCATCTGCCCAAGAGTTTTTGCTAGAGCCTACCCCACGGCGACTGTTGTATTCAGTGGCACCTCGGGGTCTCCATTCCCGAGTGTTGTGCGACCGCTGACTCATGGCCATTATCTGAATCTGGTGTTGTAAATCATTTACTTGCCTTTGTAACATATGTACCTCCTGATCATGTTTTACCGCACTACTTTCCTGTGTTACGGATGTTTCAGGTTCCTTTATCTGGGGGCGTGGTGTGGTGTCTTTGGCAGATAGTTTAGCTACCAGGACCTTAAGAGTATCTATTTCCTGCCTTAGCTTAGCAGCATCCTGTGGACTATGTTCGCCTTCCTCATCATTCGCTTGTACTTGTCGCACTGCTGTTTTAGTAACCGCAGGGCTAGCCCTCTGCTGCACTGCTTGTTGGGCTTCTTCCTCTCTAATTTCTTTTAATAGCTGTAAAAAGGATGGAGGGCTTTTTTTACGTTCGTGAAGTCTCAACTGCACCAGCATCAAATCAGATTCCACAGCCCCTCACAAGAGCTGCTCAATTCTGACACGATCTCTATGAGCTGCTGTTATTCCACCTCTGAACACCACTTTAGTCAGTGCGTGTTCTATGCGGCGAAAGAAGTCAGAAAGTCTCTCACCAGTACGTTGTCGTAGTGCTCTGAAAGCATAGTATAAATCTTCCCCCGACTCGGAGGAACCAAAAGCTTGTTCTAGGGCCCCGAGATAATCTTGGGGAGTGGCTTGGGGGTCACTAGACCTAACAGCCTGTGCTATTTCTAGTGCTGGTCCCTTTAGGCTCTCAATAATTCATTTGCGCTTTTCACTGTTTGAGCATTCACACTCACCAACCATTAGACGGGCTTGCATAAGCCAAGTATCAAGGGCTTCCTCCCCATTGGGTGTAGGTACAGTTCCTGAATATGCACGCAAGCGTCAAAAAACAGTATTCTCTGGGGCAACTGACCTACGGACTTTCTCTAGTATGTCCCCCACAGTCTTTAAAAGCGCTGTGAACTGTGGATCTATGGGACTAGGGCCTTCAGGTGTAGGCGCTGCGCCTCTAGCTGAATCATTAGGTGTACTTAAAGACCATAGACTTCCCTGTCCAGATCTCACCTCTGGGGGAATTACACTGACATTCACCAGGGATGAGAGTTTTCCGCTTTTCGGCAGATTTCCGCTTTTTCTGAGCAAAAATCGATATTATGCCAAATCCGTTGAGATTTTTATTTCATTGAGGGGGGTTGGGGTATGTTCCTTCGTGATACTCAAGCGTTACATGTTTATATTTTCACCATCTTTAGTCTCGCTAAGTCTCGCGGTAGAATACGTGTTTTCTACAATGTAATTGGCCAAAACATCGCTGGCGAGAGCATGATAGCTAATCATAACAGTTCTTACAAGAGTGTGGGAGAGAACAAAAGCCAATCATAACAGTTCTTACAAGAGTGTGGGAGAGAACAAAAGCCAATCATAACAGTTCTTACAAAAGTACCCGCATCGTTCTATTTTATCAAAACTTGTACATGTTCATCGTCGCTGCGCTTCAAAAACACATTTCTCTTTCGTATCGGCTTTTTTACTCAAAGTGCCGAATACAATTGACAAGGGAGACGAAGCGAAGGTATGTGAAATCGATGCTGGTATAAAAAACGGAGAGAGGACTGACAAGCTTTTGTCTTTGGCCAAAAAGCTGAAGAAGTCGAAATGATCAAATGAAAATGAGAAGTGACTGTGAACTATAAATAATTGTATAAAGTGTACATAGACATTATCCCATAAACTTAGCATTCGTTTGATTTAATACATTGAACATGTATATGATGGTCAGTAAATCTGAATTAATGCTGACAGTTTTGAAAACTTAAATATTTCAAAAGACTTTTTGAAATCATATGCAACTAATGAGGACATAGCGTGACTGACCTTTTCTCCCTAAGAAAGTTTATTTAATTAATGAACATTTTGATAATTATTAAAACTTGCGTTTAATGTGAATTTAGTTTGTCATTTTTGTTGATCATAAATTATAACCATACCCTTGAATGTAGAATGTGATTTTATTTTGAATTCAAACAATACTCCTATTGATTTGAAACATATTTTCATGTAAATATATAAAAAAGACAACAGATTTATCTACTACAGCTCAGATTGCAGGAAAAGTGGTTTGTAAGGCCTTATTTTTCAAAATTTTCCTGGGGGGTATCCCTCCCAGACCCCCGGCTTTGGGTGCCATCTTGTTTTCTGCTTTTTTGGTGACCACCCACTCTCATCCCTGATTCACTGTCTCACTACATGCGCACAGCACTACAAGGCCATTCGTTTCAGAATCGAACATTCGGCCCTTCACTTTGACACGACCAAGTCGTTTTATAGTGTTGAGACTGTCCTCACTGGTTTTGACACTTACATCTTCAGGAACATTTTTCACTACTAATGCATGGTTAGGGTCTACACCTTCTCCCTTACACCAATTAAGCAGAAATGACATTGTGGCTCTTCTAATATGTTTACACAGATATTATTTCAATTTGGCTTAATCTAATTTTGTCTAACCAACTAATCCACTCACTGAAAATTGCTCTAATTATATTAACTCGATGCTACAAAAGAAATCATCCCATCCTCGTCGCCATTTTATGTAGCCCGTATCATGTCCAATGATAACCAGACTAGAGTTGGGTTCAAGCTGTAGTTACTTTTAAAGTCTTACAATATTCAGTGAGTGGTCTGAACTCTGATGTATAAAAAAATACACGTTTATTATCAGAAAACACATAAAACATATACCCCTGAAGATTAACTACAAAAGTAGTAGGTACACATAGGTTAACCGCGAGGGTGCTTGGCCCCTAATGGCCGCTACTGCAGTACCGCTGCTACACGTAATAGCGGCTCCCACTTAATCAACTAAATCTCCATATCCTAGTAAATGCAGCAATTAAACAATAGAAATTCTCTTGTCGCACTAAATGTCACCATACAATGTTCTCCAATAATCAAAAAGCAAAACAAAATACACTTTAGCTGTGCAGGGCTGAACAATCCCTTAGAACATAGTAGAGCAAAATGGTGTGACCACACTCAAAGATAACCTCGGCTACTATACACCTTTACAATACATGCGCGTGTATTAAACAAAGAAGCCGGCATTTACACAAAATATCCCCAAAATAAAACGTTGCAGGCCTGTTAATTGTCCTTTGACTGGGAAAGAAAAACAAAACAAAACACTGTCCTTTACTCACGGTACCATAGTCCCCTTCGGAAACAAAGAAAAGCCTTGCGCACTCTGTACAAGGCCGACTGCAGATAGCTGATGACTTTGCTCCCTCGTAGCTGGAGGAACCACTGGCTTTCCAGGTCACCAGGGTGCTATCCGGGCTGCGTTGCTCCCACGCTGGCTACACAGTGGAACCTCTGACTATGTGGAAGCCAATAGTGCTAACTGGGCAGCTACTTACACCTCAAATATAAGCATGCCCACGAATCACGTTGCACTTGGTTAGCTTACTCAGCTACCGGAATGGGACTTCTTTTCTGCTTTCTCTAAAAACTCCGCCGCCCAGCCTCGCCAAATGCCGGAGCTCCTCCTCCAAGTCTCTCGCCTTCTCACCTCTTGTCATGCGAATGTTTCCGGTGCATAGGCCATATTCTTCCCATCCACCAACCAGTGACATGCCCCAGTTGTATCATTTCACAAATAGGGACTTGTGAATAATATGCAATTACACACACCATACAGTGTAACAAAGTTAATATTATTCCTCTTATTTTCTAATGAAATATAGTTTTTACATCTCATTATACATTTTAAATGTTTAAAACTGGTTTCTAAATACATGAACTGTACATTACATGAATTGGGAATTACATAACCCCATTAGTGACACATTAAAGAAACAACCAAGGGAAAAAAAACCAAACCTCAGTAACACCTGGGTTACAATAGAAAATTGGTTGCAGCAATATTTTTATTTTAATGGTGGAAGTTACTGATATAAATATATGTAAATCTAAATTAGTTTTCAAAATTTCAGCTTTCTGGACCCAGAGTTTTTTTTTTTTTTTTTATTTATGCCATTTTGAAAAATTAGACCAGAATGTAGCCTCTAAATCCTCGCCAGGGACTTTTGGGATTTTAAATGCATTTTTCTCAGCTTCTAGGCTACACAGAGGTGTGAAATTTGGTAAATTAACTCTCTATATGTTGCTAATCTGGAAGGAAAACATCGAGCCTTCTATCTAGAAAATCCTGGCCATAGGTACTTCCTAAAAATGCTAAAAATGAAGAAAAACACACTCGCAAGTGGGATTTAGAACCCTAAACATACTAGAAAACGAATGCATTCATCTCCCATCACTACCTGGTCTTATTATAAACCAGATTGCCTGGTCACTTTATATAATGGGAGTTCTCTAGATAGAGTATTTACAGAAATACGGCAGATTCAATTACATACCCCACAAAAAGTATCATATCTTTAAGACCCTGAATGGAAATGAAGCCCAGGTAGTACAGGCCTGCAACTTGGTAAATAGTTTCATTCATTCAGTCACTACAAACATGTGAAGTGTCATCTTGTTATTTTTGCATTATTCTCTTTTTTCAATCCCAAATCATCTATTTTTAATGCCCTCAAATTTGTTTGTGTAATTAGATGAGTCATTTTTAATATAGATTCTAATTACTGATCAATCAAGGAGTTAGTATTTTCTGTCTGAGGAAATCTCAGATGTTATTAAAGGTTATTAGCATTGAATTCTGCAAATGCTTTCACAATTTTAGTTTTACTTTGTGGGCTGGCGGCACGGTGGTGTAGTGGTTAGTGCTGTCGCCTCACAGCAAGAAGGTCCGGGTTCGAGCCCTGTGGCTGGCAAGTGCCTTTCTGTGCGGAGTTTGCATGTTCTCCCCGTGTCTGCGTGGGTTTCCTCCGGGTGCTCCGGTTTCCCCCACAGTCCAAAGACATGCAGGTTAGGTTAACTGGTGACCGTAGGTGTGAATGTGAGTGTGAATGGTTGTCTGTGTCTATGTGTCAGCCCTGTGATGACCTGGCGACTTGTCCAGGGTGTACCCTAGCCTGGGCCCGCCCATCCAAAGTGTGACGCAACACGAGGGCCTGTTCCGAGCTTAGTCTGGCCAGGCAGGCTATCTACAGCATTTCCAAGCTCCCGAAAAATCGGGAACCAATCAGCTTTGAGCATCTCCAACGGCCCCTGGGTAGAGGCGTGTTCAAGGTAGTGACGTAGTACAACTGCGACCGGAAGCCATAGATTGTTTACAGAATCTATGCCGGAAGCGCTTCATTCACATCACGAACATGGAGCAGCGGCAAGCCTTTAACACAGTGGTAGATGCTGTATTGAAAGCATTCAACGGGAAGTTCTCATTGAAAACGGAGCAAAGAGCAGCCCTGGAGGTATTTATTGAAAGGAAGGACGTTTTCGCCTTGCTCCCGACCAGCTTCGGTAAGAGTTTAATCTACCAGTTAGCCCCGTCGCATCGCATACGTCAGAGGAAAGAGTGATGTGATTGGTTTAAGCTTCGTCACAGCCTTTTCTGGCTTCGACCAGTAGCAAACTGAGGCATTTCAGGGAGGCGGGTCAACCATGGGCTCTGGGAAACGGTTTGGCTTAATAGCTTGGCCAGACCAAATGCTCGGAGAGCTTTGAAGTCGTGTTAGCCAGGCTAGGTGTACCCTGCCTCTCGCCCGTAGTCAGCTGGGATAGGCTCCAGCTTGCCTGCGACCCTGTAGAACAGGGGTGTCCAAACTGATCCATAAAGGGCCGTGTGGCTGCAGGTTTTCATTCCAGCCATGCAGCAGCACACCTCATTTGGCTTATTCAATCAACTGACACACCCACCCTTTAATCAAGGGTGGGTGTGGCTGCAAGTATTTGACTGTGTGAAGACACTTCAGTTGATTGAATGAGCCAAGTCAGGTGACTTGGCTCATTCAATCAACTGAAGTGTCTTCACACAGTCAAATACTTGCAGCCACACCCACCCTTGATTAAAGGGTGGGTGTGTCAGTTGATTGAATAAGCCAAATGAGGTGTGCTGCTGCATGGCTGGAATGAAAACCTGCAGCCACACGGCCCTTTATGGATCAGTTTGGACACCCCTGCTGTAGAAGGATAAAGTGGCTAGAGATAATGAGATGAGATGAGACTTTGCGGGCTAAGCTTTCACTGTCGTGCCCTTCTATTTGTGCCTGGTGCAGGGCCCAAACACATTTTGGTCTATATTATTAAGGAACTAGCCGTTAGTTCTATTTATAGAGTTCCAGCACCACAAGTTTTTACAAGTACTATCTCTGCTCTAGACGACAAGTTTGGATCTTTGAACAGGAGCAATGCTAAAGATCACTTAGATCTGAAAACAGAAAGGAAATATCATCAAATAAATAGTGATATAAATTATATACATGCATTTTAAAATACTGGTGTATACATGATCTATGGAAAATTATAAATACTGATATAGTCTCTGTCAGAAATGCAACTGTAAACAGACAATACACCCAATATCAGTCATGACAAACATATGAATAGGAGAGTGCTGCAGCTGCGATCTTAATTTTACTTTCTCATGGTCAAGTATATAGGTATTTGTGAACTGTAGAGTACATGTGACAGCGAAAACAACAAATTCGAAGACATTAAAAATGGATGATTTGGCATGGACCTACCCAGCGTGTGTGTGTGTGTGTGTGTGTGTGTGTTCTGGGGGGGCAATGTAACCACTGAACAATACTCCCTTAGTGTACATGAGAACACTTGGATAAAAGAAAATCAGAATTTTAAAAAATTCATCAACATTTTCAACTCGGGTCTCTTTTCTTTTTTTCTGTCCTGATGGACTAAATGCCGTTTCCTTTCTGCAGACTGAGGAACAGCGTCAGTGAGAAATCCTGCACTGCTTTGGCTTCAGCTCTCTGTACAAATCCATCGCACATCAGAGAGCTGGATCTGAGTGGGTGTGAACTGGGAGACTCAGGAGTGGAGAAGCTCTGTGATCTACTGAAGAAACACGAGTGTAAACTGGAGACACTGCGGTGAGTAACTCAGTGATGAAACACTGAACTGAGATCACAATCATTAATAGTTTTCTGTGAATCAGAGCTTTCCAGATGCACACGAACAAAACTGACAAGATCTTCATCTGTGTATTAACATCTGTGTTTGTGTTACATTCACGATGAGTTCATGAATCTCTTCATGTTCACACGTACGTCATTATCTCCCTGTCTGCAGGTTATCTCAGTGCAGAATAACAGAGAGAGGCGGTGCTGCTCTGACTGCAGCTCTGAGCTCAAACTCCTCACATCTGAAAGTGCTGGATCTGAATGGGAATGAACTAAAAGATTCACTCACACAGCTCGAGGAGTTGCTGAAACGTTCAGGAGGCCGGCTAATGTAAGTGAACTTAACACACACAGAACTGAATGTATATTTCCTCTAAAATATAATGTAAGAGCAAGAATGTCATGTCTGTTCGAGTAATGTAATGGGACAAATCAACAGAATGTACCGATGATAATCGTATTGACAGAAGCGCATAGAATATCCCATCAGAACTCAATATCAGAACTCAAACATAATGCTAACAATCACTGCATGCTAATTGTTAGTTGTGGCTGTAATTTGATTCGAGTACACTAAGTACACTTTGAACTGAGCTGTTACTGTTCTACACAGAAATACCACTGCAGTTTTACTTTCATTTCAGCAGGAATAACAGCTTACACGAGTCCAACATGCTCTAAACTCACTCACTCTCACACACACAATGATCAACTGTTCATTCACATTTATTTTTATACTGCATTTACTGAAGTGCGAATGTGATTTAACCAAATGTGATTTATTTTAATAAAGTCAGAATTATAAGGGAAAATAGATATAATTCCTGAGTAAGATAATTTATGAGTTACCATGTTGAAACCTGTCTTTTTTCTGTTTTGATCTTACAGATATGATCAGACCACATCGGGGAAAGGTTTTTGGTCGTCTGTCACAAGTTACTTTCGTTAGTTATAGAAATTCTGGTCAGCAGCCGACTTTAGAAAGTGAGTCGTCGACACTGCAGCATGACCAAAGAGAGGGAAAAATGGAACTCATCCCACAGTGAGGAAGCAGTGTGGACAATGTCTCCAGCGAGCCAGACCAGGGCAGGAGGGGGAACACAACAAAAGACTGCACAGAGAAAAGTCACACCAGTAGTTCACAGAATCTACAAAATAAAGGCTACACAAGCGTTCCCACCTCCAAACCACAAAACAACATGGACTAGAGAAGAACAAAAAAACTCCCTCACCAATACGGGCTACAAACATCCTGGTGACTGACGCTCAGATTTCATTCAGTCCATTTACTGAAAAGGAAGTTTGTTCTGGTTTCTGTTCCTTTCTTCTGCAAAGGAACTTTCAGAGCTGAACACAGTGAACGGGTTTGTTTAATAAATATCACATGGACAACTTCATTTGTAATGAAAGCACCGATAACCCTCACTCTCTAATCCCACACACACTGAAACACACATTATGGGAAGAATGTTAGAAAGTCGGGCGGCACGGTGGTGTAGTGGTTAGCGCTGTCGCCTCACAGCAAGAAGGTCTGGGTTCGAGCCCCGTGGCCGGCGAGGGCCTTTCTGTGCGGAGTTTGCATGTTCTCCCCGTGTCTGCGTGGGTTTCCTCCGGGTGCTCCGGTTTCCCCCACAGTCCAAAGACATGCAGGTTAGGTTAACTGGTGACTCTAAATTGACCGTAGGTGTGAATGTGAGTGTGAATGGTTGTCTGTGTCTATGTGTCAGCCCTGTGATGACCTGGCGACTTGTCCAGGGTGTACCCCGCCTTTCGCCCGTAGTCAGCTGGGATAGGCTCCAGCTCGCCTGCGACTCTGTAGAACAGGATAAAGCGGCTACAGATAATGAGATGAGATGTTAGAAAGTCAGACTCTGCTGTCGTTCTCATTCACACACAGGGATTTGTTTCTTTGTTTTTATTTGTTTTTTAATACATGAATTCTTATGCATGTATTTAAAATATGCTCATAATAATCACAATTCTTTAAAGTGTCTGGACTATTCTTCTGGTGTCTTTACACTAAGGCTGCTTTGAAACATTTTTTTTATTAATATATTGATTTTTTTTTAATTGTTGATTTCGCTAATGATATTTTAAATTAATCTATTGATTATTTTCTGATTAGTCAATTAATCCTTTGGTTAGCTTACCAATAAATAAAAAAACAACTTCTGCCATTAATCTTTCAAACTTTTTTCAAGTATTTTCTCATAAAAAATACTTTAACTCTTCCTGAGACACAAAAAAAAATCAGTGACATTTTCACATGAAATCTATGAATGAAGGAACCATTTCAAACTGTAACTTTTACCTCATGATATTATTCATCACAACACTTTAGATTTATGCAGTGTAGGCCTCATTAGGGAAGATGTTGTTTACTATATCATGCTATTAATTAGCGTAAATAGTGCTGAGTTGGATTTATTTCAACAGCTTGTGCTGATTGTAATCAGAAATGAACAGCTAATAATCCTGATATACTAAAAAAGAAAAGCTAAATTACTACTTATACAACTAATTTCATGATATTGCACAACTAGAGACACTTTATTGATCGATATCAAGCTGATGGAAAATGACTACTTTCACTTACTTTTTGGAGCCAAACAGATCACTGCTGAGAGTCAATATTCACTTGTTTAAAATGTTGTGGTTTACTGCGCTGTATGATGTCATACAATAAGGAGAGATGAGTGGACATTCTAATCATGATACAATACAATAAATTGAAATCGTCAGCCTTTTGATTCCAAGAGGTTTTCTTGACTTCAGTCTTGTCCGACTGAATAAGGGGGTTAGTTACTTTTCCAATATGGCTTGATTCTTCTCGATAATCTCAGGCAAGTAGAATTCGTGAAGAAGTCCATTTCCAAAGTAATAGCTGAATATTTAGCTCATTACGACAATATTAACGAGTGTCTGAAAACATGGAAAGGATCCCGACAGAGACAGACCTGTGTCTAATATATTACAGAAATCTCACTCAGGTCTCGCTCTGAAATCTTGGGAGTCGGCTTGTTGCCAGAAGGCAACAGTGTAAACATGAGTGAAAGAGTGGAGTCATGTTAGAGTTGGACCATAGCACCAGAGCTTACTGTGATCGAAATGTTAAAAAGAAATCATGGTTCATGTTTCCAAAATGTGGCAACAAAAAGAGCTGCTACATTTCCCGAGGTTTTCACAGACTGCCTTTGGGAGACAGAGACATACTGAAGTGTGCTAGAATGGATGCAAACAACACCTGTGTCTGTCCACTGCACCTTGCAGGACATCATGTATGCAGTGACCATTTTGATAGGGGAAGAAATACTCCACCAAAACACCTTTTATTGAAGAAAATTGCTGTTCCAAAAGCAGAGAGATCTGCTGCAGACAGAGTGGAGGGAAAGTTAGCTGAAATTATTTTGTTGACCTTACATCAGTACACGTGAAGGCATGGCAGGATAATGTCAAAAAGCATTCACTCAATACACTGGTTGCATGCACAAATGATTGAGCCATGACCTATATCACTTTGCTCACTCGTGAAATATACATTCACCACTCGGAGATAACCTTCACATTTTCACACCATTGTGTAATATCCTCGATGTATATAATGTCTGTATGTTTGATATTAGCTCTGGAAAAAATTACAAGACCACTGCAAAAGTATCAATTTATCTGATTTTACTATTTATAGGTAGGTGTTTGAGGAACATGAATATTTTTGTTTTACTCCATAAACCACTAACAACATTTTCCCCAAATTCCACATAAAACATTGTCACTTAGAGCATTTAACTGCAGAAAGTTACAACTGATAAAAATAAAAAAGATAAAGTGTTTTCAGATCTTGAATAATGCATAGAAATCAAGATCATATTCAATTTTAAACAACACAGTACTAATGTTTGGACTTAGGATGAGTTCAGAAATCAGTATTTGGTAATATCAATATCCTTGACATTTAATCACAGCTATCATGTGCTTTGGCATGCTCTCCACCAGTCTTTCACGTTGCACCTGGGTGACTTTATGCCCCTCCTGGTGCAAAAAATTCAATCAACTCAGCTTTGTTTAATGGTTTGTGACCATCCATTGCCCTCTTGATCACATTCCAGAGGTTTTCAGTGGGATTCAGGTCTGGAGATTGGGCTGGCCATGACAGGGTCTTGATCCTCCATCCTTGATTGACCTGGCTGTGTGGCATGGAGCATGGTATTGTCCTTCTGGAAAAATCAATCCTCAGAGTTAGGGAACATTGTCAGAGCAGAAGGAAGCAAGTTTTCTTCCAGGATAACCCTGTAAACTGCTTGATTCATGTGTACTTCACAAACAAAAATCTGCCCCATTCCAGCCTTGCTGAAGCATTTCCAGAGACACTGTGGCTTGTAGGCCTCTCCAGGTCTCCATCTAACCATTAGATGACCAGGTGATGGGAAAAGCTGTAAACTGGACTCATCAGAGAAGATGACCTTACATCCAATCCTTATGGTCTTTAGCAAACCTCAGCCTGGCTCTTCTTTGCTTCTCATCAATGAAGGGCTTTTTTTTCTAGCTTTGCAAACATGGCAACCACAGACTACAACTCCCAAGCACCACAGCGCCCTTCTTCTCCTGAATTCTAATCACGGCTACAGCTGTTCCTCATTACTCTGCGCTACTTAAGGACCTCAGTCACAAACACCCAATGCAAAGTATTGCTCTGTGTACTTGTACCTGGTCATACCAAGCTGTTTACTCCTTGAATCTGGCTTTGGTGACCTGACACTGTTTTCTGTTTATATCCGGACTCTGAACTTTGTTTATTCCTCTGACGGGTTGTTTCTAAATCAACTGAACCTTTGCTCAAACCTGACTCTGCCTTCAGTCTCATGTTTTGGATTTGGCTGCCAGTTTGCAATACACCTGGCCTCCCCTGCAACTACTTCTGTAAGTGCCTACACCCTGACAGGATACTTTGCCACCATGGATGCAGCAGAGGAGGTGAAGCAAACTGCTCTTGATGTGCAAGGACAACTGTTGGGAGAACATCAGCAAATGTTAAGTGAGCTAAACACCTGCATGTCACAACTAACTGCCGTTGTTTTGCAGGCTCTCCTGACAGGTCCTGCGTCCCCTGTGAGTGCTGCCGTAATGGTTCCTCAACCAGACAAGATTTCCGGGGAGGTATCCAAATGCAACCTTTTCCTCTTACAATGCTCGCTATACTCCACGGCCCTCATGGGAGCTACTGAAGAACAGAAGATAGCTCGGTTCATTAAGCTACTCACTGGCAGAGCCGGCGGAGCTGTTCAAATGGGTTTTTGACCATCAACCCGAGAGCATTGAAGTACAGTGTCCTGCAAAAGTATTCATCCCCCTTGGTTTTTGTCCTGTTTTGTCACATTACAAGTTGGAATTAAAATGGATTTTTGGAGGGTTGGCACCATTTGATTTACACAACATGCCTACCACTTTCTTCTTCTTTTGGCTGCTCCTGATTAGGGGTCACCACAGCAGATCTTTCATCTCCATTGCTCCCTGTTTTCTGCGTCCTTCTCTACCACACCTGCCACTTTCATGTC
This sequence comes from Neoarius graeffei, assembly GCF_027579695.1. Lineage (NCBI taxonomy): Eukaryota > Metazoa > Chordata > Actinopteri > Siluriformes > Ariidae > Neoarius > Neoarius graeffei. The sequence goes on along the minus strand of NC_083574.1, from coordinate 103,982,747 downwards.
CTCTCTCACCACATCCATGTATCTCCTCTTTGGCCTTCCTCGTTTTTGTTTGCCTGGCAGCTCCATCCTCAACATTCTCTTTCCAACATGCTCTGCATCTCTTCTCAGGATGTGCCCAGACCATCTCAGTCTAATCTCTCTCAGCTTAATTCCCAAGCTCTCCACATGTGCTGTCCCTCTAATGTGCTCGTTCCTTATCCTGTCCAACCTTGTCACTCCCATTGCAAACCTTAACATCCTCAACTCTGCCACCTCCAACTTTTGCCTCCTGTCTCTTTGTTAAGGGTACGGTCTCCAATCCATACATCACAGCTGCTCTCACTACTGTCTTATACATCTTACCTTTCGCTTTTGCTGGGACTTTCCTATCACAAATGACTCTTGAAATCCTTCTCCAACTGCTCCACCCTGCCTGCATTCTTTCTTTCTCACCTCACTATCGCAGCCCCCTTTTTCCTGCACAGTTGACCCCAGGTACTTGAATTCACCAACTTTCTTTACATCTACTCCTTGCATCTTCGCTACACTCTCATCGCCATTCTCATTGATGCACATGTATTGTTTTGCTACTGCTCACCTTCATTCCTCTTTGTTCCAATGCATACATCTATCTCTCCAAACCCAACTCAACCTCCTTTTACTTTCACCACATATCACAATATCATCTGCAAACATCATGTTCCATGGTGATTCTTGCCTCACTTTGTCTGTCAAGCTATCCATCACCTATGGCAAATAAGAAAAGACTCAAAGCAGATCCTTGATGGAGTCCCACCTTCACCTTGAACCATTCAGTCGTTCCAACTGCACACCTCACTGTTTCACTGTTCTCATACAGTGGGGCAAAAAAGTATTTAGTCAGCCACCAATTGTGCAAGTTCTCCCACTTAAAAAGATGAGAGAGGCCTGTAATTTTCATCATAGGTACACTTCAACTATGAGAGACAGAATGGGGGGAAAGAATCCAGGAAATCACATTGTATGATTTTTAATGAATTAATTGGTAAATTCCTCAGTAAAATAAGTATTTGGTCACCTACAAACAAGCAAGATTTCTGGCTCTCACAGACCTGTAACAACTTCTTTAAGAGGCTCCTCTGTCCTCCACTCATTACCTGTATTAATGGCACCTGTTTGAACTTATCAGTATAAAAGACACCTGTCCACAACCTCAAACAGTCACACTCCAAACTCCACTATGGCCAAGACCAAAGAGCTGTCAAAGGACACCAGAAACAAAATTGTAGACCTGCACCAGGCTGGGAAGACTGAATCTGCAATAGGTAAGCAGCTTGGTGTGAAGAAATCAACTGTGGGAGCAATTATTAGAAAATGGAAGACATACAAGACCACTGATAATCTCCCTCAGTCTGGGGCTCCACGCAAGATCTCACCCCATGGGGTCAAAATGATCACAAGAACGGTGAGCAAAAATCCCAGAACCACACGGGGGGACCTAGTGAATGACCTGCAGAGAGCTGGGACCAAAGTAACAAAGGCTACCATCAGTAACACACTACACCGCCAGGGACTCAAATCCTGCAGTGCCAGACGTGTCCCCCTGCTTAAGCCAGTACATGTCCAGGCCTGTCTGAAGTTTGCTAGAGAGCATTTGGATGATCCAGAAGAGGATTGGGAGAATGTCATATGGTCAGATGAAACCAAAATAGAACTTTTTGATAAAAACTCAACTTGTCGTGTTTGGAGGAGAAAGAATGTTGAGTTGCATCCAAAGAACACCATACGGTACCTACTGTGAAGCATGGGGGTGGAAACATCATGCTTTGGGGCTGTTTTTCTGCAAAGGGACCAGGATGACTGATCCCTGTAAAGGAAAGAATGAATGGGGCCATGTATCGTGAGATTTTGAGTGAAAAAGGGCATTGAAGATGAGACATGGCTGGGTCTTTCAGCATGACAATGATCCCAAACACACTGCCCGGGCAATGAAGGAGTGGCTTCGTAAGAAGCATTTCAAGGTCCTGGAGTGGCCTAGCCAGTCTCCAGCTCTCAACCCCATAGAAAATCTTTGGAGGGAGTTGAAAGTCCGTGTTGCCCAGCGACAGCCCCAAAACATCACTGCTCTAGAGGAGATCAGCATGGAGGAATGGGTAAAATACCAGCAACAGTGTGTGAAAACCTTGTGAAGACTTACAGAAAACGTTTGACCTCTGTCATTGCCAACAAAGGGTATATAACAAAGTATTGAGATGAACTTTTGTTACTGACCAAATACTTATTTTCCACCACAATTTGCAAATAAATTCTTTAAAAATCAGACAGACAATGTGATTTTCTGGATTTTTTTTTTCTCATTTTGTCTCTCATAGTTGAGGCATACCTATGATGAAAATTACAGGCCTCTCTCATCTTTTTAAGTGGGAGAACTTGCACAATTGGTGACTGACTAAATACTTTTTTGCCCCACTGTACATGTCTTGAACCACTCTAACATACTTCTCATTCATGTCACACTTTCTCATACAATACCACACAGTAACTCATCTCTTGGTACTCTATCGTATGCCTTCTCCAGGTCTACAAACACACAATGTAGTTTTCTCTGTACTTCTCCATTAACATTCTTAAAGCAAAAATTGCATCCGATGTGCTCTTCCTTGGCATAAACCCGTACTGCTGTTCAGATTGTTACCTCTCTTCTCAATCTTGCCTCCGATACCCTTTCCTATAGCTTCATGATGTGGCTCATCAACTTTATTCCTCTGTAATTACTGCAGCTCTGTACATCTCCCTTATTCTTGTATATTGGGACTAGCACACTCTCCATTCATTCGGCATTTTCTCATTCTCTAGGATCTTGTTAAACAATCTCGTTAGGAACTCCACAGCTGTCTCACCCAAACATCTCCAAGCCTCAGTCGGGATACCATCTGGTCCGACTGCTTTCCCAGTCTTCATTCTTTTCATGGCTGCCCTCATCTCATCCTTACTAACCAACTCTGCTTCCTGATTTGCTGTCTCCAACGAATCTGACCTTTTCTCTCTTGGATTCTCCTCATTTCATAAATCCTCAGAGTACTCTTTCCACCTTCTTAATACACTCTCTTTGTTTGTCAGCACATTTCCATTTACATCTTTCATCACTCTTACCTGCTGTACATCCCTCGCTTCCCTGTTTCTCTGCCTAGCTAGTCTGTACAGGTCTTTCTCTCCTTTTTTGGTCTCCAGTCTTTCATACAACTCCTGGTATGCATCTGCTTTCACCTTTGCGACCACTCTTTTTGCCTTCTGTCTCGTCTCTCTGTATAACCGCCTGCTTTCCTCATCTCTCTGATCATCCCAATTCTTCTTTGCTAACCTCTTCTCTTTTATAATTTCCTGCACATCTTTGTTCCACCACCTTGTCTTCCTTCCTCCTTCCCGATGACCACCCTAGCACCTTCCTTGCTGCCTCTCTTACTAGTACAGCAGTAGTATTCCAATCTTCTGGCAGACTTCCATGAGCACTCAATGCACGTCTCATTTTTTCCCTAAACTCCTGATATTCAACCTCTTTTAGTTTCCACCACTTAATCTTCAGCTCCACTATTTCACGCTTCCTCTCTTTCACTTTCAAGCTCATCCTGCACATGACCACTTGATGTTGTCTAGCTACACTCTCCCCTGCCATCACTTTACAGTCTCCAATCTCCTTCAGGTTACCCCTTCTGCAGAGTACATAGTCCACCTGTATAGATCTTCCTCCGCTCTTAAATGTCACCCTGTGCTGCTCTTTCTTCTCAAAGTATGTACAGTATTGACTATTGGCAAATTCATCCTCTTTGAAAAATCAACCATCATTTGCCCTCCCACATTTCTCTCTCTTACACCATATCTGCCCATCACGTCCTCATCTCCTCTGTTTCCCTCGCCAACATGTCCGTTGAAATCTGCTCCTATCAGCACGTGCTCCTCCCTCGGTATACTTTCTACCACTTCATCCATCTTTTCCCAGAAAGACTCTTTCTCTACATTCTCACATCCAACCTGTGGGGCGTACACGCACACAACATTGATTACCACTCCTTGAATCTCCAACTTCATGCCTATCACTCTGACACCCTCTTCACATCAATCACACTGTTGACCAACTCTCCCCTCAAAACAATCCCAACACCATTTCTCTTTCCATGGACTCCGTAATAAAACAACTTGCATCCACCTGCAATGTTCTTGGCCTTGCTTCCTTTCCACCTTGTCTCCTGCACACACAAAATGTCCAACTTCCTTCTTTCCATCATACCCACTAACTCTCTCACTCTGCCAGTCAATGTTCCCACATTCAGTGTTCCTACCCTCAATTCTAAGCTCCTTCCCTTCCATCTTTCACGCTCTCTCCTAACACACCTCCCCCCTCTCTTTCTCCTTCTGTTTTGGCGCAACAGTAGCACATTTTCCACCGGCAACCTGTTGACCAACAGTACCAGAGGTGGTTGTTTTTAACCTGGGCCCCGACCGAGCCGGTATGGTATTTCTTTTCATTTTGCATGTTAGATTTGGCACAGTTTTACACCGGATGCCCTTCCTGATGCAACCCTCTCCAATTTGGCCGGGCTTGGGACCGGCGCAAAGAGTACACTTATGCACCCCCAGTGGCTGGATTAACATGCCTACCACTTTCAAGGTGCAAATTGTTTTTGGGTTTTTTTTTGTGACACAACAATAATTTAAGATGAGAACTGAAATCTGGAGTGTGCATAGGTATTCACCCCCTTTCATATGAAACCCCTAAATAAGAGCTGGTCCAAGCAATTCACTTCATAAGTCACATAATTAGTTGATTAAGATCCACCTGTGTGCAATCAAAGTGTCACAAGATCTGTCACATGATGTCTGTATAAATCAACCTGTTCTGGAAGGACCCTGAATCTGCAACATGAAAACCAAGGAGCCTCCAAACAGGTCAAAGTTATGAAGAAGTATAGATCAGGGTTGGGTTATAAAAAAATATCCCAAACTTTGAATATCCCACAGAGCTCCATTAATTCCATTACAGCAAAATGGAAAGAATATGGCACCACTACAAACCTGATAAGAGAAGGCAACCCACCAGAACTCACAGACTGGGCAAGGAGGGCATTAATCAGACACCAAAGACACCCCCTGTCTCAACTTTTTTGAAATGTGCTGCTGACATCAAATTCAAAAGCAGCATTTTTCAAAAAAATAATTCTCAGTTTCAACATTTGATATGTTCTCTTTGTACTGTTTTCAATGAAATATAAGGTTTCCATGATTTGCAAATCTTCACATTCTGTATTTATTTGTTTTACACAGCGTCCCAACTTTTTTGGTATTGGGGTTGTACCATGTCTGGCAAAGGTTGCTTTCAGTTTGTGTGTCACAGTGGAGTCTGTTGTGTTTAGCTTATCAAGCTCAGAATATCTGCTGTAGTAGACAACTATGACTGTATAGCTCTCATTGTTCCAGGTGAGCAGATCTGTGGCAACTGTTTGCCATGGCCTGTCTGGGATCTTGTGACTAATCATGGGCTCCTTAGTGTTAGAAGGCCTGGGCTCAAGACAATTAAGGCACTTTCCAGCTATCTCAATCTACTTGTTCATTCCAGGCCAAAATAAGATGTCATGGGCTCTGTACTTGCACTTTTCTCTGCCCATGTGACCTGTATGTATACAGAACAACATCTCAGCATGCAGTGAGGTGGGGATAATGATTTTTTCACCGTTGAATAGGATGCCGTTTATCTGTGAAAGTTCATCTTGATGGTTCCATTACTTTGCAATGCTTGGATGACACCGTCTCCTCTCCTCAGGCCATCCTTCTTTGATCGTCTCTCTCAGTATCCTGAGCTTTGTGTCTTTTTCAGTTTCTTCTCTGACCTCGTTCCACTTGCTGTCACTGACAGGTAAACTACTATATACTGTGTGCAGCTGCATGTCCATGCCTTTCCTGAGGCTGTCATCCTGGTCAGGTAGTGACTTCCTTGAGAGAGTGTCTGTAACAGGAATGTCTTTGCCTGATTTGTGGACAATGGTAAAATCATACCTCTGTAGTTGTAGCATCATCCTCTACAGTCTTGGATGAACTGCTGAAAACAGTTTCCACATAATGGACTCAAGTGGCTTGTACCGTAGTTACTTTCTACAATGACATGACTCCTACAGTATAGACATACTGGTGGAAGTGTGTGCATCTGAAAGACAGTATATCACAGTGTTCTCCCCAGGATTGAAATAAAGCCCAAACTTTAAAAAAAAAAAAAAAAAAAGGAGCCCATTTGGCAGCATCTGATGACTTTTAGGAGCATTTTATGGTGGTACTGACACTGTCACTTTTTATTGTTAGCATGGTTGAACACAGCTGTCAACCCCAAAACGAAAAAAGAAGTGAGAAAGCTGGGGTCCAAGGGCTGCAGGCCCCGGTCAGGTCCAGGGCAAAGTCCCTCAGCTGAAAACGATTTTGTAATCCAAAGAGACACACACAGGAGAGAGAGACACATACATGAGAGACATGAGAGAGAGAGAGAGAGACGAGCGAGACACAAGACAGGGGAGAGAGAGGCGAGAAAGACGGGAGAGAGAGGCGAGCGAGACGAGAAAGACGGGAGAAAAAAGTTGGCAAACTTTAACTTTTTTCACCTTCTTGATACTATTAATGAAACTTTAAAAAAAGAAACGGCTTCATGAGGACACCACACGTATTAACAAAACAATTCCAGGTAAACAATAACACATTTCAACATGATCATGAAATGAAAGATGTGCAGTGATCACATTTCAAAAAGCTTTCACCACAAAACTACACCTGCAGGTCACTTCAGAGGAAAACAGGAAACACGATTTGTTTTGCCACCAAGACATTTCTAAATCAAGCTTTTAACTCAGTAAAAGTGCATGTGTTTGCAATTTATTGCAGCAGAGTTTAAGGATTATTTTGCCCTTTATTAAATGAAAGCGTAAATAATTATATCATTACAAAAATGATCTGAATATAACACCCTAAGCTGAGTAAATGTAATATTCTGTCCTAATGTATTAAATGTCATTTATAAAATATTTATGCATTGGAGTTTATAATGTTAAATAAATTATTAGAAAGATAATATTAAAGGAATATAAAGTTGGTGAATTACTCAAAGTAATACCGTACCATCACCAATAATCCCAAAACCATTACGACAATGATATTAACAACTTCCAATTATATAGCTATAGATTTATACATTTATGTGCTTATTTTTTGTTTCCTGTCACCAACACAGACTCGCTCGGCTCCTACTGTAACAATAATAAACGCCAAACACAGCATGCAGAGTTCCTGTTGGAAAAAAATATTTGGCTCTCCATTTATGAGAACATATCTGTGGGACAATTCAAAATAAGCTATTGTTTAACTTAGCAAGTTTGCAAATAGAACTAGTTGGGCTTAGATTAACTGAAACAAAGCATGTTTAACTTTTTTCAAACACGATAAAATATAAAAATATACCTTCTCACTGATAGAAGTCTGTGTTGCAAACATGGCTGAGAGTGATCCTGATGACCATCTCGCTTTTTCAAGATCTTTGTGAGACTTTCTTTGCATGTGAATTCAACATCTCAAAGGCCTTGGTGTTTACAACTGATACTCCTGTTGCAAACAGTACATCGGAAATGGTGCTTGCTCGCTGAATCAGTGATGATGCATGGATAGATTCTGGTCCAGTTGGAATTAAACTTCGTATCATACTTAGCTGCATGGTCATACTTGGAAATTTTCTGTTTTTTAGAACTTGGAGGGCCCTCTGATCCACAATCGCTGTCACTCATTTTCACCAGGTGCATCTTTTCTGCTGGTAACGCGGAAATGATGAAGACAATGTAAGACACAATTTCACTGGTCAACTTCCTGCAGTCAACCAATCACGAACGTCCTTTCACTGAGTGATTCAGTGCAAAAAAACGTGAGTCTCACGGCAAAGTTTTGAGAGTTGACAGGGCAGTTTTCAGCAAGTGTTGGAGCAAAAAAATAGTGTGTCGGCAAATTTAAAGCATGTTGGCATGAAATAAGTACTCTGGGGAGAACACTGATATTGCTGTTTTTCAATCTAAGCATAGCTAACAGACAGTGAAGTTAACTGTGTTTAAATAGTTAACCATGCCAAGGATTGTTTTCAGCTCAGCTTTGTCTTTGTGTGGTTCCATATCTTTAACAGCTGCAATCTTGGTTGGATCGGGCTTGATTCCATCCTTCGTGATACGGTGCCCAAAGTAGCTGACCTCAATGGCACAGATAATGCTCTTCTCTGGGTTGAGCTTAACTCCATGCTCTCTGAAGCGCTGCAGCATGGCACTGAGGTTTTTATCATGCTCTTCCTTACTCCTACCACAGATGCAGATATCAATAACTATCACTGTGGCTCCCTGTAAACCTTCATAAGCCTCATCAACTTTCTGCTGAAACTCGTCTTGGGCAGATATCAGTCCGAAGGGTAAGTGGAGGAAACAGTATCGACCAAATATAGTGCTGAATGTGGATGACTCATCTGTGAGCTTCCTGGCCCAGTAGCCTGACCTGTCATCCATGACGCTAAAGTAAGAGGCTCCAGTCAACTTGGATGTGATATCATCGAAGGCAGGTAAAGGGTAGTGCAGCTGTTTGATAGCCTTATTCAAATCTTTGAGATCGAGACAAACCCTCAGCTTGTCTATACGTGGCTTTTAACTGCTACCATCAAGTTGACCTATTCAGTTGGCTTGGTGACTTTCATGATGATCTGTTGCTTTTCCATGCTCTGAAGCTCCTCTTTTAAACAGTCATGCAAGACAAGGGGAACACGTCTTGGTGGGTGGACCACAGGGACTGCATTGGGGTCAATGTGAATTGCACACTCACCAGGAAACAGTCCTATTACTATGAAAACCTCTGCAGACTCTTCCATGATTGATACTTCAGATGTGTTGGATACAGACAGAATTAGCTTTATGAGACCAAAGTCTATGCATACCTTCAATCCTAGTGCTGGGGGTGAGTATGTGTCAATGGCATGGACATTCTGTATTGAATGCCTTTGTGCTGACATTTCATGTTCCACCTGCCTCTGACTTCTAGTTGCTCACCACTGTAGCTATAGAGTGGGTGAGCTGAGGGCTGTAGTGTACGTGATATTCCCAATCTTCTGAAAACATGTGTGGGAATGACACTAGCTGAGTCCCCGGTGTCTAATTTAAAGCTAACTGTTGTTCAGTTTGGGCCTATTTGCACACCCACAAAAGCCTGCTGTGTACCAATGACACAGTTTTCTTGTGTCAGTGCATCAATAAACAAATCCTCATTTTTCACTTACTGTGTGTACTCCTATTGCTTGCCTGGAATGACACATCTTTACAAAGTGGCTCCATTTGTTGCATATCTTGCACTGCTTTCCTTTTGCTGGGCATGTATCCTTTATTTCATGAGCCTTGTTCCCGCAGTAGCAACATACTTTAGGGTGCTCTCTGCTTCCCTCCATTCTTATGACACTATCTGGACTACTGTGTGTTTTGTATTGGCACTTTATCCAAGCTGCTTTCTTTGAAAACTGCTGACCGATTGCATGGACAGTCTGCTCACATGGGCCACTATTGCCACCAGCTATAGTTTTAAGTCTTATGTGTGAGGTTGGCAGTAAATGCCCAACACAAAAGTTATAGAAAAATGTTTAAATCTTTATCTCACAACCAAAATATGTTCAAAATAAAAACCCCATCATTTATTCTTAATCTTTCGATTACGTTCATTATGTCTTATATTGAATATTGTTAGGTTTTTTTTCTTTTTTATCAGACATCTAATTTTTTAGGTTTGTTTACCTGACATGTTTCGACGTACGACTGTCGTCTTCCTCAGAGTGTCACCGGATGTTATTGGTGACGCATCTTTTATCAGCTGATGTTTCCGAAGGCGTGGCCTTCCTGTCTGGATTGACAGGTCGGTCACGCCTTCTACTGTCAGTTCGTCCCCTGCAAGATGGCACTCCAGGTATGGGAGAGCATGTATGCTCCCTCATCTCGGTTGATGGTCCTCGGGCTTCGCTTACGGATCTCTATGGCCTCCCATACCAAACAACATACCGCACGACGAATTCATTCTGGCAACTGAATTAGCATGTGAGAAAATACAGGATCAGGGACAAAAAGCAGCACTAAGAAACGCAATAGCTGGTATATTGAAAACGGCCAAACCACCACCCAGTAACATCACCAAACAGGAAGCCAAAGCCATGAAAACGTTAGCAAAAAATAAAAAGACATCACAATCCTCCCAGCAGATAAAGGCAGAACAGTAGTTATCATGGACACTGAAGAATATGAATACAAAATGAGGGAATTACTCAGTGACAATGCCTTCGAGATATTAAGAAAAGACCCAACAGAAGACAAGAAAAAGAAGCTAAAAACATTACTCAAACCACTACTTGATGAAAATAAAATAGATAAACAGGCATATAATCATTTAGTACCCACAGCCAATGTCATCCCCAGGATTTACGGCACACCAAAAATACACAAACCAGGAACACCATTACGCCCCATAGTAGATAGCATTGGTTCAGTAACATACAACTTATCAAAAGCACTCACCGAAATAATTAAACCATTACTAGGACTCACAGACCAACACTGCAAAAACTCAAAACAACTGGCAGAAGAACTAAAAAACATCAAAATGCAACAAGACGAAGTTTTCATTTCACATGATGTCATATCTCTTTTCACCAGAACACCCACGGAAGCCACCATACAGATAGTACAAGACAAATTAAAAACAGACAGGACACTCAAGAAACGCACAAACCTCACCGTACAAGACATCACTCAGCTCCTTCAATTCATCGCCACATCCACATACTTTCAGTTCAGGAACACAATTTACAGACAAAAGGAAGGGTTTGCCATGGGAGACCCACTATCAGCCATCATGTGCGGCTTTTTCATGGAAGACCTAGAGCAGAAAGCACTCACTACAATACCAGCAGAATACAGGCCAACACTCTGGAAACGGTATGTGGACGACATATTGGAAAAAGTAAAGAGGGGACACACTCAACAACTCACCGACCATCTCAACACCATAGACAATACCGGCAATATAAAATTCACACATGAAGAGGAAACGGAGCAGTCAATAGCATTTTTGGACTTAAAAATACATCACACAGAAGATGGGGACATCAAAATAAAAGTACACAGGAAACCCACACACACCGACCAATATTTAAACTGGACTTCCGAACACCCCATAATGCACAACATTGCATGAACGCGCAGCAATAATTACAGATGCACAGGACAAAGAACAGGAAGAACAACATATACAACACGCACTGAAGGCATGTCAATATCCACAATGGGCAATATCCAAAGGGGCGGAACAGGTCAAAAACAATAAAACACAGAAGAAAGAGAAAAAACAAACTAACAAACAAGAACACAGGGGAGTAGTGACATTACCATACATCAGGGGAATAACGGAACGCATTCAAAGAGCAATGAGGAAATACAACATTAACACACCTGTCAAACCACACACAACACTCCGTCAGATCCTGGTTCATCCCAAAGACAGAATACATCCGGACAACAGATGCAACACCATATATGAGATTCCATGCCAATTATGCAATAAAACTTACATCGGGGAGACAGGAAGGAGTTTCAACACAAGAAAAAATGAACATAAGAAAGAGTGCGAAAAGGAGACAGCTACAAGACAAACCCGAACAATAAAAGAAAAGGCACAACAGGAAAATTATAAGTCAGCCATAACAGATCATTGCAAAAGGGAAAATCATGTTATGGACTGGGGGAATGCCAGTGTCATCTGCACAGAAGATAATAAACATCAGCGCTGGATCAGGGAGGCCATAGAGATCCGTAAGCGAAGCCCGAGGACCATCAACCGAGATGAGGGAGCATACATGCTCTCCCATACCTGGAGTGCCATCTTGCAGGGGACGAACTGACAGTAGAAGGCGTGACCGACCTGTCAATCCAGACAGGAAGGCCACGCCTTCAGAAACATCAGCTGATAAAAGATGCGTCACCAATAACATCCGGTGACACTCTGAGGAAGACGACAGTCGTACGTCGAAACATGTCAGGTAAACAAACCTAAAAAATTAGATGTCTGATAAAAAAGAAAAAAAAAAAAAACTAACAAAACCCCATCATGTTACATACATATTAATCTAGGCCTAGGCCACAACACAAAGGTTTCCCTTTTAAAACCCATTCAAAATAAAAATACAATACAATAATGAATACAGGCTTGTGAATGGTACGTCATCTTACTGTCCTTCATGCCTCGTGGTAGGCGTGTGCACATACTCATATGTATCATTGTCCCAAATGTCCAACTGCTTGTGCAGCAGTCTCCACGAAAGTCCACAGAAGTCGCAGTAACCATTCCAGTGGCATCCGTGAGAGAAGTCCTTAAATAATCCAATGTGAATGAATAGCGCATCCAACAAATGTCCATGCATGATGGCACCGCAAACTTTCAAACAGTGTAGAGCGCATCTGAGGTGTGTGCTACTGTAACGTCCCTGCACACCTCTGCTCCATGAGGAGTTCACGTGAATTCTCAATTAACATTGAGCCAATCACAGCGTTGGACCTGAATCTCCACGTGGTGCCACACCCGTGAACTTTTCCTGAATTCTTGGTTCCAAAACCTAACTCCACCCTCAAATTTAAATGCAAAAACCGGGAGGGGATGACACTATGATTATACATGTCAATTCTAGCACAAATAATTACGCACATACATTAAATAATGTATGCAACTACAACAAAAAATCAAAATGTCCTTAACATAAAATACAGGATATATTCATATCAACACAATATAAAATATTTGTCCATCACATAAGCTGTGCTCGTGCTATTTCGCGAGACCTGGCAATGTCTATTGCTTTATCCAATGTTAGATCAGAACCAATGTTCAGTAACTTCTCTCTCACCATAGATGAATAAATTCAGAAAATTACATGGTCTCTAATCTCTTTACTGTTAGCATAATTTACCTTCCTTCACAAGTAGTCTCAAATCTGTCACAAATTGCTCAAATGGCTCATTAACCCCCCCCCCTTCTTTCTCACATGGAATTTGTAGTGAGTGAATATAGTATTTGTCTTTGGTATGATGTATGCTTCAAAACGATCATAGTATGATTTCAGTACCTTTCTTTTGTCTTCCGAGAGTGTCCATGTGTTATGTCACAGCCTTTATCTCTGACCCAAAGGAGTATGTACTGTAGCTGCATTTTTCATCCTCCGCTTTCTTCTTGAATGGGCCAGAAAACGAGGTCAACATGAAGTTTAAATTTGTGTCATGTTTCAGGTAGGCTGCTAGCATCCCAGTCCATGTGGGGCGAAGGAAATCCAGCGATGTCCATTTCATCCTTTGAAATCATTTTAACTCTGATCATTGTTGACTTCAGGAAAAATCAACCCAGCCACGCTCCACTTCTCATCAACAACACGGCCGTGGAGGTGGTCAGTAGCATCGGGTTCCTGGGGGTGCACATCACAGATAACTTCACCTGGTCTGTGAACACTGCGTCACTAGTCAAGAAGGCACAGCAACGTCTGCACTTCCTGTGTAGGATGAGGAGAGCCCACCTGCCCCCGCCCATCCTCACTGCATTCTACAGAAGCACCATAGAGAGCGTTCTAACCAGCTGCATCTCTGTGTGGTGTGGAGGCTGCAGTGCCTCTGACTGGAAGACTGTGAGGAGAGCGGTGAGGACAGCAGAGAAAATCATTGGGACTTCTCTTCCCTCCATTCAGGACATTGCACCATGGCGCTGCATGTCTCGAGCCAGAAACATCATCAGTGACCCCTCACACCCTCACTATGGACTGTTCTCCCCTCTGGCAAGAGGTTCCACAACATTCGGTGCAGGACCACCAGGTTCTGTAACAGCTTTTCCCCCCAGGTCACCAGACTGCTGAACTCCAAGCCCAAACTCTAAACTTCTATTTATAACTTGAACATTCCTCATTCCACAGGTCACTTTATACTATTGCACTTTATATTTTTACTGCTGCATAATTTAATTCAATACACTTCATATTTAATTCTGTGTTGAGCCAAACTGCAACGAAATTTCATTCAGTGTACACTTGTTGCATGCTGAATGACAATAAAGGTTGTCCAAGTTAATTTCTTGTTTTGTACAATATAATTGTACAAGTTGTAAGATTGATTCCAGACGACAATGTGCTCGAACCAAAATTTTATTAAATGCATCGGAAACATTCAGGTTATTGGATATCAGAAAAGTAAAGTTCTACATCAGGGGTTTTCAAAGTGTGGGACAGTCAGCCCCCCCTCAGACAGCAAATAAACAATAGTGCCCCCCTTACAATTTTTATTGTTGCTATACTTAATGTTCCATTCGTATTTAAAAAAATGGTTGTACACATTTTTTTCTTTTACACATTTTAAACATCCGCGCTTTTTAAAACATCTTTTTTTACACATTTTAAACATCTGTGCTTTTGTAGAGATGGGTAACCGTGGGAGGCAAGTCTTTGTAACCAATGAGGAGTCAGGAGAAGGATGATGTACACAAAGGACGGTTAAATTTATTTTTAACTAATAACAGCTCCCAAAACCGTGCAGCATATTTACAGTGAACCAAAAAAAAAACTGAAAATAATGACACGATGGTAAAAAAAAAGGCAAAAAAATAATACTGGAAATAAAGCTAGCTAACTACAGCAATAGCGACTACAAAATCACTCAGACACTGAGCCCATGTTTACATTAGACCGTATCAGCGGATCATCAGATTAACGTTTTTAAAACGATTAGTGTGCACACAGCAACACCAATACACGATTTGTCTGCACACAGCAACGCCAATACACGGATACGCTCGGCTCCGCAGGCATCCTGCGCTCCAAATCACTCCGCCCTGAACAGCGAGTGCCCTCTGGAGGGTGCGCACTCCGGCCCTGCGCAGCTCACAGAGCGCGCGAGTGAAGCGCACGAGCAGTGATTCGGGACTGAGCCGCTGTGTGTATGATCCCAGCGCATATCACTTACCACTTGCAAGTGGAAGGATGGCAAGCCTAAAGACAATCATAGCTACACAATGGGCAGTATTTGCATCAGTATTTGCAGTATTTTCATACTTTTATACTCTTTAATGAAAGGTGATACAAGGCGGAAGTCCGCGTCGTTTTTCAGCAGTCGCATCACATGACCAACACCAGCGAATCAGGAAGGTGGATGTCACAGTGACGTTGTCCAATGAGACACCAGCTAGAGCTCAGCACAGCGTATCCGCGTATTCTCAATGTTTACACAGCACCGGAGCTGACACGATCTGGATTGAATACGTGGACCCTGGCGGATTCCCGTTTCCCGGCGGTTTAATGTAAACGGACAGTGCATCCGCGAAAAAAACGAGACAGATACGGTCTAATGTAAACTTAGCCTGAGTTAACAAGGCCTACCACTCACAGGTCCACACTCATCGCTGGCCTCCCTAGATTGTTGTTGTTGTTGTGGGATTTAGGGTCGCTCCCATCAAGTGATGCTATGGCGACCTGTAGCAAAATTACTGAGGTCAAGACCTCACTAAGTGTTTCTATATACATTTGCAATATATAGTACTTATAGGTACTATCTGTATCAGTTATTTACACCACAAGTGTATTGAAACCAAACCCAACATAATATGGACCTTCATTAATGATTTCCCTATAATACAACTTTAACACCCTACTCTAAAAGTGCTTGTCCTGAAATGGAAAATTGAAAAGTCCCAATCACCTTTTACTCTGGGCCGATTCAGAGTGAAACCAAGACAAAGTGGGCCTGTTAGTAAAGTAAGGCGAAATTGTGCACCTAAATCTAAATAAATTTTTTAGTTCCTAGCACATATTTCCATATTTTGTCATAATGACTTTTATTTCCTAATAGAGAAGTACTGTCGACTTTTAAAGATTTTGACATAAGCATATTAACAAGTTCCTCCTGCAAGTGCTGGAATTCAATACACTCTAGCAGGTAGTGCTGGACATTTTCTGGGAATTGACAGAAATCACAATTTCCATCAGGGTGCTTGCCTATTAAGCATCTTGTAGAATTTAACCAGCAATGACCAAACCTGATTCGAGTCATACACACCTCCTTCCTTCGGTTGGAGTCTGTATACTTCACCTTAAGAGACACTTTATTTTCAGACTTGAAATAAAATCTTCCCTTAACATCTTTATTCCAGCGATCCTGCCATAACCTCATGATAACCCCCTTCATGTCCTTTAAAATATCTGTCATTTCTGGGGAAATTGTCAATTCAACATTTTCATGAGAAAGAGCTTCTTTTGCCAACTGATCAGCAACCTCATTTCCTCTTAGACCCACATGACCAGGAATCCAAGCAAATTCCACATTGATACCTTTATTTTGCAGCATAAATATTTGATACCTAATCTCACAAACCAACTTACTTAATTTATCTCCTTCAATAGCTTGTAGAGCAGATAAGGAATCTGATAAAATTACAAACTGAAAAGGAGGATTCTCTGCTAACCAAGAAATGGCTAACAGAATAGCCACCAACTCAGATTCACACACACTTGTATTATCAGTTAATCTCATGCATTTTTTAAAGTCCATTTCTGGAACATAGAATGCACAACCTGTTTTATTCTCACTTTTAGAACCATCGGTGTATACCTTTAAATGATTATTCCACTTTTGCAAATACTCCTTACTATGTGCTAAATTTATAACTGGAATATCCTTTTTAGAGATATTATTAGCTAAATCTAAACAAACTTTTATGTCTCCACATTCCCAATAAGGAATATTATCAACTATTATTTCCTGACCCTCAATATTGAGATCTTTAGTGTACTCATTTACTTTATTAAATATACTGTTGAAAGAATCCTGGTATTTACCATCATAAGCTTCGTTAAAGCATGCACTAGTAGGATGATTAGAATTAAATTTATATTTAACCGCTAGTTTACATTGCAACCACAACCTTCGTAGATCTAAAGGCATATCACCACACTCAACCTGTAGTGCATTAATAGGTGTTGTCATTAATGCTCCACAGCATATTCTTAAACATTGAGCCTGAATTTTGTCCAACTTATTTTTATGAGTTTTAACTGAAGTGTCATAAACTTCACTCCCATAATCAATAACAGACCTAATTAGACCTTTATATACAGATGACAATACTTCTTTACTTGCACCCCACTTTGAACCAGAGATCACCTTTAGCAGATTTATCCTCTTTTTACATTTCTTAACTACATAGTCAATGTGATCTTTCCAAATAAGTTTTTGATCAAAAATTAACCCTAAAAATTTAACTTGTTTTTCTTGCTCTAGCTTAGTACCTTGAAAATAAATATCTATAGGCTCTTTACACTTTTTCCTATGAAATAAAATCACTTTTGTTTTGGCCTTCGAAACCTTAAAGCCCCATTGATCACACCATGTTTCTAGATCATTGATAGCTCTCTGAACCTGTCTTTTTATATATTTAATGTTTCTTCCTGCTTTCCATATTGCAGTATCATCAGCAAATATGGACACTTGCATACCACTTAAATTTAAATCATTGATAGCAATCAGAAAGAGAATAGGACTAATTACACTTCCTTGAGGAACACCATTTTGTACATTAAACTCATCTGATATTGCCTCCCCAACCTTTACTTGTAAGACTCTATTATGTAGAAAACCATTTATCCAGTTAAACATATTACCATCTATACCTAGTTTATCTAGTTTGTATAGTAAACCTTTCTTCCAAATCATGTCATATGCTTTCTCAATGTCCAGAAAGACACCTAAAACCACAGATTTATTAGCAATACTTTTTACAATATCATCACTTAACTTTATAAGCTGATCGATTGTAGACCTACGTTTTCTAAAACCAGATTGATTAACATTGAACAGATCATGTTTTTCCATAAACCAATTTAATCTATTAGTGATCATTCTCTCCATTAATTTACAAATATTAGATGTTAAAGCTATTGGTCTATACGAAAGAGTATCACTTTTAGCTTTACCTGGTTTAAGTAAGGGAATTATTAAAGCATGCCTCCAAGAACTAGGCACATACCCAGTACTCCATACCAAGTTATAAAACTTTAATATTACTTTACAACTTGTTTCAGACATATGCTTGAACATTTCATAACAAATCTGATCTTTTCCTGGAGATGTGTTTTTACATTTTTTTAAAGCTTTCTTAAATTCACTCATTTTAAAGGTTGCATTTAAAATAGAATCATTACTAGCCCTTTTATTAAACAAATTGTTATTGTTATTTTCAAATGACTCCTTATGCTTACTAAACTTTTCAGAATAGTTGGCATCACTACTCACTTTTGCAAAGGATTTACCTAACAGGTTTGCCTTATCTATATTTTCAGTAGCTACAATATCACCACTTTTAATAGTTGTTATTTTTTCACCAGAGTATGCATTATTCATCTTTTTAACTACTCTCCAGACAGAACTTAGGTTTGAGTTTCTATTTAGTGTAGAACAATAATCACGCCATTTTCTCCTTTTAGTAGATTTTATAACTTTAACAGCTATTGCCCTGTATTTTTTATACTCAATCCAATCTTTTGGGTCCCTAGTTCTTCTAACTTTATTTCGACACCTTTCCCTATTTTTAACTGCTATTTCACATTCCTCATTCCAAAATAAACCACTCTTTTTAACAGTTTTACCACCTTTAGACCTGGGAATATATTTTGAAGCTATATTAAATATACCATCAGATATGTAACTATTGACCTCCTCTAAATCAACCTCAAAGTTAACATTATCTAATACAGTATCACATTCCCTAGAGAAATTTTCCCAATCTGCTTTTTTAAAAGACCATCTTCCTAAATTCTCTTCTTCATATGCGGCTATAGATTGAATTTTAGTTATAATAACAGCATGATCACTCCCAAATGTATTATCAACCACATCCCAACTAGAAAGGGCTGCATACCTTGGAGATGTAAATGAGAGATCTATTGCACTTTCACCACCAGAATACATGTGTGTTTTTAGACCAGTATTTAATATAACCACATCATTAGTCTCTAATATATTTTCAATCATCTTTCCTCTGCTGTCAGTTTTACTATTGCCCCACAACTCACTTTTGGCATTGAAATCTCCACATACAAAAATATTATTTTTAGATAAAATGTCACTTAACTCATTTTCACTTACTATTACACTAGGAGATAAATACAAGTTAAAGATTTCTAAATCACCTATATTGGTTGTAACTTTTAGAGAGATTCCTTCTAAATTTTGTAATATATTAACATCTTTGTATTTTATACCTTTTTTGACAAAAACTGCAACACCACCTCTTCCATTCAAACCCTCCTTTCTAATAACTTCATAACCACTAAGACTATACTTAAGATCTGGTTTTAAATAGGTTTCCTGCACACAAATAACATCTGGTTGGCTTTCTAACTGAGATATGTAATTTTTAAATTCTAAACCATGAGCAATAATACTATTAGCATTCCACTGTACAATACACAATCCTAACCATAGTGACCTATTCATGAACTGTTGTATCCTTGGCCTTCATGTTAGTAGGAAGCTTTTTAAAAATTTGCTCTGCATTCAGCTCTTTTCCCACTATAGTCCCGATTTCTCTGGTTAGTATATACACAATGTTTGACATTGTTTGCCCTTTAAACCTGTCAGAGGTTGCATAGAACCATAGCCTAATCATGAGTTCTGCCAGACTTTGGATATCCACATAAACTTTATCTGTATTTCCCTTTTCGCTATCCGTACTAGTACTTTGAGAAGGAGCTTCACTAATGTCTATTTTAGACCTTACCTCCTTGACTGCCTCAGAATAACTAAGCTTGTTTTGCACCTTTACAACCATGATTTCCCTTGCCTCAGTAAACTTTGGGCATTGTGTAAATGCTGCCGAGTGCTTACCCCCACAGTTACAGCACACTGGATCCTCATGCTTAGAACACTCCTCATAATCATGATTTTCCCCACATGAAGGGCACCTCTTATTCCCATTACAAGATGTGGCCTCCCTAGACTGACTCAGGTAACTCTTTTAACAGAGTTCAAGTCCTCGGCCCCTAATGGATCATACCACTGTTACAAATTACATGGGGGGTAAACTGACAGTGGAGCACTGAAATAGGCAAAAGAAAATAAATACAACAAAATACTGAAATACAAATCAAATATGCTAGCATAGAAACCAATAGTACATGTACTAAAATCATAATCAAACCCTAAATAAATTTGAAACACAAGATAACACAAATTGGAACATACCATAATTAAGCATGCGCAGCACTTGTGCATGCCTGAACGCGCCTAACCTGAGAACTCCAGTATATCAACTCAACAGTGAGCGCGCCGACTCTTTTACAGAAGTGAGGAGACGCTACGGCACTGGTCAGTTGGTTATCACACATTTTATAGACATTAGCAAACTCATAGCTTTAAAACATGTTGAATACACTGGCAAGAAAGTTTACACGCAAGAATAATTAAATAAACATATCACGGCTACAGTGTCTCTGGAGTGTTTATGTCGGCGTTTCGCGGAGTTTAAGACGTAAAATGTTCGACAGCAAACTTAACCGTGTGCACCCAAGTTAAGATAATACTGCACATGAAACACAACATATAAACAGTGTAAACTCACGCGACAGTCCGCTGTAATGTCTTTATCAGCTAGTAATCCGCAAGGCAGTTTGAATGGGGAGAAAGCGGCCTGAAAGTTCAAGGCAAGCGCCGTGAGAACTTGCGTGATGACGTGGTGGCCAGCCACGGTATCACAGCTTTTTTAAAACCTCTTTTTTTTTTTTTTCACACATTTTAAACATCTGTGCTTTTTAAAACATCTTTTCACACATTTTAAACATCTGTGCTTTTTAAAACATCTTTTTTTACACATTTTAAACATCTGTGCTTTTTAAAACATCTTTTTTTACACATTTTAAACATCTGTGCTTTTTAAAACATCTTTTTTTACACATTTTAAACATCTGTGCTTTTTAAAACATCTTTTTTACACATTTTAAACATCTGTGCTTTTTAAAACATCTTTTTTTTTACACATTTTAAACATCTGTGCTTTTAAAACATCTTTTTTTTTTACACATTTTAAACATCTGTGCTTTTTTAAAACCTTTTTTACACATTTTAAACATCTGTGCTTTTTAAAACATCTTTTTTTTTACACATTTTAAACATCTGTGCTTTTTTTAAAACATCTTTTTTTTTACACATTTTAAACATCTGTGCTTTTTAAAACATCTTTTTTTTTACACATTTTAAACATCTGTGCTTTTTTTTAAAACATCATTTTTTTACACATTTTAAACATCTGTGCTTTTTTTTAAAACCTCTTTTTTTACACATTTTAAAACATCTTGTTTTACACATTTTAAACATCTCATAGCATTGTTAGCTAGCACCTCTTGGCAGACAACACACTGTGGCAGTGAAGCATCTTCAGATCCAGTCCATGAAAATCCAAACTTTAAATAATCGTGGTCATACTTCCTTCTTTTTTTTGCTTGGCCCAGACTCTGTCTCCTCACTCCCTAAAAATCCATCCATTTTGTCTCTGGCAAAGGCTAGCTGAAGTTCGCTAAATGTCCGCAATAGTAACTTATTCTGGTTTATTTTTCCTCATGTTGCGCCCCCTAGGGGAGGTGCGTCCCACACTTTGAAAAGCCCTGTTCTCAATGCCGGGGTGGCCCTATATTTAGCCGGGACCATCCCCGGCCCAAACCATCAATGGTGGCCTGCTTGGAGCATGGGGAAAATAATTTTCACTAATTTTGGTCACTGATCTTATTTTTGCATTAATCATCAGTTCAACTGCACTCTGCATTTTCACATGGCAGCGCAGACGCCGACAGCATCGCAGCAGATTAAATAGGCGCTACCAAATAAGGAAATTCTCCCCTCCCCTCTATTGCAGTTGGTTTGGTCCAAGACTCCTCTGTATTGCGGGGAACTTAAACAACATTGGCGCGAAACAGCGCGCGTCAGTGATGGAGGGCAGAAAGAGGCCAGGTGGAACCGAAAGGGCGGAGCTTAAAAAAAGGAAGGAGGTGGCAGCAAAATGTGCCAAATTGACAGATATGTTCTCAAGACCAGCTGGTAGGTTACGAAAGATATGGAGTATGATAACCCTGTTTGTTGATTTTATCAGTCTATGCTAGGCCTATAATGTGTCGATAGTTTGCGATGTCAATTCAGCTTTTTGATGTCATGTGAAATCTTGCAATTTACACGGTATAGATGTGGTGTATGTCTTAATTCTAAGAAGAACCGGACATTGCTTTACATCCCAGTTATTAACAATTTTAGATGAACAGGTCCCAAATGTGCTGTTGCGCGTTATTTCCTCATCCAGCCTATTTCATCTCGCTGTCACACCGTGCATTTCCACAGGCGTGCGCACATTGTGGTTATGAACACACAGGCCTAGAAGTCATAGTATTTGATGTTAAATAATTGTTGTTAAATATATAACTTAGAAGAGGTGTATGCGTATGCCAATATTCTAAGCAGAATCGAACACTTGCTTTAGCCTACATTTCATTTAACCATTTTTGAGTTGCCTAATGCGCCCTCACGCTTTATCTGCCGGTTGCTGAGTACCCAGCATTGTTGATTTGCCATTATTTTCGAGGCGTATGCGGCATGTAATGCACAAGCATTGGTTCAAATGCACGCGAGATGGGTGCTTTCATTATTTTAAGACTATGTGACTAAAAATGTGTTGTGTAATTCGTCTTAAATAACGCGAAACAATCAGCCATACTCGCTGCTTTGCTATTTGGAGTGGCAGTCAGCTGGATTTCGCCCCCGACGTAAAAGTTCATTCCCACACCCGGGCCGAAGATGCCGATTTCTGACGATGCATGTCCTTTGGATGTGTTTTCAAATATTTTCACTAAGGAACTTTGGGACATGTTGGTGACACAGGTAAATGTGTATGCGGATTAGACACGTGGCCACACACCATCCAATTTTAAGTGGAGCCCCGTCTCATACTAGATGAAATCGTCCGTCGGTCTCTGCATTACGTTTGTGGTCATTAAACTACCGCGTAATGGAAGTTTTATTAACCCTAAAGTAATGCAGAGAACGATAAACAACATACATTGTCACTACCTGAATTTAAACCAAATAAAAAGCATTGTGAAAGAACAGTTATTTGTTTTATCTTTTTTAATGTACTCAAATTCCTCCTCCATTTCAAAGTGGCCTGAATGTGAATTAAACTCCCGGGCTGAAAACAGGGCCCACTCCGGCCCTGCCTGTTCTACATCCTTGTAATACACTGACCTGTAATACATGAGTGTAATACAGACCAATCACAATATAGCATCGCTCCTCATCCAGTAGGAATATTTGTTGCCACAGTTCTGCCATTGCAAATCTTAGCCATATATTCTGTGTGAATGTTAGTTATGATCACGTGCACACAAGTTACACATCTTGTCAAATAGGCCCCGCCCACAGAATTTCAAATTTATATGACAGCCATGTTGTTTTTAAACTTCAACATTTTTTGAAAAATCATAAAAGTGAAGGGTGTGTTCTGTTCCATGTGTCTCTGTGTCAGTTCATCTGTACCTGTGTGTGTGTGTGTGTGTTTAGCAATCTTCACCTTATATAAAAGAATCTGCTGTTCTCTTCCCTTATTCGGGCCTACCTTTCTCTGTCCTTTCTCCTCTACTCCTGAAGATGTTCTGGTTTGTTATAAATCTTCTCTTGATATTTCTGCATTCGAGCTCTTGATGCCTTCTTGCGTTCACTTTCCTTTGCTCTTCATATGAAAGAATGTACAGTTAGAATTAATGTTCTATTATACTATCTGTAGAACAATTTATAATAAGAACTTGTGCTAATTTCCAAAAAGAAACTGTTCATACACATCCCCATAATATTATCTTTCATTACTGCAACAGGCCTCTAAATTGCATGGCAATAAAAACTGTGCCTTATCATAATGAATGACATTTATCTCGCATAAAATTACAGAAGCCATGATGACAGCAAAAATATTTTCACCAACAGTTAATAATAATAAATGTTATTTATAAGCGCCTTTCATGACACTCAAGGACACTTTAGGGCAATTCCAGCGTTATGGACGTGACACTTGAACTCAAAATGGCAACAAATAACCCAGTGCATGTTTTATTGTCTCCCAGTATTTAAACAGGTGTTGCATATTTTAAGGCTGTACCATACTGGAGAAGTGATAGAACAAGAACAATTCCCATAGTACATCTAGGGCATGCCAGAAAATGCCAATAAAAGATGCGTTATGGATGTGACAGAAAAAGTATCACTTTTCTTAGGTGACTGTACATTTTTATCAAACTCTGTGAAATTGTAAACCTAATGTCGAAATGGAGATATCCATTTGATAGAGGGGTCCAAGGTGAATATTAAAAAATCTTTGTTTAAAATATTTTGTATTTCATGCAGAGTTTCGGAAGGAAAAGTCAGCGTTATGGATGTGACGAAATTCCGTTATGGATGTGACGCGTCTGAAATAGACATGGCATATGTTTAGAAAATCAGCAATTTAACCAACATAACCCTTTGAAAAACTCTCTAAATATCAGCTAAAATTAGAAGCAATGGAACATTTTTATATCAATATTTTTTCCCTTTTTTATGAATACAAACAGAACTTATAGGCTGCAATATTGAGGTATTTCACCTGACGTCACAGGGTCACGTGACGCCCAGGTGTCCGCCATTTTGGACGGCAAGCTAGCTAATGTCAACAACAGTAGCTGGTATGTTACTGTAGCAATGTTTACGTTCAGTCATTCGGATGACTGTTAAAACCTTTCAGTCTCAAGTTTTTCCCTTTACTGGATTTACTAGTTTACTGAGCCAGCGCGCGCTAGCCGGCAAGCCAGGAGCCGGCGCGCGCTAGCCGGGAGCCGGCGTGCGCTAGCCGGGAGCCGGCCGGCTGGCGCGCGCTAGCTCAGTAAACTAGTAAATCCAGTAAAGGGAAAAACTTGAGACTGAAAGGTTTTAACAGTCATCCGAATGACTGAACGTAAACATTGCTACAGTAACATACCAGCTACTGTTGTTGACATTAGCTAGCTTGCCGTCCAAAATGGCGGACACCTGGGCGTCACGTGACCCTGTGACGTCAGGTGAAATACCTCAATATTGCAGCCTATAAGTTCTGTTTGTATTCATAAAAAAGGGAAAAAATATTGATATAAAAATGTTCCATTGCTTCTATTAATCACACAAGTCCATGTAATGACAGGTCCTTTCCTTTTATCACTAGATGCAGATATGGTGCATAATGAAGCCCAACCTTTTTTTCATGTGTCTGTTTTTGTTTGACCCTCTGAATGTTTGTGTGAGTATGGATCTCAACTTGCACTACATTCCAAATTATTATGCAAATGACTTTTTTTCACTGATTTTCCTGAAGAGTCAATAGAAATGACAATCGTCCTAATTTTCAAGTCATCAACCGTCAGTGTACAAATCAACTGTTTTTGAACGAACCTTCCAATGCTAACTGTATTTTTTTAAATTAAAAAAAACTAAAAATGGACTCTTCCAAATTATTACGCAAAATAGAGTTTCAAAAGATTTTTGTTCTTGTAAAGAACTAAAAATGGCCATTTGTGAAATTGGAAGCATTAGTAGGTGATAATTACTGGAATCAAAACCTAGTTCAATCAAAACATCTTATAGTTCAAATTGCATTACTGGATTTGTAGCAGATTCAGAGCCCAGTGGGGCTACCCAACTCCCTGGGGTCAAGCAGATGATGATGGTGAGGACGATGATGATAAAAAGTAGCAAATGTCACAAGAGCAATAAACAAAACCTCTTCCAAGCAGTGCAGATTTCCCACCATTGTTATTTTATCCACTTTGCTTCAACCAATCACCAGCAACTATCATTTAGGAAATCTTTGTCCTATTAATTTGCTCATACCTGTCTGAATGCTCTATTAATCATGGGAAACACGTCTGATCACGAAAATGGGGGACTTATACACACATACATACACACACACTACAATAAGAAATGTAATTTGTTGCCCCCCCAAATAAACCAAATGCCCACCCAAGCATGACATCCTGGCAACGCCTCTGCGGTCACTTTGAAATGTCCTTATTTTTGAAAGAAAAGCACTGTTCTTTTCAATGAAGATCACTTTAAACTAATCAGAAATCCACTCTATACATTGCTAATGTGGTAAATGACTATTCTAGCTGCAAATGTGTGGTTTTTGGTGCAATATCTCCATAGGTGTATAGAGGCCCATTTCCAGCAACTCTCACTCCAGTGTTCTAATGGTACAATGTGTTTGCTCATTGCCTCAGAAGGCTAATGGATGATTAGAAAACCCTTGTACAATCATGTTAGCACAGCTGAAAACAGTTTAGCTCTTTAGAGAAGCTATAAAACTGACCTTCCTTTGAGCAGATTGAGTTTCTGGAGCATCACATTTGTGGGGTCGATTAAATGCTCAAAATGGCCAGAAAAATGTCTCGACTATATTTTCTATTCATTTTACAACTTATGGTGGTAAATAAAAGTGTGACTTTTCATGGAAAACACAAAATTGTCTGGGTGACCCCAAACTTTTGAATGGTAGTGTATGACAGGACATAAGAGTCGGATAGTCATTTGTGGGCGTGCAGCGCGTTGCTCTGTCTAGTGGCAAATCCTCTGCTGCTTTTAGGATTACCCATATTTAAATTATTAGAACTTAATACAATATTAACTAATACACAATGATTGTATAGTGGTTTTTGATTAATGTAAATAGAATAAATAAAACAGAAGCTATCCCCTTAATTTTCAAAAAGAAAGTACAAGGAAAATGAACAAAAATAATATAACACAATATACTTCTACAGAGTTCAAACTGACTGTTACCTTTTGTTGCATTTTACATTCTATAAAAAAGCAATTTACAAAACTATAACTACCCATACAAAACAAGGCAAATACCTCATATAGGATATTACAACACTTTAAAAATCAACACACTGCTACATACATATATGACAGGACATGAGAGTCGGATAGTCATTTGTGGGCGTGCAGCGCATTGCTCTGTCTGAAGACATTGTGTAAGTGTCAGCTAGCGCTAATGTTAACTAGCGCGATACGAGAGGAATTTTTACTGGCGGCAAAACACATAAAAATCAAATCATGAACTTTAATAAAACCATAACGAGTTTAACCTGAAACATGTGACAGACAACCAAATACAGCCAGCGAACACTTATGTGCTGTTTTGAGCAATTTCACATTCTTTTGTCCATGGCTAGTCACAGACACGTTATCTCGTGGCAGATCCTCCGCTGCTTTGAGGATTACCCGTAATCCATCGCTATTCCTACTCAGTCAATGCAGGCGCACACTTGCTACAGCAGGTGGCACATTTTACCCATTTAGCAGGATTTAACGGAATCTTTTTCATTATGTTATATGTGGACATGCTCTTCTCACACCAGTATTTTTTTCCCAAAGTTTGGTCATGTAAAGCCTCCTTTACCTGCTAGTTTTGTGTATCATTATCTCTTAGCTGAAATGCACCAGAGTGTACCTTTTGGAGTCGTGTGCCAGTCCTGGATGCCATGCAAAATGCCATGTTTCCAGGGTCTTATTATCCACTGACATGGGTATGAGTCCATTCTCTTTCAAAGGTGTTTTAGGTGAAACAATATTTTTAGTCCAATACTTTCCCGGATTTCATACCACGTTTTGATTCTATGTATCAAGACAGGGTTGCTAGTTGTAGGTGTCCATTTGTAGACAAAGTCTGCAGGAACATTTTCTTTAAGAGCATACATTCCAACTGAAACCCAAGCTGGAACATTTCCCTTTTCAAAAAGAAAAGAAACAAGTCAAGAGCTACAGAACCAGTGAGCATTATGCATTTATGAATTAAACACATGCATTTAAAAAATGGTTGGATTTTATGATAAAATGCCACACATCAATCAGTAATATTATTATGATTAATATGATTTGATGTTAACTGAGGTTAATTTATATGGTGTGCAGGTTGGGTTTTTTGTGTTGGTCGCTTTCTGAAGAAGAGAACGACAAAGATTTCCAGCGAGCGGGAGGTGCGGCGAGGATCCTGCCGTGGCATGTGCATACATGTCAACCTATACGGAATGTCCGTATTTTATACGGATTTGATTCAATAAACGTAGTATACGGGCGTATAAATAAAGTTATACGGATTCTTTAAAAAAAACTTCAATATTTGTTTAGAGCTATAATCAATTCCCACGACAGCCAGTAAAGAGTCTTATGAAATCGCGCGTTATCTTGTGGTAGCGAGACTTCGTTCCACTTTTGATCATGCGCACACCGCATTGCGAGAATCCCGCCAACCCGGAAGTCATAGACAAACATAGACGCCGCCTTCTGCGTAGAATCATACGTCATCCTCGCCGCTAAATTGGATGTGGCAAAGTGGCGATTCTGAGAATAAAGATGCCTCATTCGTGTGCTGCGTTTAACTGTACCAACAGGTTTACCGTCCAAACGAGATCCCATGGGATTACCTTTCACAGGTGAGACTGGAAAAATACTTTTCATTGTATTTGGTCATTATAACGTAATTTTACGAACAGATTTTCCTGGCTTTGTGGCTAATATGAAGTCTCGCGCATAACAGCCGCTCGGTGAAACCCGTCTCCAAACAACGAAGTATTTCCTTCGTAACTACGCTGATAACACTTTTTGTGTTTTTGTCAAACATTGGAGCTTTGTATTCATTCTGAAGGTTTATTGTTATTAATATTGAATAAAAAGTAACTGGGATATATCATTGTTAATTATCATTCAAATTTTAGGTAAATTATTTTAATTTGCATTTTATACGGATTTTATAAGGGAAATACGGATTTTGGAGGTTGGTTATACAGGTTTGATTGACCAAAGGTTGACATGTATGCATGTGTGGAGAAAGAGAGAGTCTCGAGTTGATGCTCTGGGACGCGTTGGATTTCCACATAAAGAATCAGATAAGCTTGCGCAAAGAGAATAAAAGACTAAAAAAGGGGCCCCGAACTAAACTGAATCTGACTAGTTGACTGACTGACTTGACTCAACAGAACTGCACTTGCAAAGAAAAGAAAAGGACAGTTATCTCAATTATCTAATGCAGAAGGATTATAAAAGCAGAGCCTCCAGGATTTCGCGATGTTGCGATTTGCAACTTCAACGCAAATTCAGGGCGGTGCTGCAATTATATCCAATCACCGCAACTTTCCCGCAAATCTGACCAATCGTTGGCGTCACATTGTGGTGACGTCGACAAACTACCTTCCGCCTTACTTCCAGTGTTGCCAGATTGGGCGGTTTCAAGTGCATTTTGGAGGATTTGAACATATTTTGGGCTGGAAAACGTCAGCAGTATCTGGCAACATTGCATGATGTGCGAGTCAGTGTTTATGTAGGCTTAAATTCTGTTACTGAAAGTGTGTTATGTTTACAGTGAAGGACTGTGTGCACTTTATTTTTTACTTAATACAAGAAATTAATGGATGCCAACATTTTTGCCAAAATGGTATTTTATTTTCCATTGTTTAGGCAGCTTCAGCATCATACTGTGAGATTCTGTTCAAATTGTTTTTTTCTTCTATGAAGCCTGAGCCATTTATTTTATTAGTTTATAATTATTAATTTAGTCTTCAGGAGAGACTGCCTGCACACAGTACTAGTATTAATAGTTTTTTTTTTCTTACATGAAAGCTGAGGCATTTATATTATATTTTAAGGTAACTTCATGTTGTGCTGTGAGGTTCTCTGCACTTTAACTTTTGCACCAACAGGTGCATTTGGATAAGTAAAGCCTATTTTTCTGCATTTTTGTAGTCCTGGTAATCTTTTATATTGGTAAAGTTGTTTATAGGACCATTTCTCAGTGTCTTTGTTTTTTTTAATCAATAGTTTTTCAGTAATAACTTTAATATTTAACATATCACTCAATTTTAATCACAAAAAGAGAAAATCGCAACAATTTCTCGCAACTTTCACTTCCTCCCGCAATGTAATCGCAACAAAAACCTAAAAAACACCGCAACTTTCATCGCAATTTTTTGCAAACCCCCGCAACATCAGACATTTTAGCCCGCAACAATCACAAAAAAGGCCCGCAGAATCCTGGGGGGACTGATAAAGAGACTG
The DNA here is from genome assembly GCF_027579695.1 of Neoarius graeffei. Lineage (NCBI taxonomy): Eukaryota > Metazoa > Chordata > Actinopteri > Siluriformes > Ariidae > Neoarius > Neoarius graeffei. The sequence continues at coordinate 103,952,529 of NC_083574.1, read as the reverse complement.
ATTGTGATACTACCTCAGGAACGAACTGTAGAGGTGGACACTTTAATTTTGTTGTTTTTTTATGACTTTGATGTGAATACCGAATTGAAAGTTACCATTGGAATTGAAAAGCGGTGACCAAAGTGGTACATTTCTGTTGATCCATTTATTATTATTATTATTATTATTAATTTAATTTCAAGTGAATCTAAGTTAACATTTAAAAAGATAAAGGGGAAACATCTTGGTTTATTCAGTTATTGAATTATTTAATTTATTTTGTGAAATAAATGTACTGGGTTTTTTTTTTCCCCATTCCTACATTGTTGCCTTTGTGTTTTGCTTCCCATCCTCCTTACCAGGCCTGTGTGTGTGATGATTATGGAACGGTTTACTTCACAATTGGCTAATTGGCTCATTTCAAGTAGTGGTTATGAGTAGTCTAAGGTTTGAGGATGCATTTGCCTCCAAACATTTGTTAGGTTTAAATCCTTCATGAATGATCGAGTAGTTGAGGCCGACTTAGTTTTAAAGATGGAGGTTGCTAATTTGTCTAAAATTTAATCTAAACAGAAATTAAAATCTCCTCCCATAAGAATATGTTTGTGGCCTCCTGATACTTTAAGAAAAATGTCTTGAATAAAGGAAACGTCATCATAGTTTGGGGCAAAGAGGTTTAGTAAGGTCCAGTGTCCCGAATAGATCCGGCAATTTATTAAAACATAGCGGCCTAATGGATCACTGATCGTTTCCTGAACAGTGATGGGAATGTTTTTATTTATCAAAATAGCAACTCCTCTCGCCTTAGAGCTGAAAGATGAAGAAAAGACTTGGCCTATCCACCCTCTCTTTAATTTGTTGTGCTCTTGCGCAGTAAGATGGGTCTCCTGGATAAAGGTTATATCCGTTTCAGTCTTTTTTAAATATGTTAACACCCTTTTCCTCTTAACGAGCCCATTTAGACCATTGACATTAAAGCTGACAAATTTCACCACCTTGTTCATGTGAAAAATATAGAGGTATGACAGTAACTCGCCTTGTAATCTGTCGTCAATAAGTTTTAAAGACAATGCCTCTCTTTTGATCAAACTAAACACAAAAAACAAACGAATGAAACCAAAGCCTCCCCGTCCCCTTGAGTGCCGACCCCCTGAACACTCGGCCCCATCCAAAATCACCTCCCGGGGCCTCCGTTGGACGCTGCCTAAATGTATCTTGCCTAACTAATACCTTGTCGGGCCCAGAGCTCAATTGTAAAGAAACTTATAATCACTCTGTATATAAGCAAACTGAAATGTAAACATTTTAACACCCGCTTTAAAAGTAAATAAAAGTTCTATCAGATGCAGCCTCAGAACAGTAGGCTAAGTTCCCTTTTCTGTCCATAATGTCCAAAAAATAAAGAAGTTATGACAGGGATATCGTTGCATTTGTAAAAGTCACTAGATAGTTCATGGAGAGGATCTGTACAAATGTCGTTCTCCTTTCAGCATTAGCAGAGCTCCAGAGCTGCACCTGTAGTCCCCGGTGTCGATCAGGACCCAGCTCCTCCCGGGAAGTCTCGGAGAAAAGATGCCGCCGCTTCGGGTGTCTTGAAAAACTTCTTCTCTCCATCAGGCAGAACGACTCTCAAAATCGCTGGCTGGAGAAGGCTGAATTGGAGCTTCTTTGCATGCAGCTCCTTCTTAACATTGTTGTTTTCCTTTCTGCGCCTCACCAGGTTTGCACTCAGATCCGGGAAAAACAGCACCGCGTTCCCATTGAAAGTGATCGGCCCACCTTTTTCTCTGGATCTCTTAGTGGCTGTTCGGAGAATTTTATCACAGTCCTGGTAGTTGAGCAGACGGATGAGGATGGGTCTGGGCTGTTTATCTGTTGGTTGGCGGGATGTCGGGGATCGATGCGCTCCTTCAATAATCAGTGGCTCGGGAAAGTGCTGTCGTCCCAGCACGGAGGGATCCAATCTGTAAAAAAGCGCACTGGATCTGTTCCCTCTCCGCCCTCTTGTAGGTTAACAATGCGGACATTATTGCGTGGGCTTTGATTCTCCAGTTGGTCTGCTTTGTCCATGAGAAACTCCTTCTCCTTTATCAGGCTGAAAACACGGGAATCCAGTTCAGTTAGCTTGTCTTCGGCTGGGCTAATTCATTCCTCCGTAACGCGTGAGCACATCCCGTCTATCACTGTTTTCAACCCCGAGATAGAATGGTTAATTTCGGCTGTTTTGGCGTCGAGCTTCTGGGAGAGTGCTTCATTTCCGCGTTTTCTCTCTTGTAATATTGCGAGGCTTCCTTCCACTTCACGCTGCTCTTTCACGGCCATGTTGCACTCGGCGCTCGGTTCATGTGCTGCTTCCCGAGAGGAAAAGTGATCAATAATCGAGCTTTGAGTCTTGTTTCGAGGTCTCAAGTCCATATTACATCAACCAGGTGAAGTTAGAGGTAGAGCGGGTGTAATTTATAAGTTAAAACCGAGTTTTCTGTGGGAGCTCCGGAACAGACATCTTCCTAGCTCAGCTGCATCACGTGAGGCCCCCCCAGCTTCAGGCATTAGTCCTTTAATACATTTCTCATAAGATTCTGTTACCAAAACTTGGGTAAAAATAACACACTTTTTTTTTTTAATTTGTCCCAGCAATTTATTATTTTGAATGAGGCGGGGAATGTGGAGCCCCACCCAAGGGCTACGGTGAGGAATAAGGTTAGGGGTGGGGCTACATGTATAGCCACGCCCCAGGGGTTAGGGGTGGAGCTACACATGCCCCACCTCGTTCTCCGGGCTGCAGCCAGGACCTTCTCCCTGAGCATACTGAAAATGAAACTTTATCCCAAAAAACTCAAACCTGATCATCCAAAGTGTGGGATTTCTTTAAACAGAGACCGAATAAAATAGAGCTCTGCATGGTTTGTAAAACTAAAATGGCCTTCTACAGGAGCACAAACACTATACACGAATATCTCAAAAGTAAACGTCCTGTGGCTCTCTGACTTCAAAACCAAAAGACAGCAGCGTAAGTGTTTATTTAATTATTGATTATTATGCAAATAAGGAGTTAAATTCAGCTATGTTCTGGAAAGCAGCGTCGCCATCCAAGTCATGAACATCTGCTCTATCCTCACTGTAAGCAGGTAATTTCCATTAACATTACACTGTCAGTCAGTATAAACAAACCTTTTACAGATAAATAATGCAAGTTCATTTCTGATTACAATCAGCACGAGCCGTTGAAATAAATCCAACTCAACACTATTTACACTAATTAATAGCATGATATAGGAAACAACATCTTTCCTAATGAGGCCTACACTGCATAAATCTAAAGTGTTGTGATGAATAATATCATGAGGTAAAAGTTACAGTTTGAAATGGTTCCTTCATTCATAGATTTCATGTGAAAATGTCACTGATTTTTGTGTCTCAGGAAGAGTTAAAGTATTTTTATGAGAAAATATTTGAATAAAAGTTTGAAAGATTAAAGGTAGAAGTTATGGTTATTATTTATTGGTTAGCTCACCAAAGAATTAATTGACTAATTAGAAAATCAATATATTAATTTAAAAAATCATTAGGACAATCAACTAATTAAAATAAATAATAATTAAAAAAATTGTTCATTGTAGCCTTCGTGTAAAGACACCAGGAGAATATTCCAGATATTTAAAAAAAAAAATTAACATTTTAGTAACATACATACAATCAATTTATTTAAAAAAAGTGCATGTGTGAATGAGAACGACAGCAGAGTCCGACTTTCTAACATTCTTCCCATAATGTGTGTTTCAGTGTGTGTGGGATTAGAGAGTGAGGGTTATCGGTGCTTTCATTACAAATGAAGTTGTCCATGTGATATTTATTAAACAAACACATTCACTGTGTTCAGCTCTGAAAGTTCCTTTGCAGAAGAAAGGAACAGAAACCAGAACAAACTTCCTTTTCAGTAAATGGACTGAATGAAATCTGAGCGTCAGTCACCAGGATGTTTGTAGCCCGTATTGGTGAGGGATTTTTTTTGTCCTTTTCTAGTCCATGTTTTGTGGTTTGGAGGTGGGAACGCTTGTGTAGCCTTTATTTTGTAGATTCTGTGAACTACTGGTGTGACTTTTCTCTGTGCAGTCCTTTGTTGTGTTCCCCCTCCTGCCCTGGTCTGGCTCGCTGGAGACATTGTCCACACTGCTTCCTCACTGTGGGACGAGTTCCATTTTTCCCTCTCTTTGGTCATGCTGCAGTGTCGACGACTCACTTTCTAAAGTCGGCTGCTGATCAGAATTTCTAATACCAGGGACGTAATATGTAATAGTAAACCCAAAAGCTTTCATTTTCTCCCATGTGGTCTAATAATATCTGTAAGACGAAAACAGAAAAAAAGACAGGTTTCAACATTGTGATCAATATAAATTATCTTACTCAGGAACTATATCTGTTTTCCCTTGTAATTATCACTTTATTAAAATATTTTAAATAAATCACATTTGGTTAAATCACATTCGCACTTCAGTAAATGCAGTATAAAAATAAATGTGAATGAACAGTTGATCATTGTGTGTGTGTGTGTGTGTGTGTGTGTGTGTGTGTGAGTGAGTTTAGAGCATGTTGGACTCGTGTAAGCTGTTATTCCTGCTGAAATGAAAGTAAAACTGCAGTGGTATTTCTGTGTAGAACAGTAACAGCTCAGTTCAAAGTGTACTTCGTGTACTCGAATCAAATTACAGCCACAACTAACAATTAGCATGCAGTGATTGTTAGCATTATGTTTGAATTCTGATATTGAGTTCTGATGGGATATTCTATGCGCTTCTGTCAATACGATTATCATCGGTACATTCTGTTGATTTGTCCCCATTACATTACTCGAACAGACATGACATTCTTGCTCTTACATTATATTTTAGAGGAAATATACATTCAGTCCTGTGTGTGTTAAGTTCACTTACATTAGCCGGCCTCCTGAACTTTTCAGCAACTCCTCGAGCTGTGTGAGTGAATCTTTTAGTTCATTCTCTCTCAGATCCAGCACTTTCAGATGTGAGGAGTTTGAGCTCAGAGCTGCAGTCAGAGCAGCACCGCCTCTCTCTGTTATTCTGCACTGAGATAACCTGCAGACAGGGAGATAATGACGTACGTGTGAACATGAAGAGATTCATGAACTCATCGTGAATGTAACACAAACACAGATGTTAATACAGAGATGAAGATCTTGTCAGTTTTGTTCGTGTGCATCTGGAAAGCTCTGATTCACGGAAAACTATTAAAGATTGTGATCTCAGTTCAGTGTTTCATCACTGAGTTACTCACAGCAGTGTCTCCAGTTTACACTCGTGTTTCTTCAGTAGATCACAGAGCTTCTCCACTCCTGAGTCTCCCAGTTCACACCAACGCAGATCCAGCTCTCTGATGTGTGATGGATTTGTACAGAGAGCTGAAGCCAAAGCAGTGCAGGATTTCTCACTGACGCTGTTCCACAGTCTGCAGAAAGGAAACGGCATTTAGTCCATCAGGACAGAAAAAAAGAAAAGAGACCAGAGGTGAATTTTTTTTTCTTTTTTTTTTTTTTTTTAAATTCTGATTTCTTTTTATCCAAGTGTTATCTCATGTACACTAAGGGAGTATTGTTCAGTGGTTACATTGCCCCCCAGAAACACACACACACTAATTGTGCTGCCTTTTGTGAACTTATTTGGACCTTATGCCTGTTACATGACAATAAGACCCACTTCAAAAGTTTTATTGACACGTTTTAATGGCAACCTCCATCTTCCTCCCCTCGAACGACCACATCCACTTCCGCTCCTTTCACAATACGAGTTTCACCTTTGTCATTCAGTGTAAGGAAACATATGTGAACATATACAGATTTAGCAAATTAAATACAACAAAAATCATAAACATGCAAAACTGTATGTCTTATCTGAAAGTTAACAACGCCAATCACTAGACTGATAATTCAGTGTATTTTTGTGAGCTGCTGTGACTTTTCTTATTTGTAAGATAGAAGTGTAAAGGATGGAATGATGAAGTACATGTAAATAAAATGTAAATATTATTTTGGGTAATATTAGCCTCTTTTAAAACTGTTAAAAATAACGAGTTTTTAAACTAAGTTTTCACCGTCTGTTCAGTATTAGTGCTGACAGCTGTTTACAGCTGTTTACTAGTGCTGAGCCAGTGTGTGTTACTGTCAGAAAACTTGTGTTGAATTACAGTATGGTTTTCTTTAATGTACCGTCCATTGCAGGGCTCCATGCACACACACTTTTACACACTCATTCACACCTAAAGGGCAGTTTATCTTCATCAGTCCCACCACTAGCAGGCGCCCTTGTTCTGCATTATTATAAAACTTAGTGTGCTTCATCACTGAGTTACTCACCGCAGTGTCTCCAGTTTACACTCGTGTTTCTTCAGTAGATCACAGAGCTTCTCCACTCCTGAGTCTCCCAGTTCACACCCACTCAGATCCAGCTCTCTGATGTGTGATGGATTTGTACAGAGAGCTGAAGCCAAAGCAGTGCAGGATTTCTCATTGACGCTCTTCCACAGTCTGCAGAAAGGAAATAGCATAAAGTGTTCTCATGTACAATAAGGGAGTATTGTTCAATGGTTACATTGACCCCAGAACACACACACACTCTTATTGAAGCTGCTTTTGTTAATTTATTTGGACCTTATGCCAATCATCCGTCCATTATCCGTAACTGCTTATCCTGTGCAGGGTTGCGGGCGGGCTGGATCCTATCCCAGCTGACTGAGCGAGAGGCAGGGTTCACAGGGCTGACACACAGAGATACACAACCATTCACATTCACACCAACGGTCAGTTTAGAGCCACCAGTTATCCTAACCTGCATGTCTTTGGACTGTGGGGGAAACCGGAGCACCCGGAGGAAACCCACACAGACACGGGGAGAACATGAAAACTCCACACAGAAAGGCCACATCAACCACTGGGCTCGAACCCAGAACCTTCTTGCTGTGAGGCGACAGTGCTAACCACTACACCAGGGGTTCTCAACCTTTTCTACTTTCAGGCCCACCTATTCATATTTGTAACGAGTCGGGGCCCATTAAAAAAAGATCTCCAATTATTTTGGCTCATCTATTCTCTTAGAATCTAATAATCTACTGTAAAGTGTATTAATGGAACACAACATCACTCCCTGTTACAGATGGGAGCCCAGGAATTCAATAAATGCAGTAAAAACAAACTGTTTTTGTCAGGTATGCGAGAGAGGCGGCTGTATGTGCAGAAGTGTTCAGTTTAATACAGTGCAATATATACACAAAGTGCAGAAAACACACACAAAGGCAAACAGTCCAAAACGGCAGGCAAGATCGGAAACATGAAAACGGGCAAAGGGTCGGTCGAGGCGCAAACAGTACATCAAAGGCACAACGAGAACAAGGCGCAAGAATCAAGAAACCAGGAAAACAAGAACACGGGAAGAAAGGCTCGGTAATGCGTACTTAATGTAGTGTAATACTTCGCGATGCTACTGCATCAGCGCAGTCCTTAAATAGCCAAACGGAGAGTTCGCTAATTGAGTTCAGGTGCGTCTTGCTCATGGCGCGCGTGCTGGAGCTCACTCGGTGCTCACACAGCCCGAGGCATGCCTTCAGGTGCACACGCCACAGCGCACAGGACTGACAGTTTTTAATTGTAGGTTTTGTATTTAAAACTGTATGGATGTGCCAGAAGCCAAACCCATGCATGCAGGTCATTCTCAGCCCAAAGGGATTAATGATCCAAAAGTGGAGTCTGGTCCATTCACACAAGAACTTACTGCCATGTTTGTGTTCAGCAAACAAGCAAGTTATTAAAACCAAGAAGTGGATATACAACCCCGATTCCAAAAAAGTTGGGACAAAGTACAAATTGTAAATAAAAATGGAATGCAATAATTTACAAATCTCAAAAACTGATATTGTATTCACAATAGAACATAGACAACATATCAAATGTCAAAAGTGAGACATTTTGAAATTTCATGCCAAATATTGACTCATTTGAAATTTCATGACAGCAACACATCTCAAAAAATTTGGGACAGGAGCAATAAGAGGCTGGAAAAGTTAAAGGTACAAAAAAGGAACAGCTGGAGGACCAAATTGCAACTCATTAGGTCAGTTGGCAATAGGTCATTAACATGACTGGGTATAAAAAGAGCATCTTGGAGTGGCAGCGGCTCTCAGAAGTAAAGATGGGAAGAGGATCACAAATCCCCCTAATTCTGCGCCGACAAATAGTGGAGCAATATCAGAAAGGAGTTCGACAGTGTAAAATTGCAAAGAGTTTGAACATATCATCATCTACAGTGCATAATATCATCAAAAGATTCAGAGAATCTGGAAGAATCTCTATGCGTAAGGGTCAAGGCCGGAAAACCATACTGGCTGCCCGTGATCTTCGGGCCCTTAGATGGCACTGCATCACATACAGGCATGCTTCTGTATTGGAAATCACAAAATGGGCTCAGGAATATTTCCAGAGAACATTATCTGTGAACACAATTCACCGTGCCATCCGCCGTTGCCAGCTAAAAGTCTATAGTTCAAAGAAGAAGCCGTATCTAAACATGATCCAGAAGCGCAGACGTCTTCTCTGGGCCAAGGCTCAGACGGTGGCAAAGTGGAAAACTGTTCTGTGGTCAGACGAATCAAAATTTGAAGTTCTTTATGGAAATCAGGGACGCCGTGTCATTCGGACTAAAGAGGAGAAGGACGACCCAAGTTGTTATCAGCGCTCAGTTCAGAAGCCTGCATCTCTGATGGTATGGGGTTGCATTAGTGCATGTGGCATGGGCAGCTTACACATCTGGAAAGACACCATCAATGCTGAAAGGTATATCCAGGTTCTAGAGCAACATATGCTCCCATCCAGACAACGTCTCTTTCAGGGAAGACCTTGCATTTTCCAACATGACAATGCCAAACCACATACTGCATCAATTACAGCATCATGGCTGCGTAGAAGAAGGGTCCGGGTACTGAACTGGCCAGCCTGCAGTCCAGATCTTTCACCCATAGAAAACATTTGGCGCATCATAAAACGGAAGATACGACAAAAAAGACCTAAGACAGTTGAGCAACTAGAATCCTACATTAGACAAGAATGGGTTAACATTCCTATCCCTAAACTTGAGCAACTTGTCTCCTCAGTCCCCAGACGTTTGCAGACTGTTGTAAAGAGAAAAGGGGATGTCTCACAGTGGGGAAACATGGCCTTGTCCCAACTTTTTTGAGATGTGTTGTCATGAAATTTAAAATCACCTAATTTTTCTCTTTAAATGATACATTTTCTCAGTTTAAACATTTGATATGTCATCTATGTTCTATTCTGAAAAAATATGGAATTTTGAAACTTCCACATCATTGCATTCCGTTTTTATTTACAATTTGTACTTTGTCCCAACTTTTTTGGAATCGGGGTTGTAGAACCCACTCAATGGGATTAGATCCTTACACGCTAACAAAGAACGATTTTTCCTATGAGTTGGAAAATTATCCATCCGTTGAGTTCCCCGACATCTCAGACTACCTGCTGCTGCAGACATCGTTCTACACGGACACACAGATGAAAACCTGGAAAATCCTGGAGGAGAACAACTTTTTATCTGTGGCTGGGTTAAAGATCTGAGGATCAGGACACTATGAGATAGACGGCGGTAGACGGATCTAAGTGCAGGAAGAGTGTTTATTAGCAGGCGTGATATTTAAGTCAAGTTGATTTGAATAGTGCTTTTAACAAACAGACATTGTTGCAAAGCAGCTTTACAGAAAATGAAAGAATTTAAACATGAGCTAATTTTATCCCGAATCTATCCCCAGTGATCAAGCCTGTGGCGACGGTGGTGAGGAAAAACTCAGATGACATGAGGAAGAAACCTTGAGAGGAACCAGACTCAACAGGGAACCCATCCTCATCTGGGTGATAACAGAAAGCATGAGTATAAATAACTCACTTCTATAACTGTGTCCTATAGAGTCACAAAGTATAACTGTGGAACCAGGAAATTCATTATTGTTTTAACAGTAAGTCTGTGTTGCTGAAGTTATAAACTGTTCATTATGACAGCACAGTCATACAAAGCTCGTGGCAAAAGATCCCCGTGGCCTCAGCCGCGGTGATGAGGAGACTGCCCCAGCAGCAAAACAGGTGAAACTTACAGGAGGAGGAGTACGGCAGGTAACACCGCAGGCAGAAATAAATAAGCTAGTAGCAGCCTATGTCGTGGAGGACATGGTTCCCTTGTCTACAGTAGAATCACCCCGTTTCAGGAAAATATTAAACAAAATACCAACAACGCGAGCGCCCATATCAGACATAAAAACATTGTCAAGTTACTTGAGCAGATGTTATGCTGTAATGGAATCAGATCTTAAAAAGACATTTGAGACCATGGAATATATTTCCACAATGGCAGATATGTGGACTGCTAACAATAAAAGTTCTCAGAATGACTGCTCACTGGATTGATGAGAACTTTAAGCGTGAGAAGGCTGCCATTGCCTGCAAAGGGTCAGAGGGCGACATACCTACGACGTAATAGTCAGCGAAATAGAGCAAGTGCATTCAAGTTATGGACTAACTCAAAAAGTTGTAAAGTGTGTCACAGATAATGGGAGTAATTTTCTTAAGGCCTTTCGAATGTTTGAGATGCAACCTGAAGGGTCCTTAAAGTGCCATTCCACCATTGGATGTATTCTTTTGCATAAAATACAATATATTTTATGACAACATGACTAGACAGAGAAATCTTTTAGCTTCAAAATGATATATCAAACACAATTTTTTGACGACAAGTATATTAATTTTGCGACCAAAGTCACCTACCCTTTTAATTTCCGCACGGTAGTGAAACGTGATGTCATCGGCAGGTTCCCCTTCTTGTGTACCACGTGTCGGTCTATTTTTAGACCAGGAAACCCCCAAAGTGAGAGAGTCATTTCTCCTCGTATATGGGGGCCAAAAAAATTGCGAAAAATTTTGAGTTAATCTTTCAGTTAGCTAGATTGATTGGTATTAGGTAGATTTATTGGTATTATTTTTATCGCGTTCTATCCGCCATTGCTGATATGTGCCACGTCACACGTCACGTGGTACACAAGAAGGGGAACCTGCCGATGACATCACGCGCGGAAATTAAAAGGGTAGGTGACTTTGGTCGCAAAATTAATATACTTGTTGTTGTCAAAAGATTATGTTTGATATATCATTTTGAAGCTAAAAGATTTCTCTATCTAGTGATACCATTTATATATGTTGTCAAAATATATTGTATTTTATGCCAAAGAATACATCCAATGGTGGAATGGCACTTTAAGTGATGAGGAAATCATTGATGAAGAAGGGGTGACTTTCACAGACACTGATCAAGTGCTTTCCACAAATTTTGATGGGCAGTTTTCTCTGCCCCCTCATCTGCGCTGTGCATCCCATACATTGAATTTGATATCTACTACTGATTTAGAGAAATGGGTCACTACTAACAGTGAATGCAGAGCAGTTTACAAAAGTGCTCTTGGAAAGTGTTCAACTCTCTGGAGCAAGACTAGCCGCTCCACTGTGGCATCATTGTCCCTTCTACAACAAGATGGAACTCCCTTTACAATGCTTTGTCTCGCATCACAGACATTCCAATTGCAGAGCTGAACACCCTTTGTTCTAGACTGGAAATCAGAGGCATCACTGAGCGAGAGTATCAGTTCCTGAAGGAGTACTGCACAGTGCTCAAGCCACTTGCTGTGGCATTGGACATTTTACAAGGAGAAGATAACTGCTATTATGGCACTCTCCTGCCAACACTGGAGGTACTTATGTCCAAGTTGCTTGCCCTTAAGAATGGCCTGTCCCGCATGACAGCTGGCATGCCTGAGGACATTGTACAGGTAAATACAATGAACAATAAAATGCCTACATAAAATATATGCTGTATCTATGCATATCAATTATTAACCTATATTTATGGGCCCAATGCATTTTTCATATCGGCCACTTGTAAAGCATGCTACTGCATGCATGTCTAATGTTGTGTCTCATATTGCAGGCAATCAAAGACAGGTTTTCAGACATCTTAGACAGCAAAGATGCCCTCATTGCTGCTGTCACATTGCCCAGATTCAAGGTCCGCTGGCTCAAAGATGAGACAAGGAGGGATGCTGCTAGGAGACTGCTCATTTCAGAGTGTCGGGCTCGGATTCCTGAGGAGGAGCAGGTGAGACCAGCAGAGGCCCCTCCAGTCAGAATGACTTTTTTGCATTTGAGGAGGAGGAGCAGACCTCTTACACTGCAGATACGGAAGTCATGGAATACCTGAAATCACCTAAAACTGACATGGAGGTTCTTAGACAGTTCCCCAGGATCAAAGATATCTCACGGCAATACAACACTCCAACACCACCAAGCGCACCGGTTGAGAGACTTTTCAGTCAGGGTGGCATTGTTCTGACCCCAAGGAGGAACAGACTGACAGGAAATTTGAGAGCATTTTACTAATGAGATACAACCACTGTTTCACCAGAGAGAACGAGAAATGAATTGTGTGGTAAATTTATGTTCTGCATGGCCTGTTCATTGAATATGTTAACATACAGAGTACATTTCCTGTTTCTTCAGTTACAGTTAATGCGGTGAAATTAATGTGTTGCTGTTGACTCACCTGATTGCCTTTGTATAGCCTCCATTTAGTTTTATTTTGTGGATTTTATTTTGAGGCAACTGTTTGTAAGTACAGGGCACAATTCATGCAGTCATGTTTTCAAATGACTGGCATCGTTTCAAATGCCTTCTTTTATATAACCTTTCACTTTGAGCAGTGGTAAAGACTACATTTGTTGCCATTTTTATTTTTGTATCATTTTACACACTTAACTATCTAATTCTAATGAAGCCAGGTTATGCCTTGAACTATGTTCATACTTTGCACAAGGTAATTGTTTTAAAAATAAAGTTAAATGAAAGGCTAGGCTATCTTGTTTGTGCATGTATTTCTGCATAGGGAATTTGGATGAGTGGAAAAAACAAAAAGTAAAGTAACGAGTAGTGAAGTTACTTTTTAAAATTAGTAACAAGTAAAGTAATCCAATTACAGTTCAAAGCAGTAACTAAAGTAAAAAGTAACCAGTTACTTTTTTGTAGTAACTTCCCCAACACTGCTTATGCCAATCACTAGACTGATAATTCAGTGTATTTTTGTGAGCTGCTGTGACTTTTCTTATTTGTAAGATAGAAGTGTAAAGGATGGAATGATGAAGTAAATGTAAATAAAATGTAAATATTATTTTGGGTAATATTAGCCTCTTTTAAAACTGTTAAAAAATAATGACAGTTTTTAAACTAAGTTTTCACCGTCTGTTCAGTATTAGTGCTGACAGATGTTTACAGCTGTTTACTAGTGCTGAGCCAGTGTGTGTTACTGTCAGAAAACTTTGCTGAATTACAGTATGGTTTTCTTTAAAGGAGATACGTAGAGTCTTTATTTTTAAACAAATTTCTGAGGGGATAGTATCTCCATCCTTGAGTCTTGTATGTTGCATAAATGGGAATTAAATATATATTTTTGAGAGTTAAAACCAACCGCAGAGTTGTCATTGGAGCCGCCCCGCTGAGCCAGCCAGTCCTGAGTGCGTAACGTCACAGCGGGAACCGGTTTTAAGGCCGAAGCCTTTTACAGCTATAGACCAAAGTCATATAAAAAAAAAATTATGGTGAAAGTAAGAAATCCTGTTACCGACTCGCTCAACTAAGACTGATTTGACTTCATTGATTGTGGGTTGACTCTCATTAAAACAGGACGGGTGTTATAACTTATGCAACATACATGTACATGCATGCATTTTCACTGATAAAACGTAAAAGGCTCATTAAATAATCAGATGAACTGAGACAATCACATTCTGAAGCAAATTAAATAATCTTATACCGCTAACTTAAACACACAATACAAGTTACATGTATTAATCTAAATGCAGGTAAACAATGAGTTTTGCTGTTTTTGTTGTTTTGTATCCAAATGAGAGTCGGAGCTTACCTGTCTGTGTTCTCGCTTCTTGAAGGCCGATCTTGTGGCCGATTGCTTTGAAGCAATATGACTTTCAGTCGTTCGTTCAGTTCTCCGTTCATTCTCTTCTTTCACGTAAGGGCGAGATATTGCTGCTGAGGCGAGCATATCCAGTGCAGAAATCAGACGGCTGGTCCACTCATTCTCCATTTTCTCCATACTGAGTACTCTGCCATTACTGCTTGGCTCAGGCAATTACTAAATCCTGGGACGGGACATGAGATCCCCGGTTTTAGCAACAACCGCGGGGAGGTCACTGCGTGAGTGATAATATGTCCCGTTCCATCCCGGGTTTTAGCAACAACCCTCGACTCACATTCCGGGAGAACTGGTGCAACTGAACTTACTTTTCTTTTCTTAGTTTTATTTTTCTTTAACTGTTGGTACTGCACTCTCTTTCAATATGGGCTTATAGCCAACACTCCTCAACAGATCAGAAGTCTCATACGAGTCTTCAGTAAAATGTGCAGAGCAGAGGAGAGACTACTTCATAGCTGCCCAATGTGCCCGTGAACTTCTCATAAAACGCATCCAAATCTTTGCAGTTTGAACATTCTTGGGCCGTGAATGCAATATAAATACACCTTCAGTCATGTTGCTGCACTGGCCAGCAACACATCTGCATGGCATGGCGATAAATTAGCTCAAAATGGAGGATAGGAGTTGAAGTCAGCTCTGTGTTTTAGTATAGCGGAAACGGTGATGAGACCGATAGACTTCCTGCTGTGACATTACGGACGTCACGGTCATTCACTCAGACCGCTACCTATATAAAATCACTTTAATCGTAAAAATTACTATATTAGATTTATTGTTAATGCTTAAAACTATTCCTGCACCATTCTTGAGGTCTCAAGGCATTTATAAATGAAAGTGAGGCCATGGTTCTGCGTATCTCTTTTAATGTACCATCCATTGCAGGGCTCCATGCACACACACTTTTACACACTCATTCACACCTAAAGGGCAGTTTATCTTCACCAGTCCCCCCACTAGCAGGCGCCCTTGTTCTGCATTATTATAAAACTTAGTGTGTTTCATCACTGAGTTACTCACAGCAGTGTCTCCAGTTTACACTCGTGTTTCTTCAGTAGATCACAGAGCTTCTCCACTCCTGAGTCTCCCAGTTCACACCCACGCAGATCCAGCTCTCTGATGTGTGATGGATTTGTACAGAGAGCTGAAGCCAAAGCAGTGCAGGATTTCTCATTGACGCTGTAACACAGTCTGCAGAAAGGAAACGGCATTTAGTCCATCAGGACAGAAAAAAAGAAAAGAGGTTTTTTTTTTTATTCTGATTTCCTTTTATCCAAGTGTTATCTCATGTTCATGGAGTATTATTCAGTGCTTACATTGCCCCCAGAAAAAACACACACACACACACACACACACTTGAAGCTGCATGCTGCCTTTTTCTGACTTAGTTGGACCTTATGCCAATCACTAGACTGATAATTCAGTGTTTTTTGTGAGCTGCTGTGACTTTTCTTATTTGTAAGATAGAAGTGTAAAGGATGGAATGATGAAATAAATGTAAATAAAATGTAAATATTATTTTGGGTAATATTAGCCTCTTTTAAAACCGTTAAAAATAACAATAGTTTTTAAACCAAGTTTTCACCGTCTGTTCAGTATTAGTGCTGACAGATGTTTACATCTGTTTACTAGTGCTGAGCCAGTGTGTGTTACTGTCAGAAAACTTGTGTTGAATTACAGGATGGTTTTCTTTAATGTACCGTCCATTGCAGGGCTCCATGCACACACACTTTTACACACTCATTCACACCTAAAGGGCAGTTTATCTTCACCAGTCCCCCCACTAGCAGGCGCCCTTGTTCTGCATTATTATAAAACTTAGTGTGTTTCATCACTGAGTTACTCACCGCAGTGTCTCCAGTTTACACTCGTGTTTCTTCAGTAGATCACAGAGCTTCTCCACTCCTGAGTCTCCCAGTTCACACTCACTCAGATCCAGCTCTCTGATGTGTGATGGATTTGTACAGAGAGCTGAAGCCAAAGCAGTGCAGGATTTCTCACTGACGCTGTTCCTCAGTCTGCAGAGGGAGACAGAGAAAAAATATTTAGTCCTTTATTAGAGTGAACTCAACACTGTTACAGTATTAAGGTCAATAACTAAGGAATAAACCACTGTGTGTGTGTGTGTGTGTGTGTGTGTGAGAGAGAGAGAGAGAGAGAGAGAGACAGGGTGGTGTGATGAAGTGGAGTTACTGTTCTCACCCTGAAGTTGATTATTTTTCTATAACAGCACATCTTGGAGTGTTATTCTTCTCATACCACAGCAATTTGCCAACAATTAAAAAAAAATCAAATTTGGAGTTCCATTGAATGTTGCAGAACATCAGTGAAAGAAGTTAGCCATTATTATTATTATTATTATCTCATCTCATCTCATTATCTCTAGCCGCTTTATCCTGTTCTACAGGGTCACAGGCAAGCTGGAGCCTATCCCAGCTGACTACGGGCGAAAGGCGGGGTACACCCTGGACAAGTCGCCAGGTCATCACAGGGCTGACACATAGACACAGACAACCATTCACACCTACGGTCAATTTAGAGTCACCAGTTAACCTAACCTGCATGTCTTTGGACTGTGGGGGAAACCGGAGCACCCGGAGGAAACCCACGCGGACACGGGGAGAACATGCAAACTCCACACGGAAAGGCCCTCGCCGGCCACGGGGCTCGAACCCGGACCTTCTTGCTGTGAGGCGACAGCGCTAACCACTACACCACCGTGCCGCCCCTATTATTATTATTATTATTATTCTACATACACACTCTTTTCTAGTTTTTCAATGTCCGTTGGTATGGTTTTCTCTTGTAAACAGACGGGAAGCGTCAGGGCCTTCCAGGCGTTCAGAGAAGCCCAAACATATCAGCATTACAAATGCTATATTTCATTTCTTTCATTCTTTAATTGCTTTTTAATTGCATTATTGAAGGCCAATGCAAACATAACTACGAGTTGGCGCCATCAGTGCAGCAGTGAAGTCACCTTCCAGCCGGTGTAGCGTTCATCAGTAGTGTTAGTGAAAGTTAATAAAGCAGTCAGTGCTATCGAGAGCCAGTAGCACAGGCTAACGACCAAGAAACTAAGATTTCTGTCTCCAGACTCTTCTTCCACGCTGCACGCTCACTACAGTATTTTTCACTCAGACTTAAGGGTTTATTCCCTTGTGGAATTTACTGAGTTAAAATCAACATCGACAGCTTCACACAACAGAGCGACCTGGCAGCCTGACGCTAATCCCTTACAGAATCCTTTACCCTGTTGCTGTTTTGGTGTCTGAAGTCCCAGCTCTAATAGTAACGGTTCACCACTGCTTGTAAACATGCGTGAAGAATATCTAATGAAGTTTTGGGAGCCTTTCAGGTGTTCAACATGTCTTTAGTTTCAGTTTATTTATTTAGTGCTTAATTATAGCACAGCTCATCCTAGCACTGGATTGAGGTGAAATGTGGCTGTAGTGCTGTGGCCTACTATAAAAGCCGTGCGACATAATTAGTGAATATCTACAAAACTGAGCTGTAAGAAATGGAATATTTAAGCCTGGGCTTCAATGAAAACAGCGTTTTCTCGAAGAGGCAGGGACTCGGCAGGTTGTAAGGTGAGTACAATTCACTGTCAGCGGCTTTCCAATCAGCACAGGCACAGTCCGCATGGATACAGTCGCTTCTGGCTGTAAAAACAGCAACTGAGTGAAAACAGAAAATAGAGATCGATGTGTTTATAGTTGTTTCTTACGCAAGTTTCTGCAGTCTGTAATGTGGATCCTGCAGCAGAGCCGAGAGCTGATCCACTCTGTCGTCTTCTGATGTTATGTCGCTCAGATCCAGCTCTGTGTGCAGTAAGGGGTTTTTACTGAACATTCGAGTAAGAAGGTTGTAGGCTTCCTCTGCTTCAGCACTTTTCAACAACCTGGAGGGATTTGAAGAAAAAAAAAAGTCATTTTTTCACAGTATTTATTTGTTTGTTTGTTTGTTTGTTTGTTTGTTTGTTTAATATGATGTTTGCTTCGAGAAGAATCACCTGAGTGTCAGTTTGTTAGTTTTGCAGTCAGTAAGTTGTTGGACTCCTGATGCTCCAGGGTCGTTCCCTCTGAGATCCAGCTCTCTCAGGTGTGATGATGGGTTTAGTCTCAGAGCTTCAGCCAGAGCAGTGTATCCTTCCTCTGTTATACTGCAGTCTGAAAGTCTACACAAAAACACACAACTCTCTGATTTTATGTTGGAAATCTCTGTAAATCTCCTCAAAAATCAGTGAGAGTAAAAAATGTGGCAGCTTTCATTGTGAGACTAAATTATTTTCCCTGTTTTTGTCCTCTCTGGAAACACACGCCAGTTTACCAATCTGTGATGCCTGAAATGTTCTGAACTCAGAAACAGACATTATAAAGTCAGTAGTGAAAACTGGATCATAGCAGGAAATATAAAGTCTTTTCCAAATGAAATATTTCTCCGTTCTGTCTGACACGCCCCCTCAAATTCACTCGGCTTTAATAAAACTATACAGTGCATACGAAACATTTTCAGACCTTCGGCTTTTACTGAGAACTTTACAGAGTCTGTGAAGACTTTACAGAGTCTGAAAATGTAAAGTTCCTGACACTGGACACTTCTTCTATAAATGTTGCAGACGACACAGAGATGATGATATGAAAACAAATGCAGAACGTCGACCGTCATCTGTATTCTTATCCCTTTTTCCCTCCGTATGTGGATAATGAGATCATTTCTAAACTGCTCAGTGCACTGTTTGAAATCTACAGACACCACAACACTGACACGACGACATCTACTGTATTTCACGGCTCTATCAGAGCCTCTGGATGATGAATGAAGTGTGTATTAGATGTTACCTCACAGTCTCCAGTTTACAGTGTGGATTCTTCAGTTCTGCAGAGAGCAGCTTCACTCCTGAATCCTGAATCCTGTTCTGACTCAGATTCAGCTCCCTCAGGGTGGAGGATTCTGATCTGAGAGCTGTGAGCAGAGCTGAACATCCTTTCTCTGTCAGATTACACTCACGGAGTCTGAAAGCACAATAAATCACAGTTAACTGTGGGTTTTTCTTCAGCAGTTCTGTGTGCAGAAGGGGGTCTTTTCTCCTCAAACTACTCATTACTACTGAAAAAGACATGAAAACTCGATGAATGATTGATAACCTAAAGACAAACTGTTCAGCACTAACATCACTAACTGAAGTTTACAGATTAATATATAATTCAGTTCCGTACTGAAGTTTTTCAGCTCTGCAGTGTGGATCCTTCAGTAAAGCAGAGAGTTGCTCTGCTCCTGAATCTCCTGCGATTTTCCCACTCAGATTCAGGTCCGTCTGCAGGATTGGGTTTATACCCACAACTTTAGTCACATGATCATAAGCTGTCTGTGCATTGGGACTTTTCAACAACCTGTAGAGAGAGAAAGAACAGATAAATAATAACAGTCATTTATCATTTATTACACTGAACAGCAACGCAGTGTTACTTTTTCACTAATTGTTTGGTCCTTGGTGGAAAACTAATTTTAAACATTCACACTCTCACTTCAGCATCATTCTGACTTCAGATTTCTTCATTTATTTCCTTTATAAAAAATATGAAGATAAAAATAATTGTGTACAATCATAAAAATACTGTAAAAGTGTGAGAAATGTGAGTAACAGTGCACTATACAGTGGTGCAAACAGCAAAACTTTACTAATTAGTCAGAATGAAAGCTGTGTGCATTTACTGGGGGAAAGTGCTCACCTCAGTGTACATTTTCCATCATTCAGCAAATTCCTAAACTCCTTCATTCCTGATGCTCCAGGGTCGTTCCCTCTGAGATCCAGCTCTCTCAGGTGTGATGAGCGCTGTGACTTCAGAGCTTCAGCCAGATCAGTGTATCCTTTCTCTGTTATATTACAGTCTGAAAGTCTGGAGAAGGAGCAGAAAGTTCAGCATGTGGTTAAGGGTGGATTGGGAAATGTTCTCAATGCTCAGTACTTCATTATTCTTTCATTTCCAGAAACCCTTCGTCACTAATGAACTACATAAACGTGTTTGTAAATTACATACACATGACAAGTTTTATTCATTTAGAATTTATTTGGAGTTGCATGTAATTCTACCTCAAAAATGCAAAGGCCACTAATTTCAGTACAAATAAATCCTCACCGCTCCGTTTGACTGAACAGATATTATTCAGCTAATTAGTTAATTATCCAGGCAGAGCAGTTAGCCCACTGGGCCAAATTACAGCTTTACTAATTAATCCAAATGTTGATCACTCAAATAAAAATCTCTCTTTTATTTCTGTCCTAACTCAGTGTGATTGAATATAACCCCACTGACCATCTCGGTGACGGTGAGCAGTGGTGTGTCCAGGCTCTTTGGTGGATGATAAATGAGCACACGACAACATCTAATACCTTCATATTTTCCAAATACAAGATACTGATTGATTTTAGGGCCTTTTGTGTTGATTTTAGAGCCTGATAAGGAATTTTTTGGCACTGATAAGGACTGTGATTTACGATAATCGATATTCTCGGCTGATACACACCCCTCGAAAAAAAAAAAGACTTCATTCATCAGTCTTCATTCTTCAAAGACTTCATTCATCAGTCTTCATTCAAATGGGAACGCATTAAAATATTGTGATGAGGATTTCCAGGTTTTTTCGATATGGAGTAGACATGCATTAGGGGAGCTCCACCTCGACTTCACCATCTGCCTCGTGCATAAGACATTTAACCATCATTTCATGTGCCTGAAGTGAACTACAACATCTTAGTTGAGATGAAGAAAGCTGGTAAAGGAAAGAAGCAAGACAAATGTCCCAGGGAGGATGATTTTGGTGACCACTGTGCCATGCTAACAGACACGTGTGAAGCTAACACTAATGTACAGTAGCTAGCTCTCCGGCTAGTACTACCATTAAAGACATCCTGACAGCCATAAAAACACTGGGCAGCAGGGTTGACATGAGGTTCACTGAGCTCAATGGGGTTATCTCAGACTTTAAAGTTGCCCTAATCAAAGTCAGCGAGCGGGTGTCATCTATTGAGGCCGCCACTGAGTCGCACAAGAGGCAACTAGAAGGGCTGGAGAAGCGATACGATGCATTAGCTTCTCAATACAAGCAGCAACAAGCTAAACTAGATGACCTTGAGGCCCGCTCCCATAGGCAGAATATTCATATTGTCTGAATTAAGAAGACAGAACATGGCCGGCCTACGGAGTTTGTATCTAAGCTGCTTCCTAAACTGCTTGGAGAGGAGCATTTCAACCTCCCAACAGAAGTGGACTGGGCCCACCGTAGCTTGGCTCTGGCTACTGACGGCAAAGTGAGAGCCATCATCGCTAGGATACACTACTATCAGGTGAAAGAGCTTGTGCTATGGCTCGCAAGAGAGAAAGCTCCTCTACAATATGATGGGCGCCCGGTGTACATTTTTCTGGATCTCACCTCGGCCACAATGAAGAAACGTCAGGCTTTTCAAGCCATCAGGAAGAAGTGCAGGGCTAAGTCGATCCGGTGTGGATTCCGACACCCAGTGCGGTTTGTGGTCATGGTTAGTAACAACACCGGCACGTTTACCACCCCAGCCGATGCCGAAGAGTTCCTGAGCCGTGAGGCTGAGGGATAGGACGCAGCTGCCGGCGCTACTGTAAGCCGGGAAACAGACTAATATCCTGGGCATGTTATGTGATAAATGCTGCCACACTAAAGGATGGTGTAAGTTAACGTTGTTTAACAAAGACGGCCAGTTCATAGGATATGCCCATGTTTAGTTTGTGTGAGGACTAATAAGTTTTATTTTCTTCTTAATGCTTATTTGTGAAGTGGGGTATCTTGTCTCCCCTGTTTGGAGAGAGATGGATAGTTATACTGCTAGTCTGGGCCACCAGCTGGTCCCCAAGTCTAGTTTTAACTTAAAGTTAGGGGTATGGAAGCACTGCTCCTGTGTTTATAGGGAGGGGTTTTGTGTTTATGGGGTGTTTTTTCAGCACATCTGTCAGTTTAAATTTATTGAGTATGCCTTGCCACAATTATGGAAAAGGTTTTCATTTTTATATACTGTATACAGTAGATATTTTGTATGTTAGCTGATTTGCATGGACACAGCAATGGTAAAGTTAAAATAACTAGCTGGAATAGCCCACTGAAAAGAGGGAAGGTGTATGCACATTTAAGGGTGCTTAAATCTGACATATATTTTCTCCAGGAGACACACATTAAGAAAACAGCAGCAAAAATACTTTGCCCCTCGTGGGCTTCTCAGGTCTATCAGTCAAATTTCAGTACAAAATCTAGAGGTGTTGCAATTATGATAAGAAAAAAAATATACCATTTATCCACTCTCAAACGATTTCAGACCAGAGAGGCAGGTATGTGATAGTTAGTGGGACTCTGAACTCCACACCATAAATATTAGTAAATATATACGAGCCCAATTTTGACGACCATCTTTTTTTTCAGAACCTTTACAATGCCTTGCCAAATTTGTCGGATTCAAATGTAATTATGGGCGGCGATTTTAACTACGTTTTAGATCCCGTTCTCGATCAGCAGCACTCCCAAACCAGTGTATTTAGAAACAGTGGCACACTCAACAATCTTATGCAGTCTTATAATTTGGTGGATATTTGGAGGCTTCTCCACCCCACCACAAAGGATTTTTCTTATTTTTCCACAGTACATAAATCCTATTCCAGGATTGATTTCTTTTTGATGGATTCTAAGCTGCTACAGTTGGTAGTCGACTGCACTTACCATAATATACTAATATCGGATCACGCTCCTGTTTCGTTAAGTGTCTTGACTTGAATCACAAGAGAAGTGAACATAGCTGGCATTTGAATAATACACTATTAAAAGATGAAGAATTTTGTACCTATGTCTCTGGTAAAATAGAACTACTGTATATTTAAGCACCAATGATACGGGCGATGTAGACAATTCCACTCTGTGGGAGGCCATGAAGACTGTCCTTAGAGGCCATATAATATCATATGAGACAGCAGAGAAAAAAAAAATCCATGGAAAGACTAATTGATGATCAATTGACCAAGCTAGAAGCTTCATACAAAACTGAACGTAAAATAGAAGTACTTAATAAAATAACTGTTCTACGGTATGAATATAATTCTATAATGTCAAAAAACACATCAAAATTACTAGTACAAGTCAGACAGAGATATTTCAAGCTTGGCGACAAGCCGCACAGATTATTAACCCACCAGCTGAGGCAAATACAGGCTTCCAGAGCCATACATAGTATCAAATCTGAGAGAGGTGCCTTGCATACGGACCCGGTGAAGATCAATGAATGTTTTGTGAATTTCTATGCTAATGTCTACCAGTCACAGGGCGACCTAGATTTTCAAGCTTTCGATGCATTTTAAGAATCTGGACTTACCCAAATTATTGTTGGACTCGGCTGATATGCTAGATAAAGACATCAATCTGGATGAGATTACACAGGTTATCTCTTCCTTCCCCAATAACAAGGTGCCAGGTCCAGATGGTTTTAGTGTAGAATTTTTTCAAAAAATTTGGCTCCAAGTTGTCACCTCTGCTCTTACGGATGTTCAGTCATACAATGCTGACCTCAGGTTTGTCTCCTACCTTATACAAAGCTAATATTTCGCTAATCCCAAAGCCAGACCGTGACCCTCAGATGGTGTCATCATATCGCCTAATTTCATTATGATCCATCGAAACCAAAATTCTTGGAAAAATTCTGGTCAATAGACTTAAAGAATGTATATGCTCCATCATACATCCAGATCAAACTGGCTTTATGCCCGGTCGACATATGTATTTCAATCTACGTCGCCTTTTCAACATACTATATGCCAAGCATTCAGGAGAGGCGGTTGTTATTTCACTGGATGCACAACGCGCTTTTGATCAAGTAGAGTGGCCTTACATGATGTCAGTGCTAAAAAAAAAATTTGGATTTGGACCCTCCTTCATGAAATGGATTGAAATAATTTATTCACGACCGACTGCATCAGTTATTACTAATCAGAATATCTCCCCTCCATTTGCAGTTCATCGTGGGACCCGTCAAGGTTGCCCCCTCTCCCCCTTTTTGTTCGCGATTATCATCAAACCGTTCGCTGCTAGTGTCAGACAGAGCCCATTAATCTCTCCCATCAACATGTTTGGCTATAAACATTATCTTTCGCTGTATGCGGATGACATTCTCTTGTACATTTCCCAGCCGCAAGCATCAATACCTCCTCTCCTGGCTCTCTGGGGCGTGGCCACGGGGGGGCTGGGGTGGGCACTGCCTCCCAAGGGACAAGTCCTGCCCCCCTGAGAAATGCCCTGTCCATCCAAAGAAAACTGGCCAGAAAAAAGGCCACGATTTATGATCTCTGTTTGTGTCTTGTATTGGTAGAATAAATGCTGGTGTTGATTTAAAAACAGCATATATCTGCAAAGTTTATAGCTTTAATTATTTTTTTGTTATCGTGTTTCCCCCCTCCGTAACCTTAAGGGGCAGAACAATCGTCAAAACTGCTTTCCAGTTGGTTCGTTTGAATAGGGGGCGTGTCAGTCCTCCTCCATTCAACTAGCAAGCACAAGGCTGTGCGGGAGTTTACTTTGCGCCCATACAGTTCCTATTTCGTTCTTCTCTGTCATCTTTTCACAAAGTAGTGGTAGTAGTTTTTGTTGAGTTGAGCTTGTTCATTTCATTTACTTGTTGATTTGTGTAGATAAGTCAGCTAGTTACAGCAGTCTACCTGTGCTAGCCTGCTATTATTAAGACTAGGAGACTGTGCTAGCTAGTTGAATTGCCAGCCTAGGCAGGCAGCCAGCCACTAAGCATAACCCACACAGACGTTATTAAAACATTTTATTAACTAGTACGTAACACCAAAAGACATGCATAGGTGGCTCATTAAAAAGCAGACCTCATCCGCCCCTGTCGCTGCGCAAGCTTCTGACTCCGCTGTTGAGCCCAGCACCGCTGCTGCCAACGCGGAGCAAAGTCCTTCACAGGATCTGAATAGGTCTGCGCCCAGTGTTGCCAGATTGGGCGGTTTCAAGTGCATTTTGGCGGGTTTTGAACATATTTTGGGCTGGAAAACGTCAGCAGTATCTGGCAACACTGTCTGCGCCATCCTGCAGTTCTGTGGCCGCTTCAGGAACTCAAAACCCCTGCATTTCACAAAGTATGCAGTCCTCCCAAACCTCTGATGTGCACGTCCCTTCCGACTTAAATATGGATAGCCCGTCCCAGCCTATTTTAACTAATTACCCCAAGCGCCCATTTGGACAAACCCTTCGGTGCTTTAGTGCAAGCTGGTATCATTCTCGACCGTGGCTCGAGTATTCCGTTATCTGCGATGCCAGCTTTTGCTTTGCCTGCCGCAAATTTAACATTTCACATTCGGACCGCGAGGATATATTTACCAAACGTGGCTTCATAAATTGGAAAAAAGCCCTTGAAAAAGACGCCGGCTTCCAAAAACATGCATCGAGTCTCCCACACGTCAGATCAATGTCTGCGTGGCAGGAACACCAGCGTTGGGCAGAGACGGGTGAAAGCATAGCTCACCTGCTGGGTCAAACGCAGATAGAAAAAAACAGGTACTATGTGAAGAGCATTGGGGAGGCCGTTCAGTTCCTGGCTGTCAATGAACTGGCTCTGCGTGGTCACAATCACGAGGGTGGGGAGGAGGGACTTTTCCTGAAGTTTTTTTGAATATATTCTCTATATAATATATAGATTCTCTCAGAGAAATGTTGAACTGATGAGGTCCACATCATTTCTCCTGCCAAAATCAAAGTCCTTTCTTGAGCCCTCTCTCCTGAAACCACTTCAGGTGCTTGCAGGCACAGCTTAACAGCATAAGCTTGCAAAATGAAATTTCTGTGGCAAAAGCAATGTTGCTCAATAAATTGTCAACTGATGCTAACCTCTCTGAAGCATGCAAATGCATTCAGCAGTACAAAGAGGCCTTCCCCATATTGCATTCAATATATGTCACAGCACTTGTCATTGGCGTGTCTTCAGCTGCATGCGAAAGCTCTTTCTCCACCTTGAACCGCATCCTCACTCCACTACGCAGAACAATGCTGCATTCAAGGAAGAAAAATTTAGTCATTCTGGCACATGAGAAGGAAACCACAGAAAATCTAGACATGAATGAATTTGTTTCAGAATTTGGTAAGTGTAACCGCAGACTTGTAGATAATGGTCCAGGTCAAAGGTCAGCTATTCATGAAGACCAGTAGATGGTGCATCCCAACATTTTCAATGTCAACATTTAAATTTCCATTCAGCATAGCCAGGCTTTTCAAAAAAAGTTAGTTTAGTTTTTTTTTTTTTTTCTTTACAAAAAAAAACAAACAAAAAAACAAACAAAAAAAACTTCATAAAAAAAAGTCCACACTGTTAACAAAATTGACAGTCATGATTTATGCTAGTGTGACCATATTTTGATTACCGAATTGAATTATTCTTATTATTATTGGACTATTAGGCCTAGTAATTGTAGTAGTGGTTTTCCACCGATTTTTCAGGTATTGTTTTCTGCCCCCCCAGATGAGCTAACTGCCCACCCACACATGCCATTCTGGTCACACCTCTGCTGGTGGCTCTCATTAATAAGTTTGGCAATCTCTCAGGATTTTCTATCAACTGGGAGAAGAGCAAACTTATGCCAGTCTCCGCTGTAGTTAGGCATATTTGCAATCCATTCCATTTAAGAAATCCTCCAAAGCTTTTACATATTTAGGAGTGACTGTCACCAAAAACCCAAATGACCAACTCCGATTAAACTGGCAAAGCAAAATTGAGCAAGTCAAAACTAATATTGAGTTTTGGAAAACCCTCGCAATATCCATGGCTGGGAAGATGAATGCAATCAAGATGAATGCAATCAAGATGTATTGCCCCACTTTCTCCATCTTTTCCAGTCCATTCCATGTTTTATTGCACAATCACACTTCAAACAGTTAGACTTGATTATTATACCTTTTATTTGGAGTTATAAAACTGTTAGAATCTCTGAAAAACACCTAGCAAAGCCAAAGGACATGGGAGGTTTTGCTTTACCGAATTTTAAGTTGTATTACTGGGCTGCGCACCTAACTATTCTTGCATGGTGGAAGAAGGGCCCTCCGTCTGAGGCAGACTCCTGCCCTGCATGGTTGTGTACGGAAAGAATGCTTTGCAAAAAAACTTCATGACCGGCTCTTCTTAACAGTCCCACTACTGTTAAAAAGGCATGCTTTAATAACAGTTTTGTAATTGGCAACACCATAAGAATCTGGAAGCAGATAAAACATTACATAGAGGATCCAAAAACCTATTTGGACACCCCAATATGTGAAAACCATTCTTTTTTATCAGGTCTGACTGATAGTGTTTTCCTCCTCTGGAAATGGAAAGGCATTTGTAACATAGGTGACCTACCGTACACATTAACAGCATTTTTGCCTCATACCCACAACTTGTCGCTAAATATGACATCCCTAAATCTGGCCTTTTTCAATACTTTCAAATTCGAAATTATGTCAGGACGCATTTACCCAACTTTGAAATTCTGGTAGAGCATGAGGCCCTTGAGGCAACAAACAAATTTGACCCTGCTGCTAAAGGGGCAGTTTCGTTCTTTTACCGGATCTTGCACAACAATACTCCATTGAACACAGCAAGTATTAGGCAGGCATGGAAAGATGAGCTGAATGTAGAATTGGAAGATGACGTATACATGATTGCTCTGTGAATGTCAGGCATTGCCTTATGCAGTTCTACATAGACTCTATTATTCCAGAGAAAAACTGCACAGTTTCTTTCCTGATGTTTCACCCATTTGCAACAGATGCAAGTCTACGACTGGTAACCTAAGGCTACGTTTACATTACGTCGAATCAGCGGATCATCAGATTAATGTTCTTAAAACGATTCGCGTTTACACTAAAACCGTTAGCCGTGCACATAGCAACGCCAATACGCGGATACGCTCGGCTCCGCAGGCATCCTGCGCTCCAAATCACTCCGCCCTGAACAGCGAGTGCCCTCTGGAGGGTGCGCACTCCGGCCCTGCGCAGCTCACACAGCGCGCGAGTGAAGTGAACAAGCCACGATTCGGGACTGAGCCGCTGTGTGTGTGATCCCAGCGCATATCACTTATTACTTGCAAGTGGAAGGATGGCAAGCCTAAAGACAATCATAACTACACAATGGGCAGTATTTGCATCAGTATTTGCAGTATTTTCATACTTTTATACTCTTTAATGAAAGGTGATACAAGGCGGAAGTCCGCGCCGTTTTTCAGCAGTCGCGTCACATGACCAACGCCAGCGAATCAGGAAGGTGGATGTCACAGTGATGTTGTCCAATGAGACGCCAGCTAGAGCTCAGCACAGCGTATTCGCGTATTCTGAATGTTTACACAGCACCGGACCAGATACGATCTAGATTGAATACGTGGACGCTGGCGGATTCCCGTTTCCTGGCTTTTCCAGGGGGTTTAATGTAAACGGACAGTGCATCCGCGAAGAAAACGAGACAGATATGGTCTAATGTAAACGTAGCCTAATACACTCTTTTTGGTTATGTAGTAACCTGTACACATACTGGAAAAGTATTTTTCATTGCTTCTCTATGGCTTATGGGAAATGTTGGGAGCCTGATTTGCTTGTAGCCATTCTCGGGGCAACTACTCCTTTGTCTTCTGCCAAAAAACATGAGAAAAAGGCTATCCTATTTGGAACTGTGATTGCAAAGAAGTTAATCCTCTGGGCGTGGAGGTTGGACATTGCACCCACATATGATTTGTGGTTGAGAGAAATGGCAAATATGCTTCACCTGGAGAGACTGAGACTTTATAATGAAGACAGGGGAGACATGTTTAAAAGGATGTGGGACCCTGTACTGCAACTGTTTCAACGAAAGGACTAATGTGCCGATCACTGTGATACACCTTGCTGTGTGTATTTCTCATTTTACTATTCACTTTGTACAGTTTTTTTTTTAAATATGTATGTCTAGTTTATTGCCATAACTGTGGCCTTGTTATTTCTTTACATGATGAGCTGATCTTGTTCATGTTTTATTTGTTAGTTTTGGGGTGGGGGGAGGGTCCTTTTTTTCTGTTCGTCCTGTGTTCTTTTTCTATTTTGAAAAGCAATAAACAAATATTTAAAAAACTATATATATATATATATATATATATATATATATATATATATATATATATATTAGTGCTGTCAAGCGATTAAAATATTTAATCGCGATTAATGTCGCGACTGTCATAGTTAACTCGCGATTAATCGCAATTTAATCGCACATTTTTGTCACATGAAAAAACATTGTAATTCTCTTATCAGCATAAAAAAGTGAATGGGCTTGCTTTGTACCAATGTTTTTTTTTTTTTATTGCAGAGCATAACACTACGGAGCCGTAGAGGGGACATGGTGAATAAAAAAATAAAGCGTGGGAACAACTTATAAGGCGTGTGCACGAGATATTAATGCGCGCGCACGAGTTATAAACCGTGCGCACGCTTTGCATTAAGGCGTGCGCTCGGGTAATTAAGGCTACGTTCACACTGCAGGCTGAAGTGACTCAAATCCGATCTTTTCGCCCATATGTGACCTGTATCCGATCATTTATTGACAATTTGAATGACACAGATCCGATTTTTTCAAATCCGACCCAGGCCGTTTGGATATGTGGTGCTAATTCCGATTCCTATCCGCTCTTTTCATATGCGACTTCAGTCTGAACCGCCAGGTCGCATTCATCCGACTTACACGTCATCAACAAGCCACAAACGTCACTATTCTGCGCTGAAGTAGGCGGCGGGTCTCTCAAAAAAGTTACAACAACATGGCGCATAATCACGGGCGCAGATAGAGGGTGGGACGAGTCATATTTAAATTCACCTCGTTCGGTCCCCCCCACTTATAGGGAGGAAAAAACGTCTATGCTGTCTTTCTTTGCATAAGGCAAACCTCACGGAAAAATCAAAAGACTAATTACCATTCGGTTTATTGAGGTGCACAGCAGTGTATACATAGTTGCAACAACTCACATAAAACAAAACAAAGACTGATATTCGGTTGGTTGAGCTGCGCAGACTGCACAGGTTGCGAGCTCGAGCTTGGTTGCTATGGTTACTAACAACAAGTTTGATAGGCATATCGGGGTTGGGGTTGGTTTGCTGGCAGCTTTGTCCCCCCCCCAGTTTTTTGTCCCCCCCAGTTCAAAAAACGTATCTGCGCCCCTGCGCATGACATCAGTGCGAGGGACGCTTCGGTCTGTGAAGGTTCTGAATCTTCTCAATGGAAGGACGCAGAGGTTAGGGAGCTGATTTCCATTTGGGGGGATGCAGCTATTCAAGCTAGATTGGATGAGTCATACCGCAACCGGGCGGTTTTACTTCCGTAAACACTGGCCATGCTCACTGCGTGTGACGTCGTCGTATCCTGCAGTGCGCATGCGGAACACTTTTAGGTCGCTTTTCGTTCATACTGAGGATCACATACAAGTCGCATATATTTGTTAATGTGAACGACCTCACAAAAAAATCGGATTTCACAAAAAAATCGGAATTGAGCATTAAGCCTTGCAGTGTGAACGTAGCGTAAAAGTGAGGGGACGAGTTACTACGGCTCCGTATAACACGTCTTGTCACATCCACTGCAAAGTCGGGCTGGAGCCGCCGACTCGAAACTGAAGCCGAGCACCGTGGCTCTTCGTCCCGAGGCGCGGCAGCGCGAGCTGCCCGCGCTGGTTCTTTGGGGGGAGGGCAGAGGACTCTGGCTGTGCGGGGCGTGGCATTACAGTCTAGCAAAGTCTGTTATTGTATATTTACACATCATTGAGGTGCACCCCATCAGTTTGATGTGGATTTTTCTTGATGTGGATAATTCTAAAAAATAGAATTACGCTTTGTTCAAGTAATTCCATATTCACAATTGAATGGACAAGAAAATATGAATAATTATTAACGAACAGAAAAATCCACATCAAACTGATAGGGTGCACCTCAATGATGTGTAAATATGCAATAGTGAATAATCTGAATTGAAAATACATAATTGCCACAGGTGTTTATTCAGCGCATGCTCTTAATGACCAAGACACGGGGTTTCCTCTCCCAAATGCAAGGGCTGGGCAATGTGGTTCTCTCTCCGGTTGAAGTTCATGTTGTCGTGGCTCAGGTGGATAAGGCGCCATACCATAAATCCGGGGACCCGGGTTAGATTCCGACCTGAGGTTATTTCCTGATCCCTCCCTGTCTCTCTCTCCTGCTCATTTCCTGTCTCTACACTGTCCTATCCAAATAAAGGTAAAAAAAATTG
Organism: Neoarius graeffei; assembly: GCF_027579695.1. Taxonomy (NCBI): domain Eukaryota; kingdom Metazoa; phylum Chordata; class Actinopteri; order Siluriformes; family Ariidae; genus Neoarius; species Neoarius graeffei. The sequence continues at coordinate 103,921,152 of NC_083574.1, read as the reverse complement.
TGATAACCTCAATTGCCTTTTTGTACTACTGTGAATGCCACTGTTCAGCAAAAAGAGAAATCTATGTTGGCAGAATGAGGAATTGAAAATTGACTTAATTAAGAATTCTTAATAAAGATAACAGTGTTATCATAGTTTGGATTATCATGGGCATACATCGTTGGCAAAACATAAAATTATTAATGCAGACTGTTGCCTTGAAATTTCAAGTATTCTCGACTATTCTTTTTTTACAGTGTGTTCTGTTCCAAGTTCCTGGCAGTTTCAAAAGCTTATGAAAACCTACATCATGTCACAGAGCGTTAATCTCGCGATAAAAAAATTATCGCCGTTAAAATTGAGTCAAGTTAACGCGTTAATAACGTGACATTTTTGACAGCACTAATATATATATATATATATATATATATATATATATATATATATATATACACACACACACACACATATATATACAGTCCCCTCCAAAAGTATTGGAACGGCAAGGTCAATTCCTTTGGTTTTTTTGTACACTGAAGACATTTGGGTTTCAGATCAAAAGATAAATATGAGACAAAAGTTCAGAATTCCAGCTTTTATTTCATGGTATTTACATCTAGATGTGTTAAACAACTCAGGACAGAGCACCTTTTCTTTGAACCCACCCACTTTTCAAGTGAGCAAAAGTATTGGAACATGTGACTGATGGGTGTTTCTAGTTGCTCAGGTGTTGCCTTTTAGATTGATTGCTGAAACTTTAAATAGTTCTTGTTTTTGGCTTTGGGTTTCACCTGTGAAAACTGTATTTGCTGCTAAGCAAACATGAAGACCAGAGAGCTGTCAGTGGGAGAAAAGCAAACCATTTTGAAGCTGAGAGAAGAGGGAAAAATCGATCAGAGCTATTGCACAAACACTGGGCATAGCTAGTACAACAATTTGGAATGTACTGAAAAAGAAAGAAACTACTGGTGTACTGAGCAACAAACATCGAACAGGTCGGCCAAGGGTAACAACAGCAGTTGATGACAGAAACATTGTGAGAGTTGTGAAGAAACACCCAAAGACAACAGTCAGTGACATCACTGCCAAACTCCACAGGGCAGGGGTGAAGGTATCACAATCCACTGTTCGAAGAAGACTTCGAGAGAAGAAATATAGAGGCCATACCACAAGATGCAAACCACTCATCAGCAAAAAGAATCAGAAGGCTAGATTGAATTTTGCAAAGAAGTACAGAGATCAGCCACAAAAGTTTTGGGACAAAGTTTTATGGACTGATGAGACCAAGATTAACCTCTACCAAAGTGATGGAAAGGCCAAAGTATGGAGAAAGAAAGGTTCTGCTTATGATCCAAAACATACAAGCTCCTCTGTGAAGCATGCTGGAGGTAATGTCATGGCTTGGGCTTGCATGGCTGCTTCTGGAACGGGCTCACTAGTCTTTATTGATGATGTAACTCATGATGGTAGCAGCAGAATTAATTCTGAAGTCTACAAAACAATTTTGTCTGGCAATTAACAGAAAAATGCATCCAAACTAATTGAGAGAAGCTTCATCATGCAACAAGACAATGACCCAAAACACACTGGCAACACAACAAAGGACTTCATCGGGGGAAAAAATGGAAGGTCTTGGACTGGCCAAGTCAATCACCGGACCTTAACCCAATAGAGCATGCATTTTACCTCCTGAAGAGGAGACTGAAGGGAGAAACCCCCAGAAACAAACAACAACTGAAAGAGGCTGCAGTAAAGGCCTGGAACAGCATTTCAAATGAAGAATGCAACAGCCTGGTGAAGTCAATGTGTCACAGGCTCAATGCAGTTATTGCAAGTAAGGGTTATGCCACCAAATATTAAATGTTATTCACTTTAAGTTAATTTAATAATGTCTGTTCCAATACTTTTGCTCACTTGAAAAGTGGGTGGGTTCAAAGAAAAGGTGCTCTGTCCTGAGTTGTTTAACACATCTAGATGTAAATACCATGAAATAAAAGCTGGAATTCTGAACTTTTGTCTCATATTCATCTTTTGATCTGAAACCCAAATGTCTTCAGTGTACAAAAAAAACAAAGGAATTGACCTTGCCGTTCCAATACTTTTGGAGGGGACTGTATATATTTTTGTGATGAGTACAAAAATAGTCAAGCAGGTCTCGATCTACATTAATGACATTTTGAATAATGTCATCAACAAAAATTACTTTAATGAGGCTTTTATACATAACTATTCATCTGGAAACAGAGACATTTATTAGTTATTGTAGCAATGAGAGCAGGTGGGTGGAGCACAGAAGTATGGCAGGCCAGAACTGAGTTCCAAAAACTCTTTTATTTTGCACTTTTCAGTTGCAATACACTCTCCCAGCCACGCACGCATGCACGCACACACCCACACATACACACAAGTCATCTGGTTGGGGAGAGAGCTCTCTGCCTCTGCTCTCTCTCTCCTTTTATAGGGCGTGGTCACTGTGGAAGACACACAAACATCAAGTGTAGCGATTCTGCCACTTACCTTCCCTGACTCTGCCCTCTGTTCACAGACTGACGCTTGACCACGCCCCCGCTGCCACATACCCCCACCGCCTGACTCAGGCCGGGGAGCCGTCCGGCCTGTAGCTAACTCCCCCCCGACGGGAGAGGAAGTCCGCCATGACCATCTGCGCCCCTGGCCTGTGGATCACCTTGAACTTAAATGGCTGGAGTGCCAGATACCAATGGGTGATCCGTGCGTTGGCATCCTTCATGCGGTGGAGCCACTGGAGGGGTGCATGGTCTGAACAGAGGGTGAAAGGGCGTCCCAGTAGGTAGTAGCGGAGGGCGAGGCCCGCCCACTTGATGGCAAGGCACTCCTTTTCTATAGTGCTGTAGTGGCCCTCACGCACTGACAGCTTCCTACTGATGTACAGCACTGGGCAGTCCTCCCCCTCCACCTCCTGGGACAGAACAGCCCCCAGCCCTCTGTCCGATGCGTCCGTCTGCAAAACAAAGGGGAGAGTGAGGTCAGGGGAGTGTAACAGTGGCCCCCCACACAGTGCAGCCTTTACCTCAGAGAAAGTCCGCTGGCATTGCTCCGTCCACTGGACCGGATCTGGTGCCCCCTTTTTAGTGAGATCAGTCAGCGGGCTGGTGACGTCCGAATAATTAGGTATAAACCTACGATAGTAGCCAGCCAGCCCCAGGAACTGTCTCACCCCCTTTTTGGTCTTGGGCCTCGGGCAGGCCGCAATCACTGCTGTCTTATTAATTTGAGGACGCACCTGCCTGTTGCCCAAGTGGAAGCCCAGATACCGTACTTCCACCTGCCCAATCGCACACTTCTTCGGGTTGGCTGTGAGACCCGCTCGCCTCAGCAACCTAAGGACGGCCCTCAGGTGTTGTAAATGCTGCAGCCAGTCATTACTGTAGATTATAATGTCGTCTAGGTATGCGGCCGCATAGGTGGCGTGGGGGCGGAGGACCCTATCCATAAGCTGCTGGAATGTAGCGGGAGCCCCAAACAGCCCAAAAGGAAGTGTGACAAACTGGTGTAAGCCAAACGGTGTGGAAAAGGCCGTTTTCTCTTGGGATAATCTATCTCTCATAATGGAGAAATAGGGGAAGGATGGTGTGGCGTTTGGCTGGAGTGTTTGACCATCGATTACTCTCACTTGGTCAAACGCATGCCACAGAGTCTCATCTCACAACTGCTCTAATGGGAAATCCGCAAGGGAATCCCCGAGAGAGGGAGGAGGACCCTGCTGCTCCTCACTCTGATGCGGTGATGACATAGACAGCTCTGTGACAGCTGCTCCCACCAATGCCACACTGGGACCTCCCCCCGCTAAACTACGGCAGGACCCACTCTTCATTAAATGAGTCATTAATTCCCGAAATCCCGGCCAATCAGTCCCCAAAATTATTGAGTGGGTAAGGCGAGGATTAACCGCCGTCTTTACACTAAATTTCTCCCCTCGAAATAGAATGTGGACCGACACTAAAGGGTAGTTGTGAACATCCCCGTGCACACACAACACCTTCACCAATTGTGCTCTCCCCAATGCCTCGTCTTGCACCAGGCTTTGGTGGATTGAGGTCTGATTACAGTCGGAGTCCACCAAAGCCTGATACGTATCCCCTTGGATACTCACCGGTATGCGATACGCTCCGACCCGATCGAGGGCGGTCCCTGGCGCGTCAGGGATCCGGACCACCACGCTCACCTCCATTACCGAGCACTGATGCTGGAGGTGCCCCGGCTCCCTGCAGCACCAGCAAACCGGCCCGAGCTCTCTCTCTGCACCGGCGCTCTGGGGCTCACTCACCTGAGGGGGGGGAGAGACAGACATGGAAGTGGGAAATGGGAGGGCACCGCGGGCGCGGCAGGCCGGCTGGGGTGGAGCCGGCCCCTGCCTCCGCGGTGGGGGAACGGGGCGAGGACAAGACACAGAAGGGGAGGGGGAAAGAGAGAGAGGGCAGAAGAGATATGCTGTCCTGCCATCGGAACAGCCGCCAAATGGTCCTCCGCCAGCTCGATGGCCTGATCCAGCGACACTGGGCGATGGCACTGGACCCACTCCGCGGTCCCCTCGGGCAGTCGGGCGATGAACTGTTCCAGTACTACCAGATCTACGATTCCCTCCGCATCGCGATTGTCAGCCCTCAGCCACCGCCGGCAGGCGTCCCGGAGTTGCTGGCCAAACACGAATGGCCGGCCGACCTCCTCTAGGCGCAGAGCGCAGAAGCGCTGGCGGTGTTGTTCTGGGGTGCGCCCCACACGCTAGAGGATGGCCCGGCGCAGGTCTGTGTAGACCAGCCGGCTGTCGGCAGGGAGCTGTAGCGCAGCCAGCTGTGCCTCGCCCGTTAGCAGGGGGAGGAGGCGCGCCGCGCGCTGTTCCACCGGCCAGCCCCAGGCCTCTGCTGCTTGCTCAAAGAGCGCGAGGAAGTCCTCGGGGTCATTGTACGGGCCCATCTTCGTTAGGGTGAGGTGGGGAAGGCCCGCGCCGGTGGAGGTGGCGGACCCCGCCGATGAGAGGAGGTGCCAGAACACTTAACGCTCTTCCTGTTGCGCCAGCACCAGGGCCTCGAACCGTTGCTCTTGCTCCTTTCAGAGGGCGACTAGCGCCTGGTGCTGGCTCTGTTGGGCTGTGGCGAGGGCGTGGATCAGGTCCGCGAAGGGGGAGGACTCCATGGGGCTGTTCTCCTCTGTGCTCCCGTCCCGGGTTTCAGCGCCACTGTAGCAATGAGAGCAGGTGGGTGGAGCACAGAAGTACGGCAGGCCAGAACTGAGTTCCAAAAACTCTTTTATTTTGCACTTTTCAGTTGCAATACACTCTCCCAGCCGCGCACGCGCACACACACACACACAAGTCGTCTGGTTGGGGAGAGAGCTCTCTTCCTCTGCTCTCTCTCTCTCCTTTTATAGGGTGTGGTCACTGGGGAAGACACACAAACACAGGTTAACTAACATCAGGTGTAGTGATTCTGCCACTTACCTTCCCTGACTCCGCCCTCTGTTCACAGACCGACGCTTGACCACGCCCCCGCTGCCACAGTTATATGTGTTTTCAAGAAATAGCCGACTTCATTAGAAATAAAATGTTTAACCCATCTTCACTCAAATATAGCATATATGCAATGCTAATATCACAAATAAACACTTCAGGATACTTTATTCTTTGATTTATTTCGGAACTGCACAAAAATAATTTCAGACAAAACAAAAAATATAATGTGTAGATACTCTATACATCATTAATTTATGTGTACAACTGAAACTGACTTTCTTTAAATCACTGAACCCCTTCATCTGTTTTCCACACCGTTGCGATTCTGCTCGACTCTGCTTGGGTCTCTTTTTCTGTCAGTCAGAACATCTTGCTGACATTCTATTATACATTCATTGAAAGTGTTTTAGCTTTTTCTATATGCTGTTGGTATTACTCCATTACTGTACAGGATAGGAACCGCCTGCATAATATTGTCAAGGTGTGTTCTAAGATTATTGGACTTCCTGCTCGCCACCTGAATACTGTGTACGAGCAGCAGGCTAGCGGCCTGGCTTGTCGAATTCTTAAGGACTCGACTCATGCTTTGTTCCCGGCATTTGAGCAGCTGGTCGCAGGTTCCGCTGTCCGGCCTGTAAGATCCAGAGGAGGAGAGCAACCTTTGTTCCAAGTGTTATTCTCCTCCTGAACTCTAAAAAGTCTAAGACAGTTACAATAACTTAAGTCTTCTGTACAATACTCTAGTGCAATATCACATGTCCTGATGTGTAATATTACAATATCACCTTGTCACTTTAACTACAATGTCACTCTAATCATATTGTCATTTTAATTTTATCCATGCTTCATTTTATTTATTTGCCATATTTTATCTGCTGCTTTTTTTTTTTTTTACTTTGTTACTGGCAACAGGCCTGCCATTGTACATTGTACATAATACGCTGTTTGTTTTTTTGCCCACCCATTTTTGTAATTTTATTCTTTTTGTGATTTTATTTTCTTGCTCTTATTTTAATGTACCGCTCTTCGCCCTTCTAATTGCCCTTCGGGCAGGGGTGGAGCTAAGGGATGGCCGGGGGGCGTGGCCACCCCAGGGCATGCCTTGGCCCCGCCCTGGCCACCCCAGGGCCGGACAATAAAATTTATAAAACCGATATGTCCCACGAAATGTTAGTTCCACCCGCTGGATTTTTGTTCTGCCTATTTGGTTTCTGCGGGGATGCATATTACCGTAGCACACAAACATTTTGCGCGTTCAAGCAGCAGGTGGATGAGCAGGTTGTCATGACATCAGATAGTCATGGTCTAGTCCGACAACACAACAACCTACGTGAATGTGCGATTAATTTGGGAGGTAAGTTATTCATCTCTTATACTCTCTTCAAGTTTTCTCACTTTGTAGACATACAGTTACAATTCTGTCCTCAGACAATTCAGAGTGGAGTCTAGCCGAGTCTTGCCTAAACTTGAGTTTGTGAATCACTTTGCTCACTCTAACGGCAGAATACAACTTTAAAGTTAATGTTTGTCTGTTACATGAAAATATAGAGATGTTGTGTGTTACTGGTGGGAGTACACATTAATAATTGTCACACTCATACATACACAACACTCATACATTCTCTCAACACACACTCTCCCCCGACCCCTCTCTCTCTCACACACACACCACTCATGCACCACATTTCTATATTTACATGTAGCACACTCATTCATACACAACACTTATGCACTCTCAACACACTGTCTATCTCACTCTCACGCACACAATTTGTGCACTACATTTCTATATTTACATGTAACATTCATACACTCAACACAGACACACAACTCATGCACTAAACTTTTATATTTAAATGTAACACTCATGCACTGTCTTAACACACTCTCCCTCTCTCTCTCATGTATGAACACATACTTCACTCTCGTAACACACACTATGTCTTTCTCTCACTCACTATAAGATACAACTCATGCACTCTCAACACACACCCTCTCTTACACACACACACACCACTCATGCATGATGCACTACATTTCTATATTTACATGTAACACACTCACTGGTATACACAACACTGGTGCACTCTCAACACACACACACCACTCATGCACTCTGAACACACACTCACCCACACACCACCCATGCACTACATTTCTATATCCACATACAACACACACAACACTCATGCACTCTGAACATACACTCTCTCTCTCTCTCACACACACACACACACACACACACACACAACTTATGCATTTCATTTTTGTATTTACATGTAACATATCTTCACACACACACACCACACACACACACTTCGTATACTACAGCTCATCTATATCTACATGCAGTACACATACTCCCCCCCCCCTCTCTCTCTCACACACACACACCACTCATGCACTACACCTCATCTATGTCATGTGTTACATCAGTGTAATACTTTCTCTCACTCACACACGTGCGCGCGCGCACACACACACGCACATTTTGTAACTCAACACATTTAGTTTGTACAGTACTTACAATGGACAATATCACAACATGTTGTAAGTGTTTACATATGTTGTATGTATGAGTTAAGTATACAAGTATTTTCCTTTTCCTGAGCAACTGTGTGTTCCTCTTTATTCAGGCCTGACTAATATCCTTACTACTTCCCAGGTGCCTGGGACAGGTGATCTTTTAGTTTTTACTTTTGCATTTTAGTAGTGATTGTTAAAATCCTGATGCTTAACTAGAGTAAACAAGTTGGATGGTTTCTTTGTTTTGCAGATGCTTTGTTACATAAATTAATGCATAAATTTCTGACCTCTTGGCTCACATGGGTTTTGTTCATGAGTTAGGCACCAGATATGCCACCAGATACATCAGAATACAGGAAATCAAATCTCGCTAATTCAAAATTTCACGGGGGAAGGGAAACCCCCCCTTTATTTAGTCACAGCATGGCCACCCCATGTAAAAAATCATGGGCGTCGCCACCATTGAATGTGAAGGGGCCATGTCCCCCTCACATTTCATAATTCTTCGTTTGGACCCCCCCTTAACATAAAATATGAGTTCACCCAGCGCCGTTTCTATTGCTTCGTGAAAGAATCCATTCCACTTGATGGATAAGAGAAAACACAGAGCACTGAAAATCCACTCCGGGGTTTCCGGCCGCTCCCGACAACAGCTCACCGCGCGCGAGGGAAGTGAATCTCAGCGCGAGCACAGAAATGTTGGTGCAGCTGCTGCAAAGTGGAGGAGGTGACGTCATCCCCATTGCAACCTCACAATGTCTAGCTTTTGCTAAAACCTTATTCTTTTGTTATCTGCCCTCAAAATTAACCCTAGGACACGTTAAATTAATATTCAACTAAACAGTGAAATAAGCTTAGCCTAATGGGGTATTCTTGGTTGATGATGAATTGTTTGCAGTATTTGCTCCCCCCCAGACACAATGGACATAAGGACATTCTTTACAAAGAAGTGGAAAGTCAGTCAGAATTTCCCCACAGGACAGGGTTTTTTTGTCCCAGTGGAAATGTTAGTGCAGTTAGCTGGCTAGTCAATGTTAGGAGATGTATCAGCTAGCTTAATGTTAGCTATCATTTAATTCAAACCCAGTAGGCCTGCCTTACTGTAATGCCAAGAATGAGGTCAAGTCTGCTCTGATGATATTTACTGATTCCTTGTTGTGATGTGAAGAACTTGTTTTGTCTGGTCTTTGGCAGTTTTCTGGAAAGTAACATGGGGAATCAGTGTATGGGGAAGGAATAGTAGAAAGGAAAGCAATGGAAAGAGATGGATGTTATTCCGGGTGGATTGTGAAGGAAAGGGGGATAAAAGTTATGAAGTGGTAGAAATTGTGGTGGCACCAATGTAAAAAGGAGTTATATCTATAAATCTATTTGTTATACTAATCTGTAAATGCTACTGTAGTACCACCATTGCATGTAGGTTGACAAAACTGCACTTGTTCATTGTGTGAAGTTCTCTTTTATGTCGTTGCTTGACACAGTGTGATTTTGTGTTATGAAGACTGCATGATGCCATGTCATTTTTGTTATGAGTATCACTAAATCGGAAAAAAGTAAAATGCACCCACTAAAGTCACTGTTGGTGGTGATCAAAATTGCACCTGTTCATTGTGTGAAGTTATTTTTTATGTGTCACCGTTGCTGGACACAGTGTGATTGTGTGTTATGAAGTTTGCATGATGCCATGTCATGCCTGTTCATTGTGTGAAATTATGAATATTCTTATTTTTAAACATACAGTTGAGTGTCACTATTGCTTGGCCCAGTGACATGTTGTGTTACATCTAAAACTAAATAAAAAAGGAAACACAAACTAAAAAGTAAAATGCACCCATAAAGTCATTGTTGGTGATAAATTGTGTCACATTCATCTCATTATCTTAGGCAGAGCAGTGGGTTTAAAAACAGGCTGATGAATATATGGACTAGTTGAATGAGGACTTATTGTTGAGTCTCGAAAATAGTCATTGAATTAAGTGACTTTTGTAGGTAAAATTAGGTGTTTAACAACCTGTTAAAAATACACCAGAATGCAGGAAATGGTAATTAAAAATTTTCTGGGGAGGACCCCCCCCGCCAGTGTGTCCCCCCCACATTAAAAATGCTTCTGACGCCCCTGTAAAAAATCCTGGCTACGCCACTGCCTTCGGGGATAAATAAAGTTTTGTCTGATCTGATCTGGGTCCACTGATAGTTGTGATTTCTGGGGTTCCAACAGAGAAGTCGCAGTTCGCCCTCTGGTGGACAAACTATGCACCAACACTCAACATGTTTGAATGATCCATCCTCTGTCTCGACATTATGTTTAATTGTCATTTATCAGCCGTTATAATGCTGATGCTAATTTATCAGCAATCATCTCATAATGACATGCCGATTTATCACTTGGGCTCTAGTTGGTTTTGTTGTGAAAAAATCTTCCATGTTGTTTTCCTCTAAGAAATCTTGTTTGCAGGAGCTGCTTTTCATATCATTTTCCCTCTCACTGTTATTTTTTCTCTGTGAACATTGCCATTTAGAATTTTACTTTTTCAGTCGCTTCCAATACAGTGTAATTTATTTTATAAATTAAATCTAAGTATCTGATAATGAAGGCTTTTGGGAAACGCTCACAAAACAGGCTCACATGTGTTGTCCTTTGTTCAGCTGCTGATTGTTGAATAAAGTGAGTTGTTATTGGGAAACACAGCCCTGAATGAGTTGCTGATTAATCTGTTCCTACACGCTACAAATATACTGAGAATGAAATAAAAACATCATTGATCTAGTCATGTAGAATATTAAATGACTTACCGAAGCGTCTGGAGTTTGCAGGATGAGCTCTTTAGTAGAGTAGAGATCCGAATCACTCCTGGATTTCCCAGTGTGTTCTCACTCAGGTCCAGCTCTGTCAGGTGTGAAGAGTTTGAAGTAAGAGCTGATATCAGATCAGTACAGCCGCTCACTGTAATACTGCAGTTACTCAGCCTGCAGACAGAGAACACAGCTGAGAAAAACCTCTTTAAACAACCCACACAATCAACCATCAAAAATAATGGAGTATCAGAAATGTATCAGAAATAACGGAGCTATAACGGAGTGGTGAGAACGTGTACAGTGGACTGTTCACCCACACTCTCAGAACCACAGGAGATTCTGCAGCAGGACTGATTGTGTTAAACAGTGTTCACACTACACTAATATCTTTAAAGATTTAATGTGAACACAAAGAAAAATACCAGGTGAGGAAGTCACCCGACAGTGGTGCTATAATATCTCTGAGGGGTTTGAAATTCAGAGTAATTTCAGTGCAGTAGCCAACATTTATCACCATTATTTAAGGGAAGCACAGGTTCTGCCACATTTCACATGAGATTCATTTACTTACATTAATTAACATAAAATAAATAATGAAGCGTGTTACACTACAGGGGTTCCCTTTTTATAACTAAATGATTTAGATGAACTCTTAATAATTTATTTCCCTTATTCACAGAGTAAAAATATGCCATTTAATCAGTTTTGTCAACAAAATTCAAAAGGGTTTTATTTATCAATTATAAATCTATTACAGTTATTTTTCTTACTTTTTTAATCATTCACTTTTTTCAACATTTTTACTTTTCTCAGACTAAAAATAATTTACTTCAGTTTCTCCAGAGTGCAGTTTGAGTTGTGCAGTAGATCAGAGAGCTCCTTCACTCCTGAGTCTCCAATTGTGTTCTCACTCAGGTCCAGCTCCTTGAGGTGTGAGGGGTTTGTTCTCAGAGCCGATACAACAGCACCACAATCTTCCTCAGAGAGACGGCACTGACACAACCTGCAGGGGGAGCAGATTAATTTCATTGTGCTTTTCCTTCCTCATCTTAACTGACTTTACTTAAAGAGTGTGAAGCTTCCTATCAGGCTCCTGTTCTGCTCTTCTGGATCTGTCTCTGCTTGTTGCTCTGATCATGTCTGGGTATCGTATGACGATATCTCACTGTGTGTCTTGTGTGTTTAAGAATTCTTGACGGTGGTAAGTGCAGTTCTCGCTGTAGTCATGAAATAATCTGACAGGTCCGTACTGTACATTACTCTGTTACTGTAACTTCTTCAACCTGGAGGATTTTATTATCTGCAGATTAACTGGTGGTTTGTGACCAGAGTTTAACATTTCTAGAAGGTTTTCTGTTACTTTTAGTAATAATTATGGTTTCAGTATAAACCTTAATCCAGCTGCTGTTTGCAGGAGATTATTAATAATAATAATAATAATAATAATAATCTCATTATCTGTAGCCGCTTTATCCTGTTCTACAGGGTCGCAGGCGAGCTGGAGCCTATCCCAGCTGACTACGGGTGAAAGGCGGGGTACACCCTGGACAAGTCGCCAGGTCATCACAGGGCTGACACAGAGACACAGACAACCATTCACACTCACATTCACACCTACGGTCAATTTAGAGTCACCAGTTAACCTAACCTGCATGTCTTTGGACTGTGGGGGAAACCGGAGCACCCGGAGGAAACCCACGCGGACACGGGGAGAACATGCAAACTCCACACAGAAAGGCCCTCGCCGGCCACGGGGCTCGAACCCGGACCTTCTTGCTGTGAGGCGACAGCGCTAACCACTACACCACCGTGTTGCCCAATAATAATAATAATAATAATAATATAACTAGTATTATACTTATTCTTTTTCTTATTATTATTACAGGTGTGACGGGTTTAAACACAGAGCTGATGCCAGAGCAGCACAGCCTTCATTTCTCATCCTGCTCTTATTTACCCTGGATACAGAGAGACAACAAGGAAGAGAAGACAACTGTCTTATTTTATGTACAAAATAAATTAATGATGTGATATTGTATACAAATTGAGAATTTAATCTTTTTTTTCTTGTTAATTTATTAACTCTAGATGGTCACTGAGTGGATCATGTACAAATTACTGGGTTGTCATTAAAAACTGATATTATAATAATTCAGTGCTTGACTGAGCACAACTTCAAAAGTAAAAGAAATAGTGTTGAAGGATAAAAGCATTTCATGACACTTTGTCATGTTTTTAAGAAATGACATTGACATACTTGAGTGTTTCCAGGAGGCAGTGTGAATTCTGTAGGAGGTTCGAGATCTGCTTTATTCCTGAGTCTCCTGCTTTATTCCCGCTCAGATCCAGCTCTCTGAGCTGTGAGGGATTTTCTTCCAGAGCTGCAGCCAAAGCAGCACAGCCTTCAGCTGCTACACTGCAGTTACACAGTCTGCAGAAGGAAAGAAGGAGCACAATGAACAGATCGCATCTCATTTGTTCAATAAGAACGCAATATTTTCATTCTTTTCTTTAACAGTTACCTTAGAATTACAGCAATTAGATGTTTACATTGGAATAGAACTTTTACACACTTAAACACCTTTTAGTTAAAAATAATAAATCTAATAATCTATATTTTTAAATCAATGCAAGCTGTTTATTATATTATGTTCAAGTTCTAGTTTAGTGAGGGTTTTTTGTTTTGTTTTTTTTTTCCTGATCTCTTTGCCAGACTTGGACACAGAGAATATGGAGACTCAGAAATGTATTAACAGCATTAAAGTCTGTAGAACATGTACAGCTTTTTTAATGACACATAATTCTGCAGTCGTTTAAACTCAGAGATTAAAATACTGAATTGATGCTTCACTGAAGGATTAGACATAATTTCAGATGTTCCTTCACCTCAGTGTTCTGAGTGGAGACTGTGGATTCTTCAGTCCAGCAGAAAGCTGAGTGACTCCTGGATCCTGCAGACTGTTGTTGCTCAGGTCCAGCTCTCTCACACTGCAGGACTTTAATTTGAGAACGCTGGCTAAAGCTGAACAGCTCTCCACAGTCACATTACTTTTATTCAGCCTAGATATGAAATATGATGTAGACAGAGCTTTATACTCAATATTAATACTTCATTGTGCAGATATTATGGAAAACACAAGACATTTTATTTTCATGTGCACTGAAGTCCATATTCTGGGTTCATCTGGGTCATAAGGGGTCATTTGAGGTTATTTTTAACATCATTCTATTCATTTATTCCTCTTTTAATTTGTCTTGTCTGTTATGTCTCAGTGGTTAAATCAAGTGATTTCATTGAAAAGGTCAAACTTGTTGATCATTTCTACTCTTCTGTTCCTTTCTAGTTTCAGGAGCTTAACACTTTCCAGTGATGGAACCGAACCCAAGTGTTTCTAGAAGGACTATGAGGTTTCTTTGGAGAAACACAGGATATATTATGTTATGTCAGCACTTATAGAAAAGAAAAAATCTATAATTAAAAATACATTTGTGCATACTTGGGTCATCCTTAATGGCAGGTCCCACTAGAAAACATTCTGTGAGTAAAACTCAGCTGACAGTGATGCATAAATAAAAATACTTACCGAATTTTCTGAAATTTACAGTGAGAGTCTTCCAGTAGAGCTGAGAGCTTCTTCACCCCTGAGTCTCCTAGTTCCTTCATGCTCAGATCCAGCTCTTTTAGGAGTAAAGGGTTTTCACCTAAAACTGAATTTAGCCAAGTACAGGCCTCTTGTGCAGCAGGACGTTTCAACAAACTGCAGAAAGTAAAATGTTTTTGTACTTGGTGTTTCCAGAATAATAGACCCACATTAACCAGAACAGTGTGGCTGCTTTTACTTATTTCCTGATGACTTCTCTTTAAATTTAAATGATTAGTGCCCAATGTCTGTCACACACTGGGAAAAAATTAGGACCAGTCGAATAAACCATAAATTACAGTCAATTATCGACTTTATCCTTTTTTTTCAAAGAAACTATGAAAGTTCTTTTTACAGCATTACATTCTGTTTAATATTTATATAATTGTGTTAGTTTATAGAAGAATCACCTCAGTGTTGTTAGTTTACAGTCTGGATCCTGGAGTAAATCAGTGAGCAGCTTCACTCCTGATGCTCCAGGGTCGTTCCCTCTGAGATCCAGCTCTATCAGGTGGGATGATTTCAGAGCTTCAGCCAGAGCAGCGTATCCTTCCTCTGTTATCCTGCAGTCTGAAAGTCTGTGTAAAATATTGCCAAAGAGGAGACAGAATAAACTGGGTGAACATCTCAGGAAACAGTACAGTTTACAGTGATGGTGTTTCAGTCCAGCAGAAAGCTGAGTGACTCCTGGATCCTGCAGACTGTTGTTGCTCAGGTCCAGCTCTCTCACACTGCAGGACTTTAATTTGAGAACGCTGGCTAAAGCTGAACAGCTCTCCACTTGTGAGTAAAACTCACCTGACAGTGATGCATAAATAAAAATACTTACAAAATTTTCTGAAATTTACAGTGAGAGTCTTCCAGTAGAGCTGAGAGCTTCTTCACCCCTGAGTCTCCTGGTTCCTTCATGCTCAGATCCAGCTCTTTTAGGAGTAAAGGGTTTTCATCTAAAACTGAATTTAGCCAAATACAGGCCTGGAAAAGGTGCACAAGCAACAGGGATGACTGCAGCCTTGAGAGGATTGTCAAGAAAAGTCAATTCAAGAACTTGGGAGAGCTTCACAAGGAGTGGACTGAGGCTGGTGTCAGTGCATCAAGAGCCACCACACACAGACATCTTCAGGAAAGAGGCTACAACTGTTGCATTCCTAATATCAAGCCCCTCCTGGACCAAAGACAACATCAGAAGCATCTTACCTGGATTAAGGAGAGAAAGACCTGGACTGTTGCTCAGTGGTCCAAAGTCCTCTTTTCAGATGAAAGTAAATTTTGCACTTCATTTGGAATTCAAGGTCCTAGAGTCTGGAGGAAGAGTGGAGAGGCACAAAATCCAAGGTGTTTGAAGTTCAGTGTGAAGTTTCTGCAGTCTGTGATGATTTGGGGTGCCATGTCATCTGCTGGTGTTGGTCCATTGTGTTTTATCAAGTCCAAAATTAACACAACGTCTACCAGGAGATTTTCGAGCACTTCATGCTTCCATCTGCTGACCAGCTTTATGGAGATACCGATTTCCTTTTCCAGCAGGACTTAGCACCTGACCACAGTGCCAAAACTACAACCAAATGGTTTGGTGACCATGATATTACCGTGCTTGATTGGCCCGCCAACTCGCCTGACCTGAACCCCAGAGAGAATCTATGGGCGATTATCAAGAGGAAGATGAGAAACACCTGACCCAAAAATACAGACAAGTTGAAGGCTGTGATCAAAACAACCTGGGCTTCAATAACATCTCAGCAGCGCCACAGGCTGATCACCTCCATGCCATGCCACACTGATGTTGTAATTCGTGGTAAAGGAGCCCCAAGCAAGCATTGAGTGTGTAAATGAACATATTTTCAGAAGGTGGACATTTCTGTATTGTAAATCCTTTTTTGATTGCTCTTTGGAAATATTCGAATAATCTGAGATACTGGATTTCTGATTTCCATGAGCTATAAGCCATAATCATCAAAATTTAAGCAAAAAAGGTTTGAAATATTTCACTTTACGTGCAATGAATATAGAATATATGAAAGTTTACCTTTTTGAATTAAATTACAAAAAATGAACTTTTTCATGATATTCATGATGTTTGAGATGCACAAGTATATACATATATAAACATAAATATTTCTGTAATTATTTTCCTCTTTATTCTTTGTGTATTAGTTGCAATAAGCAATTCTTCAGATCAAGTCGACCCAATAGGAGAGATGAACTCACCTCAGCTTCTCCAGTTTACAGTTTGGACTCTTCAGTCCAACACAAAGCTGCTTCACTCCCGAGTCCTCCAGATGGTTACTGCTCAGATCCACCTCAGTCAGTTTGGAGGATTCAGAGCTGAGAACTGTGTGTAAAGCTGAGTAGCTTCTCTCTGTCAGGTTACAATCACTGAGCCTGAAAGAAGGGAGAGACATTTCAAACAAAAATACTATTCGACCATGAGTTTTGTTGATTAAACAGTATATTTAATCGATAGTGTGAGGGAGAACTGAACCATGACTCTCTAGCAAGGTATCGACCCTGACAAAAGGAAGTGTGTGTCTCAGGACTCAGTGTATTAGTAATTCACACACACCGTATTTATTCGGCCCGCTTACGTTAATAATCCAGACTCAGAATATCTTTGTATGTGTTCAATTCCCAGCGGCTTGTGCTCATTTTTAATTATCTACTCGCCAATACTGCTCTGTGTGCTCAGCTCAGCCGTCCTCTCTATTTAACACCGTGGAGCCCAGTACCCCTCGGGGGGTACGTTTTGAACTGTCCCAAACAAACTTTAGGTTCTCCGTGAGTTTTACTTCTAGAAACACATGAGTAACATCATAAGAAACCTTGAATCTTCTAGTTTTCAAATATATAAGTTTTAAAATAAGAATGTGTAAATTGCGCCTTGTAAAGAAAATAAAAAGAAATGTTATGATTTCAGGCAGCTGAGGGAGCAGCAGCCTGTTTTTGACACACCCCTCAGGTATTCAGATGATAAATGCCCTGGTAATGACCACCGTTATTGGGTGACAGCACAGGAGTGTGAACACGCCCCACCCATAGAGTATAAACAAACATGTATGGACAGAGATGTTTTGGTTGTTTGTATACACCGCTAACCAGTGGAAGGATGTCCAGCACACGGATGGTGCCTGCAGAAGCCTCACTGCTGATTCAGGAAGAACTCGCTTTGGAGAGTGAGTCAGACAACGCAATGTCGGAGTTATCCAGTGATGACGGCGACGATGAGCTACATTTTGAGCTTCGTTTAGATCCTGTAGAGGACATTTCTGATGAGTAAGTAACCAAATATCTATTTTACTACTTGTTGTCATGTTAACTAGCGCTTGTTTCGCAATACAGAGCATCTAGCTGTAACTAGTAGATTGAAACATGCTATTGAAGACATTATTCAGTTGCCAAACTACACCTCAGTTGTATTTTGCTGGTCAGATGATCATAAGGCTGAATGTCACGTTGTGGTCAGAGTTGTGTTCACAGTCAGGATGCAATGCATAGCCTTCATTTGTTGCTAGTTACTTATTTTCCGTGCATAATTCTGTCCATACGATTATAAAATGTAGGCATACAAATGTAGGTTACACAGAGAGTAGTATACTGTTGTTTTGATACTTAGGCTACTGTGTATTTCTCTTTGTTATGAAATGTGTGAACTGAAACTAAAGATGTGTAAATTCAGATTAGGTGTGATGGATCGGTGTGAATGATGGCCCACTCAATGTGTCAGATGGGCTATAAGACAGAGATATGATAAGATATGCAGATCATTGTCTTTATGTGTCTGTTTTGTAATGGTGATTTCAATGTTTCAAAAAGACAATGAAAGAGCAACTTATGCCGCTTTTCCACTACAAACGCGGCTGAGCCGTGCCGTGCCGAGTCGAGCTGAGTCGGGCTGAGTGGGGCTGTTGGAGTTGCATTTCGACTACAACCGCGCTGAACCGTGCTGGCTGGAAGTGGGTGGACACATTGGGTGGAGTTAGCGAAAGTGGGTGGACGTCACGTGATGTCGTTAAGCAGCGCAAACAGTGACATCAGTGACAGTGGCGGAACAAGTCAGAGCCGGGCCGGGGGCGGGGCAAATGACCGGGCCCTTTATTAAAGCTTATCATAACATCATTTTAGGCTACAAAATGTCCGCAACTGCAGTGTTTACCAATTTCAACACTACCGGGTGCAACTATACGTTATTTAGTACATCAAGTCCTTCAAACAAACATGTAACTCAGAAACAAAAAACATTAGGATACTGTACATGGCTCATAATAAAACATCAATAGCCTATACTGCGCACATTATTTGAAGGGCATACGAATGAGCGCTCAGAGTGGTGACAGGAAGAGTCAGAAATAAAAGGAGGGCGGTGCAAACCTCACTGAATGCACTGTGTTTACCAATTTCAACACTACGGGGTGCAACTATGTTATTTTGTACATTAAGTCCTTCAAACGAACATGTAACTCAGAAACAAAAAAAACATTCGGCGACATACTGTACATGGCTCATAATAAAACATCAATAGCCTACTGCGCGCATTATTTGAAGGGCATACGACGAGCCTTGCGCTCCGCGAACTCGTCCACGATGCTCTGTATGTCACTGATTCAGTGATCTTTTAAGCGGTAGTCTCACGACCCGAATAGTAAACAATAAACATGGAGGACATGGAGTCGTTAGTGTTGCTGGTCTTGGTGCTGTGGCTTGTTGTCACCGACAACGCGGACAGATACTGGCAAGAGCGTATAGATGAGGCGAGGCACATAAGGCTTCAGAAATTCTCGTAATTCGTAATTCTTCTTCTTCCGGGTTTGCGGTGTTTACAGATCCCAGCGCGCTCGCGGGGCGTGTGTGGGCATGTGAGGACACTCCTCCTCACCAATCAGTGCACAGGGGAGTGTCTGCTCACGCCCCCAACCTCACTCGGCACGGTTTGGCTCGCTTCAGCCCCACTCCAAAACGGTGTGAGTTTTAGGGGCTAAGCAGGGCTGAAACGAGCTGAGTCGTGCTGGTTTTTGGTAGTCGAAACGCGAGCCGTGTCGGGCTGAAGTGAGCTGAAGCGAGCTGAAGTGAGCTGAAAAAGGGTAGTGGAAAAGGGCCATTACAATAGCCTAGTATGATATTTGCAAAACTTTTGCTAAAATATTTTCTATTCACGTTTACAGTGATGTGGAGAACATCCCACCTGCACCAGCTTGGAAGAGAGGACAGACCCAGGCCAAACAGCAACCACTTTCATGGAAGACAGAAAGTGATGCAGATATCATTCCACCACCACTGCGGATTCTTCCTGCAAGGGAGCCTGGTGTGCAGCTGAGAGCAGAAGACAACTACACTCCTCTGAATCTTTTCAAGCTGTTTGTTTCAGAAGATGCTGTGGAAACCCTTTGCCACAACACAAGCAAGCTGCCCGGAGCATTGCCGGGGGTGCAAAGTACAGATGGGTGAATGTTGGAGTTGCTGAATTCTACAGATTCCTTGGACTGGTATTCTACATGGCCATGCTCAAGATGCATCACGTCAGGGACTACTGGAGGGGAAACAACATCTTCTTCTCTATCCCTTTCCCAGCACAGGTGACTGCAAGGGACAGATTCAGATCTATCATTTGGAATTTGCACATGAGTGACCCAGATAAAGACAGAGAGAATGACGCCAAGAAGGGAACCTCAGCACATGACAAACTGTTCCGTGTCAAACCCCTCATGTACAGTGGAGCAAAAAAGTATTTAGTCAGCCACCAATTGTGTAAGTTCTCCCACTTAAAAAGATGAGAGGCCTGTAATTTTCATCATAGGTACACTTCAACTATGAGAGACAGAATGGGGGGAAAGAATCCAGGAAATCACATTGTAGGATTTTTAATGAATTAATTGGTAAATTCCTCAGTAAAATAAGTATTTGGTCACCTACAAACAAGCAAGATTTCTGGCTCTCACAGACCTGTAACTTCTTCTTTAAGAGGCTCCTCTGTCCTCCACTCGTTACCTGTATTAATGGCACCTGTTTGAACTCATTATCAGTATAAAAGACACCTGTCCACAACCTCAAACAGTCGCACTCCAAACTCCACTATGGCCAATACCAAAGAGCTGTCAAAGGACACCAGAAACAAAATTGTAGACCTGCGCCAGGCTGGGAAGACTGAATCTGCAATAGGTAAGCAGCTTGGTGTGAAGAAATCAACTGTGGGAGCAATTATTAGAAAATGGAAGACATACAAGACCACTGATAATCTCCCTCGATCTGGGGCTCCATGCAAGATCTCACCCCGTGGGGTCAAAATGATCACAAGAATGGTGAGCAAAAATCCCAGAACCACACGGGGGGACCTAGTGAATGACCTGCAGAGAGCTGGGACCAAAGTAAAAAGGCTACCATCAGTAACACACTACGCTGCCAGGGACTCAAATCCTGCAGTGCCAGACGTGTCCCCATGCTTAAGCCAGTACATGTCCAGGCCCATCTGAAGTTTGCTAGAGAGCATTTGGATGATCCAGAAGAGGATTGGGAGAATGTCATATGGTCAGATGAAACCAAAATAGAACTTTTTGGTAAAAACTCAACTTGTCGTGTTTGGAGGAGAAAGAATGCTGAGTTGCATCCAAAGAACACCATACCTACTGTGAAGCACGGGGGTGGAAACGTCATGCTTTGGGGCTGTTTTTCTGCAAAGGGACCAGGACGACTGATCCGTGTAAAGGAAAGAATGAATGGGGCCATGTATCATGAGATTTTGAGTGAAAACCTCCTTCCATCAGCAAGAGCATTGAAGATGAAATGTGGCTGGGTCTTTCAGCATGACAATGATCCCAAACACACCGCCCGGGCAACGAAGGAGTGGCTTTGTAAGAAGCATTTCAAGGTCCTGGAGTGGCCTAGCCAGTCTCCAGATCTCAACCCCACAGAAAATCTTTGGAGGGAGTTGAAAGTCCCTGTTGCCCAGTGACAGCCCCAAAACATCACTGCTCTAGAGGAGATCTGCATGGAGGAATGGGCCAAAATACCAGCAACAGTGTGTGAAAACCTTGTGAAGACTTACAAAAAACGTTTGGCCTCTGTCATTGCCAACAAAGGATATATAACAAAATATTGAGATGAACTTTTGTTATTTACCAAATACTTATTTTCCACCATAATTTGCAAATAAATTCTTTAAAAATCAGACAATGTGATTTTCTGGATTTTTTTTTTCTCATTTTGTCTCTCAGTTGAAGTGTACCTATGATGAAAATTACAGGCCTCTCTCATCTTTTTAAGTGGGAGAACTTGCACAATTGGTGACTGACTAAATACTTTTTTGCCCCACTGTACACTATCCAGAATGCCTGTAAGGCATTCTATCATCCCCGCAGGAACCTGTCTGTGGGTGAATGCATGGTGGCTTCCAGAGGCCATACTATGAGATAGTATATGAAGGACAAACCAACTAACTGGGGCTTCAAGTTGTTTGTACTTGCAGACTCCAGCAATGGGTACACCACTGACTTTTCTGTATACACAGGAAAGACCAACTTCCCCACAGGTCATGGCCTCTCTTATGACTCAGTCATGTCACTTATTCAGAGAGGATATTTGGGGTCAGGATACCACGTGTACATGGACAATTTCTATGGAGCACTTGCATGTGACGTCACATCCGCTCCAGATTGTAGACAAACGCCATCTTGTCGGTTAAACGCCATATTTCCGCCACTGACTTTCATTATTTTTCGCCAAAATATTCAAATATTACCGTGCCACAACACCGGAGAGTTGCATGGCATATAAATGCCACAACAGGAGAGGTCAGAAAACGGGAAGTTAGTTTCATAGGCTGCCACGGGACCCTGACAGGCGCGCAAAATGGATTGCTGCTATCGGCCGGGCTGATCCAAACAACAAGAACAAGCCATGGGTACCGACTGGAAGGAACGATCACTGGCGCCTGTGCAGTGACCATTTCATCTCAGGTTCGTCATGTATTTATTTCAGTATATCCATGTGGTTATTTGCAGCATAAGTTTATGACTTGCTCTAATAAAAAATTCCGGGAAGTGGGAGCCTGAGAAAAGGGTTGGGGCGGGGTGGATTGGGTCTTTAGTGGTGTGGTACAAAAAAAAAAAACAGTAAAGAACTTATAAGAATTTACCACTGTCTTAGTAGTAAATCCTTATAAATATAAGGATAAATCCTTATAGGGATTTATAAATAAATATATATGCCATGTATGATTCAACCATAATTGGCTGGTCAGTGCTATGCTAGATACTACTGATATATCTAGCATCAGTTCTAGTGCTCAATACTTAAGTGACTTACCCGTCCAATGAGGATTATTTTCTTCTTTACAAGATGCCACATCTTAGGGGGGCTGACAAATCCTGAATTTCTGTAGAGATAACTGTCCAAAGATTTATAAGCACGCAGTGCTTCACCACTGAACTTTTATGCTCCTCCATAAAACTTTTAAAACTGAACTTTTATGCTCCTCCTACTCAAGCGAGTAGGACGCTTCTTTGCTTTGCTCCTGCTTTCTTAATCTTTATTTCTATACTTTACTTTCTCATTGAATTTCCACTTTTTTTTCTCTTTTCTTCATCTTTATAAGCTTTTAATTTAATTTTAATTTCCACTTTTTTTTTTTTTAAATGCCAAGAAGCAAAAAATCCTGCAGAAAATGCATGGGATTAGAACAGAGGATTTCTATTCTGGAATCAAAGATTAATGCTCTGCCAAAGACGGACGAATTAAAAGCGATATCTCAGGAAAGGAGTACAGAAACAGTGGCTGAGAATGCAGAGATTGCGCTCCGACAGACTGAGGACATTGCAGACCAAGTGGAAGAATTCATAACTCAAGCTGTACAAAATGTGAGTACTGAAAACTGGCAAATGATGGGTGCTAAGCCCAAAAATAAAAACAGAAGAGTAATTACTTCAACACCAGCTCGTTCTACAAATTACAATAGGATCTACAATCCTATGGAAAATCCACAGCCCATAAAGCTTCAGAACAAATTTGAATGCCTCAGGGATGTGGAAGAGGATTTGTCAAGTGGACAAACACATAGTAAAAAGAGATTGCACCAAGATCGAAGAGCTGTGAGAAGGGGCAAAAAGCAGCTCGTAACACCACCTGATCCCACAACCCTTGTTCTTGGTGATTCCACTGTAAGACAATTAAAAGGTTATGAGATGATTATTTGTTGTCTTCCAAATGCATCCATCTCTGACACCAAAGACAGCATTTTGAAACTCATGTCCGAGCATAAAACGATTAAGCGTATCGTTGTACATGTGGGAGCAAATGATGTTTTCAGAGAACAGCTGTTTGTCCAAGATGATTTCAGAAAACTTTTTTCTGAGCTCTATAAGACTGGAATTCAATCTTTTATCAGTGGCCCACTCCCAGCGAGAGGAAGTTTTGCTTTTTCTCGACTCTTCAGTCTTCACACCTGGCTTGGAAAAACTTGTTCTTCATTTGGTATGAATTTTCATAGACAATTTTAATCTTTTTTGGAATCGCAAAGAATTCTACAAGCCAAATAGCACTGAACTCAGCTGGATTGGAGCCAAAGTCTTAGCAGACCACTACAAACTTGCAATCATTTCTCAGCCAGCACTGAGGAAAACAGTTGATAAGATGACGCAGACTGACATAGTTACAAAGCCTAAACAATCATCTTTGCAAGTCGTCATCAAGGACACACAAACATCTAACTTGCAGGCCTCCCAACATTCAAGGACAGATGACTCCACTTCTCCTCGGATGGATTTCCCAAATAGCATGAAAAAATTGCTCCCAATGGCTACACTCTCTTTTTCCAGCCCAAATTTGTCGCGACAAGCAGTGTACCCAGTTCATCAAAATTGTGTTCGTCCAGGACTTTCAGCTGGCTACAAATCTTTTTCACCATCCAAAACATACATGTCATCTCCAGTCCTTTCACCCTCAAACCAAATGGAACATTTAGAAAGTCTTGTTTGATGTACTCTGGGTCCCTGCAAATGGATGTAGAAAAAAGCTGGGACCCGATGTTGACACTATTCCTGTGTTGATAAGAAACAGAAAACATAGAGCACATTTAACCCTGGGGGTGAACCAATCTAATCTCCTTCCTGTTTTAAAACAGCATCAGAGTGCACAACCAAATATTACTGTAAAACTAGCCCTTCTGAACATTAGATCACTTTTAAACAAGTCATTTTTAATTAATGATCTTATTTGTAGACACAATCTTGATTTTTTGCTTCTAACTGAAACTTGGCTGGATCAAGCAAATAGTGCTACCACCCTTATCGAAGCAGCTCCCCCAAATTTTAATTTTTTGAATGTTACCCGACAAGGGAAAGGTGGAGGGATCGCAAATATATTCAAAGTCTCTTTTCAATGTAAACAATCCTCACTTGGTGATTTTATGTCCTTTGAACACTTATGTGCACTTGTTACATGCTCTCCTAACATATTATTATTAACTATTTATAGGCCTCCGAGACATTCAGCCAAAGTCTTTCTTGAAGAGTTTGGTGAATTGTTATCAGTCATTTGCTAAGAGTTTGATTGTCTTATTATATCTGGGGATTTTAACTTGCATGTAGATAATACTGATAACATTTATGCCAAAGAACTATTTGCAATTATTGATAACTTTAACCTAGTACAACATGTACAGGGGCCGACCCACTCTCGTGGTCATACTCTTGACCTCGTCATCACAAAGGGTCTTACTGTTTCTTATACTGTTGTTGACCTGGCCTTATCTGATCATTTCTGTGTTTTCTTTGAAGTTTCTATGTCTCCTCACATTCAGAATAGCTCAACGACTATAGGCAGGAGAGTCATAAACGACAACACTTGTGCTCTTTTTAAGCAAGCTCTCTCTCAGAACTCAACCAAAATGTCAGACTCTGTAGATGATTTACTGGATTTTTTTAATTTAAATATGACCCAAATTATGGATGATATTGCTCCATTCAAAATAAAAAGAGTCAATGATAAGCAGAAAGCACCATGGAAGCAGTACCCGGCGGTTAAACTGCTAAAGAGAGAATGTAGAAAGACTGAAAGAAAATGGCGCAAATCTAAACTTCACATCCATTATCAAATCCATAAAGAGATGCTTTGTAATTATAATTATGAAATTCGTAAAGCAAGACAGTCTTTCTTCTCCAACATCATCAGCAGGAATATGAACAATGCCCGTGTGCTATTTTCAACAGTAGAGAAGCTAACTAATCCCCCACCACAATTAGCACCTGAACTTCTCTCAGTTAATAAATGCAATGAGTTTGCATCTTTCTTCAAAGGTAAAATTGATAAAATACGGCAGAATATTTCTCATAATATATCTCAGTTGCAAAAAATTGAAAAACTGCAATCACCAATGACACAGATAGATAACTTTAACACAATGTCAGAATTTTGTTTAATTGATTATGAGACTCTTGAAAAAACTGTACAAAATCTCAGTTCCTCAACATCTGAACTGGACATTCTGCCCACCAACTTTTTTAAGTCTGTTCTTCATCTTATAATTACAGATGTGCTTCAAATTATAAATACATCCTTGGAGACTGGTGTTGTTCCTGTGTCCCTAAAAAAAGCTGTTGTAAAGCCCCTTCTTAAAAAAATAATCTGGATCCTTCAGTGTTAAATAATTACAGGCCAATATCAAATCTACCATTCATCGGGAAAATCCTGGAAAAAATTGTCTTCAATCAATTAACTGCCTTCTTGATATCAAACAGCCGTTTTGATAATTTTCAGTCAGGATTTCGTGCCAATCATAGCACTGAAACAGCGCTGATTAAAGTTATAAATGACATACGTCTTAATACTGATGCAGGCAAAACATCGGTCCTGATATTACTGGACCTCAGTGCAGCTTTTGATACTGTTGATCACAACATACTGCTATATCGACTTGAACACTGGGTTGGATTGACTGGTAAAGTTATCAATTGGTTAAAATCATACTTAAAAGATAGAAGCTTCTTTGTTACCCTGGGAAATTGTTCCTCAACGTCAATGCCCTTGACCTGTGGTGTCCCCCAGGGGTCAATTCTTGGACCATTACTTTTCAACCTTTATATGCTCCCACTTGGGCAAATTATCAATAAAAATTCAATTTTGTATCACTGCTATGCAGATGATACCCAAATTTATTTTGCTCTATCACCAAATGATTATGCCCCCCTTGAATGTCTCTACCAGTGTATCGATCAAATCAATAGCTGGATGTCACAAAATTTTCTTCAGCTGAACACAGATAAAACAGAAGTAATTCTATTTGGAAAAAAAGATGAAAGACTCAGGATTACCACTATTCTTGACACAAAAGGGATTAAAACTAAAGAAATGGTTAAAAATCTTGGTGTTTTCATTGACAGCGAGCTAAACTTTGACAGTCACATGAAAGCAATCACTAAAACGGCATTTTATCACCTAAAAAACATTTCTAAACTAAGAGGACTTATGTCAAAACATGATCTGGAAAAACTAATACATGCCTTCATCTCTAGTAGGGTTGATTACTGCAATGGCCTTTTCACAGGCCTGCCAAAAAAGACCATCAAACGACTTCAGTTGGTTCAAAATGCAGCGGCTAGGGTTCTCACACGAACAAAAAGAACAGAGCACATTACTCCAATTCTAAGGTCCCTTCACTGGCTTCCAGTAAGCTACAGAATTGACTTTAAAGTATTGCTGCTGGTGTACAAATCTCTAAATGGTACAGGGCCCAATTACCTCTCTGATATGTTGCAGCGGCCTAACCCAATCAGATCTACCAGATCGCAACAGAAAAATTTACTATTAAAACCAGTTGTTAAAACAAAGTGTGGTGAAGCAGCTTTTAGCTACTATGCAGTACAGCTATGGAACCAACTGCCAGAGGACATTAAAAATGCTCCTGCTGTTGGCAGCTTCAAATCTAGGTTAAAGACCAAGCTGTTTTTAGATGCTTTCTGTTAAATAATTAATATTTTTACATTTTTTATAATCTTTACTTTCTCTGCATGTTTTAAATTTACTTTAACTTTATTCTATTTTATTCTGCTAGTTTTTTTTTCTTTCTTTTTCTCCTTTTTCTTTTTCTTTTTGGCATTTTAATATTTTATTTCTACTATTGTTTAATTCTTATTATTTTCTTTTAATTCTTTTAATTAATTATTTTAGAATAAAGATAAAATTATTTTATGTAATTTTATTTCTCTATTGTTTACTGTTTTTGTTTTTACTTCTGTAAAGCACATTGAACTGCCATTGTGTATGAAATGTGCTATATAAATAAACTTGCCTTGCCTTGCCTTGAACAGCGAGGGAAAGTTGATGAGGTAATTATACATGTCCGGGTATTCCACCTCCGGCAATTCAAAATCCACTGACACGGTCGTGAAAACTCCATCCGGTAAGCCGGGTGAAAACTCTGTCTGGGTCACTAATCTGTAGATTGTTTATATTAGACATATATCTAGTTATCTGTTCATTAGAAAAATGAGCCGTGTAGTCCGTCGGTTGAAATTGATCCATTCTGTACACGAGTGCAGCAGTATTCAGCTGTGTTGTTGACCGACAAGATGGCGGCTGTTAACTTTCCGGTCACGTGACTGCAAGATCTCTATACCAGCCCAAAGCTGTTCAAAGACTTGTATACAATCAAGTTTGGTGCATGTGGAACATACAGAGAATCCCGGAGGGATTGCCCATGCAGTAACATCAATGCGCTAACAAAGCGTTCAGCCAGAGGAACAATCTGCTGGATAAGAGATGGTCCACTTGTCTATGTGGAGTGGATGGATACACAAGAGGTGTCTGTCTGCTCCACCATCCATACAGCGTACACTGGGGATGCAGTGCAGCGAAGAGTGAAAAGCAGACAGGGTGTCTGGTCAACACAGTCTGTTTCATGTTCCCAACCTGTGCACTGTAAAAAAGAATAGTTGAGAATACTTGAAATTTCAAGGCAACAGTCTGCATTAATAATTTTATGTTTTGCCAACGATGTGCCCATGATAATTCAAACTATGATAACACTGTTATCTTTATTAAGAATTCTTAATTAAGTCAATTTTCAATTCCTCATTCTGCCAACATAGATTTCTCTTTTTGCTGAACAGTGGCATTCACAGTAGTACAAAAAGGCAATTGAGGTTCTCACAATTTTTGGGGGGGCTTTTTTCACCTTTATTTGGATAGGACAGTGTAGAGACAGGAAATAAGCAGGAGAGAGAGAGAGATCGGGAAATGACCTCAGGTCAGAATCAAACCCAGGCCCCCAGATTTATGGTATGGCGCCTTATCCACCTGAGCCACGACAACATGAACTGCAACTGAAGAGAGAACCACATTGCCCAGCCCTTGCATTTGGGAGAGGAAACCACGTGTCTTGGTCATTCAGAGCATGCGCTGAATAAACACCTGTGACAATTATGTATTTTCAATTCAGATTATTCACTATTGTATATTTACACATCATTGAGGTGCACCCTATCAGTTTGATGTGGATTTTTCTTGATGTGGATAATTCTAAAAAATAGAATTATGCTTTGTTCAAGTAATTCCATATTCACAATTGAATGGACAAGAAAATATGAATAATTATTAACGAACAGAAAAATCCACATCAAACTGATAGGGTGCACCTCAATGATGTGTAAATATGCAATAGTGAATAATCTGAATTGAAAATACATAATTGCCACAGGTGTTTATTCAGCACATGCTCTTAATGACCAAGACACGGGGTTTCCTCTCCCAAATGCAAGGGCTGGGCAATGTGGTTCTCTCTCTGGTTGAAGATCACGTTGTCATGGCTCAGGTGGATAAGGCGCCATACCATAAGTCCGGGGACCCGGGTTCGATTCCGACCTGAGGTCATTTCCCGATCCATCTCCGTCTCTCTTTCCTGCTTATTTCCTGTCGCTACACTGTCCTATCCAAATAAAGGTAAAAAAAGCCCCCCCAAAAATTGTGAGAACCTCAATTGCCTTTTTGTACTACTGTGAATGCCACTGTTCAGCAAAAAGAGAAATCTATGTTGGCAGAATGAGGAATTGAAAATTGACTTAATTAAGAATTCTTAATAAAGATAACAGTGTTATCATAGTTTGGATTATCATGGGCATACATCGTTGGCAAAACATAAAATTCTTAATGCAGACTGTTGCCTTGAAATTTCAAGTATTCTCGACTACTCTTTTTTTACAGTGTGGTAGAGTACAATAAGTACATGGGTGGTGTGGATTTATCTGACCGGTTGATCCAATACTACACAACACAGCACAAAACTTTGAAGTGGTACAAGAAGCTCTTTTTTCACTTTCTGGACATTGCTGCAACAAATGCCTACATCCTCCACAAAGAACTGATGCAGAAGGAAAGCATGAACCATAAGCAATTCATGGAGGAGCTCACAGCACAGCTATGTGGTGTGCCACTGAGTTTTCAGCTCCCAAAGGCTCCTGTGCAGACACCCGGAACGATGCACATGCCAATGTGTGGGATTGAGCTCAGCGCAAATGGGACGAGGACTCGAGATGTTCGCAAAATCTGTGTGTACTGCAAACAACAGGGAAGGAAAACAAAGACCCTGTGGAAGTGTAATACATGCCTCGTCTACCTTTGCATTCAGCAAAACAGAGTCTGTTTTCATGCTTGGCATCAAGATGCAAACTGCTAAGTTCTATAGGCCACATGTTTGACTTTTATTCTTTTGAAGCTCTTTTCAATCCAAGCTCCTTTCTAAACTCTATTGTTCTATTATTATTCTAAACCCTGGCAGAGCATCAATTGACAGCTATTGTCAGATTGACAGTCAACACCACATGGACAAAGACAGCTGGGATGGCTTTTCATAGGTGTGATACGCCCATCTCATTAGTATGCATGTGAAAGAGACTTGTGACTTAGGCCAAGTTTACATTAGACCGTATCTGTCTCGTTTTCTTCGTGGATGCACTGTCCGTTTACATTAAAACGCCTGGAAACGCCGGGAAACGGGAATCCGCCAGGGTCCACGTATTCAATCTAGATCGTGTCTGGTCCGGTGCTGTGTAAACATTGAGAATATGCGGATACGCTGTGCTGAGCTCTAGCTGGCATCGTCATTGGACAACGTCACTGTGACATCCACCTTCCTGATTCGCTGGCGTTGGTCATGTGACGCGACTGCTGAAAAACGGCGCGGACTTCCGCCTTGTATCACCTTTCATTAAAGAGTATAAAAGTATGAAAATACTGCAAATACTGATGCAAATACTGCCCATTGTGTAGTTATGATTGTCTTTAGGCTTGCCATCCTTCCACTTGCAAGTGGTAAGTGATATGCACTGAGATCACACACACAGCGGCTCAGTCCCGAATCACGGCTCGTGCACTCCACTCGCGCGCTCTGTGAGCTGCGCAGGGCCGGAGTGCGCACCCTCCAGAGGGCACTCGCTGTTCAGGGCGGAGTGATTTGGAGCGCAGGATGCCTGCGGAGCCGAGCGTATCCGTGTATTAGTGTTGCTGTGTGCACGCGAATCGTGTATTGGCGTTGCTGTGTGCACACTAATCGTTTTAAAAACGTTAATCTGATGATCCGCTGATACGGTCTAATGTAAACTCCACCTTACATTTGTCAGACTGTTTTACAATTTGTATTGAAACTATATACAATTTCTAAATGCTCTTGTTACCATTATGTAGCCAAGACCTATGTTTACAGTGTTCAAACTTTGAAAGCCCCGCTCAGATATATTAACACTGTGTATTTTTACAAGGTTTGAACACCTTTGAAAATAAGTTTTTGTCTAGTTGTGTTTGCGCTGAATTTTAATAAAACTTTTTTCATTACATTCATGTTACTCTCATTTCATTATTGCTGATGTCTTCTAGAATATAACTATATGTGCCACTTTTGCATAGATGGTTTTAGTTAGATGAAATACTTAAAAATGTAAAGGTTTACCAAACTGCCTCAGAGTGTCTAAAAGGCCTTGGGCTCCAAGGCGTTAATACACTGTTTATACACAATAAAGATCTTTTTATTGGGTTACCTGTATTGTAGGAAGATGTGATAGCTCCGCCTCCTGATATTTAATGGTTTTCAATCTGATTTGCTTTGAGCGTTCATCATTTTAGTGCATCAAGAACAGTCATTTCCTGTTAATCTTTTCATTAGTGTTACAACTTACATCACATGGTATCAGATGTTGGGACTGGACACTTTTTTAGGAGTACTGTCAGTAACGGTGCTGAAAACCTGAGTTCAGAGCAGCCTCCACACATGGCCGCTCTGGACTACACTTCCCAAGATCCACAGCGACCCTCGTCACCAGAGTTCTAACAACATCACCTGTCTCCAGTCTACCTGCTATCACCTTCTCCATATAAGCTCAGCTCTCACTCTCAGTATTTGTGAAGTATTGTTCTGTGTCCCTGTGCCTGACTTTACTGAGCTGTTTGACTATCTGCCTGACTTCCCGTTATTGAACTCTGTTTACGTTTACTTCTGACTTCGTCCTCTCACCTTATCTGTGATATCCTGTTCGCCGAATGACTGACTCTTGCTCGTCCCTGACTACGTTTCCAGTTTCCCGATTTGGATTTGTTCACAGTTCGCGATGCACCCGCTCTCCCCTGCGACTGCATCCATAAGTGCCTGCGCCCTGACAAGTACATGTAACTCAGCACAGTATCAGACTGGAGCGGCAGCGACAATTATCGACACCTTAACGATCTTTTGGCCGTTGCAAAAGTAGAAAAGACTTTCAAGACATTGTGCATGAATAATTCCTCAAACTTCCACTGGAAAAAAAAAAAAAGAGTTGATTCCTGATTACTTACCGTATCAGATCACGTCACACTGTTCCACAATTATCGACACCTTTGTCCACAGTTATCGACACCGATCCACAATTACCGACATCCAGATGAATATTTATAGAAAATAATCAGTATGTGGTATTAAGTTAACAAAACAGTTTTTATTTAAAATTTGTTTTCCATAGACTTATATTTAGGACAAAATATCTTTTATATAAATATATGGATGTCAGTGTTTACGTAAATGAGGAAGTAATTCTCATGTTTGTAAACAAATGAACTGATAATGTTTAACCTGCTTCAGAAAATCTTTCTGTTCCACTTTCTCAGGATTTTCGTAGATCACATTTTGTTAATCATTCGTTGTTGTTTGTATTAATTTCTAGTTTTGTCGTTTAATAATAAATGTCAACAGGCAATTGACACTGTAACCACAAGAACATCCAGGTCAAAGGTCGCATCTCATTCCTCGAACCAAAATATAAAATGTCTACTGATATTGTAATATGTGGTAGATATTTACAACCAACTGAATAAAAAATCTGAATGGAATAGAAAAATCTGAAAAATTCAAGCATGTAATTTTTTATATGCTAGGAATTAAATTATGGTGTAATTCTATTTATTATTATAAACAATATATTATTAATAATAAAATTATAATAATTATTATTCATAATTATTATTATTGATTTAGTGCTTGGCGTGATGTTCGGAGCGATGTTGCTCGGTGGCGTCGTGGTGGCTGTGCAGGCGGTTTGGGACATATCAGCACTCGGCGTGACTGTGCTCGCTTTGTGGATCCATGGCGTGGTGTTCCGAGTGATTTTGCCAGGTGGCGGCACAGCAGCTGTGCTGGAGGTGTGGGACTTGTTTTCATGCGCCTTTTGGTGGGACTGTGGCTGCTACACCATTGGAATGACATTCAGACCTTGATTTGGTGGACTTTTTTTTCCCTATAAGTGTAAAGCGGGGCGGCACGGTGGTGTAGTGGTTAGCGCTGTCGCCTCACATCAAGAAGGTGTGGGTTCGAGCCCCGTGGCCGACAAGGGCCTTTCTGTGCGGAGTTTGCATGTTCTCCCCGTGTCCGCGTGGGTTTCCTCCGGGTGCTCCGGTTTCCCCCACAGTCCAAAGACATGCAGGTTAGGTTAACTGGTGACTCTAAATTGACTGTAGGTGTGAGTGTGAATGGTTGTCTGTGTCTATGTGTCGGCCCTGTGATGACCTGGCGACTTGTCCAGGGTGTACCCCGCCTTTCACCCGTAGTCAGCTGGGATAGGCTCCAGCTTGCCTGCGACCCTGTAGAACAGGATAAAGCAGCTACAGATAATGAGATGAGATGAATTGTAAAGCGACCTTGGGTTTTGAGAAATGCACGATATAAATAATAATAATCTCATCTCATTATCTCTAGCCGCTTTATCCTGTTCTACAGGATCGCAGGCAAGCTGGAGCCTATCCCAGCTGACTACAGGCGAAAGGCGGGGTACACCCTGGACAAGTCGCCAGGTCATCACAGGGCTGACACATAGACACAGACAACCATTCACACTCACATTCACATCTACGGTCAATTTAGAGTCACCAGTTAACCTAACCTGCATGTCTTTGGACTGTGGGGGAAACCGGAGCACCCGGAGGAAACCCACATAATAATAATAATAATAATTAGTAGTAGTAGTAGTAGTATTGCAATTGGATTCCAAATACTCCATAAACATTCCATTCTGTTATGAATCAGAAAGAAATTATTATAAATCACAGCACTTTTATTTTATAAAGTACTTCATCTACTTCAACAATGTTACACAAAGATCGATCCATAACAGTTGTAAACGTCCCTTAATCCCACAGGGTGTCGATAATAGTGGACACCGGTGAAAGTGATCACTATTATCAACACCTCACGTGACTTCTCAAACGCGCGTTTAGATACAAAATGGCGACTGTCAAATGAAAGAGTAAGAAACAGAGGAGGTTTCGACGAGGAGATCAGTGAATTTGATCAGTAAAAACATGTCCATGATCTTTCCACCATGCTTACCTGCGATGATAACGTCCGGGTTTTCCTCAAAATGCAGATCATGCTGAAAAAAATTCCATCTCAGGTAACGAGCTGTCATCAGACAACAAGATTAAAGGGCGGGGTGTGGGGAGGGGTGTCTTCCGGTGGATTAATTAATCAATAATAACTGTTGGAACTGAAACTCACCTTTGTAAAATTTTTTATTTTTTTTTTTAATCTGAAAAGGTGTCGATAATTATGGACTATTGATAATTGTAGCCGTCACTCTAATCTACAATACCAGTATCAATAACAATGCATCCTGAATACATCCTTTAGGATGAATAAATTATCACGAGCAGTTTGGTGTATTGCTGTGAAATGCAATCAGAACAGCTCCTCTCCCTCCCAAAACCTGAGTTTAATAGAGAACTGAGTTTGTGGAAGCGAAGGCGTGGTCAAGCATCAGTTTGGGAATGGAGAGTGAAGGTGCGGGAGGTGAGTGGCAAAGGGACGACACCTGGGACTGATTAACAGTGATGAGAGAGTGTGTGTGTGTGTGTGTGTGTGTGTGTGTGTGTGTGTCACAGTGAGACTGTGAAGCAATAAAACTGCTGAAAAGTGCAAGTTAAAAGTGAAAGCTAGACGGCCTTTCAATTTCATAAACTCGGTGAAATTTAGTTCTGTCTGAAATGTGGTGATTGTGATATCTGTTTATTTCTGTAATATCTCCCAAAATATCAGGCCATTCTGTGGCTGGGAAGTTATTTAATTTGAGGGGATTAAAGCAAATAATGTGCATGAAATCGCTCGCTTGGCGCAGTCAAGCAGACAGAGGAAGTCCGTGTGCGCATGCGCAGGTTTACCTTCTTCTTCTTTTGGGTTTTACGGCAGCTGGCATCCGCAGTGTTGCATTACTGCCATCTACAGGTTTACCTTTGAGCGTGCACTGACAGTTCCATCATTCTGTCGCTAAACGAACAGCTGATCACACCGAGGTGCTCGCTGAGCGCCCATATTTATTAGTTTGGTCCTGCGTTTTCTTTCCTTCATATATAACATAACGTCTTTTCTTCTCACTTTCCATTACTGTAGTCGATCTTTCACGTTTCATTTGCACACTCACGTCCTCCATTTTTCTCTCCTTTTTCAAATTTGTATCCCACAATGCCTTGCATGAACAGGGAAAGCCCACCACGTGATGCATGATGTAGTATCTTGTATTGGGTCATGGTGAAGCAGGAAAAAATAGCGGACAATTTAGGTCCACGTGGATCTAAATACATTAATTGTTCTATTTTAAAAAAAAGAATAACATTGGAAGTCTGTGATTCGAATTCAGTAGCTTTCGGTCACTAAACAAAAATAATTGGGTGTTGGGGAAAATTCTTTTCATGACCTACACTTGAAAATCTGAAAGGCAATCTACATTGAATAAAGCAAAAGTAATCGGCCCGTCTCCATCCCATCAGTCTCCCACGCACCGTAAAGTGTCACAGGGTTTTACTTACAGAACTGTTGTGGCTTGCTGGACGACTGGTAGCAGCCTCTTAAAGCATTCATCTGACTTTATGAACTTCTGTAGCTGAAACACTTCCAGATCCTCATCTGACGTCAGCAACACAAAGACCAGAGCAGACCACTGAGCAGGTGAGAGTTCAGCTTCAGAGAGATGTCCTGAGCTCATGTAACTTTGGATCTCTTTCACAAGTGAATCATCATTTAACTCATTCAGACAGTAGAAAAGGTTTATTAATCTCTCTGGAGATGGATTTTGTTCAAACTTGAACTTGATGTACTCAACTATGTCCTTCTGGCAGTCAGAGCTGCTTCCTGTGTGTGGCAGCAGATCTCGAATGAGCTTCTGATTGGACTCCACTGAGAGGCCCAGAAGGAAGCGAAGGAAAAGATCCAAGTGTCCGGTGTCACTCTGTAAGGCCTGGTCCACTGCACCTTTGAGGAAGTCAGACATTTCTGGTGTGTTGAAAAGACCAGACAGAGCAGTAGTTTGCTCTTTTGTTGGGGTTTTGTCAAGAAAGCAGAGAAATGCATACAACGCAGCCAAAAACTCCTGAATGCTCAGATGCACAAAGCTGAACATCTTCCCCAGGTGGAGTCCCGATTCTTTTCTGAAGATCTGAGTACACACCCCTGAGTACACTGCCACTTCTTGAACACCAATGCCACACTCTCTCAGGTCTTCCTCATAGAAGATCAGGTTTCCTTTCTCCAGCTGTTGGAAAGCCAGTTTTCCCAGTGCCAGGATACTCTCTCTGGTCTGCTGAGGATCAGGCTCATATGTTCCATGGTACTTTTGTTCCTTGTGTTTGATCTGAAAGATAAGGAAGTGTGTGAACATTTGAGTCAGAGTCTTGGGGATCTCTCCACTCTCTGCTTCACCTAACATTCTTTCGAGAACAGTGGCTGAGATCCAGCAGAAGACTGGGATGTGGCACATGATGTAGAGGCTTCTTGAAGACTTCATGTGTGTGATGATTTTATTGGCCAGGCTCTGATCACTGATCTTCTTCCTGAAGTACTCCTCTTTCTGAGGATCACTGAACCCCCGTACCTCTGTTGCCTGGTCTACACTCTCAGAAGGGATCTGATTGGCTGCTGCTGGTCGAGTGGTTATCCAGAGGAGAGCAGAGGGAAGCAGGTTCCCCTTGATGAGGTTTGTCAGCAGCACATCCACTGAGGCCGACTCTGTCACATCACACAATCTCTCATTGTTCTGGAAATCTAGAGGAAGTCGACACTCATCCAGACCATCAAAGATCAACAGGATTTTGTAGGTATCACTGTCTATTACTTCTAGGTCCTTAATATCGGGGAAAAACTGATGAAGAAGATTCATCAGACTGAGGTTTTGCTGCTTCATCAGATTCAGCTCTCTGAAGGGAAGTGGAAACATGAAGGTGACGTCCTGATTCACTTTCCCTTCAGTCCAGTCCAGAATGAACTTCTGCACAGAGACAGTTTTTCCAATTCCAGCAACTCCTTTAGTCAGCACACTTCTGATGGACGTGTCTTTAAAGAGATCATTACATTTGATGGGTTTCTCCTCTGTTACTGGTCTCCTGGACACTGTCTCAATCTGTCTCACCTCATGTTCATCACTGACGTCTTCACTCCAGCCCTCTGTGATGTAGAGCTCTGTGTAGATCTGATTCAGAAGTACTGATGTCCCATGCTGGGAGATTCCTTCATTTATCCTTTTAAATTTATCTCCAAGTCTGGATTTGAGTTTTCGCTGATATACAGAGGCCAGCTCTAACAAACAGAACAATGTGATGGCCATTATTTTCATGTATAAACACTATACACAGTGTGAAAGTCAATATCGATAAAAAAAGAACTGTCATACATTCCTAATAAATACATAAATATTATGGAAAAGAAGCAAAACACTCGGATTATCTCGGAGTCGTTTATTTGTTAAAAAAAATAACTGTAGTCATTAGGATAAACAGCAGTATGATAATATCGACCAGTGGCCCAGTGTGTTTCCTTTAAACTGAGAGAATATTGTAATAATCTAAAGCTCTTACTGATCTGCAGTTGGTGAGCGAGATCTTTCTGCTTCAGGTTCTTCAGGATACGCAGTGTGATCTTCAGCACACTCTCTCTAATATGGTCCAGATCCTCCTCCTCCTCCTCCTCCGCTTTCTCCTCCTTCTCAGAGCATTCTGGGTAATCAGCACTCAGTAGCTTCTTTAAATTGTTCAGTTCATTCTTCACCAATGTGATGACTTTGTGCTCCAGCTTGTGATTTAAAAAAAAAGCAATAAAATTAAATAAATCAATAAAAATGGGACATAACCTAATTTTACACCACATTGCTGTTGAATTCTGGATTCTGATTGGTCAGAAGGGGTTAATTGGATTTATTTTCTCATTCTAATACATTTCTATCGCTGATGTACAGCTGTTTCACAGAGACCTGTACAGCAAACACTCCAACTAAATTGATTAAAAATGTGAGTAATCATTAATCTGGTGACGTTTTCAGTAAACAGATGTTTATTTAACATGTAGATAAGGAGTCTCCATTATCAGTACTTTGTAAGTCAGAAGCTGATTTTAAAACAGACTGAAATGCAGTTTTGTCCGATTACCCATAATGCTGCTGTAACTGTAAACTGTTAACTGTAAATTACTGTCATCGTTTCAAATTAAAATTGTGTATATTAATTACACAACAAAACACATACAAACACACCTGGAATACGGACTCCATCCAATTTCTGCAGCTGTTTTCTGGTTCCTGTTTTGGGGTTCTGTAGATAAACAAACATTGTAAATTACTTTTTTTAATTTTAATATCAGAACACATCCTGTAGACCTGTATCACACAGCTGTGATATATAAACCTCTGGAACGCCACACACGAGTCTCTTATCATGGGAGAATTGGCTCCAATGGCAACATAAAGGACGTTTCCTGTTGAGACAATCTGAAGAGTTCCAAACCGCGATAAATCCACTGTAAGGAACTTTGAGAAAAAGGTATTCTCTTTACCAAAAAAGTAGTCACAAGAAAACCATGATGTTCTGTTTGAAACTTTAATATAACACTAAGAAGCTGTAATAACATTAAAAATACAAATCTAGATTTTGATTTTTAAATTTTATTTAAAAAACTGATTGTTTTTTCCCCCCAAATGTGATATATCCATTACATCAATAAAAACATTTTTTTTTTTAGTTTTAAATATAACTAGAAACAAGAAGTAGAGTTGATCTCCACATATGACAGCCTCTGAACTTGGACCATCTCTTCTATTGGACCACAGATTGTCCCACATTACATTCATCTCGTCATCTACAAGCAACAATCTATTTTACACACATTACACACTCATCGGGAGCTGCGTTTTTCGGCAGTGCATCAATATATATATACAGTGTCATATCTCCACCCAGGAGGAATCAGGGGCTCAAATCAGAAAATAACACTGGACCACATTCTCTACTGGAATAAAAATATAAAACATTACAGGGCTCTACATTAACTTTTGAAACCACTTGTCCTGTCGGGCAAGTTGAAAGGAAATTTACTTGTCCGAATGTGAAGTTGACTTGTTCGAAGAAATATTTGAGAAAAAAACCCCCACAAACTATTTGTAACCCAACAATCTTTATTGCATTTGTTTCCAAATTCACAACATATGCATAATATCTATGAATCAAAAGTAATCAATACTTGATATACTGAGGCAAAAGTTCAAAAATACTGTAAAACAGACTGATTGATACCATAATTCACCAATTATTATGCTGAAGTTCAGAAGCAATATATAGAGTAGAAATTATGAACATAAAATTTTAAGAACAAAATAACTATACAGTACTATATATCTAAATTACAGAGCCCTATGTTTCAAATCCCTAAACTCCCATTACTAATTAGTTAATTAATATAGCCAGTAACCTACCGGTAATTAGCAGCCATTTGACAGCTTGGTATTTCATAGATAACTTTCCCCACTCCTACCTCACTCCCTGTCAATCCACACGCATGCAGGCGCACATTCCCCACCACACACGCTCGGCTATATAATGAACACCATCAACAACAATTCAACGATTTGGAAATTACCACGCACTCAACATAAATATACAGTTGAATAATGATCCCGCCAACAGAAATGTCAACAAATCCACGTGTATGACACGATTAAAACCAATCATAAACGACTGTTTACTTTTCAGCTCAAATACACGAAGCGGTATTGGCCGGTTTCGCAAGTGGAATATTGCACGTGCGTACATTGCTCTTTCCGAATAGAAACATCCGGTGATTCATCAAAACAATATGTCGAGTGAGATGCTTCAGAAATCATGTGAATAAACTGATAAATTTGATATGTAACCCGAATATCGGCATATTTTGGCATTTGTCCGATCGGACAAGTAACTGAGATGATGAACTTGTCCGACATAAAGTATCACTTGTCCCGGACAAGCGGACAAGCATTAATGTCGAGCCCTGCATTAAAATAAGGAATGTTTGATTCCATCAACGTTATTCATTTATCTAGTCCAAAAACTCACTAAAAGACAGGGATTCTCCACGATGTTGACAGTCGTTGGGAGGGGTTATTACTGCTTCCGTATTTGAATGGTGCGCTGTGATTGGTTGAGAGCAGAGATAACACATTCTGCTGAAAATCAGTAGTGGCGTTTGTCATATTTTGAAAAAAAAGGAGATATTCAATGCAGAAAAATGTGGTGGATATCACATTTTGTATAAAATTGATTTTGAAACTTTGAATCGCGATCAAATGCCAAGCTTATTTTAACAGAAACTCAATTTATTTTAATGGCGCTTGTAGTGTTTTGGAACCAAACTCTTCATTTGTACCAGGAGATAAAGCACTTGGAACCCCCAACTGTAGCTTGTAATAACTTGTGATTACTGCCAAGCAGCAAGAGCCCTTCAAGGTCACATGGTGGGTTGGGGAAGAACTTCCATGGTTTTTGCCACCATGTTTTTGTTAGGACTTGGACTGTTTTGGCCTCTAGAGGCCGCTGTTATTTCCTTTTCGTGTCATATTTATTTTGGCCTCTAGAGGCCGCCACTGTTCCTGTGTTTTGTGGTTTTTTTTGTTAATTGCCTGTTAGTCCTAATTATCTTCACCTGTGTCCTTAATTAGTTTGTGTATTTATACCCCTGAGTTCAGTCCTCTTGTCACGGAGTCTTTGTGCTGTTATGTTTATCTCCAGTTTCCTTTGTACTGTGTTTTGTGGATCTTCTGAGCTTTTGCATTTTTGCCTTTTTCTTTTTGAATTATACTCTTTGTTTTTGTTTTTTTGTTTTGCCCTGGATTGTATATAGTGTACATAGTATAAATAAACCTTTTGTTACTTTTTCTACTTCCGCCTCATGCCTCTGCATTTGAGTCATTCCCCTGGTGGCCTAGTGGGGGTTTGCTAGATCATCACACCAACGAACCAGGTTCGAATCCCAGCAAAACCCTAACAGAAAGACTCCGTGATGACCGACTCAGCAGAGGCTGCTTCAACTGTCTACCTGGCCAACCTTCAGGGAATTATGGCAGCTTTGACACGCTTCGGAGCGACCATGGACGCTCATGGACGTACGCTCACCAGCCAACGTGAGGCCCTTGCTCGCCACGAGGAACTGCTTCAGCAAATTGGGAAAACCCTGGCACAGCTGACATCTCTGCCTGCATCTCCTGCTCCTGATCCAGCTCCCACTCCTGATCCAGCTCCCACTCCTGCTCCAGTGCCTCCTGCCATGCTGCCTTCTTCACCTCGCGAACCCAGCCTTCCTGCACCACAGAGGTATGACGGCAAGCACAGTGAGTGCCGAGAGTTCCTTACCCAGTGTCAACTCACCTTTGAGCTTCAGCCTACCACCTACACTACGGCTCGCCGCAAGATTGCCTTTGTGATCACCTTATTAGCTGGTAAGGCGCGAGCCTGGGCTACTGCTATCTGGCAAAGACAGGGACCTGAGTGCTTTGATTTCCAGCTGTTTTCTGAAGAGATGCTTCGGGTCTTCGATCAGGCAGACATCAGTACCGACGCAGCCCGAAAGCTCATGTCCATCCGGCAAGGAGGAAGCGTCGCAGATTACGCCATCTCGTTCCGAACACTCGCAGCAGTAAGTGGATGGAACGAGACTGCCCTGGTGTCAGCCTTCCACCATGGTCTGTCTGACCCCATCAAGGACGGTCTGGCCTCTATTGGATGCCCAAGTGACCTCGAAACCCTCATCTCACATGCTATTCGTCTGGACAACAGGATGAGAGAACGCCACCAAGCCTTGAGCCCCCCCAGCCTCCCTACCTCTACCTGGAGACCATCTACCTCCTTCAGTGACTGTCCAGAACCCATGCAAGTGGGTCGTACTCGCCTCTCCACATCTGAGAGGGAGCGCAGAAGGAGGGACAAGTGCTGCATCTACTGTGGCAAGCCTGGTCACTTCCGAGCATCATGTCCCGAACTCTTGGGAAAAGGACCGCCCCGTCCAGCCGAGGGAGGGTTGTGATGGGGCCTACCCTCTCTCCCGGACTCCCTGGCCAAGGAATCTACATCCCGGTCTCCATCTCCTGGGGTGAGTCTGTCTACTCTTGTCAAGCTTTGATAGACTCAGGGGCGGCTGGGAACTTTATGGATATTCACTTCGCCCAAAGCATCAATATACCTACTGCACCTCTTGAAGTCCCTCTGTCTGTGTCTGCCCTCGATGGCCAAGCGTTAGGTGATGGAAGAGTCACTCAAGTTACTTCTCCAGTCTTCCTCCAGTCTCAAGGTCACAAGGAAGAAATATCCCTGCACCTGATTC
Organism: Neoarius graeffei; assembly: GCF_027579695.1. NCBI lineage: Eukaryota > Metazoa > Chordata > Actinopteri > Siluriformes > Ariidae > Neoarius > Neoarius graeffei. Next base: position 103,878,626 of record NC_083574.1, on the reverse strand, counting down.
CTTCACCTGAGTTCCCAGTTATTCTAGGCCTTCCTTGGCTTACTCGCCACAACCCTCGCATAGACTGGGTAACAAGCCAGGTTGTGGAATGGGGCCCTGCATGCCATGCCTCTTGTCTGCTCTCTAGCTATCCTGTGTCTCCTGCCGAGCCCCCTGATCTCACCGAGTTATCTCAAGTTCCCACAGAGTACTGGGATCTCAAGGAGGTATTCAGCAAGAGCAGGGCCGCCGTTCTTCCTCCGCACCGGGCCTACGACTGTGCCATCGACTTGCTCCCTGGGACTACCCCTCCTCGTGGCAGACTGTTTTCCCTCTCTCAGCCAGAACGCAAGGCTATGGAGGAATACCTCAAAGACGCCCTGGTCTCTGGGTTCATTCGACCCTCCACCTCACCTGCTGGTGCCGGCTTCTTCTTTGTCGGCAAGAAGGATGGGGGGCTTCGACCATGTATTGACTACAGGGGCCTGAACAAGATCACTGTGCGCAACCGATATCCCCTTCCGCTGATGTCCGCTGCTTTCGACCTGCTCCAAGGCGCCACCGTCTTCACCAAGTTGGACCTACGGAACGCATACCACCTCATCCGTATCCGACAGGGAGACGAGTGGAAGACTGCCTTTAACACCCCGTCTGGGCACTACGAATACCAGGTGATGCCCTTCGGACTCACCAACGCACCAGCTGTTTTTCAGGCCCTAATCAACGACGTCTTAAGGGACATGATTAACCTGTACGTCTTTGTCTACCTCGATGACATCCTTATCTTTTCCAAGACTGTGCAGGAGCACCGCCACCATGTCCGCCAGGTTCTCCAGATGCTGCTACAGAACAATCTGTTCGCCAAGGCCCAGAAATGCGAATTTCATGTTCCTGAGGTCTCCTTTCTGGGATTTATTGTACGGACAGGCCAACTCCAAATGGACCCTGCCAAGACCCTGGCCGTCCGGGACTGGCCTACTCCCAAGTCCGTTAAGGAGGTTCAGCGGTTCTTAGGATTCGCTAACTTCTACCGCAAGTTCATCAGGAACTTCAGTTCTGTGGCAGCACCCATGTCAGACCTCACCAAAGGGACAGGTGGATCTTATGGCTGGTCTCCTCAGGCAGAAAAGGCGTTCAAAGACCTCAAGGCCCGCTTCTGCACGGCACCCATTCTGGTCCTCCCGGACACCTCCCAACCATTCATCGTGGAGGTGGACGCCTCGGACAGTGGTGTCGGCGCGGTACTCTCTCAACGTTCGGAAGGAAAGCTGCACCCCTGCGCTTACTTCTCCCACCGCCTGAGTCCTGCGGAGTCCCGGTACGATGTGGGGGATCGAGAACTGCTAGCGGTCAAACTGGCCCTTGAGGAGTGGAGGCACTGGCTGGAGGGAGCGCAACATCCATTCCTGGTTTGGACTGACCACAAGAACCTGGAGTACCTCCAGCAAGCCAAGAGACTGAACCCTCGACAGGCTAGGTGGGCCCTGTTTTTCAGTCGGTTTGACTTCACCCTCTCGTACCGTCCCGGCTCCAAGAACACCAAACCTGATGCACTGTCCAGGCTGTTCTCTGCCACTAACAGGGAGAATGAAGTCGGGCCTATTATCCCGGTGTCCCGGATTGTGGCCCCTGTCCGCTGGGGTATTGAGGAGGCTGTTCGACGAGCCCAACGCCAGGACCCCGGTCCTGGGACGGGGCCACCGGGCCTCTTGTACGTCCCACATCAAGCCCGGGCCAAGGTTCTCCAGTGGGGTCACTCTTCCCCTCTCACCGCCCACCCGGGAGCTCGGAGGACCCTGGACTTCCTGAAAAGACGCTTCTGGTGGCCTAACATGGAGCAGGAAGTAAGGTCATTTGTCCTGTCCTGTGAGGTTTGCACCAGAACCAAGAACCCACGACAGCGTCCCCAGGGTCTCCTGCATCCTCTGACCATTCCCCGGCGTCCCTGGTCCCACGTGGCAGTCGACTTCATCACGGGTCTCCCTGAGTCACAAGGTAACACGGTCATTTTGGTCATTGTTGACAGATTCTCCAAGGCCTGCCGCTTCATACCTCTGTGCAAACTCCCCTCTGCTCTTGAAACAGCGAAACTTATATTTAATCATGTCTTCCGAGTCTTTGGTCTTCCACAGGACATCGTCTCAGACCGAGGGCCCCAGTTCTCCTCCCGAGTGTGGCACGGGTTCTGCAAGGTCATCGGAGCCACTGCCAGCCTCTCCTCTGGGTTTCACCCACAGTCCAATGGTCAGACGGAGAGGCTCAACCAGGACCTGGAAACCACCCTGCGAGGCCTGGCTATGGATAACCCGACATCGTGGAGCACCTGGCTGCCATGGGCAGAGTACGCCCACAACACCCTGCAGTCATCGGCCACCAAGCTGTCGCCATTCCAGTGCCAATTCGGGTTCCAGCCACCTCTGTTCCCGGACCAGGAGGAGGACGCGGGGGTGCCCTCGGTCAACCAATATGTGAGACGGTGTCGCAAGACCTGGAGCAAGGTCAGGAAGACCCTCATACAGACCTCCAGAACCAACCAGACTCAGGCCAACCGCCATAGAAGACCTGCACACACTTTCCACCCTGGGCAGCGCGTTTGACTGTCCACTAAGGACCTTCCGCTGCGGGTGGAGAACCGCAAGCTTGCTCCTCGCTACATTGGCCCCTTCAAGGTGGTGCGCAGGGTGAACCCTGTCTCCTACCGGCTCCAGTTGCCCCAGACTCTGAGGATCAACCCCACTTTCCATGTTTCCCTGTTGCGGCCTGTACTGACGTCTACGTATGCCCCTGCCCCTAGGAACCCCCCACCCCCCCGCATCTTCCAGGGGCAGACTGTGTTCACTGTGCATCGCCTGCTTGACTCCCGCCGGGTCCGCGGCGGGTTGCAATATCTGGTGGACTGGGAGGGCTATGGTCCTGAGGAGCGCTGCTGGGTTCCTGCTCGGGATGTCCTGGATAAAGAACTGTGTCGGGACTTCCATTCGGCCCATCCGGATCGCCCTGGGAACGTCAGGAGACGCTCCTAGAGGGGGGGGTCCTGTTAGGACTTGGACTGTTTTGGCCTCTAGAGGCCGCTGTTATTTCCTTTTCGTGTCATATTTATTTTGGCCTCTAGAGGCCGCCACTGTTCCTGTGTTTTGTGGGTTTTTTTGTTAATTGCCTGTTAGTCCTAATTATCTTCACCTGTGTCCTTAATTAGTTTGTGTATTTATACCCCTGAGTTCAGTCCTCTTGTCACGGAGTCTTTGTGCTGTTATGTTTATCTCCAGTTTCCTTTGTACTGTGTTTTGTGGATCTTCTGAGCTTTTGCATTTTTGCCTTTTTCTTTTTGAATTATACTCTTTGTTTTTGTTTTTTTGTTTTGCCCTGGATTGTATATAGTGTACATAGTATAAATAAACCTTTTGTTACTTTTTCTACTTCCGCCTCACGCCTCTGCATTTGAGTCATTCCCCTGGTGGCCTAGTGGGGGTTTGCTGGATCATCACACCAACGAACCAGGTTTGAATCCCAGCAAAACCCTAACAGTTTTCCCTGGTGCAGTACCTCATAATTAACTTTAACTATGAGGTACTGCACCAGGGAAAACATGGTGGGTTTACCACCACAATTTTAACAAACTGGTGGTTTCTATTGTTCTGGCAATGATAGTGACAGAGAGAGATGAGCTGTGGCTCAGGGCAAAAACATCAACTCTATCATGGCAGCGCTGAAAACAGCACTGGACTACGTTTCCCATCAGGCACTGCACCACACCTGTTTCACGTTTTGGTTAATGAGCAACACTATTTAACCCTTTGGTGACTGACCCCTTGAAAATGGTTCCTCCAGGAACTATGACTTTTCAGTTGTCAAGACAACAGAAGAACTAAAATACAAAAACAGAAAGATACGTCACAATGCTCTTGTGCACAAAACAAAATGCTCTTGTATTTTAGTTTTTCCGTTGTCTTGACGACTGAAACGTCATCGTTCCTGGAGGAACCATGTTCAAGGGGTCAGTCACCAAAGGGTTAAGTCATGACTGTCCACACTGTCGTTCTTTAGTCTCTCCACCCTGATGTGTACCATGTTCCTGTTATGGTTTTGCCTCATTCGTGTTGCTTGGTCTTTGTATTATCTGTGTTTCACCATTAATAAACATTCTGCATTTGCATCCACGAGCTGTTCACTTTCCCTGACAGAATCTCACTCAGAACCCACTGGGACACCATCTCTAACCCTCCTATGGAGCAATAGTTGCCCAACTGCAAGATAAATGTTTTGGACATTTGCTCCCTGACCTACTTGGTTAGGTTTGGGTTTTGCACTGATCTAATGGAAGACAACACAGAGACTCCTCTGACCACTAACCCCATCCCCCAACCCCCTCCTGGAGTTTACCAAGGGCTATGGAGCACTTGCATGTGACGTCACAGCCGATCCAGATTGTGACAGACGCCATCTTGTCGGTCAAACGCCATATTTCCGCCTACTACTTCTACTTCTGGTTCTACTTCTGCTTTTACTTCTACCTTTTCTTCTGGAAAACCCTACTATATACAATTCTACTACAACGGCTGCGGCTACAAGCTCTCCCTACCTGTGCACGTTTTTTATGTTTTTTGTGTGTATTTTTGCATGTTGTTCGTCTGTACCGGACTTCAATATCCACTACAACCGTATGGACTTACTGGACATTGGTTTCCAGCAGAAAATGACGGTTTGTAGTGATTTCCATCGCATGCACAACATTCCGGACGAGAAAAAAAAAAAAAAAACATTCCGGACGAGATAGCGAGACCAGCGGGGTCTCCGTGGATTGTTATTGGAAGCAAAGCGAAGGAGGCAGTGCCGGGAGCGGAAGCAAAAGCGAGGCTGCAGAGCCGGCCTGTTGACTAAGCTCAGAAAACAGCCACTCAAACCTCCACTGCTAAGCCTCTACCTCTCCAACGCCAGGTAAACAAGACGGACGATTTGGAATTACAGCTGGAATTACCTTATTCTATTCTAAAATCGGCTGGTCAGTGCTATACTCAATACTTAAGTGACTCACCCATCCAGTGAGGATCATTTTCTTGTTTACAAGATGCCACATCTGAGTCGCTGACAAATCCTGAATTTCTGTAAAGATAACTGTCCAGAGATTTATAAGCACGCAGTGCTTCACCACTGAACAGCGAGGGAAAGTTGATGAGGTAATTATACACGTCTGGGTATTCCATCTCTGGCAGTTCAATATCCACTGACACAGTCGTGAAAACTCCGTCCGGAAAGCCATAAGGGTCACTAATCTGTAGATCGTTTATTTTAGACATATATCTAGTTATCTGTTCATTAGAAAAATGAGCCGTATAGTCCGTCGGTTGAAATTGATCCATTCTGTACACGAGTGCAGCAATATTCAGCTGTGTTTTTTACCGACAAGATGGCGGCTGTGTACTTTCCGGTCACGTGTCTGCAAGATCTCTATAGGCAGATTCCCTTCTGGAAAAACTTTCCTTTTCTACCCAGAAGTTATTAGGGTAGAATTATTATGGGCTTGTTATGAGTAGTGATACGACTAGAACACACGTTCATAACGGTTCATATGAACTCTGAATATGATACCAGTAATTTAATCAAGAAAATTTAGCACAACACATTTTATACTGAAGCGAACAAGAATTGCCCTGTCGGGAGTTATTTCTACAGATATTCAGAGAACTGACTGAGAGGAAGATAGAGGAATACCTTTCCACAGAGGATGCTCCATCTGTAAAACTGAGAGGCTGCACCATTGAGCCGTCACTCTGAAAGGACACACAGCTGGGTCCAGGTGAGACAGGCCTTTCTTTCGTTTCACTAGAATGAAGAGAAAGTAGTTTTAGATTTTTATCTACAACCCCGATTCCAAAAAAGTTGGGACAAAGTACAAATTGTAAATAAAAACGGAATACAATAATTTACAAATCTCAAAAACTGATTGTTGCGTGAATCGCGTGTGGGTGGAGCACAGAGGACGGCAGGACAGAGATCAGGTTTGTAAACCGGCTTTATTGCCACACTTTTCAGAGTTGCAATCAAGTTTTCACTAGCGCGAGAGACACACACACACACACAGCGTCTCGTCCGGTTCTCCCTCTGCTCTCGCTCTCCCTCCTTAAATAGGGCGGTTTACTGGGGAGAACACACAAAACACAGGTTAATGACACTCAGGTGAAGCGATTCTGCCACTTACCTTCCCCAACTCCGCCCTCCTGTCACAGACCGGTGCTTGACCACGCCCCCGCTGCCACATACCCCCACCGCCCGACTCAGGCCGGGCGCCCGTCCGGCCCGCAGCCGACTCCCCCCCCCCTTGACGGGAGAGGAAGTCCGCCACGACCATCTGCGCCCCCGGCCTGTGGACCACCTTGAAGTTGAAAGGTTGGAGCGCCAGATACCAACGGGTGATCCGCGCGTTGGCATCCTTCATGCGGTGGAGCCACTGGAGGGGCGCGTGGTCCGAACAGAGGGTGAAAGAGCGCCCCAGCAGGTAGTAACGGAGGGCGAGGACCGCCCACTTGATGGCCAGGCACTCCTTCTCGATAGTGCTGTAGCGCCCCTCACGCACTGACAGCTTCCGGCTGATGTACAACACTGGGCGGTCCTCTCCCCCCACCTGCTGGGACAAAACGGCCCCCAGCCCTCTGTCCGACGCATCCGTCTGCAACAAAAAGGGGAGAGAGAAGTCAGGGGAGTGCAAAAGTGGCCCCCCACACAGTGCAGCCTTTACCTCAGAGAAAGCCCGCTGGCACTGCTCCGTCCACTGGACCGGGTCTGGCGCCCCCTTTTTAGTGAGGTCAGTCAGCGGGCTGGTGACGTCCGAATAATTAGGTATGAACCTACGATAATAGCCAGCCAGCCCCAGGAACTGTCTCACCCCCTTTTTGGTCTTGGGTCTCGGGCAGGCCGCAATCGCTGCTGTCTTATTAATTTGGGGACGCACCTGCCCGTTACCCAAGTGGAAGCCCAGATACCGTACTTCCACCCGCCCAATCGCACACTTCTTCGGGTTGGCAGTGAGCCCCGCCCGCCTCAGCGACCTAAGGACGGCCCTCAGGTGTTGCAGGTGCCGCTGCCAGTCATTACTATAAATGATTATGTCGTCTAAATAAGCGGCCGCATAGGTGGCGTGGGGCCGGAGGATCCGGTCCATCAGCCGCTGAAACGTAGCGGGCGCCCCAAACAGCCCAAACGGAAGTGTGACGAACTGGTGTAAGCCGAACGGTGTGGAAAAGGCCGTTTTTTCCCGGGATAATGGAGTCAAGGGGATCTGCCAATATCCCTTCGTCAAATCCAGTGTCGAGTAAAAGCGAGCCGTGCCTAGTCGATCAAGCAGCTCATCAATACGAGGCATTGGGTACGCGTCGAATTTAGACACCGCATTGACTTTTCTATAGTCCACGCAGAACCGGACCGAGCCGTCGGCCTTGGGAACCAGGACCACCGGGCTGCTCCAGTCACTGTGGGACTCCTCGACGATGCCCATTTCGAGCATGGCCTGAAGTTCTTCCCGAACCACCTTTTTTTTGTGTTCGGGCAATCTATAAGGTCGGCTACGCACTACCACCCCCGGGGGCGTCTCTATGTGGTGTTCTACGAGGTTGGTGCGACCGGGCAGGGGCGAGAACACATCCGAAAACTCGGCCTGCAACTGGGCGACCTCCGTGAGTTGGGTCGGGGAGAGGTGGTCTCCACAGGGGACCGGAGAGGTGCGAGATGCCAATAACCCTTTTTGGATCTCCGGCCCCAGCTCCGCCTTCTCTGGAACTACCGACACCAACGCCACGGGGACCTCCTCATTCCAGAGCTTCAGCAGATTGAGGTGGTAGATCTGTAGCGCCCCCTCCCTGTCCGTTCGCCTAACCTCATAGTCGACATCCCCGACTCGCCGTGTGACCTCAAAGGGCCCTTGCCACTTGGCGATTAATTTGGAGCTCGACGTGGGCAGCAGGACGAGTACCTTATCTCCCGGAGTGAACTCTCTAAGGCGCGTGCCCTTGTTGTACAGGCGGGTTTGCCGTTCCTGGGCCTGCCGCAAATTCTCCTGAGTTAAGTGGGTGAGCGTGTGGAGTTTTGCGCGCAGATCCATAACGTATTGAATTTCATTCTTGCTCTGCGAAGGTCCCTCCTCCCAATTTTCCCGCAGTACATCTAAGATGCCGCGCGGCTTACGCCCATACAGTAATTCAAATGGGGAGAACCCCGTGGAGGCTTGGGGGACCTCTCGCACTGCAAACAACAAGGGTTCGAGCCACTTATCCCAGTTACGTGCGTCCTCACTTACGAATTTTTTGATAATATTCTTGAGGGTGCGGTTGAACCGTTCGACTAAACCGTCCGTTTGTGGGTGATACACGCTGGTGCGGATCGGCTTAATACCCAGTAGCCCATACAGTTCGGCCAGTGTTCGTGACATAAACGAGGTGCCTTGATCAGTCAGAATCTCTTTCGGGATTCCGACCCGGGAGATGACGTGGAAGAGAGCCTCTGCAATACTACGTGCGGAGATATTGCGAAGAGGCACCGCTTCCGGGTATCGCGTTGCATAGTCCACCAGAACCAATATAAAGCGGTACCCTCGTGTTGACCGATCTAATGGCCCGACGAGATCCATCCCAATTCGTTCAAACGGGGTCTCGATTAGTGGTAGGGGGCGCAAGGGCGCTTTTGGAATGGCCGCTGGGTTTACTAACTGACATTCGCGGCACGCCGTACACCACTTACGGACGTCGCCGCGAATCCCCGGCCAATAGAATCGGGCCATTATCCGGGCGAGTGTTTTATCCTGCCCGAGGTGTCCCGCCATGGGATTAAAGTGAGCCGCCTGGAATACCAATTCCCGACGGCTCTTTGGAATTAACAACTGGGTGACACACTCCTTCGTCTGAGTGTCCTGCGTCACTCGGTATAACCTATCTTTTAAAATGGAAAAATGGGGGAAGGTCGGGGTGGCATTCGGCTGGAGCGTTTGACCATCGATTACTCTCACTTGGTCAAACGCGTGTCGCAGAGTTTCGTCTCGCGATTGTTCCAGTGGGAAATCCGCGAGGGATTCCCCAATAGAAAGAGGAGGAGCCGGGGGCCCCTCACTCTGTCGCGGAGATGACGTAGACGGCCCTGCGACCGCAGCCCCAGCCAAAACGACACCGGGACCCCCCCCGGCTAACCGGCAGGACCCACTCTTTACCAGGTGTGCCATCAACCCCCGGAATCCCGGCCAATCAGTCCCCAAGATTAAAGAGTGGGTAAGGCGAGGATTAACCGCCGCCTTCACTATAGATTTGTCCCCTCTGAAATGTATGTGGACCGACACCAACGGGTAGCAGTGGACATCCCCGTGCACACACAACCCCTTCACCCCTTGTGCTCCCCCCAATGCCTCGTCTTGCACCAGGCTTTGGCGGATCGAGGTCTGGTTGCAACCCGAATCCACCAACGCCTGATAGGTCGCCCCTTGTACACTTACCGGTATGCGATATGCTCCGGCCTGATCGAGGGCAGCCTCTGGCGCGTCGGGGATCCGCACCACCGCCCCCACCTCCATCGCGGCACACTGTTGCTGCAGGTGGCCCGGTTCCCCGCAGCGCCAGCAAACCGGCCCGGGCCTCCCCTCTGCAGCTGTGGACTGGGGGTCACTCACCTGAGGGGGGGGAGAGACAGACATAGAAGGGAGAAACGGGAGGGCACCACGGGTGCGGCGGGCCGGCTGGGGTGGGGCCGGCCCCCGCCTCCGTGGTGGGGGAATGGGGCGAGGACGGGACACGGGAGGAGGGGGAAGAGAGAGAGAGAGAGAAGAGGAGAGAGAAGAAGACATCCGTTGTCCTGCCGCCGGGACAGCCGCCAGATGATCCTCCGCCAGTCCTACGGCCTGATCCAGCGACGCCGGGCGGTGGCACTGGACCCACTCCGCGGTTCCGGCGGGTAGGCGGGCGACGAACTGCTCCAGCGCCACCTGGTCGATGATCCCCTCGGCGTCGCGATCTTCGGCCCTCAGCCACCGCCAGCAGGCGTCCCGGAGCTGCTGGCCGAACGCAAACGGGCTGCCGACTTCCTCCATACGCAGCGCGTGGAAGCGCTGGCGCTGCTGCTCCGGCGTGCGCCCCACGCGCTGGAGGACAGCCCGGCGAAGGTCGGCGTAGGCCAGCCGGTGGTCGGCGGGGAGCTGTAGTGCGGCTAGCTGCGCCTCTCCCGTCAGGAGGGGGAGGAGGCGCGCCGCGCGCTGTTCCATCGGCCACCCCGAGGCTTCGGCGACCTGTTTGAATAATGCGATGAACGCCTCGGGGTCGTCCTGCGGGCCCATCTTAGTCAAAGTGATGGGAGATGGGCCCGCGGCCGGGGCGCTGGTGGACCCCGCCGACGCGAGGAGGCGCCGGAACGCCTCGCGGTCTTCCTGTTGAGCCAGTACCAGGGCTTCGAAGCGGCGCTCCTGCTCCTTCCGGAGTGTAACGAGCGCCTGGTGCTGGCTCTGCTGGGCCGTGGCGAGGGCGTGGACCAAGTCCGCGAACGGGGAGGATTCCATGGGGCTGCAGGACAGGTGCTCCACGGTCCCGGGTTTCGGCACCACTGTTGCGTGAATCGCGTGTGGGTGGAGCACAGAGGACGGCAGGACAGAGATCAGGTTTGTAAACCGGCTTTATTGCCACACTTTTCAGAGTTGCAATCAAGTTTTCACTAGCGCGAGAGACACACACACACACACAGCGTCTCGTCCGGTTCTCCCTCTGCTCTCGCTCTCCCTCCTTAAATAGGGCGGTTTACTGGGGAGAACACACAAAACACAGGTTAATGACACTCAGGTGAAGCGATTCTGCCACTTACCTTCCCCAACTCCGCCCTCCTGTCACAGACCGGTGCTTGACCACGCCCCCGCTGCCACACTGATATTATATTCACAGTAGAACATAGACAACATATCAAATGTTGAAAGTGAGACATTTTGAAATTTCATGCCAAATATTGGTTCATTTGAAATTTCATGACAGCAACACATCTTAAAAAAGTTGGGACAGGGGCAATAAGACGCTGGAAAAGTTAAAGGTACAAAAAAGGAACAGCTGGAGGACCAAATTGCAACTCATTAGGTCAATTGGCAATAGGTCATTAACATGACTGGGTATAAAAAGAGCATCTTGGAGCGGCAGCGGCTCTCAGAAGTAAAGATGGGAAGAGGATCACCAATCCCCCTAATTCTGCGCCGACAAATAGTGGAGCAATATCAGAAAGGAGTTCGACAGTGTAAAATTGCAAAGAGTTTGAACATATCATCATCTACAGTGCATAAAATCATCAAAAGATTCAGAGAATCTGGAAGAATCTCTGTGCGTAAGGGTCAAGGCCGGAAAACCATACTGGCTGCCCGTGATCTTCGGGCCCTTAGACGGTACTGCATCACATACAGGCATGCTTCTGTATTGGAAATCACAAAATGGGCTCAGGAATATTTCCAGAGAACATTATCTGTGAAAACAACTCACCGTGCCATCCGCCGTTGCCAGCTAAAACTCTATAGTTCAAAGAAGAAGCCGTATCTAAACATGATCCAGAAGCGCAGACGTCTTCTCTGGGCCAAGGCTCATTTAAAATGGACTGTGGCAAAGTGGAAAACTGTTCTGTGGTCAGACGAATCAAAATTTGAAGTTCTTTATGGAAATCAGGGACGCCGTGTCATTCGGACTAAAGAGGAGAAGGACGACCCAAGTTGTTATCAGCGCTCAGTTCAGAAGCCTGCATCTCTGATGGTATGGGGTTGCATTAGTGCATGTGGTATGGGCAGCTTACACATCTGGAAAGACACCATCAATGCTGAAAGGTATATCCAGGTTCTAGAGCAACATATGCTCCCATCCAGATGACGTCTCTTTCAGGGAAGACCTTGCATTTTCCAACATGACAATGCCAAACCACATACTGCATCAATTACAGCATCATGGCTGCGTAGAAGAAGGGTCCGGGTACTGAACTGGCCAGCCTGCAGTCCAGATCTTTCACCCATAGAAAACATTTGGCACATCATAAAACGGAAGATATGACAAAAAAGACCTAAGACAGTTGAGCAACTAGAATCCTACATTAGACAAGAATGGGTTAACATTCCTATCCATAAACTTGAGCAACTTGTCTCCTCAGTCCCCAGACGTTTACAGACTGTTGTAAAGAGAAAAGGGGATGTCTCACAGTGGTAAACATGGCCTTGTCCCAACTTTTTTGAGATATATTGTTGTCATGAAATATAAAATCACCTAATTTTTCTCTTTAAATGATACATTTTCTCAGTTTAAACATTTGATATGTCATCTATGTTCTATTCTGAATAAAATATGGCATTTTGAAACTTCCACATCATAGCATTCCGTTTTTATTTACAATTTGTACTTTGTCCCAACTTTTTTGGAACCAGGGTTGTATAAGATACAGTGATTTATATCTGGGGTGGCACGGTGGTGTAGTGGTTAGCGCTGTCGCCTCACAGCAAGAAGGTCCGGGTTCGAGCCCCGGGGCCGGCGAGGGCCTTTCTGTGTGGAGTTTGCATGTTCTCCCCGTGTCCGCGTGGGTTTCCTCCGGGTGCTACGGTTTCCCCCACAGTCCAAAGACATGCAGGTTAGGTTAACTGGTGACTCTAAATTGAGCGTAGGTGTGAATGTGAGTGTGAATGGTTGTCTGTGTCTATGTGTCAGCCCTGTGATGACCTGGCGACTTGTCCAGGGTGTACCCCGCCTTTCGCCCGTAGTCAGCTGGGATAGGCTCCAGCTTGCCTGCGACCCTGTAGAACAGGATAAAGCGGCTAGAGATAATGAGATGAGATGAGATTTATATCTGAAGATGCCATTATGTATATATAGCTCCAGAGTTTCATAATTATTTGCATATCCTAATTTGATTATTATACTGCACCTCTGGAACAGAGCAGAATAAAGACCTTGCTTGACGGACCAACAGGGGCTTTGTAGCTTGGCTACAAAGTAGCAGCTAATTATTAGGAGACACTGAGTAAAAGGACTGAACATGTGATATGAACATACTTTTTCGTCTTTTCACCCCTGATCCCCCCCCCCCCCCCCCACACACACACACACACACACACACCACATCACCTTTGAGAACCATAAGTGATGATAACAAGTATAAAAAATAAACAATTACAGTGGAGAGGGAAAAGAGGAATACACACACACACACACACACACACACATATATATATAAATATATAATCAGTTTCTCTGGTTTTATCATTTACAGTTATGTGTTTGAAGAAAATGAACATTTTTGTTTTATTTATCCCAAAAATTACTGACAACATTTCCCTCAAATTACACATAAAAATATTGTCACTTCGAGTATTTAATCATCACTTAGAGTATTCAGTAATGACCCTGAATATACAACGTTCTTAACTGAGGAGAGAAAAGTCTTATCTATGAAAAAATGATCGATTCTGGAATATGTACTGTGTGCATGGGGGAAAAAAAGAGGAAAGTTCTTTGTTGTAAGGAAAAAGGGTCTGCCAGGGGTCAATGCACCCCACCTGGTTCATAAATACAGATAAGGTCGTAGCCATTTTAGAGAAAGTCATAAGTTTAGGGTTCGATCAGTCTAAGGCTGGGTCAGTAACAATTCAGATCACCACCTAAAATGAGATCATGGAAGACAACACAGAGACTCCTCTGACCACTAACCCCATCCCCCCCACCCCCTCCTGGAGTTTACCAAGGGCTATTGGCAGATTCCCTTCTGGAAAAACTTTTCCTTTTCTACCCAGAAGTTATTAGGGTAGAATTATTATGGGCTTGTTATGAGTAGTGATACGACTAGAACACACGTTCATAACGGTTCATATGAACTTCGAATATGATACCAGTCATTTAATCAAGAAAATTTAGCACAACACATTTTATCCTGAAGCGAACAAGAATTGCCCTGTCGGGAGTTATTTCTACAGATATTCAGAGAACTGAGTGAGAGGAAGCGAGAGGAATACCTTTCCACAGAGGATGCTCCATCTGTAAAACTGAGAGGCTGCACCATTGAGCCGTCACTCTGAAAGGACACACAGCTGGGTCCAGGTGAGACAGGCCTTTCCTTCGTTTCACTAGAATGAAGAGAAAGTAGTTTTAGATTTTCATCTATAAAATACAGTGATTTATATCTGAAGATGCCATTATGTATATACAGCTCCAGAGTTTCATAATTACTTGCATATCCTAATTTGATTATTATACTTCACCTCTGGAACAGAGCAGAATGCTCTGCTTGACGGACCAACAGGGGCTTTGTAGCTTGGCTACAAAGTAGCAGCTAGTTATTAGGAGACACTGAGTAAAAGGACTGAACATGTGATATGAACATACTTTTTTGACTTTTCACCCCTGATTCCCCCCCACACACACACCCACGCCCCCACCCACACACCCCCACCCACACCCCCACACACCCCATCACCTTTGAGAACCATAAGTGATGATAACAAGAATAAAAAATAAACAATTACAGTGGAGAGGGAAAAGAGGAATACACCCACCCACACTTTTATATTTATATATATATGCGGCACAGTGGTGTAGTGGTTAGCGCTGTCGCCTCACAGCAAGAGGGTCCGGGTTCGATCCCCGTGGCCGGCGAGGGCCTTTCTGTGCGGAGTTTGCATGTTCTCCCCGTGTCCGCGTGGGTTTCCTCCGGGTGCTCCGGTTTCCCCCACAGTCCAAAGACATGCAGGTTAGGTTAACTGGTGACTCTAAATTGACTGTAGGTGTGAATGTGAGTGTGAATGGTTGTCTGTGTCTATGTGTCAGCCCTGTGATGACCTGGCGACTTGTCCAGGGTGTACCCCGCCTCTCGCCCGTAGTCAGCTGGGATAGGCTCCAGCTTGCCTGCGACCCTGTAGGACAGGATAAAGCGGCTACAGATAATGAGATGAGATATATATATATATATATATATATATATATAAAATCAGTTTCTCTGGTTTTATGATTGACAGTTGTGTTTGAAGAAAATGAACATTTTTGTTTTATTTATTCCAAAAATTACTGACATTTCCCTCAAATTACACATAAAATATTGTTACTTTGAGAATTTAATCATCACTTAGAGTATTCAGTAATGACCCTGAATATACAAGATTCTTAACTGCGGAGAGAAAAGTCTTATCTTTGAAAAAATAATCGATTCTGGAATATGTATTGTGTGCATGGGGGAAAAAAAGAGGAAAGTTCTTTGTTGTAAGGAAAAAGGGTCTGCCAGGGGTCAATGCACCCCACCTGGTTCATAAATACAGATAAGGTCGTAGCCATTTTAGAGAAAGTCATAAGTTTAGGGTTCGATCAGTCTAAGGCTGGGTCAGTAACAATTCAGATCACCACCTAAAATTAGATCATGGAAGACAACACAGAGACTCCTCTGACCACTAACCCCATCCCCCCCACCCCCTCCTGGAGTTTACCAAGGGCTATTGGCAGATTCCCTTCTGGAAAAACTTTTCCTTTTCTACCCAAAAGTTATTAGGGTAGAATTATTATGGGCTTGTTATGAGTAGTGATACGACTAGAACACACGTTCATAACGGTTCATATGAACTTCGAATATGATACCAGTCATTTAATCAAGAAAATTTAGCACAACACATTTTATCCTGAAGCGAACAAGAATTGCCCTGTCGGGAGTTATTTCTACAGATATTCAGAGAACTGAGTGAGAGGAAGCGAGAGGAATACCTTTCCACAGAGGATGCTCCATCTGTAAAACTGAGAGGCTGCACCATTGAGCCGTCACTCTGAAAGGACACACAGCTGGGTCCAGGTGAGACAGGCCTTTCCTTCGTTTCACTAGAATGAAGAGAAAGTAGTTTTAGATTTTCATCTATAAAATACAGTGATTTATATCTGAAGATGCCATTATGTATATACAGCTCCAGAGTTTCATAATTATTTGCATATCCTAATTTGATTATTATACTGCACCTCTGGAACAGAGCAGAATAAAGACCTTGCTTGACGGACCAACAGGGGCTTTGTAGCTTGGCTACAAAGTAGCAGCTAGTTATTAGGAGACACTGAGTAAAAGGACTGAACATGTGATATGAACATACTTTTTTGACTTTTCACCCCTGATTCCCCCCCACACCCGCCCACACCACATCACCTTTGAGAACCATAAGTGATGATAACAAGAATAAAAAATAAACAATTACAGTGGAGAGGGAAAAGAGGAATACACCCACCCACACTTATATATATATATATATATATATATATATATATATATATATATATATATATGATCAGTTTCTCTGGTTTTATGATTGACAGTTATGTGTTTGAAGAAAATGAACATTTTTGTTTTATTTATTCCAAAAATATTGTTACTTTGAGAATTTAATCATCACTTAGAGTATTCAGTAATGACCCTGAATATACAACATTCTTAACTGAGGAGAAAAAAGTCTTATCTATGAAAAAATGATCGATTCTGGAATATGTACTGTGTGCATGGGGGAAAAAAGAGGAAAGTTCTTTGTTGTAAGGAAAAAGGGTCTGCCAGGGGTCAATGCACCCCACCTGGTTCATAAATACAGATAAGGTCGTAGCCATTTTAGAGAAAGTCAAAAGTTTAGGGTTCGATCAGTCTAAGGCTGGGTCAGTAACAATTCAGATCAACACCTAAAATGAGATCATGCGAGTTCAAGCTAGGCAAGGAAGAAATGAGCTTGTTAGCAAAGCTCAAGTAGTCCCAGTTGTGTGTGTGTGTGTGTGTGTGTGTGTAAAACATGTGTGTTAGAGAGAATTCTCTAAAAAACAAACAAAAAACTTTCTGTTTTAAAAGTAAATACATCAACATACAAAATCAAATTTTAGCTTTCACAATATTTCATGATCTCTTTAAAAAGATTTTCTCCATTCCAGGTTGAAAAAGACAGACTAACACTCACTGCCACCAGAGGTCTCTGTCTCACTTTTCTCCTTTTTCAAGTTGTTATTGTCTCATCTCATCTCATTATCTCTAGCCGCTTTATCCTTCTACAGGGTCGCAGGCGAGCTGGAGCCTATCCCAGCTGACTACGGGCGAAAGGCGGGGTACACCCTGGACAAGTCGCCAGGTCATCACAGGGCTGACACATAGACACAGACAACCATTCACACTCACATTCACACCTACGCTCAATTTAGAGTCACCAGTTAACCTAACCTGCATGTCTTTGGACTGTGGGGGAAACCGGAGCACCCGGAGGAAACCCACGCGGACACGGGGAGAACATGCAAACTCCACACGGAAAGGCCCTCGCCGGCCCCGGGGCTCGAACCCAGGACCTTCTTGCTGTGAGGCGACAGCGCTAACCACTACACCACCGTGCCGCCCCATTATTCTGATGATCACGCAACATTAATGGTCTTGGTTCTGTTGGTTCTGTTCACAAAGAATTTCTGAGCAGTTCTTTCAGTATACCTGTCTTTTCCCCCCATGCCTGTGTTCCATTAACGTACCCTTTTCCCACTAGAAATACAGGACTTCTTCCTCACGAACATTTCAACAATATGTGAAACCTGAACCATTACCAGTTTGTTGTTAATGCACTACTAGTTTTCAGATTTAGTTCCATTTATGGGTCATAGTAAACTTCTCACACTACACATTTTTAATATTTTAAACACTGCTTAAAAAAACAGTAAAAAAAAATATTCCATTCTGTACAACATTTCATTCAGAGCCTCCATGCAGAACTTCTAACAAATCCTTTATAAGTTTATGTTAGTGCATGTAAATTTCCTTTTTCTTTTAATTTAGAACATAGGGAGCAGTAGGTTATATCACATTTTTGCATTCTGCGTGCTTACGTTTGTGTCTTGTGACAAACTGATCAGGCGGGCCGGCTCTGTTGTCGGCATGAAGCTGGACTCTCTGGTCACGGTGGCAGAGAAGAGGACTATGGACAAACTACTGAACATCACGGACGATGCCAGTCACCCTCTGCACACCGTCATCAGCAACCAGAGGAGCCTGTTCAGTGACAGAATGCTCCTTCCCAAGTGCAGGACGAACAGACTCAAAAACTCCTTTGTCTCTCACGCCATCAGACTGTACAACTCCTCTCTGGGGGGGAGGAGGGGGAACAGGAGGACAGAGGACGGGAAGGAGCAGTAGCCTAGCCTAACAATAAGCAATACTGGACAATGTGCAATATAATGTGCAATATAATGTGCAATACCTCTCCTGCTGGACTTTTTTCATATATATACACCTGTGTATATATATATTTTTTAAACTTGTATATGTTAATACTGAATTTATCCAGAAGTTTTTTCTATTCTCTGTTTATCCTGTAATGATGCTGCTGGAATTTTAATTTCCCTGAGGGAACCCTCCCAAAGATCGACCGATCTATCTATCTATCTATCTATCTATCTATCTATCTATCTATCTATCTATCTATCTATCTATCTTGTGCTGCTCATCTTCACTCATTTCAGATGTTCCGAGTTCCTCACACTCCCCAGACATTATTACAGAAGGTCTAATTAGCTTAGACTGGTCCTGGTGTGAAAACAACAGGGGAAAATGATATTACAACAAATATGATTTACACACACACACACACACACACACACACACACACACACAGTACCAGTCAAAGATTTGGAGACACTGACTCATTCATATGTTTTTCTGGACTGTGACTATTTTCTACATTGTAGAACAATACTGAAGACATCAAAACTATGAAATAACATCTGGAACATATATGGAATTATGTGGTAACAAAAATATATTCCATATTTTATTTAGATTCTTCAAAGTAGCCATCGTTTGAAGAATCTAAATAAGGGTGTGATAAGGCTACTGTTGGCTTCTGATCAGGGCTGTGTCTTGCTGCTTGTATTGCTTGACCTTAGTGCAGTCAGGACCCCCCCCCCCCCCCCCCCCCCCAGACAAGGGTGCGACTATGCTGCACAATCTGATCTACCGCTTTTCCTTCTCAGTGGGTTGGCAAGTATGTAATTTTTGTACACAAGATTGTGAAGCGTTACATCTCTCTGGTCTTAACAGAAGATGTGTAAAGAATTTTATCTGAGTTGAACAACACCGAGCAACTAATCTCCTGTATATTTCAGTGCTCTTCCATATAAACGCAAGCACAAATACAGAGGTTTATTTTTTGTTAATATGGGTAAGCACTTTGTCAAAAAAAGTGTGTATAAATTACATGATGCTAAAAAGCTATTTTACTTCATAGAGATTGATGTTTATTATTGAAAGAGCTTTAAGTTTCTGAAGCACAGTTCTCTGGTTGCTTATATGGCAGGTGAAGGCTACACAGATATTTATCCGACTTGTGATTGAAATGGTTTTATCAGGACAGAATCGATAAAAATCGTTGCTGCTGTGAGATATTCCGATCTGACATGAATGGTATCGAGGCCCAATGACATTTCAGCATTTCAATCTAAAATGGCTCTGTGTGTGTGTGCGTGTGTGTGTGTGTGTGTGTGTAACCAGGAAGTGGTGTTGCGTTTGTTGCTGTTTGTGTATGTTGGAGAAAAAGAAGAATAAATAGTGGAAGTATGTCAGGAATTGTTGTAATAAATATGAATATTCTTCCCTCTCTAACAAATAACAGCTGTAAACTTTACACACATGTAAGAAACACCGCAGGACGCACAGGTTTCCTTCCTTCAGGTTAAGTTACTGCGTCAACACCGAATTATCAAATTAAGAATAAAGTCAACTGTGTCAGTTAAGACAGAAATGTTCTTCATTTAGAAAATAATCCAAACATTCACATATTACAGCTTTATATTCCTGTACTCACTCTGATGATTTTTCCCCCCCAAAGAGCCACATGTTTTTCTGATCACAAAAAAATAAAACCTGCTGACCTTCACCTGAAAAACACCTGAAAACACTTTCACTTTCACCTGAGAAAAGGCGGGGTTTCAGAGGGTGGAGTCACAGTCTCTCTCTCTCTCGCTCTCCTTTATATAAACATCGGCTACGTCCACACTAATACGTTTTAGTTTTAAACCGGCGTGAAAGTTAAAACAATCTCTGTTTTCGCTCTCATCTCATCTCATTATCTGTAGCCGCTTTATCCTGTTCTACAGGGTCGCAGGCAAGCTGGATCCTATCCCAGCTGACTACGGGTGAAAGGCGGGGTTCACCCTGGACAAGTCTCCAGGTCATCACAGGGCTGACACATAGACACAGACAACCATTCACACTCACATTCACACCTACGGTCAATTTAGAGTCACCAGTTAACCTAACCTGCATGTCTTTGGACTGTGGGGGAAACCGGAGCACCCGGAGGAAACCCACGCGGACACGGGGAGAACATGCAAACTCCACACAGAAAGGCCCTCGCCGGCCACGGGGCTCGAACCCAGGACCTTCTTGCTGTGAGGCGACAGCGCTAACCACTACACCACCGTGCCGCCCCTTTTCACAAACTATATCACAGAATTCATTATTTGATGTCAAATGCAAGGAGTGCCATTGTTACAGCCGACCCCACTACCAGGGTATGTTGTAACACAACCTGGGGTAAATTGGAACAGTAAAAAATTGAGACCACACCGCAAAATATGCATCTATGTAAGTTTATTGTGCACGTGCCAACACTTGAGCATCTTCCTGTGGTTCACTAAGAACAAAAGTAGCTCATCACTGATGGCTAAATGAAGAACAGTGGTGTGCATCCTAATATTAGAAGAGCTTTCTTAAAATAAATGATCTCCCAGAGTTATCAACTTTGATTGGGTCACTGTCAGCCCCCGCAGAACTTGATCAGGAAACTGAATGCTTAGAGTCAACGTTCCACCATACTTTAGATAATGTAGCTCCTCTTAAAAGGAAAATGATCAGAGAAAAAAAATAGCACCCAGGTATAACAATGACACTCACACTTTAAAACAGACCACTCAAAAACTGGAATGTAAATGGTGCCAAATAAAATTGGTTGCGTTCAAATTAGCGTGGAAGGAGAGCTTCCTGAAGTATAGATATCAGAACTGATCAGAAGTATTGATATCAGTGCAAGATCAACATATTTCTCCTCCCTAATAGAAGATAACAAAAATAATCCTAGATTCCTATTTAATACTGAAGCAAAATTAACCAGGAATAAGTCCACTATAGACACATGTACACCTGCAGTATGTAGTAGCAACGACTTCATGAATTTTTTTAATGACAAAATTGAAAATATCCGACAAAAAATTCAAACTACTAATTTAAGGTCAGACAATGTAAGTGACAATTTAAGTAACCCTGTAGTTAACAATATAACTCAGATCAGCAATTAGAATATTTTACTCCCCTTAGAGAAATCAAGCTACTTTCATTAGTCTCCGCATCAAAATCCTCATCTTGTGTAAGGCAAGGCAAGGCAAGTTTATTTATATAGCGCATTTCATACACAGTGGCAGTTCAATGTGCTTTACAGAGGTAAAAGCAAAACAGTAAACAATAGAAAATAAAATTACATAAAATAAATGGGGAAGAAGAGAGAAAAAATAAGAATTAAACAATAGTAGAAATAAAATAATAAAATGAAGTAAAAGTTCAGTAAAAAAACCAGCAGAATAAAATAGAATAAAAGTTAAGTAAAGTTTAAAACATGCAGAGACTGTAAAAGTTAAGTAAAGTTTAAAACATGTAAAGATGATGATATTTATCAGTTAGCAGAAAGCATCTGAGAACAGCTTGGTCTTTAATCTAGATTTGAAGCTGCCAACAGCAGGAGCATTTTTGATGTCCTTTGGGAGTTGGTTCCATAGCTGTACTGCATAGTAGCTAAAAGCTGCTTCACCACACTTTGTTTTAACAACAGGTTTTACCAGTAAATTTTTCTGCTGCGATCTGGTAGATCTGATTGGGTTAGGCCGCTGCAACATATCAGAGAGGTAATTGGGCCCTGTACCATTTAGAGATTTGTACACCAGCAGCAATACTTTAAAGTCAATTCTGTAGCTTACTGGAAGCCAGTGAAGGGACCTTAGAATTGGAGTAATGTGCTCTGTTCTTTTTGTTCGTGTGAGAACCCTAGCCGCTGCATTTTGAACCAGCTAAAGTCGTTTGATGGTCTTTTTTGGCAGGCCTGTGAAAAGGCCATTGCAGTAATCAACCCTACTAGAGATGAAGGCATGTATAAGTTTTTCCAGATCATTTTTTGACACAAGTCCTCTTAGTTTGGAAATGTTTTTAGGTCATAAAATGCCGATTTAGTGATTGCTTTCATGTGACTGTCAAAGTTTAGGTCGCTGTCAATGAAAACACCAAGATTTTTAACCATATCTTTTGTTTTAATCCCCTTTGTGTCAAGAATAGTGGTAATCCTGAGTCTTTCATCTTTTTTCCCAAATAGAATTACTTCTGTTTTATCTGTGTTCAGCTGAAGAAAATTTTGTGACATCCAGTTGTTGATTTGGTCGATACACTCGGTGTACTAGATCCCTTACCTACACGTCTATTCAAACAGATAATACCTGAAGTAATTGAACTGCTTCTAAAAATAATAAATTCTTCTCTTACGATTGGCTATGTACCCAAATCCTTTAAACTAGCAGTTATCAAACCCCTGATTAAAAAACCTGACCTTGATCCCTGTCAGCTGTCCAATTATCAGCCAATATCAAACCTCCCCTTTATCTCCAAGATCCTAGAAAAAGCTGTGGCACAGCAGTTATGCTCATATTTACATAGGAATAACATCCATGAAATGTATCAGTCAGGATTTAGACCTCATCACAGCACAGAGACAGCTCTGGTTAAAGTAGTAAACGACCTACTGTTGGCATCTGATCAGAGCTGTGTCTTGCTGCATGTGTTGCTTGACCTTAGTGCAGCATTTGATACCATTGATCATTCCATTCTTCTGGATAGACTAGAAAATGTTGTGGGAGTTAACGGAACGGCCCTCTCCTGGCTCAGGTCTCATTTAACTGATTGCTATCAGTATGTTGATGTAAATGGTGATTTTTCTAGATATACTGAGGTAAAGTTTGGTGTTCCACAAGGTTCTGTCTTAGGCCCACTGCTTTTCCCTTTTTTTTTCTTTCTTTGTCATCTGTTATCTGTGTGTGTGTGTGTGTGTGTGTGTGTGTGTGTGTGTGTGTGTGTGTGTGTTTGAACCTCCTGTAAAGCGTCTTTGAGTACCATGAAAAGCGCTATACAAAACAGATGTATTATTATTATTATTATTATTATTATTATATGTTACCTCTGGGTGATATTGTTCATAAGCATGGTATTAGTTTCCACTGTTATGCTGATGACACACAGTTGTATGTTTCTGCAAAACCTGATGAGAGACACCAGCTTAATAGAATTGAGGAATGTGTAAAGGACATTAGACACTGGATGCTTATTAACTTCCTTCTGCTTAACTCTGACAAGACTGAAGTACTTGTACTCAGATCACATGAAGCTAGAAGTAGGTTTTCTGATTACACAGTAACTCTGGATGGCCTTTCTGTTTCTTCACATGCAGCAGTAAAAGACCTCGGAGTGATTATTGACCCCAGGCTTTCATTCGAAACTCATATCGATAACATTACCTGGATAACTTTCTTTCATCTCAGAAATATTGCTAAGATAAGAAATTTAATGTCACTACACGACGCAGAAAAACTAGTTCATGCTTTCGTTACCTCCAGGTTGGATTATTGTAATGCCTTACTGTCTGGATGTTCCAATAAATGCATAAACAAGCTCCAGTTAGTTCAAAATGCAGCAATAAGAGTCCTTACTAGAACTAGAAAATATGACCCCATCACCCCTGTCTTATCCACACTGCATTGGCTCCCAATCAAATTTCGTATTGTTTTTTATTTGTAAAGATTTGTTTTGATTAATAGAAGCTCTTACAGGATGTTTATGGCGCATAGCAACCTTCTACAGTTTGTTACAGTGAAAGTCGTATTTTACAAAAAGAACATACATGTTCTATGTATACATGTGTCATGTATAACATTACAGACACACCAAACAAGGATGATTTTTGAACATCAGAAGAGAAAACAAGAAAGAAAATAAATAAATAAATAAATAAATAAATATTACATGAACTTTTCCCATCCCACCCTCCTCACTCGTATGGCTCTCAATTTCCTTTCATTTATACACCTACACAGTCTGTATACCCAGTCTATACATACACCCATCTGTACACATTCAAATGTATATAAATCAACACACTACTCACAACAGATACATCAATGAGGAAGTTATACAAGAGGAACCTACAGAGGGCTAGTTTGAAGCCGGTCCATAAAGGTTAACACCACCAAGGTCAACCAAGTCCGGAGAAGGCAGAATGTCTATGAAGGGGCCCCAAATTTTTCCAAAGGCTGCATGCTTCCCTCTCACATTATATAATATCTTTTCGGGTGTGCTGTAAAACACAAGCTCATTAATCCAGTGTCTTACTGATGGTGAATTTTCAGATTTCCAGTTAATCAGAATAAATTTTTTCACTGCAGTGCTCGCAAGTAAAATAAAGTATTTCTTATAGTAGTTCACATTAATAGAGCTTGTGTCCCCCAGAATCCATAGTTTTGGGTCCTGTTCAATTTGAATTCCTATTACCCTTGAGGTTAATTCAATGGCACGCTTCCAAAATTCTTCTATCATTGGGCAACTCCATAGCGTGTGTAGAAGATCACCATCGGTCACTTTACATCTCTGACATCTGGGGGAAATGTTGCTGTCAATTTTATGTAACCTGTAAGGGGTGTAGCATGTCCTATGGAATATATTAAATTGAATTTGCCTGTGTTTTGTGGAGATTAACACAGTCTGTGCCTGTTCCAATAGGTTATGCCAATCCGCCTCCACATAAACACAGCCTAGGTCTGTTTCCCATTTTCCTTTTGTAGATGTTTTATCATAAACAAGTAACTTTCCATTGATGATACCATATATAGAAGATGTTATTCCTTTTGTTGATCTGCATAGCTTGTTACATAGGTGGGTTTCAAGAGGAGTTTCTTTTGGAATATCTGGGAATGTTTCTTGAGGTTTCTCCTTAACCCAGTCTCTAATTTGTAGGAATTTGAAGAGACTATAATTAGGAAGATTGAATTTTTCATTTAGTTGTTGGAAGTTAGCAAAAGTATCATTAATGTATAAATCAGCAACTGTTTGGATTTTTCTATCTTTCCACCCCTGCAATACGGAGTCTGTGATGTGGTGTGAGGGGTTGGGATTACCCCACAAAGGTGCCTTTCTGAGAAAAGAAATACTTGTGTCCAGAAATGAGTGAGATTCTTGCCAAGCAGCAAATGTGTTCAGCATTATTGAATTGTTTGTGAGTGTGGCTAAACAATAAAAATAATAATAATACGTTAAATTTATATAGCGCCTTTCAAGAAACCCAAGGACGCTTTACAATTATAGACAAATAAAAAAAAACCAATAAAAAATAATAAATAAATAAATAAATAAATAAATAATAAAAAAATAAAAGTAAAAAGTCCACCAAGTAGGAGTCAAGATGTAATTCCAGTGGTGTAGCAGCCACAGTCCCACCAAAAGGCGCATGAAAACGAGTCCCACATCTCCAGCACAGCCGCCGTGACGCCGTCAGTCACATCGCTCGAACACCACGCCATGGATCCACAAAGCAAGCAGAGAAGCTCCGCCATGCAGAGCACTGGTGTGTCCCAAACCGCCTGCACAGCCGCCGCGACACCACCGAGCAACATCGCTCGGAACATCACGCCAAGCGTTAAAGCGCAGAGCCATGGACAACCACGAATGTTAAATGAGCAACGAGCTCACTGCAGTCCACAGCTGGGAGCACAGGCATCACCCACGGCGAACCAAGGCCTGGAGGGAACCAACGCCCAAAACTGGGTCCGAAGCTACACCACAACCGGCGAACAAAACACTCAAACAAACATCAAACTACACAAACACACAGAAAAAAAAGAAATAAAATGAAAATTGCAAAAGAAAGAAAATAAAAATAAAATTAAAAAAAGCTCTGGTTAAAGATTTTTTTGTACCTAAAAATGGAACACCCTTTAAAGGCATAGACTTCATCTCATGTTGTTCTATTGGGACCCATGTAACCTCACTATTCTCTGCATGCAGCCAGATCCAGATTGATCGGTACTGAGAAGCAAGATAATAATTCCTAAAGTTTGGTAGGTTAAGTCCTCCCCTTGAATATGGAGCCTGCAGAGAGGTGAGTTTGACTCTAGGGTTTTTCCTCTGCCATATGAAAGGAGTTATAATTTTGTTAAGCTCTTTAAAAAAAACTCTTGGGAACATTTACAGAAAGACATTGAAATAGGTAAATAAACTTAGGCAAAATGTTCATTTTAATAGTGTTAATTCTGCCTATGAGAGACAGTGGGAGATCCATCCATCTTTGAAGGTTGAGTTTGATTTGTTCCAATAATTTCATATTACCTGTTACCTATCTTCTTCATGCCTAGGGGCACATAAGGCCTCCATGGAATGCCTCCACCTCTCTCTGTTGGCTGCAGCAGCCCTTGCCTCTTCCCATGACCGCCAACCTGCCTCTTTCCTCTCTCTTTCCACTGTTCTTCACCAGGTCATCTTAGGCCTCCCTCGCTTCCTTTTTCCTTCAGGCGTCCATGTGAGTGTGGTGTTGGAATCTCTCCTTCCGTCTTGCTGTAGAATATGGACGATCATCTTCCATCTGCGCCTCTTTACCTCCTTGCTCAAAGGCTTCATGCCTGCTTTCTCGAGTAGTTCTTTGGTAGTGACATGATCCTTCCACTCTATTTTAAGGATTCTCCTTAGACACTTATCGTGAAACACATCGATCCGCTTGTCGTCTCCCTTGTTCATTTTCCATGTTTCACACCCGTAGAGTAGCACTGGCACCACTAGGGTTTTGAACAATCTAAACTTGGTTCTCTTTGTGATGATCTTGGAGTTCCATGTTCTTTTGAGTTTGGCAAATGCACCTCTTGCCTTGGAGAGCCTATTCTTCAGATCCTTCATCCCTCCTCCCTCTTTACAAATGGTAGCTCCCAGATAGTTAAACTCCTCAGCTTCACCAATGTCTTGTCCATCGACTGTAACCCTTTCTTGACTCTTTGCGTTGATCTTCATCACCTTTGTCTTGTCTTTGTTGATTTTCAGCCTGACCCGTCTCGCCTCTTTGTTCATTTTAGTTGTCTTGCTTTGGATATGTTGTTTAGTTGAAGAGAGCAGCGCCACATCATCCGCGAAATCCAAATCATCAAGCTTAGATGTAAACCTCCACCTTATTCCGTTCTCTCCATTTCCCACAGTCCTTCTCATTACCCAGTCCATTACTATCAAGAACAAGAATCCCGACATGTTGCACCCTTGTTTGACGCCTGTTTTGATGTTGAACCACTCACATGCTTCTGCCTGATCTTCTACAGCACACTCAAACTCGTCATAGAACACTCTCACCATCCTTATAATCTCGTCTGGGATTCCATATTTTTGCATAATTAACCATAGGCTTTCGCGGTGGATGGAATCGAATGCCTTCTCAAAGTCTATGAAGTTTACATATAAGCTAGTTTGCCACTCATTGGCTTGCTCGAGGATGTTTCGTAATATGAAAATCTGGTCTGTTGTTCCTCTGCCCTTCCGATATCATGCTTGCTCACTTCTCAGCCTGTTATCAACTCCATTCCGAATGTGGTCTATAACGATCCTTCCAAGTATCTTGCCTACCACTGAAAGCAGAGTTATTCCTCTCCAGTTCTTACATTCTTTGAGGTTTCCCTTCTTTGGCAATTTTGATAATCAGACCCGTTTTCCATTTTTTTTTCTGTGTGTTTGTGTAGTTTGATGTTTGTTTGGGTGTTTTGTCCGCCGGTTGTGGTGTGGCTCCGGGCCTAGTTTTGGGTGTCGGTCCCCTGGGCATCGGCACAGGCCTTGGTTCACCGTGGGTGGTGCCTGTGCTCCCGGCTGTGGACTGCAGTGAGCTCGTTGCTCATTTTGCATCGTGGTTGTCCAGCGCTCTGCACTTTAACGCTTGGCGTGATGTTCCGAGCGATGTTGCTCGGTGG
Source organism: Neoarius graeffei (assembly GCF_027579695.1). Classification (NCBI taxonomy): domain Eukaryota; kingdom Metazoa; phylum Chordata; class Actinopteri; order Siluriformes; family Ariidae; genus Neoarius; species Neoarius graeffei. Next base: position 103,850,631 of record NC_083574.1, on the reverse strand, counting down.
TGTCGCGGCGGCTATGCAGGCGGTTTGGGACATGCCAGCACTCTGCATGGCGGAGCTTCTCTGCTCGCTTTGTGGATCCATGGCATGGTGTTCGAGCGATGTTGCTGACGGCGTCACGGCGGCAGTGCTGGAGATGTGGGACTCGTTTTCGTGCACCTTTTGGTGGGACTGTGGCTGCTACACCACGGGAATTGCATCCTGACCCCTACTTGGCGGACTTTTTACTTTTTATTTAATTTTTTTTTATTATATTTTTTATTTATGTATTTTTTCTTTCCTTGTCTATAATTGTAAAGCGTCCTTGGGTTTTTTGAAAGGTGCTATATAAATTTAACTTATTATTATTATTTGTCAGGGATCTTTTCATGTTTCCATACTTTCTCCAGTAGCTGATGCACTTTCTCTGCTGAGAACTTTGTGTGCCTTCAATAATTCAGCTGTGATAGAGTTGATTCCTGGAGACTTCCCATTCTTCAATCGCTCAATTGCTGCTTTGACTTCCCCCAGGGTTGGTTCGGTGACTGCAATTTCTTCAATTATTTCGCTGAGCTCAAACTCGCATTCATCCTCTGTTGTTATTGGATCTGTTGGTTCTTCCCTGTTCAGTACTTCCCTAAAGTGCTCTGTCCACCTTGACTGTATTTCCTTATTTCCACTCATAAGATTACCTCTCTTGTCAAGGATTGCTGCGCTGCTTCTAGTTCTTTCTTTGCATAGCACTTTTGTCAGCCCGTATAACATTCTCATGTGTTGTTTCCTTGCAGCCTCCTCTGCCTCATTTACGATGCTATCCATCCACTTTCTTTTGTCGCTCCTTATGCTCCTCTTCACCTCCCTACTCTTTTCCTTATATTCTGTTCTGAGCCGTTTCTTGACCCTCTCTGAGCGAGTGCTTATAATCTTCTTATTTATCTCTTCTCTTTGATCTACAAGCGCCCATGATTCTTCTGTTATCTATGGCTTTCTTTTCTTCCTTGGCCGACCTAATACTTCCTCTGCTGCTCTCACGTATGCCTCTTCCATTACTTGGAAGTCCCTTTCTATTTCGTCCTCCTCTCCTACACTAGGTGTCTCTTCTTCCAATACTTGATATCTATTCTGCAAGGTGATAATAAATGTTTTCAAAACAGCTTCGTCTTTCAACTTGTTGGTGTCATACTTGGTTCTTATACTTCCCTGTTCTTTTAGTTGTTTTCTTAGTCTTAGCTTCACTTTCGCACATACAAGATAGTGATCACTTCCAATGTCTGCAGATCTATAAACTCTGGTATCAATTACCGAGTTGTGGAACTTCTTGTTTATCAGCACATGGTTTATTTGATTTCTCGTTTTCCCATCGGGTGATACCCAGGTAGCTTTGTGTATATCTCTATGTGGCAATAAAGTTTCTGTTATGACTAACTCGTTCATGTCACAGAATTCACAAAGCCTCTCTCCATTGTCATTCTGTCTTCCAATTCCATGCCTACCCATGATTCTCTCATAGCCCCAGTTTTCCTCGCCGACCTTCACGTACATGTCACCTGTGACAACCAGCATATCGTGCTCCTTCTTAGCATTCAACACCTCCTGCAGTCTCTTGTAGAATTCGTCCTTTACCAACTCCTCCACATCCTCTGTTGGTGCATATATATGTACAATGATCAGTTTAACATGTTTGGAATAGAACCTGGCTACAATTATTCATTCATTTACTGGCGTCCAATCTATGAGTGTTCCTGTTGCAAATTTGGACATCAGTATTCCTACTCCATTTCTGTGGTTATTATCTTCTCTGCCAGAGAATACCTCTCTTCTTCATCTCGATGCCTGTGCTATGTTCCCACTCTGGTACAGCGTTCTTACATTCCAATTTCCTATCCTCATGACGTTCTTAGGGTGGACTAATGGTCTCATCTACTCAAGGGCTTCCATGTGGCTTTCACCCCCATGCATCATCAAACCTCTCATGGTGTGAGGAGTGACCACTGTGTCCCCCAGATTATGTGAAATCGTTCCGTTTCTGGTTTCTGTAATAATCTGCTTTTTATGGGAGCGGGTTATCAGCCCGCAGCCCAATCCCCAACCTGGAGGACCAGGGAGTCACTCTTCATCTGGCCCCTACCCTTCGACCTATTCAGCATGGGTGACCCTACCAGGTGTCTATGACACCAGCCGACATAGCTCTAGGGGTCACTGGGGCATGCAAACCGCTCCACCGCGATAAGGTAATGACTCCAACAGAGTGGAATAATTTCATATATCCTGTCAAATGCTTTGTTTGCATCCATATATATTATTAGCATAGGATTTTGATTTTTTTGAACAATGTTCAGTATGTGGAGCAGTCACCGCACATTATCTGCTCCGTGCCTGTTTTTAACGAAGCCTGTTTGGTCAGCGTGTATTATCTTTGGTATAACATCTTCCAGTCTGAGAACAATTAGTTTGGACAGTATTTTATAATCTGCATTTAGAAGGCTGAGGGGTCTGTATGAGTCACATTTTTCTCTCTGTGTTTCCACAGAAGGCAGTCGCATTTCTCTGCCTCTCCCTCCCTTATCTCTCCTGCTTCTGCTCCTGCTGTCTCGTCTGTCTATTGTCTATGCTTTGAGAGACTCTCTCCGCATTGCTCTTCAAACTATAAATCATGGAATTGATAAACTGGTCTCTTCACGCAATTGACACTATTTTCTCAACAAGGAGCCTGGGTTCAGGGGAACCAGCCTGCCCTGCCAGAACATTTGCAGCTGGCTGTACAATGGACACGTGGGAGAGGTGGCGGGTCGTGTGCCTGGCGCTTCTTTCTGTGGAGGACATTGAAGACATCTACCTATTCGGAACCATGATTACAGGACTTTTGCTGATTGGATTAAGCATTTCCCTGGTTTATCAAGGAAATCAGGAAGCGGTGACAGCTGTCCAAAGCCCCATAAAGCTGCCCGACATGATTGAAGCGGTGGGCAGAGCTGTCGGCACTCAGACTGTAACTATTCAGAACTTGAACCGCAATGTGGATACCATATTGGAGAAGCTGTTGGCTTTGCAAAGGGAAATGGATCGATGCGGAGACCATGGACAAGCAGCGGAGTCATGAAAAGAGTAGGTCTACTTGTCCCAAGACCAAACAAATTCCAATCTTATCTTCGGCTCCCTCAGCCAGCAATGCCTTGGCCAAGGCCGTTGATAGGACAACAACTCCCCCTGAAGATCACTGCAGTCAGACTCTCTCTGTACTCCTCCCCCCACTTCTCACGGTCGCCGTTTTTACCCCCAGTGTGACAAGTGGGTAAGCGCCGTCTGGCTGCAGGACCGGACTGCTTGTTGCACTGGGTTACCTATACCTCTGCCCCCCTCCTCCCCCTCCCATGATAGCCCCATCCATCACTCCCTTCCCCCTCGAGTCCTGAGTTTTCATGTTGTAAAAGTGTACTGTGTTTTTTGTGCTTATAGGCTGAGGTGTTTTTTTAATGTTCCCACACTGTACTTCCCACAGAAGCATAGTGTGGGGGCTGTTTTTTTCTCCTCCTCTCCCCTCATGTTATTCTGTATTTTTCATCCCTGTCTTCCTGTCCTGTCTACCCCTGTGTCAATTGTATGTATGTATATGTATGGACAGGTTGACGGCTAATTTCACTGGTACTTGTGACTAGTGACAATAAAGGGTTCATTCATTCATTCATTCATTCATTCATTTCTGTTTGTCCTTACCCGGTTTTGGAAGCAGTGTGATTGTTGCGATTTCCAATGAGTCTGGTAATTTATTTTCTAGAGCTTCTTTAAACATGTTCATGAGGGGGGTCAATAATTTTTTTGAAAAGGCCTTATAATACTCGACAGGGAAACCGTCTGGCCCGGGAGTCTTGTTATTTTGTAAAGAATTAATGGCTTAGAGTACCTCCATTTCTGATATATCTGCATCAAGCAATTCTCTATCCTCATCTTGTAATTTAGAAGGGTTATTCCATCCATAAACCTTTTTGCTCCGATATTATCAGCGTCCTGCCCAGTTTTATATAAATCTTCGTAAAATTGTTTGAATTCCGCATTTATGGATGGTGAATCGTCAAGGAGTCTGCCATCCTCTGTTAATATTGAGTGTATAAACTTATCAGATGTTTCCTTTCTAATTTGCCAAGCCAAGAGTTTACTTGTCTTGTTCCCAAATTCATAATAGTGATACCTAGTTCTGGCCATACCTGCTTCCTCTTTGTTGGTACATAGATTATTATACTGCATCCTTGTTTTTATTAGTGTATTAAGGTGTTCTTCCTTTCTGGTGGCAATGTAGTCCTGTTCCTGCTTTTTAATATCACTTTCTAATCTAGTTAGTCTCTCTCTAATTTTTTTTTTACCTTATGGCCACTGTATGATAAAATCTGGCCTCTCATATAGGCTTTAAAGGAATACTCCAGAGTGAAATGCTTTTTAGGGCTCTTTTTGCATGATTGGGAGTGCATACATTGAGTTGGTAGCACAATCACGTCAATCGGTTGTGTTTTGAGAAAGTTGTTTTTTTGTGATTTAAACCGAAAGCACTAACACGGCAGTGCGAGGGGCATGTCATTTTGCAGATATAAAACACTGTTTTTAAAACCATTGCCAAGGTCCAAACAACATTACAGTTCAGTGGAAGTGAGTACAGGGTTCCTACACACAAACCTAAGTGTTCCTGGCTCTATAAGTGTACGGACAGATCGTCTAGAAGACTGAATACAAAACATGTACCTTCCCGAAAGTAGTTGTTCTCCAGACGCCATCTTCAGGGGACAGTCCGTAAAAGTTGAGTGCAGAGCTAAATCCTCTGGAAATCCACAATTTCGTAGCATCACATGACCTCCCATTCAAAATTCCAACCCGCTTGGACTATAATGTTGTTGCATGCAGTTTCCTTTTAATTTCGAACTAAACACTAGACTGTGTTTCCATAAAATGCTATGAAATTGTGCATTTCCAGAGGATTTAGCTCTGCACTCTGCACTCGACTTTTTCGGACTGTCCCCTGAAGATGGCGTCTGGAGAACAACTACTTTCGGGAAGGTACATGTTTTGTATTCAGACTTCTAGATGATCTGTCCGTACACTTACAGAGCCAGGAACACTTAGGTTTGTGTGTAGGAACCCTGTACTCACTTCCACTGAACTGTAATGTTGTTTGGACCTTGGCAATGGTTTTAAAAACAGTGTTTTGTACTGGCAAAATGACATGCCCCTTGCACTGCCGTGTTAGTGCTTTCGGTTTAAATCACAAAAAAACAACTTTCTCAAAACACAACCGATTGACGTGATTGTGCTACCAACTCAACGTATGCACTCCCAATCATGCGAATATAGCCCTAAAAGCATTTCACTCCAGAGTATTCCTTTAAGAGCCTCCCAAATGTTGGCGAGAGAAGAGGAATTTAAATTGACATCAAGAAATATTTCAATGTTAGTGGTCATATATGAAATAAATTCAGGGTCTTATAACATGTAATTTTTAAATCTCCACCTATGGGTTGTGGGCTGTGGAGTATCAATCATCCAGGAGAGTTTGATGGGATTATGATCTGAGAAGGTAGCTGCTAAATAGGAGCATTCTATCACCGTGACCATCATATCTTGTGGCACCAAGAACATGTCAATTCTAGAGTGTGTATTGGTGAAAAGAAAGAAAAATCCCTCTGATTTGGACAAAAATTTCGCCACACGTCAATTATGCCTATGTCTTTCATACCTTGGTTTAGTGCTGTTGCCGTCTTTGATAGTGAAGTTGTTTTTGGTGATGATCGATCCAAAAGAGGGTTTAAGACCAAAGTAAAATCTCCACCCACAACACATTGACCCCCAATTGTAGCCAGTTTCATAATCAGATTGTTAAAGAACAACGGGTCATCGTAGTTAGGCCCATATATATTCACCAAAAATATCTTGTTCCTATTTATTTCACAGTCTACAAGCAAAAATCTGCCGTTTTTATCCTTTTCAACTGAATTTAATTTAAAATTCAGGTGTTTATTAATGAGCAGGGCAACACCTCTTGCTTTTGAGGAGTAGGAAGAGTAGAAAACATTACCCACCCAGTCTCTACGCAGTTTTAAATGTTCAGTGTCAGTGAGGTGGCTCTCTTGGATAAAGGCAATATCTACATTCTGCCTCTTCAAATATGTCAACATTTTCTTCCTCTTAATTGGAGAGTTGACCTCTCTAATATTCCAAGATATACATGTTAATTTACCCATAATATCAGTTAGAGGTGGTAAAAACAATGAACCTAGGTATACCGATAAGACACAACCTGGACATGAGAATAATCTGGACATATGTGTACAGTAAGTAGAAGTTCGAATGTTAGTGAGAGACCATACATAACCCCAAAACATTAAAGTAAAAACCTGCCTTGTAAAACCCCTGTAACAAAACCACATTAGGTAGGTAACTCTCTTAAACAACAGTGGTGGCCCCAGCAACTACTGGAGTTAAAACTGGCCACTCATAACAATTTGTATATGGCAAAGTTTTAAATTTTAGACTGAGTACTGCAGTCACTTTGGTCAGCTTACTCACTTGGGAGTTCTTTCAGAAAATGTTGCACTTCGGCTGGAGTGGAGAAAAACTTGATGGATCCCAGATGTTTGATGCGAAGCCAGGCTGGGTAGATCAGCACATATTCCACCTCCTTCTCTTGCAGCATCCGCTTCACATCAAGGAACTCGTCTCTCCTATGCTGCAGGTCTGTACTGTAATCTGGATAGAACGATAACTTTTTATTCTCATATGCCATCTCTCCTTTGCTTCTTGCCAGCCGAAGGACTTTCTCTTTATCTCTGAATTTCAGGAACTTGGCGATAAAGGGCCGCAGTCTGTTCAACTTCTTCCCGATGCGGTGCGCTCTTTCCAGGTGACCGGTGAGGTGACATTGTCGTTACCCAGGATTTGCGGTATAAACTTTTCCAAAAATCCTACAGCATCACGACCTTCTGCCTGTTCCGGCACATTCAGTATCCTAATGTTAGACCTCCTGCTGCAGTTTTCTAAGTCATCAGTTTTGTCTTTGAGGTGCATTATCAGTTTCTCCATTTTCTTAACATGGTCGCGTGCATCCTTAATGTCGTCTTTGTTTGCCTCACTCATGTCTCTATCTCCTGGACCTGTTCCGACAGGGTAGAGAGTGAGGATTTGATCTTCGTTAAAGTTGTTTGTATGTCGGCTGTTTTTTTGTCAATATGTTTTGTGAGGTCCTCTTTAGTTTCTCGAATAGCATCGAGAAGCTTGTTGAAGGATGTTTCTTTTCCCCCGTCCGCCATGTTTCTTGTAGTTAAAGCGTGCAAGTGCAGTGAAGTTTGAATTGTAGTTTTCTTTCGCTTTGTATGTTGAAAATTGTAGCTTGCCATACAAAAGAGTTCTTAATGACTTTGCCTCTTGCATACAAACCAAAGTTATGAGAAGTTAAATCAGGATAAAGGCAGGTGCTAGGGCCTATCACCGAGAGCTCAGGAATACATGTCTGCACTCCTCCGCTGCATCCGGAAGTCCCCCCAAATTTAGTATTGTTTATAAAATACTACTATTGACCTTTAAAGCACTGAATGGTCTCGCACCACAGTACCTGAGAGAACTTCTGGTCCTTTATGACCCGCCACGCCTACTGAGATCAAAAGGTGCAAGCTATCTGCTGGTACCTTGTAAAGTGAAGGCTACATCAGGGGGTGGAGCCTTTCTTTACAAAGCCCCCCATTTATGGAACAGCCTTCCAAGTAGTGTTCGGGACTCAGACACAGTCTCAGCATTTAAGTCTAGGCTGAAAACATATTTGTTTAGTCAAGCCTTTTTTTATTTTATTAGGTAAAGGAGTAGATCTGGAGGCTCCTCAGACAGAGTGTTTAGTAAACTGGGATGTATGGATGCTGTCAGTCCCCTACTCACTTGCTCACTCAAGTTTGTTGATGGTGTAGTGGCTGCTGCTTTAAGTCTCAGGGCCCTCTCATGCCCATGTTTACCTTCTGGCTCTCCCCTTTTAGTTATGCTGTCATAGTTAGTTTTGCCAGAGTCCCTGCTTGTACTCAGTGCAAAATGTATACTGTTCCTACTCATCAGGTGACATTGGGCATACCTAACAACCTGTGTTTTCTGTCTCTTTCTGTGTTATTCCTATGTAGGTATGAACATAACTGCTGTGCCACAGCTTTTTCTAGGATCTTGGAGATAAAGGGGAAGTATGATGTTGGCTTATAGTTGGACAGCTGACTGGGGTCCAGGTTAGGTTTTTTTAATCAAAAATGTAAAGGCAGCCCTGTATCAGTCAGGATTTAGACCTCATCTTCGCACAGACACAGCACTGGTTAAAGTAGTAAATGACCTACTGTTGGCCTCTGGTCAGGACTGTGTCTCGCTACCTGTATTGCTTGACCTTAGTGCAGCATTTGACACCACTGATCATTCCATTCTCCTGGATAGACTAGAAAATGTGGGAGTTAAGGCAATGGCCCTCTCCTGGCTCAGGTCTTATTTAACTGATTGCTATCAGTTTTTTTATGTAAATGGTGATTTTTCTATGCATAATAAGGTAAAGTTTGGTGTTCCACAAGGTTCTCTCTTTGGCCCACTGCTTTTTTTAATGTATGTTAAATCTGGGTAATATTATTTGCCAGCATCATATTCGCTTCCACAGTTATGCTGATGACACACAGTTGTATGTTTCAGCAAAGCCAGATGACAGACACCAGCTTAAATAAACTGAGGAATGTGTAAAGGACATTAGACACTGGATGCTTATAAACTTCCTTTGTCTTAATTCTGACAAGACAGAAGTACTTGAACCACATGCAGCTAGAAGTAGGTTCTAATTGCATAGGCACTCTGGATGGCCTTTCTGTTTCTTCATGTGCAGCAGTAAAAGACCTTTTGTTTTGTTCTTTTGTTGTCTTCATATATGCACAAAAAATGCTCAGTCATCAATCGGAGACCTCTTGGAGCACTGTAATGTACTAAGTGTGAAAACACAAATAAAGAGCTGTTTAGAAGATGTAAAAAGGCATTTCTAGGTGACATGGTGGTACAATAGGTAACAATGTCTCCTCACTGTGGTAGAGTCCCATTTTCTTCCTGTATCTACTGTGTCTTGCAAAAGTATTCAAACACCCCGGTGTTTGTCCTGTTTTGTTGCATTACAAGCTGGAATTAAAATGAATTTTTTGGGGGTTAGCACCATTTGATTTACACAACATGCCTACCAATTTAAAAGTGCAATTTTTTTTAACTGTGACACAAAAACAATAATTAAGATGAAAAAACAGAAATATGGAGTAGGCATAGGTCTTCACCCCCCAAAGTCAATACTTTGTAAAGCCACCTTTTGCTGCAATTACAGCTGCAAGTCTCTTGGGGTATGTCTCTATTAGCTTAGCACATCTAGGCACTGGAATTTTTGCCCATTCCCCAAGGCAAAACTGCTCCAACTCCTTCAAGTTAGATGGGTTGTGTTGGTGTACAGCAATCTTCAAGTTATGCCACAGATTCTCAATCACTGTAGGAATGGTGTTCTCAGGGTGTTGGCTTTGCACAACACATGGCGTTTCCCATGATGGCCAAAAAGATCAGTTTTAGTCTCCTCTGACCAGAGAATCTTCTTCCATGTGTTTTGAGGAGTCTGCCACATGCTGTTGGGCAAACTCTAAATGTGTTTTCTTATTTTTTTTTCCTTAAGCAGTGGCTTTTTTCTGACCACTCTTCCATAAAGCCTGCTCTGTGGAGTGTACAACTCTGCTGGGGATCTTTGCAGCTCCTTCAGTGTTATTTTTGGTGTCTTTGTTGCATCTCTGATTAATGATCTCCTTGCCCAGTCTGTGAGTTTTGGTGGGTGGCCTTCTACCATCAGAGATGCAGGCTTCTGAACTGAGCGCTGATAACAACTTGGGTCATCCTTCTCCTCTTTAGTCCGAATGACACGGCGTCCCTGATTTTCATAAATAACTTCAAATTTTAATTTGTCTGACCACAGAACGGTTTTCCACTTTGCCACAGTCCATTTTAAATGAGGCTTGGCCCAGAGAAGACGTCTGCGCTTCTGGGTCATGTTTAGATACGGCTTCTTCTTTGAACTATAGAGTTTTCGCTGGCAATGGCAGATGGCACGGTGAATTGTGTTCACAGATAATGTTCTCTGGAAATATTCCTGAGCCCATTTTGTGATTTCCAATACAGAAGCATGCCTGTATGTGATGCAGTGCCGTCTAAGGGCCCGAAGATCACGGGCACCCAGTATAGTTTTCCGGCCTTGACCCTTATAATAATAATAATAATAATAATAATAATACATCTGTTTTATATAGCACTTTTCATGATACTCAAAGACGCTTTACAGGAGGTTCAAACCAGTGGCGGCTGCTGGTTTTTAAAACAGGGGAAGCCCATTTTACGCATTCATCGTAAAACCTGTAGGCCGGATATCAAAGCATAGAAAGGTGTGCCCCATTAGCATAGTGAACTAGACAACCCTACCTAGTGGCAGAAAGTATTTTTGCTTGTACATTTCATGTTATAGTCTGGCTTGCCAGGCTAGTGCCTCATATCCTTAATCAAAAATATCAAACATCCAAAAATCACTGGCTATTCAGTGAAGAGCCTTGAACATCATACCCTGATATGCAACACAGAGTCTTTAACACAACACCCAGCTGTGCAACACATCCTTGAACATCTTCTGCAACACAGTCTGGAAATTCATAACCAGGTAGGCTATGCAACACACAGAACCTTGAATATTATACCCAGGTATAACCTATAACACAGAGCCCACCATTCTCTTAACATTACTGAACAATATACACACTTCAGATTCATGAACATTATATGATGCACACTATTTATACACAAATTCTGCCCTCCGCTCCTTTTCCAGAAAATGGTCTGTGACCCTGTCATACTAGCTGGTTGTGCTTTCCAGAGACTTCCCCAATTTCTGTTAGCAGCTAGCACTGCAGATCCCAATAAGGCTCAAGCTAGCGTACAACCAGATTGAACTACAAATGAAATAAATGAGTGAATTCACGAATGATCAAACTGATAGAATGGATGAAAGTTAACGGAGCACAACGAGTAATATTTACATTTATTTACAGAGTAATGTACAGAGACATCAATGAGAAGAAACATTTATATGAAAAGAAATTTGGACAGCACTTTGGCACACGACAACACTTTCTCGATATCCGCTAGGGACTGACTGATCATGCTTCCGTGTTCCTCGCCGATGCCGAAGTACAGAGCCCACCCTCCTCATGTCTTTCAAACACTACCTCCAATAATCCTTCATCAGCCCGGCTTCTTGCCCCTCCCACTGTCTCGTTTAGTCCTACAGAAGCCCGGCTTCCCTGGAAGTAACGATTTTGTCGATTTTAACCAATAACAACTAGCCGAAATTGGCTGTTCAGAGCCCTCTCATAGACTGCAACGGAAACCAGGCTGCCAGTCCATAGAGCCCATTGAAATAAGAAAGGTTACAGCCAGTGTTGCCAGATTGGGCGGTTTTAAGTGCATTTTGGTGGGTTTTGAACATATTTTGGCTGGAAAACGTCAGCAGTATCTGGCAACGCTGGTTACAGCCTGGCAGCAAAGGTGATTCTCGTAGCGAACTGCAAGTTTGTCAGACATCACTCAAATAAGTTACAGGATAGTTATGAACGTAAATACAATCTTGGGCATATATTATGTTATCCAAGTTATTGTTTTAATGAGAATTCAACGTCATAGATGCCGCAGTTTGGGGAGAGAATTTTAGGGGAAGCTCGGCTTCCCTTGTTGTCTCTGAGAAATCGCCCCTGGTTCAAACATACACACACACACACACACACACACATACACAGACAATAATAAACAAAGAAAGAAAGAAAATAATAATAATAATAATAAAAATAAATTATTAAAAAATAAAAAATTAAAAGTCCACCAAGTAGGAGTCAGGATGTAATTCCCATGGTGTAGTAGCCACAGTCCCACCAAAAGGCGCACAAAAACGAGTCCCACATCTCCAGCACCGCCGCCGCGATGCCGTGGATCCACAAAGCGAGCAGAGAAACTCCGCCACGCAGAGCACTGGTGTGTCCCAAACCGCCTGCACAGCCGCCGCGACACCACCGAGCAACATCGCTCAGAACATCACGCCAAACATTAAAGCACAGAGCGCTGGACAACCACGATGTAAAATGAGCAACGAGCTCACTGCAGTCCACAGCTGGGAGCACAGGCATCACCCACGGCGAACCAAGGCCTGGAGGGAACCAACGCCCAAAACTGGGTCCGGAGCTACACCACAACCGGCAGACAAAACACTCAAACAAACATCAAACTACACAAACAGAAAAAAATAGAAAAAGAAATAAAATAAAACAAAAAACAAAAAAGCTCCGGTGAGAAGCGGCAGCCGGAACGCACACGACGTACTCTTAACCAGAAGTTGAGAGTACGTCGCAACTTCCGGTTGCACAGAGATTCTTCCAGATTCTCTGAATCTTTTGATGATGATATGCACTGTAGATGATGATATGTTCAAACTCTTTGCAATTTTACACTGTCAAACTCCTTTCTGATATTGCTCCACTATTTGTCGACGCAGAATTAGGGGGATTGGTGATCCTCTTCCCATCTTTACTTCTGAGAGCCGCTGCCACTCCAAGATGCTCTTTTTATACCCAGTCATGTTAATGACCTATTGCCAATTGACCTAATGAGTTGCAATTTGGTCCTCCAGCTGTTCCTTTTTTGTACCTTTAACTTTTCCAGCCTCTTATTGCCTCTGTCCCAACTTTTTTGAGATGTGTTGCTGTCATGAAATTTCAAATGAGCCAATATTTGGCATGAAATTTTAAAATGTCTCACTTTCAACATTTGATATGTTGTCTATGTTCTATTGTGAATACAATATCAGTTTTTGAGATTTGTAAATTATTGCATTTCTTTTTTATCTACAATTTGTACTTTGTCCCAACTTTTTTGGAATTGGGGTTGTAAAATAAAAAGCTTCAGTGAGAAGCAGCAGCCAAAATGTGCACAGTGTACTCTCAACTGGAAATGGAAAAAAAAAAGAAATATTTTCTTACCATCAGATATTTTTATTCCATGTTTTGTTGCTTTTTTTGGTATGGGGGGGGGGGGTTGTTTTCAAGTATAGGTTTTATTTCGTCCTTGGCTGGTTCAGCAACATGCTCAGCCATTTTCTTTTTCTTCTTTAGGGTTTTTTTGGCACAATTTCTCTGCTTGCACTGAGATTCACTTCACTGCGTGCAGTGAGATGCATTACCACCACTGACTGGCTGGAGTGTGGAACAGAAGATATTGGGGGAAAAAGAAAGCTATATTCTTTCAGCTATTTCTATTTCTTTTAAATACTTGATAAGAAGGTGATATATCTGACTTGATGCACTCCACCATTTTGTTTTTCTTTACTCACGGTATATGAGCTAATATCATAGTAGTCAATCAGAGCGCGTGATTGCTCATATCCAGTGAATGTGGATAGAATACACGAGGGTAAGTCAAAAAGTTCTAAGACAAATTGAAAAAAAAATCTTTATTTATGAAAATAACATCTTCAATGAAAATTATGAAAATCTTCAAGGTTTGTAACGCCTGGTGCACACAGGCGATTTTCCATTGCTTGGTCGTGCGACTTTTTGACGCAAGCAAAAAATTGCTTCGTGTATAAATATTTGTGACAGCAATTTTTTTTTTTTTTTGCTTGCGACAGATTGCAGGTATCAAATGTGCTTGATATTCTGTAACAAAAATTCGCCAGTCACTGACTTGCTGCAGAGATATCGCCACGTGTGTGTGTTTTTGTGATAATGAAGCGATCACTTCCAAAGGCTAAGCCAATCCCTGCCCGCGAAGTACTCACGTGATTTCCACGTGACTTGCATCCCCCTCCCCAAATCGCCCACTGGTCACAGATAACACGCACACACAGCTACCCGAGAGGGGAAACTTGCGTCCAAAAATCACAATACGCTTGCGGTGAGAAGTCGCCCGTGTGCACCAGGCTTAAAAAGTACGTGGAAAGTCTAACTAAATATATAAGGAGTAAAAAGTACTTCTTTTATGGAAATGTAATCAGGTAAGGGTACAAGTATTCAGTTTCAGTAATACTGAAGTAGCTAAATATCTCATCTCATCTCGTTATCTGTAGCCGCTTTATCCTGTTCTACAGGGTCGCAGGCAAGCTGGAGCCTATCCCAGCTGACTACGGGTGAAAGGTGGGGTACACCCTGGACAAGTCGCCAGGTCATCACAGGGCTGACACATAGACAACCATTCACACTCACATTCACACCTACGGTCAATTTAGAGTCACCAGTTAACCTAACCTGCATGTCTTTGGACTGTGGGGGAAACCGGAGCACCCGGAGGAAACCCACGCGGACACGGGGAGAACATGCATACTCCACACAGAAAGGCTCTCGCCGGCCATGGGGCTCGAACCCAGGACCTTCTTGCTGTGAGGCGACAGCGCTAACCACTACACCACCGTGCCACCGTAGCTAAATATGCCAAAAGTAATATTTAAGTATTGTAACAAAATACAATCGGTCAAGAATTCGCCACCCCTGTATACCTTACATTTTAAAATACAGCATTTCCTTTCCTAACTCCTAGAGACAAACAGGCAGCTAGATGGATAGGTCAGGTATATGGGTTTACATTATATTACATGTATTTAACAGACGCTCTTATCCAGAGTGATGTACAACATATCCACAGCAACCTGGGGAGCAGTTCGGGGTTAGGTGTCTTGCTCAAGGGCACTTCAGCCAGTCCTGCTGATTCAGGGACTTGAACCAGCAACCTTTTGGTCCCAAAGCTGCTATACCATTCGGCCATGGCTTCCCATGGTTTAGAGTGTCTGGTATGTAATGTGTAACTAGATACAGTCAGAGTAAAAAGTATGTGAACCCTTTGGAATTATCTGGTTTTCTGCATAAATTGGGAATAAAAAGTGATCTGATCTTCATCCAAGTCACAGGTACTGATATATACAATGAGCTTAAGCCAATAACACACAATATTCTACTTTTTCATGACTATTATAGAAATGCATTCAACATTCACAGTAGTGGTGGAAAAAGTAAGTGAACCTTTGGATTTAATAACTGGTTGACCCTCCTTTGGCAGCAATGACCTCAACCAGGCGCTTCCTGTAACTGCAGATCAGACCTGCACATCGTGCAGGGGGAATTTTAGCCCATTCTTCCCTGCAGAACTGTGTTAACTCTTCCATATTTTCAGGTTGTCTTCTGTGTATGGCTGTCTTTAAGTCATTCCACAGCATCTCAATCGGATTGAGATCTGGGCTCTGACTAGGCCACTCCAAAAGGCGGATTTTGTTCTTCTGAAACCATTGTGCTGTGGATTTGCTGTGATGTTTGGGGTCATTGTGCTGTTGCATCACCCAGCCTCTTCTGAGCTTCAGTTGACAGACAGACACCCTCACATTATCCTGGAGAATTTGTAGACACATTTGGGAATTCATTTTCCCCTCAATGATGGCAAGCTCTCCAGGCCCTGACGCAGCAAAGCAGGCCCAAATCATGATGTTCCCTCCACCATACTTTACTGTAGGGATGATGTTTTGATGTTAATAATAATAATAATAATAATAATAATAAACAACTTTATTTGCCAGATATGTGAACACACACATGAGGAATTTGACTCCGGTTTCACTTAGCTCTCTTAGTACAAACAGATAAAATGTGTAGAAAAAAAACAAAAAGCTATGTACATGTAGAAGGGTAAATATGTATAGACAGCATAGTCCAAGGATGACTTAGTAAATATAAATATACAGTGTGCACAGAATGGCGGTATGAGTGTGCAGATATTTCACAGTTGATGTTACTGATATTTGAGTCCGGTTTTAGCTGTTCATCACAGAGACAGCCTGAGGGAAAAAACTATTCTTGTGTCTGGTTGTTTTTGCGTACAGTGTTCTGTAGCGTCTCCCAGACGGGAGAAGTTTAAGTAATTTGTGACCAGGGTGTGATGGGTCTGCAGAGATGTTACCTGCCCGTTTCCTGACTCTGGACAGGTACAAGTCTCGGATGTTGATATGCAGTTCCCTTTTTACGCCAAATGGAGTTCTGCTTGTTCCTCCCAAATAGTTCAATTTTGGTTTCATCACTCCACAAAACATTTTCCCAGTACCATTGTGGAGTGTCCAAGTGCTCTTTTGCAAAATTCAGGTGTGCAGCAATATTCTTTTTTGACAGCAGTGGCTTCCGAACAGCTGCGTCCACAATGGAGGTAGAGAACATGGTCCACTCAGACTCAATGTCCCCCGCCTCCCTCAGAAGCTGGGAAAAGCTCTCCCGGAGGTGGGAGTTAAAGACCTCCCCAACAGAGTGCTCGGCCAGACGTTCCCAGCAGACCCTCACCATACGTTTGGGCCTGCCAGGTCTGTCCAGCTTCCTCCTCCGCCAGCGGATCCAACTCACCACCAGGTGGTGATCAGTTGACAGCTCAGCCCCTCTCTTCACCCGAGTGTCCAAGACATAGGGCTGGAGATCAGATGAAACGACTACAAAGTCTATCATCGACCTCCGACCTAAGGTGTCCTGGTGTCACGTGCACTTATGGAGTCCTATTGGGCCATGTTGACCCCCAGGACTCCCGAGGCAGCTGACAGGTATCGGCAGGCCAGGCGTGCTGCAGCTCGGGCAGTTGCGGAGGCAAAAACTCGGAACTGGGAGGAGTTCGGGGAGGCCATGGAGAAGGACTATCGGTCGGCCTCGAAGAAATTCTGGCAAACTGTCCGGTGCCTCAGGAGGGGGAAGCAGTACTCTGCCAACACTGTTTACAGTGCGGGTGGGGAGCTGTTGACCTCGACTGGGGACATTGTCAGGCGGTGGAAGGAATACTTTGAGGATCTCCTCATTCCCACTGTCATGCCTTCCACTGAGGAGACTGAGGCTGATGACTCAGAGGTGGACTCGTCCATTACACAAGCCGAAGTCACTGAGGTGGTTTGCAAGCTCCTCGGTGGCAAGGCACCGGGGGTGGATGAGATCTGCCCTGAGTATCTCAAGTCTCTGGATGTTGTGGGGCTGTCTTGGTTGACACGCCTCTGCAACATCGCGTGGCGGTCAGGGACAGTGCCTCTGGAGTGGCAGACTGGGGTGGTGGTCCCTCTTTTTAAGAAAGGGGACCGGAGAGTGTGCTCCAATTATAGGGGAATCACACTTCTCAGCCTCCCAGGGAAGGTTTATTCCAGGGTACTGGAGAGGAGAATTCGACCAATAGTCGAACCTCGGATCCAGGAGGAACAATGCGGTTTTCGTCCTGGTCGCGGAACACTGGACCAGCTCTATACCCTTCATAGGGTGCTCGAGGGTTCATGGGAGTTTGCCCAACCAGTCCACATGTGCTTTGTGGATCTGGAGAAGGCATTCGACCGTGTCCCCCGTGATATTCTGTGGGGGGTGCTTCGGGAGTATGGGGTTCGGGGCTCTTTGCTAAGGGCTGTCCGGTCCCTGTACAAACGGAGCAGGAGTCTGGTTCGCATTGCTGGCAGTAAGTCAAACCTGTTCCCGGTGCATGTTGGACTCCGGCAGGGCTGCCCTTTGTCACCGGTTCTGTTCATAATTTTTATGGACAGAATTTCTAGGTGCAGCCAGGGGCCAGAAGGAATCCTGTTCGGGAACCACAGGATTTCATCTCTGCTTTTTGCAGATGATGTTGTCCTGTTGGCTTCTTCAAACCAGGACCTTCAGCATGCACTGGGGCGGTTTGCAGTCGAGTGTGAAGCGGCTGGGATGAGAATCAGCACCTCCAAGTCCGAGGCCATGGTTCTCGACTGGAAAAGGGTGGCTTGCCCTCTCCAGGTTGGTGGAGAAGTCCTGCCTCAAGCGGAGGAGTTTAAGTATCTCGGGATCTTGTTCACGAGTGAGGGAAGGATGGAGTGTGAGATCGACAGGCGGATCGGTGCAGCCTCCACAGTGATGCGGTCGCTTTACCGGTCCGTCGTGGTGAAGAAGGAGCTGAGCCAAAAGGCGAAGCTCTCAATTTACCGGTCGATCTACGTTCCGACTCTCACCTATGGTCATGAGCTTTGGGTAATGACTGAAAGAACAAGATCGCGGATACAAGCAGCTGAAATGAGTTTCCTTCACAGGGTGGCTGGACGCTCCCTTCGAGATAGGGTGAGAAGCACAGTCACTCGGGAGGAGCTTGGAGTAGAGCCGCTGCTCCTCCACATCGAGAGGAATCAGCTGAGGTGGCTCAGGCATCTTTTTCGGATGCCTCCTGGACGCCTCCCTGGGGAGGTGTTCCAGGCATGTCCCCCCGGGAGGAGGCCCCGGGGAAGACCCAGGACACGCTGGAGGGACTATGTCTCTCGGCTGGCCTGGGAACGCCTCGGTGTTCTTCCCGAGGAGCTGGCCGAGGTGTCTGGGGAAAGGGAAGTTTGGGCTTCCCTGCTTAGACTGCTGCCTCCGCGACCCGGTCCCGGATAAAGCGGAAGAAGACAAGACGAGGCTTCCTTCTTGGTGTCCTGCCATGGACTCCTTTCTTGTTCAATGTTTTGCGTATTGTTGAATCATGAACATAGATGTTAGCCAGTTCTAATGACATCAAGTCTTTCACTGTCACTCTAGGGTCCTTCTTTACTTCATTAATGATTTTGCGTTGTGTTCTTGGGGTCATCTTGGCGGGGCGCCCACTTCTAGGCAAAGTAGCCACAATACCTAAGCATCTCCATTCATAGACAACTTGCCTGACTGTAGACTGATGAACACCTAAAATCTTTGAGACGACTTTGTAACCCTTTCCAGCCTTATGTAAGTTAACAATTCTTGATCTTACATCTTCAGATAGCTCTTTTGTGCGAGGCATGATTCCCATCTGGATATGCTTCTTGTCAAAAGTTCAAACTCAGACTTTTCAGGGGTTTTATCAGTCAAAGTAATTCTCGGCCATACCTCTGAACTCGTCTCATTAAATGGAACCCAGGTGTGCTAAATTCTGACTGCAATGAGCTTTTTAAAAAGTCATTAGCTTCGGGTTCACTGACTTTTTCCAACTTTCAGTTTCACAGTTTGAATGATTTATTCAATATGGTCAAACATTCTTTGAAAATCTGTGTATCTTTAGTTATAGGAGACTGTTTTTGTTCATTATTGCGACTTACATGAAGATATGACCATGTTTTATATGGGAATTAGACATAAATATAGAAAATTCCAAGGGGTTTGCAACCTTTTTATTTTTACTTTGATTGTAATCTTATTCATTTAACATTGTTTTGTGGATTCTTCCCCTCTTCCTGTCCTATCTGTTCATTTTGTCCTGCTCTTTGTTGAAACATCAATCTGAGACATTTATTCAGTAATGTCCTGTTCTGGTCAGAGCCAGCCCGTGGCATAGGCAATATAGGCAAATGCTAAGGGCGCTGCGTCCATCCAGGGGCGCAGAAACGGGGGGAGAAAAATTATGACTTCCACTATTCTGAAAACGAGTCAGCATTATAATGTCTTAGCCTAATTTAATTGTACAGCAAAGCATGTAGTCAGAGTGCGATTTGTCAAAAAAAAAAGCGGGGTGGGGTGGTGGTTCATGAAACAATAAGCGCTCAACAGTGGTTCGCCCTGTCTATAGTGTGTCTTCGGGCGCGCAAGTGCGCATCCACCGCTATTCTCTGTTTTGGCCATGTAATCATAGCCGGCGATTGCTACAGGCGACCTAGGCAATTGCCTAGAGCGCAAAGTGTGCCCAGGGGCGCCAAGGGTGACTAAAACCCCACCAAAAAGGAGGGATGGAGTTATTGAATGGAGATGTTACCAAGTGCATCAGTGGTATACAGTGTTTTCAACCACTGTCCTGCCGAACTCTAGTACACTAGTGTGCTGTGAGAGATCACCAAGTGTACCGTGGAAAATTATAGAATGACTGTATATTGTAAATATTGGCAACAGTGTTTTAGTTTCAGTCAACATTTTCTATTGGTGATGTGCCTTGAGATTTTTTCATTGAAAAAAGTGCGCCCTGGCTCAAAAAGGTTGAAAAACAAGTGTAGCCTACGCAGTAGTGGTCGGTGATTTCCTTATGCCTACTAAAAATGCACAATGATAGGTTATGGGGGCGGGGGGAGCGGTGCTCATCAGGGAATGAGAATGGCTATCCACTGTAAAAAGTAGCCCAGACTACAAGTGCTTAAATGAAGAAATCCAAACTCTCGGGTGCGCAAGGGCGCAAACGAAGGCTACAGGAAGAAACAAATAGAGCCAAGTAAGTCTGATCTAATCTCTCATATCAACCATTATAGTGGCAAATTAATATTTTAGACGCCTGAATCAATGTCTGCCTAGCTAACTAGATGCAAACAGCAATAGACTTCAATAACAAAGTACCCATAATAACACTTTTGTTTGAAAATACAGCCCATTGATGTCCTAACAGGGTGCTTAAGTTTGCACAATTTAGAATTGTAGAATTTTTTATTCATTTAATTTGTTAATTCTTCAGAGATGACTTAACTTTTAATAGCAAAAAAGAAACTAAAAATAATTTCTTGTTTATTGTCCATGCACTACACTTTGAACAGGGTGCGGAAGAGTTTTTGCCCATTATATGGAGATATGTATTGAATTTGTGTGGTCATTTTACTTTGTGACACTTTATGTTAATAATGATAACAATAATAAAAAATATAAAAATGACTTCTTGTTTATTGTCCATGCACCGTACATTGTTTAATAGTAATAGAATAGAGTGATTATTTATTTAGATGTTATTGGGGGGGGGGGGGGGGGGGGGGGGGGCGCCAAAACTCAATCTCGCCTAGACCTAGAGCCGGCCCTGGTTCTGGTTAAATGTAATAAACAGTGTTTGTGATGGTCATGTGACAGAATGATGTAGTGACCCATATCCATAACTGACCATCACACTTCTGTTCCCTTCAGAGTGAGAAGGAAGCCATTTTGAAGTAAAAATACAAAAATAAACCCACACATAATCGGGGATTCCCTTTATGGATGTAGAACAAACAATATTTAAATGATAAATAAGTGGAAACCCAGTCACACGGTGGTTTTATTCGGCCAGTCTGTTGTGTTTAGTTCTCCAGATTCCTCATTGATTAAATCTAATCAGCACACTGACCACATTTACCTCACACAGACCTTTCCCACTGCGCGCGAGCCTGCTGACGTCACAGCGGCACGGAGTCCATCGCCCCGCCTTCCCTATGGCTGTTTGTTTGTTTGTTTATTTTTAAAGAACAAAATTATTTATCGCATTCGAAGCATCAATATGTTAAACTGAATAAATGCGTGTTATTATCGAGTTTGTTCTTGGAATAGTATCGCGTGACAAAAAAAAAAAAAGGATTCATAAACGCCGGGTTTTTGTTTGTTTGATTTATTTATGGTCAGTTCAGGATCTCTGCGCATGCGCGGTTGTCGCGCTCGCGCTCTGGCTCGCAGTGCTGTGTGTGTGTGAGCGCGCGCGGCAGCTGCGGAGGTTGTCAGTGCGGCGGTGTGAAGCTGGAGTTAGCTTCTTAGCTAAATGATAACGACGCGGAAAAAACACACAGTAGTGGCGGTTTAATTATTAAAACAACAACAATATCGGGAGGAAACCAGGTTGGGTCCATGTTTGGTGTCGGAGAGGATATTGAGAGTTTTATTTTTCCTCCCCACAGAAAGAGGCCAAGCGCGCACCCGAGAGAGAGAGAGAGAGAGAGAGAGAGAGGCGGATGGGATTCCCGGTTAGCTAATAGATGGAGACAGTGAAGCGGCGGCTCGGTGTTGTTTTCATCGCTGTGAATTATTAAAATAATCGTCACCCCTCGCAGACAGACAGCCGCGGAGGAGCAGCGATGCATCTCCACCAGGTGCTGACGGGAGCCGTGAACCCGGGAGACTGCTGCTATTCGGTGGGGAGTGTGAATGATGTCCCGTTCACGGTAGGTGAACCTGCGGGGCTGTACAGTAGCGCTCATGCTAACACATCACTCTGCTCTGCATGCTAAGCTAGTTAGGAGCGCTGGCGTGACTAGCAGGTTCGCTAGCTATTGTAGGATCAGTGTGACACCGCCAGCAGATCAGGTGCGCGCGCGCTCATAATGATCTCTGCAGTGAGAAACCCTCCTCTGTGTTCAGCGGGGCGTTGGGCGCGCGGTATGACGTCACTGCGTACAGAATGACATTTGGTGCAACTCAAGCGAGCGCGAGCGGCGTTCGGAATGACATCCAGCTCGCTTTTCCTCCATGTTCCGGAAGGTGTGTGTGGGTGTGTGTGTGTGTTCACCGTGAAGCCTGGGTGTCTTTCTAAAGTCGTGCCATGTCATGTACTGACTGACGGTTTAGTGAAGAGTCAGAATGAGAACTGGCTAGATTATGCAATCAGAGATAACTGTGTATTTATCTCCATGTCAGCATGACATTTGGGTGTGCAGAGTGATGCCAGTTATAATGACATGTCATGCATGTGCAGAACATGTGTTAGTGTTCAGGATGATCTTTGACACAGTATCCACAATGAGAGCCTCATATGTTCAGTATGCCGTGACGTTTCGGTGTCCGCAATGACCTTTTTTTTAATATAAAGACCTGTCATGTCTTCACATGAGTGTGATAGTGTTAGTGTTCAGAATGACATCCAGCTAGTCTGTGTGTTGAGAGAGAGCGACACCTGTGTGTCACCTGTTATGGTCAGTATAATGATGATTAGTGGTTCAGAATGATGTCTCCTGACTGTGGGTGGTAAAAGAGAGCAACTGGACTTGCTTGAAGATTCTTGAAGACGTTTCGCCTCTCATCCGAAAGGCTTCTTCAGTTCTGTCTGCCTGGTAGGGAGTATCAGGTATTTATCCTCTCATGGATGTTTTCATAAATACCTGATACTCCCTACCAGTCAGACAAAACTGAAGAAGCCTTTCGGATCAGAGGTGAAACGTCTTCAAGAATCTTCAAGCAAGTCCAGTTGCTCTCTTTTACCACCCACAGTTTACTATGACCTGGATGACTGAGAATCTTCAGAGATGTCTCCTGACATTTGCTTCATTAGAGTGACAACAATGACATTTATGCGTCAACATATAATCCTGGTATGATGTTCAGAATGACATTCGTGCCTTAACACTTCCAATCGGTGTGTGCTGGCACATCTCAGGTCTGAAGTTTATTTCTGTTTTGTCACCTTGTGCAAGATGTTTGCGAGATCTAAAAGGGAAAACGAGTGCAGAAGTATCTTTGTTCTCACCTCCATCAACCAGGACGCAGTGACTCCGTTCTGATTTCTTTTTGTAACACACTTTGTTTGGAAAGCAGTCTGTTATCTTTATGCTACTTCTTCAGCTCCAGTGAAGTGCTCTAGATCATCAGATGAGGGGACGAGTCGGCATTAGAGTGGACTTCAGGAGTGCACACTTCTGTGTAATGAGGGAAAGTGGACATGTTTTTTTTTTTTAAACAGTGTCATTGTCATATTAAAGATTTATCTCAAAGTCCATGACTGGTCCCTGTATATGTGCACTACTGTACATAGGGAATGAAATAAAGGGTTCTTCCACTACACTATTCAACTCCCTTTCTATGTGCACTACTTGGGTGTTAAACCCTATATAGTGCACTATGTTTCCACTGGGCAAGCATCTCGGAGTCTGTTTCGTTTATACAAGTGCACTAAATAGGCTTTTCATGACTTCTGCACTAAATGAAAGGAGGGAGCAATTTGGAATTCCCAATCTCTCTGGAAGGGCACACTGTATAGGGGATGAAATAATCCCTATATAGTGCACTATAAAGTCACTTAGGATTCAGCTGCCTATCTAGGGAGTAAGTATTGGTTTTTATACCCTCTGTAGTGCACTATATATCCAGTAGGTAGCTATATGGGCTCTGTCTCCCTTTATAAGCCCCCTCATGTTTGGTGACAATGCTCAGGTACACTGTGGTGTTTAAATGATGCTCATTTGGTACTAAGGGGTCCAAAGCGTGCTAAGAAAGTATCACGCCGTTACACCACCAGCAGCAGCCTGAACCATTGATACAGTGCAGGATGGATCCATGCTTTCACGTTGTTTATGCCAAATTCTGACCAGAAATCGAGACTCATCGATCGAGACCAGGCAATGTTTTTCCAGTCTTCTGTTGTCCAATTTTGGTGAGCCCATGCGAATTGTATCCTCAGTTTCCTGTCCTGAGCTGACAGGATTGGCACCCGGTGTGGTCTTCTGCTGCTGTAGTCCATCTGCTTCAAGGTTCGATGTGTTGTACGTTCAGAGATGGTCTTCTGTATACCTTGTAATACCTTGTAACGAGTGGTTGAGTTACTGTTGCCTTTCTATCATCTCGAAAATCATGACTTCGGGCATCGACAAGGCATTTTCACCCACAGAACCGAAGCTCACCGGATATTTTCCCTTTTTCGGACCATTCTCTGTAAACCCTAGAGTTGGCTGTGTGTGAAAATACCAGTAGTTCTGAAATACTCAGACCAGCCTGGCTGGAACCAACAACCATGCCACGTTCAAAGTCAGTTAAATCACTTCTTCCTCATTCTGATGCTTGGTTTGAACTTCAGCAGGTTGTCCTGACCATGTCGACATGCCTAAATGCATTGAGTTGCTGCTGTGTGATTTGGCTGATTGAGATTTGTGTTAATTGAACATGTGGACCTAATAAAGTGGCTGGTGATTTTATATATATATATATATATATATATATATATATATATATATATATATAATGTGTGTGTCCAGCTCCCTACCACAGGCTTGCTCATTGGGGATAGATTAGGGATAAAATTAGCTCATGTTTTAAGTTGTTCAAATTCTGTAAAGCTGCTTTGTGACAATGTTTATTGTTAAAAGCGCGATACAAATAAACTTGACTTGACCTACCTCCCGTGTGAACCGATGACTCGCTGGTGTTAACTAATTGCCCTGTATAATAAGGGCCCGTGATGAGTGTGGCACAGATTTGTGGCTGTAGAAAGAGGAAGTGAGAGTCGTATATTGCACAGTGAGAAATATTCCGCAGTTACAGAATGGCTTGGTGTCAGGAATGTTTATTTACACACACACACACACACACCATGTCACACACTGATAAATGTGTTATTGTTAAGTTCTGACCTGTAATTAATCGTCCTGTTTGATTAATCTAATCATTAATTATATTTAACCTTGCATAGCAGATTTGTCAGTGTAATTGTATAAAGCCAGAATCAGACGTCCTCTGTGTCGTCTCTCTTGCGCACACACACACACCTGCCCAAATACGTCCGCTTTTGTCTGTGGGAAAAACTGAATCGGTAACTTCTCGTTTCCACTCTGTGTGTGTTCTCTCCCAGACGTGTCTGTCTCATTCATTCTAAAGCGCCGATTCTCGGTCCTGCTCCTGAGCCCTGCTGCTCTGCATGTTTTCCATCTTCTCCTGCTCCACCTACCTGACTCAACTCCTCAGCACTTTTGTTTAACTGAACATGCCTGATTCTAATCAAGAGCATGCTAATCACACTAACACTCAGGTGTGTTTGGAACAACGATAGATAGAAGAAATTCAGGACGGGGGAGGAGGGCTCTAAGATTGAGAACCACTGCTCTGAAGAACCTGTCTAGTGACCCAGACCAATGAGAACTACGCAGTGTGATTTGGGACATGTCCATGCTGAGATCCACTCAGTCTTCATACTACAAGGGTTCCCTTTTTATAACTAAATGAGTTTGATGAACTCTTAATTTCTTTCCTTATTCACAGAGTAAAATGATGCCACTTCATCAGTTTGTCAACAAAATTCAAAATCTATCAGTTGTTTTTCTCATTTTTTTAATTCATTTTTTCAACATTTTTACTTTTCTCAGACTAAAAATAATTTACTTCAGTTTCTCCAGAGTGCAGTTTGAGTTGTGCAGTAGATCAGAGAGCTCCTTCACTCCTGAGTCTCCAATTGTGTTCTCACTCAGGTCCAGCTCCTTGAGGTGTGAGGGGTTTGTTCTCAGAGCCAATACAACAGCACCACAATCTTCCTCAGAGAGACGGCACTGACACAACCTGCAGGGGGAGCAGATTAATTTCATTGTGCTTTTCCTTCCTCATCTTAACTGACTTTACTTAAAGAGTGTGAAGCTTCCTATCAGGCTCCTGTTCTGCTCTTCTGGATCTGTCTCTGCTTGTTGCTCTGATCATGTCTGGGTATCGTATGACTATATCTCACTGTGTGTCTTGTGTGTTTAAGAATTCTTGATGGTGGTAAGTGCAGTTCTCGCTGTAGTCATGAAATAATCTGACAGGTCCGTACTGTACATTACTCTGTTACTGTAACTTCTTCAACCTGGAGGATTTTATTATCTGCAGTTCAACTGGTGGTTTGTGACCAGTGTTTAACATTTCTAGAAGGTTTTCTGTTACTTTTAGTAATAATTATAGTTTCAGTATAAACTTTAATCCAGCTGCTGGTGGCAGATTATTAATAATAATAATAATAATAATAATAACTCATTCTTTTTCTTATTATTTCAGGTGTGACGGGTTTAAACACAGAGCTGATGCCAGAGCAGCACAGCCTTCATTTCTCACCCTGCTCTTATTTACCCTGGATACAGAGAGACAACAAGGAAGAGAAAACAACTGTCTTATTTTATATACAAAATAAATGAATGAAGATGTGATATTGTATACAAATTGAGGATTTAATCTTTTTTCTTGTTAATTTATTAACTCTAGATGGTCACTGAATGGATCATGTACAAATTACTGGGTTGTCATTAAAATCTGATATTATAATAATTCAGTGCTTGACTGAGCACGACTTCAAAAGTAAAAGAAATAGTGTTGAAGGATAAAAGCATTTCATGACACTTTGTCATGTTTTTAAGAAATGACATTGACATACTTGAGTGTTTCCGGGAGGCAGTGTGAATTCTGTAGGAGGTTCGAGATGTGCTTTATTCCTGAGTCTCCTGCTTTATTCCCGCTCAGATCCAGCTCTCTGAGCTGTGAGGGATTTTCTTCCAGAGCTGCAGCCAAAGCAGCACAGCCTTCAGCTGCTACACTGCAGTTACAGTCTGCAGAAGGAAAGAAGGAGCACAATGAACAGATCGCATCTCATTTGTTCAATAAGAACGCAATATTTTCATTCTTTTCTTTAACAGTTACCTTAGAATTACAGCAATTAGACGTTTACATTGGAATAGAACTTTTACACAAACACTTTTTAGTTTAAAATAGTAAATCTAATAATCTATTTTTTATGAAAGCAAGCTGTTTATTATATTGTGTTCTCGTTCTAGTTCTACTTTTTTAATGACACATAATTCTGCAGTCATTTAAACTCAGAGATTAAAATACTGAATTGATGCTTCACAGAAGGATTAAACATCATTTCAGATGTTCCTTCACCTCAGTGTTCTGAGTGGAGACTGTGGATTCTTCAGTCCAGCAGAAAGCTGAGTAACTCCTGGATCCTGCAGACTGTTGTTGCTCAGGTCCAGCTCTCTCAGCTGGGAATATTCAGAGCTCAAAACTTCAGCGAGAGCTGAACCGCTTCCATCAGTTATAGCACATGCATTAAACCTAAAGATGAAACCAGAGGAAGGAAGAGCAACAATAAACTGACACATTCAGAACAATAATCGTGTTTTATACCAAAATTCACCCACATTTTGCATTTTTTTTTTAATCTGGCGTGACTAAATATTCATAACCTAAATGAACTGACCTCAGAATCTCCAGTTTACAGTGACGGTGTTTCAGTCCAGCAGAAAGCTGAGTGACTCTTGGATCCTGCAGACTGTTGTTGCTCAGGTCCAGCTCTCTCACACTGCAGGACTTTAATTTGAGAACACTGGCTAAAGCTGAACAGCTCTCCACAGTCAGATTACTTTTATTCAGCCTAGATATGAAATATGATGTAGAAAGAGCTTTATACTCAATCTTAATACTTCATTGTGCAGATATTATGGAAAACACAAGTCATTTTATTTTCATGTGCACTGAAGTCCATATTCTGCGTTCATCTGGGTCATAAGGGGTTATTAGAGGTTATTTTTAACATCATTCTATTCATTTATTCCTCTTTTAATTTGTCTTGTCTGTTATGTCTCAGTGGTTAAATCAAGTGATTTAATTGAAAATGTCAAACTTGTTGCTCATTTCACCGGGCGGCACGGTGGTGTAGTGGTTAGCACTATCGCCTTACAGCAAGAAGGTTCTGGGTTTGAACCCAGCAGCCGGCAAGGGCCTTTCTGTGTGGAGTTTGCATGTTCTCCCTGTGTCTGCGTGGGTTTCCTCTGGGTACTCCGGTTTCCCCCACAATCCAAAGACATGTAGGTTAGGTTAATATGGGACGGCCTTTGGCTGAGGTGCCCTTGAGTGATGCACCTAACTCCCAACTGCTCCCTGGGTGCTGGGTATGTGTGTGTGCTCATTGCTTCAGATGGGTTAAATGCAGAGAAGAAATTTCACAAGTGTGTGATGAATAAAGTTGTGCTTTCTTTTTTTTCTTTCATTTCTACTCTTCTGTTCCTTTCTAGTTTCAGGAGCTTAACACTTTCCAGTGATGGAACAGAACCCAAGTGTTTCTAGAAGGACTATGAGGTTTCTTTGGAGAAGCACAGGATATGTTATGTTATGTCAGCACTTATAGAAAACAAAAAAAATCTATAATTAAAAATACATTTGTGCATACTTGGGTCATCCTTAAAGGTCCCATGGCATGAAATTTTCACTTTCTGAGGTTTTTTAACGTTAAAATGAGTTCCTCTGACCTTCTTAAGTCACCCCAGTGGCTAGAAATTTCATAATGTGTAAACCAAACTATGCCCAACATTTGAGAATGGCGCGTCAAAATGGCGCGTTGATAGGCTCTTCCCTTTACTACGTCAGCAAGGGAGATGATCCCCACGCCCCCCCTCTGGATACCCACCCACTGTATGGATTGCCCGTCCTACCAAGCCTACTGCGCATGCACGAAATCCAGGAGTGTAGGAAAATTCAACAGTAGTTTTGTCCTACCGATCAGCTGGGCTGATAGAAAATCGGTGAGTATTTCACGCATGTGCCGATTTTTATGTTTTGTGCGTATTGGTCGAGTCTTTGGCCAAGTCAAATAATTTGTAATGACTTGTTTTGTATAATAAAACGGTCTGTATGAGAACTTGCTAATTGTAATGATGTCATGTGTTCTTCGCATGCGCAGTAGGCTTCGCGCGTAGGCTTCGCTCGTGCGCAGTAGGCTTCGCGCGTAGGCTTCGCTCGTGCGCAGTAGGCTTCGCGCGTGCGCAGTAGGCTTGGTAGGACAAATTGAAGAGGTAGGATAACTTTACACCACCTATGTGAGTGAAACATGGAAATTGCGCTGCATCCCTGCCGCATCAGCCACAAACACCGAACAAGTAAGTGTATAACTGTTAAGTCGTTTTGCCGTGTTTTAAAATCGGTGCGTTAGCCTAGCAATGGCTACATTAGCTGTGCAGCTAACCGCTTCCTGCAGTTAGCCAGGTAGCATGCCCGCAGCTTGGTCAAGCCCCGCCCCCTCCCCCCATGGCCCGCCTCCATGCTTCTCATTAGCAAAACGACGCACTGGGAAAAGGGCTGAAATGGGGCTTTCTCCCAGGA
The DNA here is from genome assembly GCF_027579695.1 of Neoarius graeffei. Classification (NCBI taxonomy): domain Eukaryota; kingdom Metazoa; phylum Chordata; class Actinopteri; order Siluriformes; family Ariidae; genus Neoarius; species Neoarius graeffei. The sequence continues at coordinate 103,821,064 of NC_083574.1, read as the reverse complement.
GGCTATATCTACTTGCCGAGGGTTCATTTCGAGAAAGGCTGCGGATATAACATCCGGAAGCCTCCATGAGCCCATTTAAAGCATCAACAAACCACCATGCCATGGGTCCTTTAATGGCAGGTCCCACTAGAAAACATTCTGTGAGTAAAACTCAGCTGACAGTGATGCATAAATAAAAATACTTACCGAATTGTCTGAAATTTACAGTGAGAATCTTCCAGTAGAGCTGAGAGCTTCTTCACCCCTGAGTCTCCTGGTTCCTTCATGCTCAGATCCAGCTCTTTTAGGAGTAAAGGGTTTTCATTTAAAACTGAATTTAGCCAAGTACAGGCCTTTTGTGCAGCAGGACGTTTCAACAAACTGCAAAAATTAAATGTTTTTGTACTTGGTGTTTCCAGAATAATAGACCCACATTAACCAGAACAGTGTGGCTGCTTTTGCTTATTTCCTGATGACTTCTCTTTAAATTTAAATGATAGTGCCCAATGTCTGTAACACACTGGAAAAAAATAGGACCAGTTGAATAAACCATAAATTACAGTCAATTATCAACTTTATCAATTAAAAAACCAAACCCTATCAAAGTTCTTTGTACAGCATTACTTTATGTTTAATATTTATATAATTGTGTTAGTTTATAGAAGAATCACCTCAGTGTTGTTAGTTTACAGTCTGGATCCTGGAGTAAATCAGTGAGCAGCTTCACTCCTGATGCTCCAGTTCCCTCTGAGATCCAGCTCTATCAGGTGGGATGATTTCAGAACTTCAGTCAGAGCAGCGTATCCTTCCTCTATTATACTGCAGTCTGAAAGTCTGTAAAATATTGTCACAGAGGATAGAGAATAAAAAGGGTGAACATCAAAAGAAGCAATATAGATTTAAGAAGCTGTTGGACACACTGAGAAACATGCCATTTCTAATTCTAACAATATATTAAAAACAACACTGAAGACAACCAAACTGTGAAATAACATCTGGAACACATATGGAATGTGGGAAACAAAAAAGTGTGGAGAAAAAAACAAAACAAAAATGTTTGATATTTTAGATTCTTCAAAAAGCCAGTGTTTGCCTTGATGATGCTTTGTACACTACTGGCATTATCTTAACCAGCTTCATGAAGTAGTCACCTGGAATGCTGTTTGTGTGTGTGTGTGTGTGTGTGTGGGGGGGGGGGGGGGGGGGGGGGGGGGGGGGGGGCTAAGCCTTTATTTGTGACATGTACGTTCGAGCAGTAAAATTCTTTCTTTGCATTTAACCCATCTCGGCATGTCAGCACACACACCCAGAGCTGTGCTGCAGGCTTCCCCTTCTTTCCTTAAAGTAAAACAAAACCCAAAAATAAACACTGTTTCCTGATCACGGCAAGTGCCCTGATGTGCCCTCTGCACATTTAAATTAAAAAAAAAAGACAATTTATCAATTTTAACAGTGATGATATTGCTAAAAATAGGCTTACTTGGATGCAACCACTTGCACTGGAACTGGGTATCTGGTCATAACATTCATGGCACATGAGAATGCTGTTAATCTTCATTACAAAGAGCCATCAAATAAAGGCTTCTAATTCTCAAAAAGAAAAATCGCTGGGTGCTACTGTGCTCTGTGTGTGTGTGTGTGTGTGCGTGCGCGCGCACATGCGTATGTTTTCACTGCTTCAGATGGGTTAAGTACAGAGAAAGAACTTCACTGTGCTGTAATGTATATGTAACAAATAAAGGCTTCTAATTCTAGAAATCTATTCAGAAATTCAGTGGAACCATGTGATTTTTACTGGCAACAAAATCCTTAAATCAAAAGACTCCACTTTGATGAAGTTTAAATTTCACTCGGCTAGATAAAGCACATGCAGTACTGACACAGATATGAGGACTCAATCCCGTTGCCATCGCAACACAATTATTGCCATCTAAAAAAATCGCTTTGTTCAGTGATTAATATATAGATTTAGGCACTGCCTAAAAGCGGAGCCCCCGTCTGTTTCTGGGTTGTAGAATTTTCTTATATCATAGCCAGCCTCTTTTGTTTTATTTCTTTACCGGCTAACACTGGCCACTAGGCGGTGTGTGTGACTGGTAATTACTAACACTGGCCACTAGGTGGTGTGTCTCATCTCATTATCTCATCTCATTATCTCTAGCCGCTTTATCCTGTTCTACAGGGTCGCAGGCAAGCTGGAGCCTATCCCAGCTGACTACGGGCGAAAGGCGGGGTACACCCTGGACAAGTCGCCAGGTCATCACAGGGCTGACACATAGACACAGACAACCATTCACACTCACACCTATGGTCAATTTAGAGTCACCAGTTAACCTAACCTGCATGTCTTTGGACTGTGGGGGAAACCGGAGCACCCGGAGGAAACCCATGCGGACACGGGGAGAACATGCAAACTCCGCAGAGAAAGGCCCTCGCCGGCCACGGGGCTCGAACCCGGACCTTCTTGCTGTGAGGCAACAGCGCTAACCACTACACCACCGTGCCACCTTAGGTGGTGAGTACGACAGTTATTTACTAACACTGGCCACTAGGCAGTGTGTGTGACTGGTAATTACTAATACTGGCCACTAGGCGGTGTGTATGACTGGTAATTACGAACACTGCCTACTAGGCAGTGTGTATGACTGGTCATTACTATAACACTGGCCACTAGGCGGTGTGTATGACTGGCCATTACTATAACACTGGCCACTAGGCGGTGTGTATGACTGGACATTACTATAACACTGGCCACTAGGCGGTGTGTATGACTGGTCATTACTATAACACTGGCCACTCGGCGGTGTGTATGACTGGTCATTACTTTAACACTGGCATGGTGGAAGCACGTACAGGACCGAAACCATCAGAAAACAAACTCAATGGGTTTCTTTATGTATCCACACTCTATGCCTATGCATGTCACATACAGTGATCCATGAGTGGGCTGATTTTTGCACAATTGACACTCGGCATCTTCAGGGTTGTTTATAACAGTTTAAAAGTGATGTATTCACTAGATCTCAGTCTCAGTAAGTCATGCAGCATGTAAGTGACATCACAATCTTGGATTCTCTCACGTAATTTGTACTCAGAGCATGATATTTGTACCTCGGAGAGTAAGATGTCAGTGCCCAAGGACACTTCTTCCTTTAAAATAAAATCTGTACACAGTATACAGGTACAAATATGAACAGTGAACACTCAAACATGTCTTGTATGGATATTGTCTGTCATTATAAAGGAGTTTATTTTCGGGGGGTTTTTAATCCTTCAACGAAAAATGTGGAAATGCTCATTTTCCTTTTTTAAAAATGTCTCAGGACAATTCAATAATTCACCTCAGTATGTTAAAGTAGAACATCACAATTACTATTTTCTTTAGAATATGCACTTATCTGCAAAATTATTGATTTTATTAATGCTTGTGTGTATGAAAAAAATATATATAATTTGATATTCCATGGTGGCACAATAATATGAAGTTTATCTGCAAGTGATGGAAATATTTTTCAACATGAGATGATCACTTCATATCCAAGCGAATGTGTAATTTTCTTTTTATTATATGGAGTCCTCCCTGTTTAAAGAGCTGGTCCATGCTCTCGCCGCTGCCCAACAAAACCAGCACCAGGTGCTGGTCACAATGCGGACTGAGCAGGAGTGGTGTGTCGAGGCCCTGCTGCAAGCCCAGCAAGAGGACCGCCAGGCGCTCCTGCACCTCATCACTCCAACAGGTGCACCAGCCCCAGAGTCCGTGGGGTTCCCCCATGTCACCTTTATGAAGATCAGTGTTGTAGTCAAGTCATTAAACCTCGAGTCCAAGTCCAGTCTCGAGTCTCCAATGTTCAAAGCCGAGTCAAGTCCAAGTCATTAAAAAAATTTTAGAGTCAAGTCTGAGTTGAGTCCACGAACAACACTCCAACCGCACCATTTGAGAGTGGCTGTTTTAGCGCCATTAACATTAGTTTTTAAAGGGGATTTAACCTTCTTCATTCTCTTTTGCATTATTTCCTCTTTTCCTTCTTTTTCTCTTTTTTGTGTTCTTCTCTTTCTCTGTGTCAAGTCAAGTCAAGTCAACTTTATTGTCAAATATGCTATACATGCTCGACATACAGCACAGATGAAATATCAGTCCTCTCTGACCCACGGTGCAAACTGGCAATTCAATAAATAAAAATAGAATAAAAATAGAATAATTGAAAAAAACAAACAATATAAACAGTATAAACACTCTAGATAGGAACTAGACATAGACTAAACACTCAGACAAACAATATAAACAGTATAAATAAACAGTATAAACACTAGATACTGTAAGAACAAGACAGACTAAACACTCAAACAGACAATATAAACGGTATAAACACCCTAGATATGAACTAGACTAAACACACACACACACACACACACACACACACACATAAATTGGTTCAAATAACCAAACAGTCAAGGGCACTTGAGGTATAGCAGGTAAACATGAAACATGAAATAAGCAGAATAAACAAACTAGCAGCTGTTAAGGTGAGGTAGTGCGGAATAGTGCAAATGAGCGAGGTAAAGTGAGATGTGCGGTACCTGAGTTCAGTGTGTTAATGAACGATGAGATGTATGTATGTATGTATGTATGTATGTGTGTGTGTGTGTGTGTTGGGGGGGGGGACTGTGAGGATGACATGTCAGATGCTGAAGGGGTGTGTGCGAGCAGAATCTGTGGCATGGGGCAGAGGGGGGAGGAGGGGCAGAACAGGGAGGGAGTTGAGCCTCCTGACCGCCTGGTGAAAGAAACTGTTCAAGCCTGCTGGTTTTGGCCCGGAGACTCCGCAGTCTCCTCCCCGACGGCAGCAGGCCTGAAGAGGCTGTGAGATGGGTGGGTGGGGTCACCTGCAATCCTGATGGCTTTGCGGGTGAGGTGGGAGTTATATATATTCATAAGAGAAGGGAGAGAGACACCAATGATCCTCTCAGCTGCTCTTACGATGCGCTGCAGAGTCTTGCAGCAGGACACGGTGCAGGCGCCGTAACCACACGGTGATGCAGCTGGTCAGGATGTTCTCGATGGTGCCTCTGTAGAATGTGTGCATGATGGGGGCTGGGACTCTTGCTCTCCTCAGTTTGCGGAGGAAGTGCAGGACGCTGTTGGGCTTTTTTTTGCCAGTGATGCGGGTGTTTGTTGTTCCAGGACAGGTCTTCAGAGATGTGCACACCCAGAAACTTGGTGCTGCTCACCCTCTCCACTGCAGCACCGTCGATAGATAGTGGAGCATGCTGGATGTGCTCTCTCCTGAAGTCCACAACAATCTCCTTTGTCTTCTCCACGTTCAGATGGAGATTGTTGTCCTTGCTCCACATGGCAAGCGGCTCACCTCACTCCTGTAGATTGTCTCATCGCCATTGTGTGATGGTGGGTTCAAAGTTCATGATGATTTTTTCCTCCTAAATCAGTTAGAGCTCTCCAAATAACACACACACACACACACACACACCTTAAACAAACCCATAATAGAAGTGTCTGATGTAATGGCTGATTTTGAATGCTCAATTTATGAAGCAGGTGATTGGCTGAATGCTGGCCACACCCATACATGTACGGTATCTCTCTCTCTCTCTCTCTCTCTCTCTCTCTCTCTCTCTCTCACACACACACACACACACACACAGAGTGTAGCTTCTGTTTTCACTCTCGCATGGCCATGTCTCACGAAGGTGAGTCTGATCCTTCTGTTTCTATTGTGTGTGTAAAATTAGGAACATTATGGAAACCAGCTTATTGCACTTTGACATTTTTTAAAAATACTCACCCAGTTTTTGTCGCCTTGTACACTAGGCACTAGATGCATTCGCTTTTTTTTTTTATTTGCCTTTACACAAGTCCCCCTAGTTTTGTTCCTTTATTCACTGCGAGACTGTTTATTTTCACTTTGTTAATGTACACGTGTTTATCTTCTATTACAGCAGGTGGCGCTGTGTTACAGGCAGCGTTGTGCCTATTCTTTAATCAAGTTTCACAAGTTTAGTTTAATTTGCTTTTAGTTTACTAACACTTGTGCATCCTTTATTATTTCCACTTTTTTAAAAAAATTTCCACTCCCCCCCCCCCCCCCCCCCATCACTTTCCCCCTATTTTGTGACTACTACAACCCCGATTCCAAAAAAGTTGGGACAAAAGTACAAATTGTAAATAAAAACAGAATGCAATAATTTACAAATCTCAAAAACTGATATTGTATTCACAATAGAACATAGACAACATATCAAATGTCGAAAGTGAGACATTTTGAAATTTCATGCCAAATATTGGCTCATTTTGAAATTTCATGACAGCAACACATCTCAGAAAAGTTGGGACAGGGGCAATAAGAGGCTGGAAAAGTTAAAGGTACAAAAAAGGAACAGCTGGAGGACCAAATTGCAACTCATTAGGTCAATTGACAATAGGTCATTAACATGACTGGCTATAAAAAGAGCATCTTGGAGTGGCAGTGGCTCTCAGAAGTAAAGATAGGAAGAGGATCACCAATCCCCCTAATTGTGCACCGACAAATAGTGGAGCAATATCAGAAAGGAGTTCGACAGTGTTAAATTGCAAAGAGTTTGAACATATCATCATCTACAGTGCATAATATCATCAAAAGATTCAGAGAATCTGGAAGACTCTCTGTGCGTAAGGGTCAAGGCCGGAAAAACCATACCTGGGTGCCCGTGATCTTCGGGCCCTTAGACGGCAACTGCATCACATACAGGCATGCTTCTGTATTGGAAATCACAAAATGGGCTCAGGAATATTTCCAGAGAACATTATCTGTGAACACAATTCACTGTGCCATCCGCCATTGCCAGCTAAAACTCTATAGTTCAAAGAAGAAGCCGTATCTAAACATGATCCAGAAGCGCAGACGTCTTCTCTGGGCCAAGGCTCATTTAAAATGGATTGTGGGGAAAGTGGAAAACTGTTCTGTGGGCAGACGAATCAAAATTTGAAGTTCTTTATGGAAATCAGGGACGCCGTGTCATTCGGACTAAAGAGGAGAAGGATGACCCAAGTTGTTATCAGTGCTCAGTTCAGAAGCCTGCATCTCTGATGGTATGGGGTTGCATTAGTGCATGTGGCATGGGCAGCTTACACGTCTGGAAAGACACCATCAATGCTGAAAGGTATATCCAGGTTCTAGAGCAACATATGCTCCCATCCAGACGACGTCTCTTTCAGGGAAGACCTTGCATTTTCCAACATGACAATGCCAAACCACTTACTGCATCAATTACAGCATGATGGCTGCATAGAAGAAGGGTCCAGGTACTGAACTGGCCAGCCTGCAGTCCAGATCTTTCACCCATAGAAAACATTTGCCGCATCATAAAACGGAAGATATGACAAAAAAGACCGAAGATAGTTGAGCAACTAGAATCCTACATTAGACAAGAATGGGTTAACATTCCTATCCCTAAACTTAAGCAACTTGTCTCCTCAGTCCCCAGACATTTACAGACTGTTGTAAAGAGAAAAGGGGATGTCTCACAGTGGTAAACATGGCCTTGTCCCAACTTTTTTGAGATGTGTTGTTGTCATGAAATTTAAAATCACCTAATTTTTCTCTTTAAATGATACATTTTCTCAATTTAAACATTTGATATGTCATCTATGTTCTATTCTGAATAAAATATGGAATTTTGAAACTTCCACATCATTGCATTCTGTTTTTATTTACAATTTGTACTTTGTCCGAACTTTTTTGGAATTGGGGTTGTACTTTTTTTTTAAGGAAATCATAGGATAGTTTTGAATTGCAACATAAAATTAAGATCACACACACTGAGTTGAAGTTTGGTTACTGACTAAGTTTATTATTAAGTTTGGTTATTGGTTACTTTTTATTGTCCATTACAAGTAAAAGTAAAAATTTTATCCAAAATAGATTTTCCTGCCTTAGCCGATTTATTTCCATTTCACATGCATGCAGCTGTTGTAAAGTTCAGTGTGTTTGTCTCTCAGACTGTAGGTTAATTACTCGACAACGTAGAAATCATAAAATAGAAATCTATAACAAAATTTGTATGAAGGTTAGGGTGCCAATATTTTTGAACACTACTGTGTTTGAGAATATTTACATATCCTTGTGATATCATCTACCTCTAGGTTTAAAAAAAAGTGCTGCATCATGACAGACAGGATAATGTTTGAGTTTAAAATTGTTTAGGTGGTGTTTACATTAGACTGTATCAGCGGATCATCAGATTAATGTTTTTAAAATGATTCGCGTGCACACAGCAACGACAATACACGATTCGTGTGCACACAGCAACGTCAATACACGGATACGCTAATCACATGACTAATTAGATGGCACGTAAGTTGAAATGTGTAAATAAACCTCAGTGCGGCTCAGCGCTTCCTCCTCCGCACTCAGGCATCCTTCGCTCCAAATCACTCCGCCCTGAACAGCGAGTGCCCTCTGGAGGGTGCGCACTCTGGCCCTGCGCAACTCACAGAGTGCGCGAGTGAAGCGCAAAAGCAGTGATTCGGGACTGAGCCGTCACATGACCAACGTGGCATGACCAACGCCAACGAATCAGGAAGGTGGATGTCACAGTGACGTTGTCCAATGACGACGTCAGCTAGAGCTCAGCACTGCATATCCTCGTTCCTCAATGTTTACACAGCACCGGATCAGATACGTACTGGGTTGAATACGTGGGCCCTGGTGGATTCAAACTGTTCCGCCTTTGGAGTCGTTTCCCGGCGTTTTAATGTGCACGGACAGTGCATCCGTGACGAAAACAATACGGATACGGTCTAATGTAAACACCACCTTAGTGTGTAGGTTGTGGGTGTTTTATACTGACCTGGCAACCTGTAACTGAATCAAGTACAACCAGTCTGTCATAATGCAGGACTGCTTTTTTTTTTCGTTTGTTTTTTTAAACCTAGAGGTGGATGATATAACAAAAAAAACCCTGACCAATGGTCTGACCAATCAGCGCAACAGTGACTGTGATGTAGTCAGAGTGACAGAAAGCAGTGGGGGAGTAGCCTGGCAAGCCAGACTAAATGTGACAGCGAAACGTCCTTCTTGAAAAGGAATGAGAGGATAGCCTCTTCCTGCTCATGTTTCAACGAAAACTCCAAGTCTAATTCTTCTAAAACTGATTCCAAAGCGGAGTTAAATGAGCGCTGTTCAATAGCCGTAGCCATCTTTCCTGTTGTGCTTTCTCCAGCGTTGCGCAGCCTTGTCATCACTCCTGCAAAAGCCCGCCCAAAGAATCCAAACAAAGACCTTGCATTGTGATTGGCGGGCACAATTTGATGCCCGGGGTGTGTTGTTGATATGGTCCGAGGCTAGAACCACTCGTAGGCAAAAATATTTTTGTCTGCTAGGCGGGTGGGTCTAGTTTACTAGGCTAAACTCGAATGCAAGCAAGAAAAAAAAAAGATTCTTCATCAAACTCTTCCATCCTCACTTCCGACTTTGTTTTTGTAAAATACATTTTAAATAAAATCGTGAATTTCTCCATTTTCAGGCTGAGCTCCTCTCCTCGTATTCTTTAACTGCTCATTTCCTCATTGTTCTTGAAGCATTTGCTTCTATTTGTTAACATTTTTCTTGATAGCAGGGAGATGGTAATGGCTTTTATCCATTTCTCTGTTTGAGCAAGCAAAAACAGCACAAAAAATTAACCAGACTGAAGACAGATTAAGCCCCAGCTGTAATTATCACGTGATGCGTGACGTCATACACAAGAGGGTCTACAAACAGTACATGTACAGTACCACAGTACAACAACGGGGGTAAATAAAATAACTTGCAAAGCAGTTAATGAAACTGAGACTACGAAAACAGCCAAGACATAATGGCGGATACGTAGTGAGGGACGCTTTTAGGAACTGAAATAAAAGATCAAAAAGTCTAATTTTTGTGGTGCTAGTTCGTAATATATACTCATTCCAATTTGCCCGGTCGGGCATGTCAGGGACATACCTCACTTGCCCAAATGCATGTTTCACTTGCCCCGGGCAATCAGGCAGTGCTTAATGTCGAGCCCTGATTAAAAATAATGTCTGGATGGGGGGGGGATCTTGAATTCTACAACACGAGAACTCTCGAAAAAATCAACAGGAGAAAAAAAAACAAACCCAAGATCCAGGAAGAACACTGAAAGAAAAACAGCATACATGCAGGTTATTATAGAATATTCCTATCAGATTCAGAAAAGTGGGCACAAACTTTTGACCTGATATGATATTGATGATCCCCCCCCCCCCATTTATATTTATAGATCACCCCAGACTTTAGATCTTTCTTGTTCCTTGTTGATGCTGAAGGACCTTGTGTTCGGTGTGATGTTGGAGGTGAAGTGTGTTTGAGTGTGTTGATTTGTCCTTATTAATCACGTCCTAATCAGGAGACTTCAGTTAGGGAGAGTGGCTGTTGTGCTGCTGCTCCCAAACAGTGGAATGTACCACTGTGCTGTGTGAAGTGCCCTGTGATCAGTTGCTATGGCTTGTGGGGTTTAGTGTGGACTGGGACACAATCCACTGAAGATGCTGGAACACACAGTTGTTTTGTTATTATTAATTCCAAAAAACACTCAACAAGAACATCAGCTTTGTTATATTTGCATTTTTACGGAACCCTGTGTGCGTGTGTGTGTGTGTGTGTGTGTGTGTAGTGATGGCAGGACTGAGGCCAGTGGTTTTCAGCGGTCCCTCGGGTACTGGGAAAAGCACATTACTCAAAACACTGCTCAAAGAGTTCGACGGTGTCTTCGGCTTCAGTGTCTCCTGTAAGACGCGCGCGCACACAGGCTCCATCCCAAACATCATGGGCGATGATCACTGTCGCAATGATGTAAATATCCTCAAGAATTCCTCATATGCTTTATTTATGTCTTTGAGTCGGTATATTTCATCCCAGTTTTGTGCCAGCAAGTCATTTCTAAAAGTGTTCATTGATTCCTCTGATCTAAGTCGTCTGAAAAGTTTTGTGGTTTCCGGTTTATTATTCCCAAATTTTGTTTCATAAACTGTGAAAACTTTGAAAGCAATGATAAATATTTGGATTCTTATAATCATATATAATGTGTTAGTGTCATATTCCAGCTTCTGAACTTCTTGGTATAGTCATATTGTTAATTTCATGGTTTTTTTTATTATTATTATTATTATTATTATTATTATTATTATTGCTTAACTGTGGTATATTCATGTACGTTTACATGTAATTGCAGAAATGCATATTATGATAAAGTAGGGTGAAATTAACCTAATGTAGGACATTTTAGGCCAATTGAGTCTAAAGAAATATATAATTAACAATTATTCCCTGAAATCAAGTCGTACATGAGCCTCTAGCTGATGAGGCGTGCAGCACCGAGCCATGTACATGTATAACCCATGTACGACGAGACTGAGTGGAATAAGTGTTTTATTCTATCCACATTCACTGGGTTTTGAGAAACAAAGCAGTTTTTCTTGCAAATTCGATAAATAAAACTTTATATAAAACATCAGACAAAATCATTTCTGCTTAGGCAGACTTCTTAAAATCCTATCGATGGCGGCATGAATTGACTTTAGTGTTGTTTTTTTTTGTAGAAAGTGCTGTCTCGCTGTCGTGCCGAGGTATAGAATAACTTTAAACATTTATTAAATTTTTCCTTGGACATTTCGGTTCTGTAATTTTCAAACTTCTTTGAGCCATGTACATGTATAACCCATGTATGACGAGACTGAGTGGAATAAGTTTTATTTTATCCACATTCACTGGGTTTTGAGAAACAAAGCATTTTTTTTTGCAAATTCGATAAATAAAACTTTATATAAAACATAGGCAGACTTCTTAAAATCCTATTGATGGCGGCATGAATTGACTTTAGTGTTGTTTTTTTTGTAGAAAGTGCTGTCTCGCTGTTGTGCCTAGGTATAGAATAACTTTAAACATTTATTAAATTTTTCCTTGGACATTTCAGTTCTGTAATTTTCAAACTTCTTTGAGCTTTTGAACCAGTCTAAACAAATTCAACAAATTTTAATGCTTAAAGATGAAGAATGTAAACAAACCGGTGAAAAGACAGGAACAATTTGTAAAAAATGTTACAATACTAATTCTTGAAAAAAAAAGTTCTTACCATCAAAAACTTTTATTCCATATTTGTTTTGGGGATTTTTTTGTATTTTGGGGGGTTTTGTTTTTGAGTAGAGTTTTTATTTCGTCCTTGGTTGGTTCACGCTCTGCCATTTTGTTTTTCTCTACTCACGGTGTATGAGCTGATACCCTAGTACACAGTAAAATCCCCAGTGTTGAATTAACACCCAGAGTATCGATTTAACACCCTACTGTGTTTATTATGTCCAATTGGACACAAATAAACTCTGAAAGTGTTAATTCAACACTGGGGAATTTGCTGTGTAGTAGTGTAGCCAATCGGAGCGCGTGATTGCTCATATCCAGTGAATATGGATAGACTAAATATTAATAGGTGTCCCACATTATGGTAAATCACTACATATTAATTGTTCATGGAAAACATTTCAAGAAAATTACTTCATTTTCCTTAATTTCTTGGTATTTTGCAAGTTTTGAAAAGTCTGTCAAATGTTTACATTAGCTCATTAAAAACAAATTGGACTTATATTTTAGTTGGCAAACTAAAGGATTTGGAAGGAGCTGAACTAAAGGAGCAAAATTAATCTTCCTGAATACAGTCAGTTTTATTTTTAAAACCCTAGCATTAGATTAGCATGTAAACCTGGTGTCTTAATATTTAAATGGCCCACATGTTTTCTGTGTTCAATTCGACGTTTATCATTAGCATAACACTCATTATTATAATCACCATACTGTTTTCCTCCAGTGCAAGTCATTTTTGTTGAAACACAAACACACATGGGATAAATTTTGCCAACTAAAATATAAGTCCAATTTGTTTTTAATGAGCTAATGTAAACATTTGACACACTTTTCAAAACTTGCAAAACAAATCATTACCTTAACACATGTTAACCAGCTACACATGGTGTTCCCCTGTTTAAACGCACATCACCATGTAGGTGTATCGACTCGGCTTTAAATTTGACATGATATACTTCTAGTTATTGAGTAGTTTAGATGATATGATTTTAGTCCTAAAGTAATAAGAGAATTCTACTGCATTTTCCTGTTGTTGTAGTGTACACCTGTGGCTCGCTAGCTGCTCATGATATGATGCCCCCGGTTCCCTGGAATCTTCTCCCCGGAGAAAGGTTCCTGAAGTCGTGCAATAGTCCTGCAAGCCACATCACACAGAGTGGTGTTTCCCATGTTTGTTTAATTATGATGTTCAATAAAATAATTAGACATTACGTTTAAAACAGAATCAGTTTGCCAGTATAGCATCTGCCTGGTGAATGAAGCAGAAGCCATGCTATGTTTAAAGGCAACTTTTATTGTGGATCGATATCGAATCACAATAATTAATCAACAATTTGATAGTTTCAATAGACATACAAAAATGATCAAGACTTTTTTTTGATTGACTTCGTCTTTATATAACAAAAGTCATATATATATACTAACTTTTTTTTTTGATTGAATTCGTCTTTATATATATATATATATATATAAAGACGAATTCAATCAAAAAAAAAAAAGTTAGTCGAACCTCGGATCCAGGAGGAACAATGCGGTTTTCGCCCTGGTCGCGGAACACTGGACCAGCTCTATACCCTTCACAGGGTACTCGAGGGTTCATGGGAGTTTGCCCAACCAGTCCACATGTGCTTTGTGGATCTGGAGAAGGCATTCGACCATGTCCCTCGTGGTATTCTGTGGGGGGTGCTTCGGGAGTATGGGGTTCGGGGCTCTTTGCTAAGGGCTGTCCAGTCCCTGTACGAACGGAGCAGGAGTCTGGTTCGCATTGCCAGCAGTAAGTCAGACCTGTTCCCAGTGCATGTTGGACTCCGGCAGGGCTGCCCTTTGTCACCGGTTCTGTTCATAATTTTTATGGACAGAATTTCTAGGCGCAGCCAGGGGCCGGAAGGAATCCTGTTTGGGAACCACAGGATTTCATCTCTGCTTTTTGCAGATGATGCTGTCCTGTTGGCTTCTTCAAACCAGGACCTTCAGCATGCACTGGGGTGGTTTGCAGCCGAGTGTGAAGCAGCTGGGATGAGAATCAGCACCTCCAAGTCTGAGGCCACGGTTCTCGACTGGAAAAGGGTGGCTTGCCCTCTCCAGGTTGGTGGAGAAGTCCTGCCTCAAGTGGAGGAGTTTAAGTATCTCGGGACCTTGTTCACGAGTGAGGGAAGGATAGAGCGTGAGGTCGACAGGCAGATCGGTGCAGCCTCCACAGTGATGCGGTCGCTTTACCGGTCCGTTGTGGTGAAGAAGGAGCTGAGCCAAAAGGCGAAGCTCTCGATTTACCGGTCGATCTACGTTCCGACTCTCACCTATGGTCATGAGCTTTGGGTAATGACTGAAAGAACAAGATCGCGGATACAAGCGGCCGAAATGAGTTTCTTTCGCAGGGTGGCTGGGCGCTCCCTTAGAGATAGGGTGAGAAGCACAGTCACTCGGGAGGAGCTCGGAGTAGAGCCGCTGCTCCTCCACATCGAGAGGAATCAGCTGAGGTGGCTCAGGCATCTCTTTTGGATGCCTTCTGGACGCCTCCCTGGGGAGGTGTTCCAGGCATGTCCCCCCGGGAAGACCCAGGACACGCTGGAGGGACTATGTCTCTCAGCTGGCCTGGGAATGCCTCGGTGTCCTTCCCGAGGAGCTGGCCGAGGTGTCTGGAGAAAGGGAAGTTTGGGCTTCCATGCTCAGACTGCTGCCTCTGCGACCCGGCCCCGGATAAGTGGATGAAGACGAGACGAGACGAGATAACAAAAGTCAAGTCAAGTTTATTTGTATAGCGCTTTTAACAATAAACATTGTTGCAAAGCAGCTTTACACAATTTGAACGACTTAAAACATGAGCTAATTTTATCCCTAATCTATCCCCAATGAGCAAGCCTGTGGCGACGGTGGCAAGGAAAAACTCCCTCAGATGACATGAGGAAGAAACCTCGAGAGGAACCATACTCAAAAGGGAACCCATCCTCATTTGGGCAACAACAGACAGCACGACTAAAACATTAACAGCTTTAACATGAAGTCAGTTTCATTGATGTTATAAACTCTTCATTGATGGAAACTTGAGTGCAGAACTGTTCATGACAACTGCAGTCCTAAAGTTAGCAAGTCAACTGTACTGTAGTCCTCAGCCATAAAAGCATTACTGTAAGAGTCCAGAGCGTCCTCCAAGTGTGACTTTCAACTGTCCTCATGGGGCTGTCCTCCACAGGAGTGATGTGATGAGACTCCAACCAGACACAGGGCACCAGGATGGATCAGGCAGGCCCGAGGAGCAGAAGAGGTCAGCATCTCGACCCCAGGACTGACATGCACAAAGTAAATAGATGGAATTTACACTTAGTGTTTTGAAAGCATAGTCTGGCTAAGTAGACTCTGATTGGTCAGTTTGAATCACCTGATCTGTTCTCTCAGGCTTTACAACAATTCACGGCAATTTGCATCATCTGATGCCAGTGTGTGATTCACTTCCTCGGGCACTGTGCTCACACACACTTTGTAGGGGGCACATACTTTCTGCACACATTTGTTCATGAAATGAAATTTGGGGACTTTGGAGATTTTCCTACTAGCATACATTTTTACCCTCCTGGATAGTATTAGAGCGCTAAAACAATTGGAAATCTAAGAGTTGGTCCTCATTTGCCAAGAAGTCCCCAGTCGGCTGGTGTAGTCTGAGATTTGTCCCCAATATGCACCTACACACACATGGTGTATAACAGTGTGTAACTTTGTGTGTTACAGATGAAGACATGCAGGCGGGAATCGCTAAAGGAGACTTTATTGAGAGCGCAGAATTCTCAGGGAACATGTAGGGAACAAGGTACACACACTGCTGCCTACACGCAATGTATGTGCAGTTTAAATAATGGATCATGTGGTGGGTCACTGTGTTAGCAGTTTGATGCTAAGTGTAATTACAGTGTAATTCAGGTATTTTCTTATTAATTTTTCAACATATCTGAGGTAAACGTTAACATTGTAGGTAATTCTGTGGCATTTCCATGCTCGCTGTGTTAGCAGTTTGATGCTGAATGTCATTACAGTGTAATTTAAATATTTTTCTGTTAATATTTCAACACATCTGAGGTAAAAGTTGACATTCTGGATGCCTCTATGTCATTTCCACTGTCACTGTGTTAGCAGTTTGATGCTAAATGTTATTACAGTGTAATTTAGGTATTTTCTTATTAATTTTTCAACATATTTGAGGTAAATGTTGACGTTCTGGATGACTCTATGTCATTTCCACTGTCACTGTGTTAGCAGTTTGATGCTAAATGTTATTACAGTGTAATTTAGGTATTTTATTATTAATTTTTCAACATATCTGACGTAAATGTTAACATTGTAGGTAATTCTGTGGCATTTCCATGCTCGCTGTGTTAGCAGTTTGATGCTAAATGTTATTATAGGGTAATTTAAATATTTTCCTATTAATTTTTCAACATATCTGAGGTAAAAGTTGATGTTCTGGATGATTCTGTGTCATTTCCACTGTCGCTGTGTTAGCAGTTTGATGCTAAGTGTAATTACAGTGTAATTTAAGTATTTTTGTAATAATTTTTGAAAGGTTTCTTCACCTCTTGCCCTCAGCCTCCAGAGAGCGATTACCCCATCTCGAGATCAGTCCCCTCGCGTCACCCAGAGCTCTGGGGGTAAGTTGCGAAAAAAAGACAGGAACCCCACAAAGTAGTTCACAATCTTTATTCACAAGTCCCCAGTGAGACAAGAGAATACAGGGAATTTTATATGTGTGTGTTATCTGTGTGGATGAAATGACATCACTGAAGCTGTGTGTGTGTGGGGGGGGGGGGGGTGAGTGAGTGACATCATTTTGATATCTGTATCTATGTGTATGTGTATGACATCTTTGCATGCTTAAACCTTGGTCTGAGCAGGTCACATCTTAATTACATCACTGTTCTTTCAGATGTATGTGTGTGTGAGTGAAACCTTGGTGATGGTACAATAATAAGATGTTCTTATGATATGATATGATATGATATGATATGATATGATATGATATGATATGATATGATATGATACAGATATCAAAGGCCATTTCTTACACACAACCTTAGGTCAGAGAAAGCAAAGGGCAAGATGTTCTGATAAAGATATCAATATTACGTCTCGAGCAATATGTCCTTCTAGCTGAAATAGTAAAATATAATCCTTAACAATATTAAGAATAAATCCTTACAATTATTTATCCTTACAAAGGAATAAAACCTTACAATCCCCTCTTTGATACTAGTATCACTAGGATCACACCCCGGTATTCTGATCATATATGTGATTACATCGAGAATTAGGATTAGTCAAGTCGAGTTTATTTGTATAGCGCTTTTAACAATAAACATTGTTGCAAAGCAGCTTTACGGAATTTGAACGACTTAAAACATGAGCTAATTTTGTCCCTAATCTATCCCCAGTGAACAAGCCTGTGGCGATGGTGGCAAGGAAAAACTCCCTCAGACGACATGAGGAAGAAACCTCGAGAGGAACCAGACTCAAAAGGGAACCCATCCTCATTTGGGCAACAACAGACAGCATGACTATAACATTAACAGTTTTAACATGAAGACAGTTTCGTTGATGTTATAACTCTTCATTGATGGAAACTTGAGTGCAAAACTGTTCATGACAACTGCAGTCCTAAAGTTAGCAAGTCAACTGTAGTCCTCAGCCATAAAAGCATTACTGTAAGAGTCCAGAGCATCCTCCAGGTATAGCCCTCAACTGTCCTCATGGGACCATCCTTCACAGGAGCGATGCGATAAAACTCCGACCAGACACAGGGCACCAGGATGGATCAAGCAGGTCCGAGGGGCAGAAGAGGCCAGCATCTCAATCCCAGGACCAACATGTAACTCAGAGGGACAGATGGGGGGGGAAGAGAGAAAACACAGGTTGTTAGGTATGCCCTAAAAATGACAAGTATTAAATCTGTGTGGTAGGCTCGCAGAGACGAGAGTCTTGACATCAGGCATAATACACAACAATGGCATGTTAATATGGTTAAAAAAATATCATGACCTGCTCTGGCTGGATGCTTGATTGGGTGATGGGAGCACACTCCTCAGCAATGATGAGATGCAGATGGGACCCTTAGGGCTGGCCAAGACAATTCAGTTACATTTCACCGGGTCTGGGACATGCGACAGAATGTCTGATGGCCAATTCCCTGCAGGCTACGATAGCCAATCGAGGTCTCCACCCTCTCCACCAAAAGATTTCCTGTTGACTCCATGTAACTCAGAGGGACAGATTTGGGGGGGAGAGAAAATGCAGGTTGTTAGGTATGCCCAATGTCACCTGAATAAGTAGGAACAGTATACATATTGCACTGAGTAAGATGTATGAGATTAGATGTATGCTTGAGTTAATCCTTGCTCTTCTTGACGTGTATTGGTGCTCAGAGGGCGGGCATGCCCTATCAGCCCTCGTCCCACCTCACCAGAGCTTAGAGAAACTCAAAACCTCTTAATTTGTCCCAAATACACGCTACTTCCTTCAGAGTAATTTGTTCTAAAACAGTGAGGGAAAATGAAATTATAGGGCATATCGACCTATAGTGAGAACAGAGTCCTGTAAGAATACAGAGCTTCAGAGCATAGAGACAAAGGTGGATGTGTAATAATAGTATAAGGCGGCATCAGATGACAGACATAACAACTTTCATTCATGTGCGCTCGTGTAGTCCAGTTAGCAAATTGCCAAAATATGTTGTCTCGAGGTCCAGCTCGAGCGGGTAACCCTGCTCCGAGCAGCAGTAGAGTGGTCACGAAGCTCATGATGAGGACGTTCATGGTTGTAGTGAGGGTGATTGGTCCCAGACAGGGCGTGAGATCCCCTCTTTGTTCACAACGTCTTGCAGGTAATCTGAGGATTCTCAGTCGGCCAGGGCTGCATACAGGTCACGTCAAATCTGTGTAGAGCTCAGAGATAGAGAGACAGAACAGAGACTGGATAGGGACACAGAGAAAACGTTAGTAGCAAACTTGTCATTGTAACACAACTTTGTTATGGAGCCTTCTTCAATCATGTAGCATGGATCCACTGTGGAAAAAGATCAGTTAAAACAGCAGTAAAAGTAATGCCGACTATGTCTGCAGGCCCACTATATATAGGTTCTCCCAATTGTCCAAATTGTTTAAAAAGTCGCACCAGCACCTTGTCTCCCACGTGAAAGGGGTGTGTGGGTGCTGCTGGTGGAGATAATATTGGACTATTGACCTTGGTACAAATTTTATGCAACTTATCTATAAGGGCTGCAGAATACTAATCCATATGTTTTCAAATCAGAGGTACCCGGAGCCGGAGTTCCCTTCCTCCATGGGAAAGGTCTTCCAAAATAATTTCGTAGGGGGAGTATCCCCTAGACTAGGCTGTCATACGAATTTCAGCCAGAGTGGCTGGCAATAAGTCTACCCAATTTTTCAAACCTGTGGCCTGCATGGCCTTAGTTAGTTTGTCTTTCAATGTTCGATTAGTACATTCTACGATACCAGAGGATTGAGGGTGGTACAGAATGTGAAAACGCCAGTTTAATGAGAGATACTTACTTGTTATGTTTTGTATGACTTTCGAGGTAAAAGGGGTACCTTTGTCTGAGTCTATGGCATCTGGAACCCCATAACTATAACAATAATTATTATTATTGATTTCTTATTAATTTATTGTTGTTATTTTATTGTTATGCTTTTATTTTATTTTTTACTGTTCAGTGTCCTTGGGTACCTTGAAAGGCGCTTATAAATAAAATGTATTATTATTATTATTATTATTATTATTATAACTAGGTATTATTTCTTTTGCCAGAATACAAGTAACTACCTTTGTGTTCTCTCGAGAACAGGGAAAAACTTCTACCCATTTAGAGAATTTGTCCACAATCAAGATGACAAAAATCAAATGAGAAAGGAAGAGCCATATGCCTCATGCACAATATCAGGCAGTGAACACACAGAGTAACCACAGAGGTATTATGAATATTATAAATTATAAATATTATACACCGTCTGAGGGTTTAGAACAAGAACCATCAATAAAGAGTACTTCCCCCATCCCTAGAGTGTTAGGACTAAGACTGTTTTGGCCTCTAGAGGCCGCTGTTATTTCCTTTTCATGTCGTGTTTATTTTGGCCTCTAGAGGCCGCCACTGTTCCTGTGTTTTGTGTTTGTGTTAATTGCCTAATTATCTTCACCTGTGTCCTTAATTAGTTTGTCTATTTATACCCCTGAGTTCAGTCCTCTTGTCACGGAGTCTTTGTGCTGTTATGTTTATCTCCAGTTTCCTTTGTACTGTGTTTTTTGATCTTCTTAAGCTTTTGAATTTTTGCACTTTGCTTTTCTTTTGGATTATACTCTTTGGTTTTTTTTTTGTCTTTTGTTTTGCCCTGTATATAGTGTATATAGTTTAAATAAACCTTTTGATTCTTTTTCTACTTCCGCCTCACGCCTCTGCATTTGAGTCATCCCCCTGGTGGCCTAGTGGGGGTTTGCTGGATTATCACACCAACGAACCAGGTTCGAATCCCAGCAAAACCCTAACAGAAAGACTCCGTCATGACCGACTCAGCAGAGGCTGCTTCAACTGTCTACCCGGCCAACCTTCAGGGAATTATGGCAGCTTTGACACGCTTCGGAGCGACCATGGACGCTCATGGACGTACGCTCACCAGCCAACGTGAGGCCCTCGCTCGCCACGAGGAACTGCTTCAGCAAATTGGGAAAACCCTGGCACAGCTGACATCTCTGCCTGCATCTCCTGCTCCTGATCCAGTTCCTGCTCCTGATCCAGCTCCCACTCCTGCTCCAGTGCCTCCTGCAATGCTGCCTTCTTCACCTCGCGAACCCAGCCTTCCTGCACCACAGAGGTATGACGGCAAGCACAGTGAGTGCCGAGAGTTCCTTACCCAGTGTCAACTCACCTTTGAGCTTCAGCCTACCACCTACACTACGGATCGCCGCAAGATTGCCTTTGTGATCACCTTATTAGCTGGTAAGGCGCGAGCCTGGGCTACTGCTATCTGGCAAAGACAGGGACCTGAGTGCTTTGATTTCCAGCTGTTTTCTGAAGAGATGCTTCGGGTCTTCGATCAGGCAGACATCAGTACCGACGCAGCCCGAAAGCTCATGTCCATCCGGCAAGGAGGAAGCGTCGCAGATTACGCCATCTCGTTCCGAACACTCGCAGCAGTAAGTGGATGGAACGAGACTGCCCTGGTGTCAGCCTTCCACCATGGTCTGTCTGACCCCATCAAGGACGGTCTGGCCTCTATTGGATGTCCAAGTGACCTCGAAACCCTCATCTCACATGCTATTCGTCTGGACAACAGGATGAGAGAACGCCACCAAGCCTTGAGCCCCCCCAGCCTCCCTACCTCTACCTGGAGACCGTCTACCTCCTTCAGTGACTGTCCAGAACCCATGCAAGTGGGTCGTACTCGCCTCTCCGCATCTGAGAGGGAGCGCAGAAGGAGGGACAAGTGCTGCATCTACTGTGGCAAGCCTGGTCACTTCCGAGCATCATGTCCCGAACTCTTGGGAAAAGGACCGCCCCGTCCAGCCGAGGGAGGGTTGTGACGGGGCCTACCCTCTCTCCCGGACTCCCTGGCCAAGGAATCTACATCCCGGTCTCCATCTCCTGGGGTGAGTCTGTCCACTCTTGTCAAGCTTTGATAGACTCAGGGGCGGCTGGGAACTTTATGGATATTCACTTCGCCCAAAGCATCAATATTCCGACTGCACCTCTTGAAGTCCCACTGTCTGTGTCTGCCCTCGATGGCCAAGCGTTAGGTGATGGAAGAGTCACCCAAGTTACTTCTCCAGTTTTCCTCCAGTCTCAAGGTCACAAGGAAGAAATATCCCTGCACCTGATTCCTTCACCTGAGTTCCCAGTTATTCTAGGCCTTCCTTGGCTTACTCGCCACAACCCTCGCATAGACTGGGTAACAAGCCAGGTTGTGGAATGGGGCCCTGCATGCCATGCCTCTTGTCTGCTCTCTAGCTCTCCTGTGTCTCCTGCCGAGCCCCCTGATCTCACCGAGTTATCTCAAGTTCCCACAGAGTACTGGGATCTCAAGGAGGTATTCAGCAAGAGCAGGGCCGCCGTTCTTCCTCCGCACCGGGCCTACGACTGTGCCATCGACTTGCTCCCTGGGACTACCCCTCCTCGTGGCAGACTGTTTTCACTCTCTCAGCCAGAACGCAAGGCCATGGAGGAATACCTCAAAGATGCCCTGGTCTCTGGGTTTATTCGACCCTCCACTTCACCTGCTGGAGCCGGCTTCTTCTTTGTCGGCAAGAAGGATGGGGGGCTCCGACCATGTATTGATTACAGGGGCCTGAATAAGATCACTGTGCGCAACCGATATCCCCTTCCGCTGATGTCCACAGCTTTCGACCTGCTCCAAGGCGCCACCGTCTTCACCAAGTTGGACCTACGGAACGCATACCACCTCATCCGTATCCGACAGGGAGACGAGTGGAAGACTGCCTTTAACACCCCATCTGGGCACTACGAATACCAGGTGATGCCCTTCGGACTCACCAACGCACCAGCTGTTTTTCAGGCCCTAATCAACGACGTCTTAAGGGACATGATTAACCTATACGTTTTTGTCTACCTCGACGACATCCTTATCTTTTCCAAGACCGTGCAGGAGCACCGCCACCATGTCCGCCAGGTTCTCCAGAGGCTGCTACAGAACAATCTGTTCGCCAAGGCCCAGAAATGCGAATTTCATGTTCCCGAGGTCTCCTTTCTGGGATTTATTGTACGGACAGGCCAACTCCAAATGGACCCTGCCAAGACCCTGGCCGTCCGGGATTGGCCTACTCCCAAGTCCGTTAAGGAGGTTCAGCGGTTCTTAGGATTCGCTAACTTCTACCGCAAGTTCATCAGGAACTTCAGTTCTGTGGCAGCACCCATGTCAGACCTCACCAAAGGGACAGGTGGATCTTATGGCTGGTCTCCTCAGGCAGAAAAGGCGTTCAAAGACCTCAAGGACCGCTTCTGCACGGCACCCATTCTGGTTCTCCCGGACACCTCCCAACCATTCATCGTGGAGGTGGACGCCTCGGACAGTGGTGTCGGCGCGGTGCTCTCTCAACGTTCGGAAGGAAAGCTGCACCCCTGCGCTTACTTCTCCCACCGCCTGAGTCCTGCTGAGTCCCGGTACGATGTGGGGGATCGAGAACTGCTAGCGGTCAAACTGGCCCTTGAGGAGTGGAGGCACTGGCTGGAGGGAGCACAACATCCATTCCTGGTTTGGACTGACCACAAGAACCTGGAGTACCTCCAGCAAGCCAAGAGACTGAACCCTCGACAGGCTAGGTGGGCCCTGTTTTTCAGTCGGTTTGACTTCACCCTCTCATACCGCCCCGGCTCCAAGAACACCAAACCTGACGCACTGTCCAGACTGTTCTCTGCCACTAACAGGGAGAATGAAGTCGGGCCTATTATCCCTGTGTCCCGGATTGTGGCCCCTGTCCGCTGGGGTATTGAGGAGGCTGTCCGACGAGCCCAACGCCAGGACCCCGGTCCTGGGACGGGGCCACCAGGCCTCTTGTACGTCCCACATCAAGCCCGGGCCAAGGTTCTCCAGTGGGGTCACTCTTCCCCTCTCACCGCCCACCCGGGAGCTCGGAGGACCCTGGACTTCCTGAAAAGACGCTTCTGGTGGCCTAACATGGAGAAGGAAGTAAGGTCATTTGTCCTGTCCTGTGAGGTTTGCACCAGAACCAAGAACCCACGACAGCGTCCCCAGGGTCTCCTGCATCCTCTGACCATTCCCCGGCGTCCCTGGTCCCACGTGGCAGTCGACTTTATCACGGGTCTCCCTGAGTCACAAGGTAACACGGTCATTTTGGTCTTAGTTGACAGATTCTCCAAGGCCTGCCGCTTCATACCACTGTGCAAACTCCCCTCTGCTCTTGAAACTGCGAAACTTTTGTTTAATCATGTCTTCCGAGTCTTTGGTCTTCCACAGGACATCGTCTCAGACCGAGGGCCCCAGTTCTCCTCCCGAGTGTGGCACGGGTTCTGCAAGGTCATCGGAGCCACTGCCAGCCTCTCCTCTGGGTTTCACCCACAGTCCAATGGTCAGACGGAGAGGCTCAACCAGGACCTGGAAACCACCCTGCGAGGCCTGGCTATGGATAACCCGACATCATGGAGCACCTGGCTGCCATGGGCGGAGTACGCCCACAACACCCTGCAGTCATCGGCCACCAAGCTGTCGCCATTCCAGTGCCAATTCGGGTTCCAGCCACCTCTGTTCCCGGACCAGGAGGAGGACGCGGGGGTGCCCTCGGTCAACCAATATGTGAGACGGTGTCGCAAGACCTGGAGCAAGGTCAGGAAGACCCTCATACAGACCTCCAGAACCAACCAGACTCAGGCCAACCGCCATAGAAGACCTGCACACGCTTTCCGCCCTGGGCAGCGTGTTTGGCTGTCCACTAAGGACCTTCCACTGCGGGTGGAGAACCGCAAGCTTGCTCCTCGCTACATTGGCCCCTTCAAGGTGGTGCGCAGGGTGAACCCTGTCTCCTACCGGCTCCAGTTGCCCCGGACTCTGAGGATCAACCCCACTTTCCATGTTTCCCTGTTACGGCCCGTACTGACGTCTACGTATGCCCCTGCCCCTAGGAACCCCCCACCCCCCCGCATCTTCCAGGGGCAGACTGTGTTCACTGTGAATCGCCTGCTTGACTCCCGCCGGGTCCGCGGCGGGTTGCAATATCTGGTGGACTGGGAGGGCTATGGTCCTGAGGAGCGCTGCTGGGTTCCTGCTCGGGATGTCCTTGATAAAGAACTATGTCGGGACTTCCATTCGGCCCATCCGGATCGCCCTGGGAACGTCAGGAGACGCTCCTAGAGGGGGGGGTCCTGTTAGGACTAAGACTGTTTTGGCCTCTAGAGGCCGCTGTTATTTCCTTTTCATGTCGTGTTTATTTTGGCCTCTAGAGGCCGCCACTGTTCCTGTGTTTTGTGTTTGTGTTAATTGCCTAATTATCTTCACCTGTGTCCTTAATTAGTTTGTCTATTTATACCCCTGAGTTCAGTCCTCTTGTCACGGAGTCTTTGTGCTGTTATGTTTATCTCCAGTTTCCTTTGTACTGTGTTTTTTGATCTTCTTAAGCTTTTGAATTTTTGCACTTTGCTTTTCTTTTGGATTATACTCTTTGGTTTTTTTTTTGTCTTTTGTTTTGCCCTGTATATAGTGTATATAGTTTAAATAAACCTTTTGATTCTTTTTCTACTTCCGCCTCACGCCTCTGCATTTGAGTCATCCCCCTGGTGGCCTAGTGGGGGTTTGCTGGATTATCACACCAACGAACCAGGTTCGAATCCCAGCAAAACCCTAACATAGAGGGCTGGAGGAGAGATCAGACCTGATACTAGTAGTATGTACGATTTTTAGACAGACAATATCAATGTCATCCCAAGTGTCGTCCCGAGAATTAAGGAGGCGTGCGAGAGCGTGACCTACAGTATCAAAAGAGGATGTGGCACGAATTTCGAGATTGTTAGTAGAACAGAGAATGAACAGTCATTTGTTGGGTCTGTAAATTTTGCAACACCTGTTTAACTTGATGTGACGAGTGCAAGATTAGTGGGTGAGACAAAACCAATTTTTCCGCATCTAAAACCATCAAAGCACATGCGGAGACAGCCCTTAGACATGCAGGTAAGCCTTGAGCAACAGTGTCTAATGTTTTGGATAAAAACCCGCACAAGGATGCATCCCCCCCTCATGCTCCCGGGCCAACAGCTGTGCCTTGGTGTTCACAGGCATAGAGGTGGAAGGGCTTGGAGTAATCAGGTAAACCCAGGGGCGGAACAAAGGGCGCTTTTGAGGGAGTGATAAGCGTCCGCCATAGCGTCAGTCCAGGTCAAAGGGTGTTGCAGTGGATCGTGATGAGAGATTGCAGAACGGAGAATCTTGTCATATAAAGAGCAGTCAGGGATCCATTGTCTGCAGTAATTGATAAGACCCAAAAAAGACATCAGTGCATGTTTAGTTGCAGGGCGTTTTGTGTCTAGAATCACCGTTCAGATGACAGCTTACGACAACCTTGTGAAAGTTCAATACTTAAGTGTCCATGCAATATTGCAACTTGGTCCTGGAAACCTTAAAGCCCTTGTGCGCCAGATGTTGGAGCAGGCGTAAGGAAGTGTCTTGGCAGATTTCTGGTGACCCAGCAGATACCAGAAGATCGTCTGCATACTGCAGGACCACAGAGCCCTGAGGGACGGAGAGGTCACAGAGTGCGTTATGAATTTGAATTACGGCTGAAAAAACAGCAGGAGAGTTAATGAAACCTTAAGGCAAACACGTCCAAGTATACTATCTCCCCCGTGCGTGAAAAAGGCAGAGCAATATTAATAGATTAATATATTAATTAATCTATATTGATTAATATAGAGATCAATAACGGAAAAACAGCAATGATGAGCAGGAACCTGTGACATTACAGAGGACAACAGAGACAATCAGTTCATTAATCTTACGTAAATCCTGCGTAAAACGCCAGGTACCATCAGATTTAGGTACTGGATTGACAGGTGTATTGTACGAGCTGGTACACGGTCTCACCACGCCTTGCTCGAGAAGAGACTGTAGGATGACATCAATCCAGAGAGAGAGGTACTGCTTAACATAAACAGGATGAATAAGTTTAAGAAAAAAAGAAAAGGAGATATAAAACAGGGCAAATTGAAATGACAAACAATTTCACTGAATGTAATTTGAATAAAATTTAATAGCTGATAAGCACTTTTTGTTGGATTCGATATGTGACAGAGACTCAAAATACATTTTTAATTCAGTTAAAAATAATGGGAATGAGAATTGGTTGTCTTGGACATTTTGACTTTATGTATATGGAATTTACCTAGTAATATAAAGAGATTACTTATATTAAATTTATTATTGTGTGAGAAAGTGCCAAAAATAATGATTTTCTCATCAAAGAAAATTTCCCAAATCTTTCGACACTTCAGATATCTGTGTGTCCTTGTTCTTGTCCTTGTGCTGGCATGGATGGTTGTTTGTTTATATTATTGCTATCTGTAACTAGGTCAGTCTGGGAGCCCTTATCTCATTGTTGACTGAGAAAAGAGACAGAGACTGTAGTTATCATATTGCTATGGAACAATTATTCGGCCTCTAGCAGTCAAAACAAACATGACAATAACAGAAATAATAGCGGCCTCTAGAGGCCAAGATAGTCCAAGTCCTAACATCAACTTTATTGTCAAATATGCTATACATGCTCGACATACAGCACAGATGAAATATCAGTCCTCTCTGACCCACAGTGCAAACTGGCAATGCAATAAATAAAAATAGAATAATTGAAAAAAACAAACAATATAAACAGTATAAAACACTCTAGATATGAACTAGACCATAGGTGGCCAACCCGCGGCTCGCGAGCCGCATGCGGCTCTTTGCCTGGTGTCATGCGGCTCTCACCTTCACGTCCAAGTTGGTGTTCGTTTGTGGTTTTATGTGCGTTTTCGCTTCACTGCAGTTAATTACGGTTATTTTATTAAAGGTGCTTCGCTTGGTTTCATTACGGTATTTTCACATCATGACAAATGCGCAGGTGCGTGAGATGATATGCTAAACTCCCCTACAAGTAGCACTTCTGCTGCTGTGTGTGTGTATACATTTGAGTATGTGAATGTGTGCTGATGTGAATTCAGATACACTACAGGCCAAAAGTTTGAACATACCTTCTCATTGAAGTAGCGGGTGACCGTTTGTGATGCTAACTGCGTGTGTGAGTATTGTACTATCCCTGCTGCTGAGGCTTGGGATACGCGCTGGGCGCGCAAGCCTGAGTAGTGGGTGAGTGCTCATTCAGTTTTGATGCCTTGAGTGAGAGTAGAGTATACTGTAAGTGTAAATAGTCATGAGAACACAGAACACATTGAATGAGAAGGTGTGTCCAAACTTTTGGCATGTAGTGTATATACATTATGTATTTGTTCATTTTGTTTTCCAGTTATCAATTTGTGTGTGTGCGTGTGTTCTTCTTTCAAAAATTTGAGCATTGTATTATATTTTATCTATATTTGCACTTGCACTGATCACTGTTCCCAGTGCCTATGGAGCTTGTACTGTTTGAGGAAATTAAATTAGCACTTTAATTTCCATTTTCCGACTGACTGTATTTATTTGAATACTTATTTATTTGAATGCAGGTCTTGTGCAGGTCATGCAATTGAGAATTCAAGCTGAATCAAAATGGCTTTTGCATTTTCGATGTTAAACAGGTAACTCCAAAATGCACTAGAATACAGGAAATTGCATCTAAGAAATCCAAAATTTTTCGGGGGAGGCCCCCCGGAACCCCCCCAATGGGGGGAATCCCCACATGTAAACAATGTCTGCCTTTGTGCCCCACCTACAATTTTCTTCACCAGTCGCCACTCTTGAAAATGACTGGCCTGTGGTCTTGGTACTGCAGTAAATGTATCATCATGTTGGTGTGGGGCATTGGTTAAGTTGGAGTGTGACATCAATGTGGCTGTGTGTGTGTGTCCACGCGCGCAGAAGGAAGGGTAATTGTGTGCCCATGTTCATGTGCCAATGTGGCTCTTTGCCGTAACACGGTAAGAATTGTGGCTCTTGGGCTCCGACTGGTTGGCCACCCCTGAACTAGACTAAACACTCAAACAATATAAACAGTATAAATAAACAGTATAAAACACTAGATAAGAACAAGACAGACTAAACACTCAAACAGACAATATAAACAGTATAAACACTCTAGATATTAACTAGACTAAACACACACACACACACACACACACACACACACATAAATTGGTACAAATAACCAAACAGTCAAGGGCACTTGAGGTATAGCAGGTAAACATGAAACATGAAATAAGCAGAATAAACAAACTAGCAGCTGTTAAGGTGAGGTAGTGCGGAATAGTGCAAATGAGCGAGGTAAAGTGAGATGTGCGATACCTGAGTTCAGTGTGTTAATGAACGATGAGATGTATGTATGTATGTATGTATGTATGTATGTGTGTGTGTGTGTGTGTGTGTGTGTGTGTGTGTGTGTTGGGGGGGAACTGTGAGGATGACATGTCAGATGCTGAAGAGGGGTGTGTGAGCAGAATCTGTGGCAGGGGGCAGAGGGGGGAGGAGGGGCAGAACAGGGAGGGAGTTGAGCCTCCTGACCGCCTGGTGAAAGAAACTGTTCTTGAGCCTGCTGGTTTTGGTCCGGAGACTCCGCAGTCTCCTCCCCGATGGCAACAGGCTGAAGAGGCTGTGAGATGGGTGGGTGGGGTCACCTGCAATCCTGATGGCTTTGCGGGTGAGGCGGGAGTTATAGATATCCTCGCGGACCACTCGTGACTTTACTGGTATCTTTTCAGTTACAAGTTTCGGACTATCGACACACAGTGAATATAAAATAAAATACAGATGATCTACTCACCAAACGCTGAAACTAATTGATTAAGAAGCAGATTTTTCCATTCTGTGTTGAGGGAGGAGGATCTCTCTCTCTCCTTCAGTAACAGTGATGAGATTCACAAACGATTCAGATCTTTTTCGAAACGAAGCATAAAAATAACTTAATCGAGCGAATCGATACAGACGCATACGAGTTTGTTCTAAAGAATCGATTCAGTGAAGCTTTCGTTGAGATTAAAATGCACACCCATGTCAACCTATACAGAACGTCCGTATTTTATACGGATTTGATTCAATAAATGTAGTATACGGGCGTACAAATAAAGTTATACGGATTCTTAAAAAAAAACCTTCAATATTTATTTAGAGCTATAATCAATTCCCACGATGATAAAAGAGCGCATAACATTTACACTTTGTGTTTTTGTCAAACATTGGAGCTTTGTATTCATTCTGAAGGTTTATTGTTATTAATATTAAAAAAAAGTAACTGGGATGTATCATTGTTAATTATCATTCAAATTTTAGGTAAATTATTTTAATTTGCATCTTATAAGGATTTTATAAGGGAAATAAGGATTTTGGAAGTTGGTTATTGTTTCATTATTTTGGGCATATCCAGTAATGCCATATATAAATGCTGAAACAATTAAAAAATAAAATATACCTTACACAGCTCCGAGAGATTGCAAATGCCTGCACGAGGATGAATCAAAACTGAGCTGGCCAAATTGTCTAGAATTTGTGTAGAATGCTAAACCACAGCGATTCATCCAATCCCGTGAGTTTTTCTTGGGGTCTGAGTACCTTAACACAATTTCCCCTCCCATGGTGACACGAAAGGACAGTCTCGAGATTAATTATTCTGTGTTAATTAATACAGAGGTGCGCGCACTAATTCTTCCCGTGAAACCATTCATGAGGATAAACAAATCGTACCATGAAACCATTCACGAGGATAAACAAATCTTCCCATGAAACCATTCATGAGGATAAACAAATCTTCCCATGAAACCATTCACGAGGAGAAACAAATCTTCCCATGAAACCATTCACGAGGATAAACAAATAAACAAATCATTCCATGACAACTATTTCATGGGGATAAACAAATCTGGGTTTTCGGATACTACCAACCAGGCGGAAGTCCCTTAAACTTACCTGGTCAGCAGATCCCGGACGAGCCCCCAAACTGAAAGGTTTCTTCACCTCTTGCCCTCAGCCTTCAGAGAGCGATTACCCCATCTCGAGATCAGTCCCCTCGCGTCACCCAGAGCTCTGGGGGTGAGTTGCGAAAAAAAAGACAGGAACCCCACAAAGTAGTTCGCAATCTTTATTCACAAGTCCCCAATGAGACAAGAGAATACAGGGAATTTTATATGTGTGTGTTATCTGTGTGGATGAAATGACATCACTGAAGCTGTGTGTGTGTGTGTAGGGGGTGTGTGAGTGAGTGACATCATTTTGATATCTGTATCTATGTGTATGTGTATGACATCATTGCATGCTTAAACCTTGGTCTGAGCAGGTCACATCTTAATTACATCACTGTTCTTTCAGATGTATGTGTGTGTGTGAGTGAAACCTTGGCGATGGTACAATAATAAGATGTTCTTATGATATGATACGATACAGATATCAAAGGCCATTTCTTACGCACAACCTTAGGTCAGAGATAGCAAAGGGCAAGATGTTCTGATAAAGATATCAATATTACGTCTCGAGCAATATGTCCTTCTAGCTGAAATAGTAAAATATAATCCTTAACAATATTAAGAATAAATCCTTACAATTATTTATCCTTACAAATTTTTCAACACATCTGAGGTAAATGTTGACGTTCAGGATGATTCTATGTCATTTCCACTGTCACTGTGTTAGCAGTTTGATGCTAAATGTTATTGCAGTGTAATTTTAGGTATTTTCTTATTATTTTTTCGACATATCTGAGGTAAATGTTGACATTGTAGGTAATTCTGTGGCATTCCCATGCTCGCTGTGTTAGCAGTTTGATGCTAAATGTTATTACAGTGTAATTTAAATATTTTCCTGTTAATTTTTCAACACATCTGAGGTAAAAGTTGACGTTCTGGATGCCTCTATGTCATTTCCACTGTCACTGTGTTAGCAGTTTGATGCTAAATGTTATTACAGTGTAATTTAGGTATTTTCTATATTTGAGGTAAATGTTGACATTGTAGATAATTCTGTGCCATTTCCGTGTTTCCTGTGTTAGCAGTTTGATGTTAAGTGCAATTACAGTGTAATTTAAGTATTTTCGTAATAATTTTTCAACACATCTGAGGTAAAAGTTGATGTTCTGGATGATCCTACGTCATTTCCACTGTCACTGTGTTAGCAGTTTGATGCTAAATGTTATTGCAGTGTAATTTAGGTATTTTCTTATTAATTTTTCGACATGTCTGAGGTAAATGTTGACATTGTAGGTAATTCTGTGGCATTCCCATGCTCGCTGTGTTAGCAGTTTGATGCTAAATGTTATTACAGTGTATTTTAAATATTTTCCTGTTAATTTTTCAATACCTCTGAGGTAAAAGTTGACATTCTGGATGATTCTATGTCATTTCCACTGTCACTGTGTTAGCAGTGTTAGGTTTATATAAGTATTATTCTTGACCAAGAAGGCAGTAATTTATTAAAATGGTGACAAAATTAAGGATTAACTTCGGTTCAGTTAAAAATGACCTGTCTCGGCTGGACATTGTTTGGGAACATTTTGTTTATTTTGATATGAAATGTGTATTTTTGATCAGAGATGTGTCTGAACGACGCCAAGGTCTGTTTTGATGTCAGATCGACCCACACACACTTTAATGTTGGATGTAATGGTAGCCTTATTGCTGAACAAAGAGTTAAGACTTTATATTTTAGAGCTTTTTAAGATCCTTTATTATTTTGGACTATTGCATATACTATGGCAGTGATTTTAAACTGTTCCTGTGTAGCCTGACATTCGTCCAGTGGAGAAGAACACTTCTTTGTTAGACCAAACATAGTCTTTGTTTAAAACATTGTCGTAAAAACATCTCGCGTGCTTTGACGTGTGTAAATGAAATTGCTGAAATATTATTTTGCTTATGATTGAAGGTTTCATTCACACACACACACATACATATGGAATTTAGATGTGATTTGCTGACCTAGCACATAGACAGATATCAAAATTATGTCACTCACTCACACCCTCCCATAGACACACACACACACATTTGACAGACACAATAACCGTTTGGAGAGATTATGATTTGTTATAAAAGGTGTTTGTAATCTTTCATCTTTGGTGAGAATACTGTGAATAAACAGCAGTTAAACCGATCTCTGGTTCTCTGTTTTTTTGCGGTGTTCCGTCCCAGACGTCTGGGTGGTACGAGGGCGGGGGTCCCGAGAAATAAGTTGACCGATTGACCGTTTCAGACTGGGTTGAACCCCAACAATTTGGTGGCCTGTACGGGGAACCTCCCAATCAGGTAAGGAGTAAATTATTTTAACTGGTTAGTTTGATTGGTTGGACTTCCGCCTGGTTGGAGGTCTCAGAAAAAAAAAAAAAAACAGTTGTTTATTATTTTGGTTATGTTAATCCTCGTGTAGAGGCACGGGACGTTTTTATTTTGGGGATCCTCGTAGACTTTTGTTTGAGCTACGGGAAGATTGGTTAAACCTCGTGTAAAAACACGGGAAGGCTATCCTCGTAATTTGTTTACGGGAAGGTGACCCTCGTGAAGTGAAGGCGCTGTCACGGGAAGAGCGCGCTTTTTATGTTAAACCCATAATAATTACCCTAATTAATCTTGGGACTGATTCCTTCGTGCCACCATGGGGGGAAAAATTGTATTATATTAATTGTATTATTAAGGTACCCGGACCCCGAGAAAAAAACCCACGGGATTGGATGAATTGCTGTGGTTTAGCATTCTACACAAATTCTAGACAATTTGGCCAGCTCAATTTTGATTTATCCTCATTCAGGTATTTGCAATCTCTAGGAGCTGTGTAATGTATCTTTAATTGTTATAGCATTTATATAAGGCATTACTGGATATGCACAAAATAATGAAACAATAAATCAGTAGTCTGGACATGAACAGTTAGAACTGTGTTCCTGGTGTGCATAAATGTCAAACCTTTGGTCAATCAAATCTGTATAACAAACTTCCAAAATCCTTATTTCCCTTATAAAATCCTTATAGGATGCAAATTAAAATGATTTACCTAAAATTTGAATGATAATTAACAATGATATATCCCAGGTACTATTTATTCAATAAACTTTAAGAATGAATACAAAGCTTCAATGTTTGACAAAAAACAAAACAAAACACAAGGTGTAAATGTTATGTGCTCTTTTATCATCGTGGGAATTGATTATAGCTCTAAATAAATATTGAAGTGTTTTTTTGTTAAAAAGAATCCGTATAACTTTATTTGTACGCCCGTATACTATGTTTATTGAATCAAATCCGTATAAAATACGGACATTCTGTATATTGTGCATTTTAACCTCAACGAAAGCTTCACTGAATCGATTCTTTAGAACAAACTCGCATGCGGGTGAATCAATTTACTTGATTCACTCTTGATTCTTGACTTAGAAACTACGGAAACCTTATTTGTATTCCTGTTTTCAAATTGTAAACAATAATCACACTTTCATGCTGCATGAAATTAAACCATTACGTGTGCAGGAACTCAACAAATGCAGTCCATGCGTCTGTATCGATTCGCTCGATCGAGTCATTTATGTTTCGTCCCGAAAAAGATCCGAATCGTTTGTGAATCTCATCACTGTTAGAAATCCAAGAGAAGAGATCCTCTTCCCTTAACACAGAATGGAATCATCAGAGGAAAAATCTGCTTCTTAATCAGTTAGTTTCAGCGTTTGGTGAGTAGATCATCTGCATTTTATTTTATATTCCTTGTGTGTTTATAGTCCGAAACTTGTAACTGGAAAGTTATCAGGAAAGACATGAGTGGTCTGCGAGGTGATCTCTGAACAGGTCCGCGAGCACTCTACAAGACTATTAATGTGTTTTAATAATTAATAGTGCAGCTATTAATGCAGTTTCATGTCTAGATCTTATAAATGATGAATACGAAGTTTTCAAAATCGTGATGAACTCCAGTTCCCATGATGCTTGTGAACTGGGCATGCGCACCTGATAAAAGAAAAAGCAGCTCTTTAGGGCAAAACTCTCGTCTCATCAGATTTGGGCAGTAATTCTATGCGTTCAGTCCTTAAATAATGAAATAACTGTACAAGCAAATACAACATAAAAACCATTTTTAAAACATTCACTTAAATTAAACAGACATGGTAAAAACAGAAGAAATATATTTAAGGCTTAGAGTTTGATTAATTCAACCAAATCAAATATCACTTTCAGATTTGAAGATATTTATCAGGAATCATTTTTAAAATATAGACCCCTTTCACATGACGTCACCGCGCCGCGAGATTTTGTTAGGCGCCATATTGCAAGACCAAGTACATGCACTCACAATATAAAACAAAGTACGAGCGAGAGTAAAGTGACACGATGGATGATAATTCGGGTTATGTGAGTACATTACCAGCTGCAGAAAGGGCACGGTATGTGGAGAAACTGGCTGTGATTAATGGGTTTGACCCATATGATAAGACTCAGAAAAAATTATGTGAATCCAAGCACACAGTTTAACGCAAAAGTTCGTTTATATCCCGACCTTGTCAGCTGTCAGATTTATGTTAATGGACCAGGTAAGCTGGTAAATAATATTTTTTTTCTTTACCAAATTCTAACAGAAAACGAGAGCGCCCGAAAGGGAAAACCGAGCCGAGCCGCCTCACGGCTGTAATGCAAATTGCTTTCCTCCTCGGTATACAAGTGCGCTTCCATGGCAGGGAAAAAGAAACTACATTCTGCCACCTATGTAGTCCCCTATTTAAACAAATAGGAGTCATTCAGGATTCAGCCATGTTTTTGCTCCGTGCTTTTACTCGACCAAAGTTATACAGTATTATGAGCTTTAAATTGCATAAATAAAACCATTTGGTGAAACTTTGAAGAAGAGATTGTACTGGTTTAAAGTTTTTACCTAACGTTTTCATGTCGACTCCAATTAATACACTAGTAGAATCGATGACTAGTTTAGTAGCCCAAAACTTTTTTCAATTTTTGACTGTACCAGCCTGAAAAAACTTGCGACAGTCAAATGGAAAAAAAGCAGGCTGGTCATGTTGTACTGGACTAATCTATGACTGATGAGTATAGTAAGTGATACTAGTACTGATACAATAAAACAGACGACTGTAATCTGGTAGGCAGCACGATTTATATTATTTCTCCGTGTCAGATACATAAGGAGGACCGGACACCAATTCTGCCATCTGTTTGCTACCCAGACATTGTAAACTATTTGTTGTTTACACCCAGTGCCTACACTGCTGATGACTTGAAAGCCTACAAAGGGCTACAGGCTTACAATTATGTTGTTAGTGGCTTGGTTCGTGATATTACAGCTGTTATTAAGAATAACCTACACATAGTTATTATTATTAAATTGTAGAAGTCTGGGAGGCTTGCTCCTCATACAGTTATCAACTTGGGGCCAATTTAGCATGTTTTAAATCTGAATTTCTTGCATTTGCTTACCTCAAAGTGCCCGCAGATCATGCACAGACTTATCCATTATATCCACAGT
Source organism: Neoarius graeffei (assembly GCF_027579695.1). Lineage (NCBI taxonomy): Eukaryota > Metazoa > Chordata > Actinopteri > Siluriformes > Ariidae > Neoarius > Neoarius graeffei. Next base: position 103,784,820 of record NC_083574.1, on the reverse strand, counting down.
TTTTTGCCAAGTCTCACACAGGTTTCTTTCAAGTCTACTGTTGGGCCAATAAATCATAAATAAAACAGCTCAGATTTGTTTGTTTAAGTCGTTTGCCACTCCACTTTATTCTCGTGGGTTCACATACCGCTGCCGTTATCACAAGTTTGTTGGTCTTCCAAAATGGCGCAGGGTCTGTTTACTTCCGGTTTCGGGTGACGTCAGTGAAAGGGGTCTATTGAGTATTATACCACTTCCTGTTTAAAAGCATAATAAAAGGCATCAAATATATTTACCCTACGTGTGAATGGAAATGCCGAAAAGTTTAATGTTTAACCTAATGTTTAATGTTGATCTAAACATTTTAAAACTGATCGTGTAGTGGTATTTTTATTAATCATATGTAATTCTAACCTTTAAATATCCTATATACTCCTGTTTCTAACGCGTTTTAGCGAAATGTGGAATTGTCTTGTCTGGGAAGCATGCAATTAGTTCAACAGCGAGCTAACCCGCTTTTTACTTCATTTTTGACATTTTTTGAATAATTGTCGTCCTATTATAAATAATATTTTGAATAATTGTTCCGTCTCTATAGTCTCTCTGTCTCTTTCTCCGTCAGCATTGAGATAAGAGCTCCCAGACTGTTACAGATAGCTATAATATAAACAACTCATGCAAGCATAGTAGGCAAGGACAGCCACAGAAATCTGCAATGGGCAGAGAAAATCATTATTTTTGGCACTTTCTCACAATAATAAATTTAATAAGTAATCTCTTTATATTACTAGGTAAATTCCATATACATAAAGTCAAAATGTCCAAGACAACCAATTCTCATTAATACTGTTAATTGAATTAAAAATGTATTTTGAGTCTCTGTCACATATCAAATCCAACAAAGAGTGCTTATCAGCTATTCAATTTTATTCAAATTACATTCAGTGAAATTGTTTGTCATTTCAACTTGCCCTGTTTTTATCTCCTTTTCTTTCTTTAAACTTATTGCTACTTATGGTATGAGGCTAAGCTTAAACATGTTCCTCCTAATTTCGAACTATTGATATGAAATGCTCTGATTAACTGTTTGCTGAGTTTTGAACCTCCATACTTTTGCCTTTAAAAACCACAGAGGATATGGAATGGATAGGCTTTTAATGTATTTAGTTAACCATAATTTTTTTTCAGCAAGAAACAGAGTTAACAGAGTTAAGTTGTTTATGTTAAGCAGTACCTCTCTCTCTCTGGATGTCATCCTATAGTCTCTTCTCGAGCAAGGCATGGTGAGACACTTTACACAAGATTTACGTAAGATTAATGAATTGATTGTTTCTTCTGTAATATCACAGGTTCCTGCTCATCATTGCTTTTTTCCATTAATGATCTCTGTTCTGCCTTTTTTTTTTCAAGCACATGAGGGGATAGCGTTTGGACTCAAGGTTTCATTTGACTCTCCTGCTGTTTTTTTTTCAGCTGTAATTCATAACACACTCTGTGACCTTCTCCCTCCCTCAGGACTCTGTGGTCTGTGTGTTCTGGTATCTGCTGAGTCACCAGAAATCTGCCAAGACACTGACACTTGTGCCTGCTCCAACATCTGGCGCATAAGGGCTTTAAGGTTTCCAGAACCAATCTGCAATATTGCATGGACACTTAAGTATTTGAACTTTTGAAGTTTTGAACTTTCTCAAGGCTGTCATTCTAGACACAAAACGCCCTGCAACTAAATATGCACTGATGTCTTTTCTGGGTCAGAAAATGGATCCCTGGCTGCTCTTTATATGACAAGCTTCTCCGTTCTGCAATCTCTCATCACGATTCACTGCAACATCCTTTGACCTGGACTGACGCTATGGTGGTCGCTTATCACTCCCTCAAAAGCACCCTTTGTTCCGCCCCTGGGTTACCTGCTCACTTCAAGCCCTTCCACCTGTATGCCTGTGAACACCAAGGCACAGCCTCTGGGGAGCATGAGGGGGGGAAATGCATCATTGTGCGTTTTTATCCAAAACATTAGACATTGTTGCTCAAGGCTTACCTGCGTGTCTGGGGGCTATCTCCGCATGTGAAAAAAAAAATTGGTTTTGTCTCACCCACTGATCTTGCACTCGTCATATCAAGTTAAACAGGTGTTGCAAAATTTACAGACCCATTAAATTAATTTAATCAGTAATTTAATAGATAATTAAATTAACATATGACTATTTATTCTCTGTTCTACTAACAATCTCGAAATTCGTGTCACATCCTCTTTTGATAATGTAGGTCGCGCTCTCGCACGCCTCCTTAATTCTCAGGATGACACTTGGGATGACATTGACATTGTCTGTCTAAAAATCGTACATACTACTAGTATCAGGTCTGATCTCTCTCCTCCAGCCCTCTAGGGATGGGGGAAGTACTCTTTGTTGATGGTTCTTGTTCTAAACGGTTCTTGTTTATAATTTATGATATTTATCATACCTCTGTGGTTATTCTGTGTGTTCACTGATATTCTGCATGAGACATATGCTCTTTCTTTCTCATTTGATTTTTGTCATCTTGATTGTGGACAAATTCTCTAAATGGGTAGAAGTTTTTTCCCTGTTCTCGAGAGAACACGAAGGTAGTTACTCATTTTAATACCTAGTTATAAAAATAATAATAATGATACATTTTATTTATAAGTGCTTTTCAAGGTACCTAAGGACACTGGACAGTAAAATAAGAAAAACAAACAATAAAATCAGAACAATAAAATAACAACAATAAAATAATAAGAAATCAATAATAATAATTATTGTTATAGTTATGGGGTTTCAAATGCCATAGACTCAGACAAGGGTACCCCTTTCACCTCAAAGGTCACACAAAACCTTTGTAAGTATCTCTAAACTAAACTGATGTTTTCACATTCCTAAATCCTCTGGTATCGTAGAACGTACTAATCGAACATTGAAAGACAAATTAATTAAGGTCATGCAGGACACAGGTTTGGTTCTGTAATCCATAATTCATTCTGGCTGAAATTTGCATGACACCAAGAAATTATTTTTGGAAGACCTTTCCCCTCTCCCCTGGAAGAAGGGAACTCCGGCTCTGGGTACCTCTGATTTGAAAATGCATATGGATGAGTATTCTGCAGCCCTTTAGATAAGTTGCATAAAATTTGTACCAAGGTCAATAGTACAATATCTCCACCACACACCCCTTTCACGTGGGAGACAAGCGCTGGTGTGACTTTTTAAAGTAATGATTTGGACAATTGGGAAAACCTAGATATGGTGGGCCTGCAGACATAGTCGCCATTACTTTTACTGCTGTTTTAACTGATCTTTTTCCACAGTGGATCCATGCCATGCGATTGAAGAAGGCTCCATAACAAAGTTGTTACAATGACAAGTTTGCTACTAACGTTTTCTCTGTGTCCCGAGAATCTCTGTTCTCTCTCTCTGTCTCTCTATTTTTGAGCTCTACACAGATTCGACTGAGAATCCTCAAGACGTTGTGAACAAAGAGGGGAAGAGATCTTGCGCCCCATTTGGAACCAATCATCCTCACTACAACCATGACAGTCCTCATCACGGGTTTCGTGACTTCATTGTTGCTTGGGGCAGGGCTACCCGCCCAAGCCTTCGTGACTGCTTCATCTTTGCTCGGGGCAGGGTTACCCGCCCGAGCCTTCAGGACCACTTCATTGCTCGGAGCAGGGTTACCCGCTCGAGCTGGACTTCATTGCTCGGAGCAGGGTTACCCGCTCGAGCTGGACAACATCTTCTGGAAATTCGCTAACTGGACTGCACAAGCGCACACCACACGAATGTGTTATGTCTTTCATCTGATGCCGTTCTGTACTATTATTACACATCTCTATGCTCTGAAACTCTGTATTCTTACAGGACTCTGTTCTCACTATAGGTCGATATGCCTTCTAATTTCATTTTTCCCTCACTGTTTTAGAACAAATTACTCTGAAGGAAGTAGCGTGTATTTGGGACGAATTAAGAGGTTTTGAGATTCTCTAAGCTCCGGTGAGGTGGGACGAGGGCTGATCGGGCATGCCCGCCCTCTGAGCACCAATATACGTCAAGAAGGGCAAAGATTAACTCAAGATTAATTCTCGATGTAATCACATATATGATCATGAGGTGATAATATATGGTCCTAGGATTTGATAATAGTGATACTATTATCAAAGGGGGGGATTATTAGGTTTATATAAGTATTATTCTTGACCAAGAAGGCAGTAATTTATTAAAATGGTGACAAAATTAAGGATTAACGTCGGTTCAGTTAAAAATGACATTCTGTCTCGGCTGGACATTGTTTGGGAACATTTTGTTTATTTTGATATGAAATGTGTATTTTTGATCAGAGATGTGTCTGAACGACGCCAAGGTCTGTTTTGATGTCAGATTGACCCACACACACTTTAATGTTGGATGTAATGGTAGCCTTATTGCTGAACAAAGAGTTAAGACTTTATATTTTAGAGCTTTTTAAGATCCTTTATTATTTTGGACTATTGCATATACTATGGCAGTGATTTTAAACTGTTCCTGTGTAGCCTGACCTTCGTCCATTGGAGAAGAACACTTCTTTGTTAGACCAAACATAGTCTTTGTTTAAAACATTGTCGTAAAAACATCTCACGCGCTTTGATGTGCGTAAATGAAATTGCTGAATTGCTGAAATATTATTTTGCTTATGATTGAAGGTTTCATTCACACACACACACATGCATATGGAATTAAGATGTGATTTGCTGACCTAGCACATAGACACAGATATTAAAATGATGTCACTCACTCACACCCTCCCATAGAGACACACACACACACACACACACACACACACACACACACACACACACACACACACATTTGACAGACACAATAGCCGTTTGGAGAGATTATGATTTGTTATAAAAGGTGTTTGTAATCTTTCATCTTTGGCAAGAATACTGTGAATAAACAGCAGTTAAACCGATCTCTGGTTCTCTGTTTTTTTTGCGGTGTTCCGTCCCATTACCCATTGACCGTTTCAGACTGGGTTGAACCCCAACAAGCAGTTTGATGCTAAATGTTATTACAGTGTAATTTAGGTATTTTCTTATTAATTTTTCAACATATCTGAGGTAAATGTTGACATTGTAGATAATTCTGTGCTATTTCCATGTTTGCTGTGTTAGCAGTTTGATGTTAAGTGCAATTACGGTGTAATTTAAGTATTTTCCTGTTAATTTTTCAACACATCTGAGGTAAAAGTTGACGTTCTGGATGATTCTGTGTCATTTCCCATGTCGCTGTGTTAGCAGTGTGATGCTAAGTGTAATTACAGTGTAATTTAATTATTTTCGTAATAATTTTTCAACACATCTGAGGTAAATGTTGAAGTTCGGGATGGTTCTATTGCATTTCCACTGTCACTGTGTTAGCAGTATGATGCTAAATGTTATTGCACTGTAGTTTAGGTATTTTCTTATTAATTTTTTGACATATCTGAGGTAAATGTTGACATTGTAGGTAATTCTGTGGCATTCCCATGCTTGCTGTGTTAGCAGTTTGATGCTAAATGTTATTACAGTGTAAATTAAATATTTTCCTGTTAATTTTTCAACACATCTGAGGTAAAAGTTGACGTTCTGGATGCCTCTATATCATTTCCACTGTCACTGTGTTAGCAGTTTGATGCTAAATGTTATTACAGTGTAATTTAGGAATTTCTAATTAATTTTTCAACATATCTGAGGTAAATGTTGACATTGTAGATAATTCTGTGCCATTTCCGTGTTTGCTGTGTTAGCAGTTTGATGTTAAGTGCAATTACAGTGTAATTTAAGTATTTTCGTAATAATTTTTCAACACATCTGAGGTAAAAGTTGATGTTCTGGATGATTCTACGTCATTTCCACTGTCACTGTGTTAGCAGTTTGATGCTAAATGTTATTGCAGTGTAATTTAGGTCTTTTATTATTCATTTTTCAACATATCTGAGGTAAATGTTGACATTGTAGATAATTCTGTGGCATTTCCATGCTCGCTGTGTTAACAGTTTGATGCTAAATGTTATTACAGGGTAATTTAAATATTTTCCTATTAATTTTTCAACAAATCTGAGGTAAAAGTTGACGTTCTGGATGATTCTGTGTCATTTCCACTGTCACTGTGTTAGCAGTTTGATGGTAAATGTTATTACAGTGTAATTTAGGAATTTTCTTATTAATTTTTCAACATATCTGAGGTAAAAGTTGATGTTCTGGATGATTCTGTGTCATTTCCACTGTCACTGTGTTAGCAGTTTGATGCTAAATGTTATTGCAGTGTATTTTAGGCATTTTCTTATTAATTTTTCGACATATCTGTGGTAAATGTTGACATTGTAAGTAATTCTGTGGCATTCCCATGCTCACTGTGTTAGCAGTTTGATGCTAAATGTTATTACAGTGTAATTTAAATATTTTCCTGTTAATTTTTCAACACATCTGAGGTAAAAGTTGATGTTCTGGATGATTCTGTGTCATTTCCACTGTCACTTTGTTAGCAGTTTGATGCTAAGTGTTATTATAGTGTAATTTAAGTATTTTCATAATAATTTTTCAACACATCTGAGGTAAATGTTGACATTGTAGATAATTCTGTGCCATTTCCGTGTTTGCTGTGTTAGCAGTTTGATGCTAAATGTTATAACAGTGTAATTTAAATATTTTCATGTTAATTTTTCAACACATCTGAGGTAAAAGTTGACGTTCTGGATGATTCTGTGTCTTTTCCACTGTCGCTGTGTTAGCAGTTTGATGTTAAGTGCAATTACAGTGTAATTTAAGTATTTTCGTCATAATTTTTCAACACATCTGAGGTAAATGTTGACGTTCTGGATGACTCTGTCATTTCCACTGCTAGCAGTTTGATGCTAAATTTTATTTCAGTGTAATTTAGGTATTTTCTTATTAATTTTTCAACATATCTGAGGTAAAAGTTGATGTTCTGGATGATTCTGTGTCATTTCCACTGTCGCTGTGTTAGCAGTTTGGTGCTAAATGTTATTGCAGTGTAATTTAGGTATTTTCTTATTAATTTTTCGACATATCTGAGGTAAATGTTGACATTGTAGGTAATTCTGTGGCATTCCCATGCTCGCTGCGTTAGCAGTTTGATGCTAAATGTTATTACAGTGTAATTTAAATATTTTCCTGTTAATTTTTCAACACATCTGAGGTAAAAGTTGATGTTCTGGATGCCTCTATGTCATTTCCACTGTCACTGTGTTAGCAGTTTGATGCTAAATGTTATTACAGTGTAATTTAGGTATTTTCTTATTAATTTTTCAACATATTTCAGGTAAATGTTGACATTGTAGGTAATTCTGTGGCCTTCCCATGCTCGCTGTTTTAGCAGTTTGATGCTAAATGTTATTACAGGGTAATTTAAATATTTTCCTATTAATTTTTCAACACATCTGAGGTAAAAGTTGACGTTATGGATTATTCTATGTCATTTCCACTGTCACTGTGTTAGCAGTTTGATGTTAATTGTTATTACAGTGTAATTTAGGTATTTTCTTATTAATTTTTCAACATATCTGAGGTAAAAGTTGACTTTCTGGATGATTCTATGTCATTTCCACAGTCGCTGTGTCAGCAGTTTGATGCTAAATGTTATTGCAGTGTAATTTAGGTATTTTCTTATTAATTCTTCGACATATCTGTGGTAAATGTTGACATTGTAAGTAATTCTGTGGCATTCCCATGCTCGTTGTGTTAGCAGTTTGATGCTAAATGTTATTACAGTGTAATTTAAATATTTTCCTGTTAATTTTTCAACACATCTGAGGTAAAAGTTGATGTTCTGGATGCCTCTATGTCATTTCCACTGTCACTGTGTTAGCAGTTTGATGCTAAATGTTATTACAGTGTAATTTAGGTACAACCCCAATTCCAAAAAAGTTGGGACAAAGTACAAATTGTAAATAAAAACGGAATGCAATGATGTAAAAGTTTCAAAATTCCATATTTTATTCAGAATAGAACATAGATGACATATCAAACGTTTAAACTTAGAAAATATATCATTAAAAGTGAAAAATTAGGTGATTTTAAATTTCATGACAACAACGCATCTCAAAAAAGTTGGGACAAGGCCATGTTTACCACTGTGAGACATCCCCTTTTCTCTTTACAACAGTCTGTAAACGTCTGGGGACTGAGGAGACAAGTTGCTTAAGTTTAGGTATAGGAATGTTAACCCATTCTTGTCTAATGTAGGATTCTAATTGCTCAACCATCTTATGTCTTTTTTGTTGTATCTTCCGTTTTATGATGCGCCAAATGTTTTCTGTGGGTGAAAGATCTGGACTGCAGGTTGGCCAGTTAAGTACCCGTACCCTTCTTCTACACAGCCATCATGCTGTAATTGATGCAGTATGTGGTTTGGTGTTGTCATGTTGGAAAATGCAAGGTCTTCCCTGAAAGAGACGTCGTCTGGATGGGAGCATATGTTGCTCTAGAACCTGGATATACCTTACAGCATTGATGGTGTCTTTCCAGATGTGTAAGCTGCCCATGCCACACGCACTAATGCAACCCCATACCATCAGAGATGCAGGCTTCTGAACTGAGCGCTGATAACAACTCGGGTCGTCCTTCTCTTCTTTAGTCTGAATGACACCGCGTCCCTGATTTCCATAAAGAACTTCAAATTTTGATTCGTCTGCCCACAGAACAGTTTTCCACTTTGCCACAGTCCATTTTAAATGAGCCTTGGCCCAGAGAAGACATCTGCGCTTCTGGATCATGTTTAGATACGGCTTCTTTTTTGAACTATAGAGTTTTAGCTGGCAATGGCAGATGGCACAGTGAATTGTTTTCACAGATAATGTTCTCTGGAAATATTCCTGAGCCCATTTTGTGAATTCCAATACAGAAGCATGCCTGTATGTGATGCAGTACCATCTAAGGGCCTGAAGATCACGGGCACCCAGTATGGTTTTCCAGCCTTGACCCTTACGCACAGAGATTCGTCCAGATTCTCTGAATCTTTTGATGATATTATGCACTGTAGATGATGATATGTTCAAACTCTTTGCAATTTTACACTGTCAAACTCCTTTCTGATATTGCTCCACTATTTGTCGGCACAGAATTAGGGGGATTGGTGATCCTCTTCCCATCTTTACTTCTGAGAGCCGCTGCCACTCCAAGATGTTCTTTTTAAACCCAGTCATGTTAATGACCTATTGCCAATTGACCTAATGAGTTGCAATTTGGTCCTCCAGCTGTTCCTTTTTTGTACCTTTAACTTTTCCAGCCTCTTATTGCCCCTGTCCCAACTTTTTTGAGATGTGTTGCTGTCATGAAATTTCAAATGAGCCAATATTTGGCATGAAATTTCAAAATGTCTCACTTTCAACATGTGATATGTTGTCTATGTTCTATTGTGAATACAATATCAGTTTTTGAGATTTGTAAATTATTGCATTCCGTTTTTATTTACAGTTTGTAATTTGTCCCAACTTTTTTGGAATTGGGGTTGTATTTTCTTATCAATTTTTCAACATATCTGAGGTAAATGTTGACATTGTAGACAATTCTGTGCCATTTCCGTGTTTGCTGTGTTAGCAGTTTGATGTTAAGTGCAATTACAGTGTAATTTAAGTATTTTTGTAATAATTTTTCAACACATCTGAGGTAAAAGTTGATGTTCTGGATGTTTCTATGTCATTTCCACTGTCACTGTGTTAGCAGTTTGATGCTAAATGTTTTTGCAGTGTAATTTAGGTATTTTCTTATTAATTTTTCGACATATCTGAGGTAAATGCTGACATTGTAGGTAATCCTGTGGCGTTCCCATGCTCGCTGTGTTAGCAGTTTGATGCTAAATGTTATTACAGTGTAATTTAAATATTTTCCTGTTAATTTTTCAACACATCTGAGGTAAAAGTTGATGTTCTGGATGCCTCTATGTCATTTCCACTGTCACTGTGTTAGCAGTTTGATGCTAAATGTTATTACTGTGTAAGTTAGGTATTTTATTATTAATTTTTCAACATATCTGAGGTAAATGTTAACGTTGTAGATAATTCTGTTGCATTTCCATGCTCGCTGTGTTAACAGTTTGATGCTAAATGTTATTACAGTGTAATTTAAATATTTTCCTGTTAATTTTTCAACACATCTGAGGTAAAAGTTGACGTTCTGGATGATTCAGTGTCATTTCAACTGTCACTGTGTTAGCAGTTTGATGCTAAATGTTATTACAGTGTAATTTACGTACAACCCCGATTCCAAAAAAGTTGGGACAAAGTACAAATTGTAAATAAAAACGGAATGCAATGATGTGGAAGTTTCAAAATTCCATATTTTATTCAGAATAGAACATAGATGACATATCAAATGTTTAAACTGAGAAAATGTATCATTTAAAGAGAAAAATTAGATGATTTTAAATTTCATGACAACAACACATCTCAAAAAAGTTGGGACAAGGCCATGTTTACCACTGTGAGACATCCCCTTTTCTCTTTACAACAGTCTGTAAACGTCTGGGGACTGAGGAGACAAGTTGCTCAAGTTTAGGGATAGGAATGTTCACCCATTCTTGTCTAATGTAGGATTAAAGTTGCTCAATTGTCTTCTGTCTTTTTTGTCATATCTTCCGTTTTATGATGCGCCAAATGTTTTCTATGGGTGAAAGATCTGGACTGCAGGCTGGCCAGTTCAGTACCCGGACCCTTCTTCTACACAGCCATGATGCTGTAATTGATGCAGTATGTGGTTTGGCATTGTCATGTTGGAAAATGCAAGGTCTTCCCTGAAAGAGACGTCGTCTGCATGGGAGCACATGTTGCTCTAGAAACTGGATATACCTTTCAGCATTGATGGTGTCTTTCCAAATGTGTAAGCTGCCCATGCCACATGCACTAATGCAACCCCATACCATCAGAGATGCAGGCTTCTGAACTGAGCGCTGATAACAACTTGGGTCGTCCTTCTCCTCTTTAGTCTGAATGACACGGCATCCCTGATTTCCATAAAGAACTTTAAATTTTGATTCGTCTGACCACAGAACAGTTTTCCACTTTGCCACAGTCCATTTTAAATGAGCCTTGGCCCAGAGAAGACGTCTGCGCTTCTGGATCATGTTTAGATACGGCTTCTTCTTTGAACTATAGAGTTTTAGTTGGTAACGGCGGATGGCATGGTGAATTGTGTTCACAGATAATGTTCTCTGGAAATATTCCTGAGCCCATTTTGTGATTTCCAATACAGAAGCATGCCTGTATGTGATGCAGTGCCGTCTAAGGGCCCGAAGATCACGGGCACCCAGTATGGTTTTCCGGCCTTGACCCTTACGCACAGAGATTCTTCCAGATTCTCTGAATCTTTTGATGATATTATGCACTGTAGATGATGATATGTTCAAACTCTTTGCAATTCTACACTGTCGAACTCCTTTCTGATATTGTTCCACTATTTGTCGGCACAGAATGAGGGGGATTGGTGATCCTCTTCCCATCTTTACTTCTGAGAGCCGCTGCCACTCCAAGATGTTCTTTTTATACCCAGTCATGTTAATGACCTATTGCCAATTGACCTATTGAGTTGCAATTTGGTCCTCCAGCTGTTCCTTTTTTGTACCTTTAACTTTTCCAGCCTCTTATTGCCCCTGTCCCAACTTTTTTGAGATGTGTTGCTGTCATGAAATTTCAAATGAGCCAATATTTGGCATGAAATTTCAAAATGTCTCACTTTCGACATTTGATATGTTGTCTATGTTCTACTGTGAATACAATATCAGCTTTTGAGATTTGTAAATTATTGCATTCCATTTTTATTTACAATTTGTACTTTGTCCCAACTTTTTTGGAATCGGGGTTGTATTTTCTTATTAATTTTTCAACATATCTTAGGTAAAAGTTGATGTTCTGGATGATTCTGTGTCATTTCCACTGTCACTGTGTTAGCAGTTTGATGCTAAATGTTATTGCAGCGTAATTTAGGTATTTTCTTATGAATTTTTCGACATATCTGAGGTAAATGTTGACATTGTAGGTAATTCTGTGGCATTCCCATGCTCGCTGTGTTAGCAGTTTGATGCTAAATGTTATTACAGTGTAATTCAGGTATTTTCTTATTAATTTTTCGATATATCTGAGGTAAATTTTGACATTGTAGGTACCGTAATTCTGTGTCATTTCCACTGTCACTGTGTTAGCCAGACCCTCCAGGATTTCACGATGTTGCGATTTGCAACTTCAACGCAAATTCAACCAATTCCCGCGAATTCATGGCAGTATTGCAATTATGTCCAATCACCGCAACTTTCCCACAAATTTGACCAATCATTGGTGTCGTCTTGAGGTGACGTCGACAAACTACCTTCCGCCTTACTTCCGTGCATACGTTCAAGTGAAGCAGCATGGGTGAGCAGTGTTGCCAGATTGGGTGGTTTCCCGCCCAATGGGGCAGTTTTAAGTGCATTTTGGCGGGTTTTGAACATATTTTGGGCTGGAAAACGTCAGCAGTATCTGGCAACACTGTGTGCAAGTCAGTGTTTATATAGGCTTAAATTGTGTTACTGAAAGTGTGTTATGTTTACAGTGAAGGACTATGTGCACTTTACATTATTTTTTACTCAATACAAGAAATTAATGGATGCCAAAATTTTTGCCAAAATGGTATTTTATTTTCCATTGTTTAGGCAGCTTCAGCATCAGTGAGATTATGTTCAAATTGTTTTTTTTCTTCTATGAAGCCTGAGCCATTTATTTTATTAGTTTATAATTACTGTTTAATTTAGTCTTCAGGAGAGACTGCCTGCACACAGTACTAGTATTAATAGGGTTTTTTTTTTTACATGAAAGCTGAGGGGGGCGGCATGGTGGTGTAGTGGTTAGTGCTGTCGCCTCACAGCAAGAAGGTCCGGGTTCGAGCCCTGTGGCCAGCGAGGGCCTTTCTGTGCAGAGTTTGCATGTTGTCCACGTGGGTTTCCTCCGGGTGCTCCGGTTTCCCCCACAGTCCAAAAACATGCAGGTTAGGTTAACTGGTGACTCTAAATTGACCATGAGTGTGAATGGTTGTCTATGTGTCAGCCCTGTGATGACCTGGCGACTTGTCCAGGGTGCACCCCACCTTTTGCCCGTAGTCAGTTGGGATAGGCTCCAGCTTGCCTGTGACCCTGTAGAACAGGATAAAGCAGCTGGAGATAATGAGATGAAAGCTGAGGCATTTATATTATATTTTAAGGTAACTTCATGTTGTGCTGTGAGGTTCTATGCACTTTAACTTTTGAATCAACAGGTGCATTTGGATAAGTAAAGCCTATTTTTCTGCATTTTTGTCGTCCTGGTAATCTTTTATATTGGTACAGGGTATCTGCACATTTTTCAAGTACAAATTTAAAGACTTTTAAGACCTTTTCAAGACCTCTAAATGGAAAAATTAAGACTGTACCATGGCAAAGAAAATGATAAATATGACAACTTAAAACTGTTTTCTGCAATAGTTTTTTTTTACTAACTTTAAGAAGAATGCACACAATTGGTGAACAACAGGGTGCATCAGTGGCAACTGTTAGACATGCAAACAGCTGAAGCAAAGTCGTGTGTTTTGGGTCTGCAGAACTACTGTAGCATCAAGGAGAAGACTGGTGTTTACTGGAGAAAACACCATGAATCATTTCAAAAACGAAAACAATAAACAGTAAACGAAAACAATAAACATTCAATCCCCAAAGATTATCTTTGATGATGTGTGATTTTGTGTCCGATAGCAAAATCAGTCTGAGTGTCGTACAGTACACAGCTGGCTGAGGAAGTTCTCGAGTATCTTCTGCATTATAGCAGGTAACAGCGTAAACCTGTTTCTGCAGTCATACAATCATCAGAGCGTTACATTAAACACAGAAAAACAACTGTCACCTTTCATAACCATTATCAATATTAATCAATGTGTTGTAATAACTAAACTAATTATCATCAGTGCAATTGTTATATCAATGTTCATTATTCAAAAATAATCATTAATTATTATCTATAATCCATGAATAATTGTTTGTATTACTACTACTACTACTACTACTACTAATAATAATAATAATAATAATAATAATAACTACTTTTTTAATAATAATTTTAAAAAATTAACTCAATTTTATAACATTTTAATAATCACTACTTATTAGCTATATTAATTAATAATAGAGTAGCAATTATTATAATTCAGTATTATTAATTACTACTTAATTAATAAGCAGTGATTATCAAAATGTAATTTAATAATAAGTAGTAATTATTATTATCAACTACTAAATTCTACTAATAAATAATAAGTAGTGATTATTAAAATGCTATAAAATTGAATTATAAGATTAGTTAAAATTATTATTAAAAAAGTAGTAATTATTATTATTATTATTATTATTATTATTGTTAGTAGTAGTAGTAGTAGTAGTAGTAGTAGTAGTAGTGGTACAAACAATTATTCATGGATTATAGATAATAATTTGTTTTTAATCGTGAACATTGATATAACAATTGAACTGATAATAATAATAATAATAATAATAATAATAATACTAATAATAATAATATTGTTTATTATTATTATTATTATTATTATTATTATTATTATAGTTATTTTATATCAATGTTCACCATTTAAAAAAATCATCTATAATCCATGAGTATTTGTTTGTATTCTACCAATTACTACGTTTTAATAATTATTTGTAATAATTTTTAATTACTTAATTTTATAACATTTAATAATCCCTAGTACTTAATCACTAATTCATAAGTAGTAATGATTGATAATCAATAATAATTACTATTACTACTAATTATTATTAGTGGTTGTTAATATTATTCTTATTATTATATTAAAAACACTGTTGTCGGACTTCCGGGTGGGTCGGTAGAGCAGCATGGACGTGTAAGACAGGAGCTCCTTCAGGCCAACATATTAAACTCCACTAAAATCCGAGATAATCAACAGCAAACTTTGAAACTGAGAGTATGAGCGGAGTACCAACAAGAACAAAGAATAAAAAGAACCCAGACATCCAAGGTAAAGAAATAAATTGATTGATTAGCGAGAGCAAGCTAACACCGGAAGCTAGCATGGCCTTGTTTCAAAGCAGCCTGGACAGCATTAGCAAGCAAATTCAAGCCCTGCAAAATGAAATGAAGACGGACCTAAAAGCATTCAAAGACGAAATTACAGCGCAAATGAGAAATGAACTGATAGAACTTAAGGGAGACATTGATCAAAAGTTTGCAAAAATGACCACGGATATTGGTGAACATGATGAGAAGATAAGCGCTGCTCTGACACGCACAGAAGAACTCGAGTCGTGGAGTTATGAAGCAAATGGTGCACTGCAGGACATAATGCAAGAGCAGGAAATGATAATGGTCAAACTAGACAACTTGGAATCAAGGTCCCGTCGGAATAATTTACGGGTGTATGGCATACAAGAGGAGGCAGAGTCTGAGAGTGACTCGGTGGCACAGTTCATGGATAAGTGGCTCCGTGAGGAATTTTCCATAAACTCGGACCTTCAGATTCAGCGCGCTCACTGAGCCTTGGCTCCAAAGCCAAAAACGGACCAGCCTCCCAGATCGATTGTCATCAACTTCCATCAGTTTACTGTAAAGGAGATGATTTTGAAAAGAGCTTGGGAGAAGAAAACAATCACCCTCGGAAGAAACAGTGTTAGGGATTTGCTGGGATTCAAACCTGGTTCATTGGTGTGATAATCCAGCAAACCCCCACTAGGCCACCAGGGGGATGACTCAAATGCAGAGGCGTGAGGCAGAAGTAGAAAAAGTATCAAACAACAGTTTATTTACACTATGTACAATATTTACAATCCGATGAAAAAACAAAAAAAAAGAAAATCCAAAAGCTCAGAAGGTAACTAAAATAAAAATATCCAAAGGTGCAAAGTCCAAAAACAAAAGGAAAGGCAAAATGCTGAACGCTCAGAAGATCCAAAAACACAGTAAATACTTAGGTCCAAAAGAAAAGCAAAGTGCAAAACAAAGAACACGGTACAGAGGAAACTGGAGATAAACATAACAGCACAAAGACTCCGTGACAAGAGGACTGAACTCAGGGGGTATAAAGACACAAACTAAATTGAACACAGGTGAAAATAATCAGGACTAAACAGGCAATTAACACAAACACAAAACACAGGAACAGTGGCGGCCTCTAGAGGCCAAAACAAACATGACACGAAAAGGAAATAACAGCGGCCTCTAGAGGCCAAAACAGCCCCAGTCCTAACAAACAGGGTTTATTTCGATCACGATTACTCAGAGAGGACACTGAAACAACGTAAAGCGTACTCCAACATCAAGAAGATTTTAAAGAGAGAAGGCATCCGCTTTCAGACACATCTCAACAAGATGTGCATCCACTGGGCCAGCGGCGTGAAAACCTACGGCAGTGCAGAGGAGGCAACTAGAGACCTGCGGGAGAGAGGATACGATGTTGATAGCGCGGGAACCAACACCGGAGAAACCAGAATCGTTGAGAGACTCCAATCGACCAGAACCGCGACATGGAAACACACCGGGAGTGGACGCACCGGGGAGGCCAGCAGACGCGCACGTGAAAGACTGCGTGATTTTCGTCTAAGGGGAAACAACGCTGAATAAGTAGCTCTCACTAAATCTGAGTTAAAATGAACAAGAAAATTATATAATTTGCTAAGGGTAGGTGAAGTTAAACGTAGTTAGCTTTGATGGGTTATAGATAAACGGTCTGTTGGCTTAAGTAGGACTGAAACGCAGCTGCAGGGTCTGGTATGAGTATATTAATCCTATATGGGTTGAATCTCATTACTGGATGGGGGCCCTTTCTCTGTGAGAGGCTTTCCCCCTCAAAACAAAAAGAGTGTCAGCAGAAGTGGAGGGGTGTTGACATCTCTTTATGGAGGTCCTTTTTTTTGTATATAGTTCAAATAAGCACTAAACAGTTTTGGAGAGTGTTGCTTGTTCCTAAATGTTTAACTGTAAGCTTGTGGATGAATCTCTACAAAGTTAATACAACTAAGATGGTTTATGGATACCAATCAAGAAGAAATTAATGTGCTTTCTTTGAATGTCAACGGTTTGGGAAACCCAGTCAAAAGAGCCAAAATAATGACCAAACTTAAAAAAGAAAAGACACAGATAAATTTCCTACAAGAAACTCATTTATCAAAAGCAGAACATAAGAAATTAAAGAGATTTGGTTTCAAAAACACCTTTTATAGTTCACACTCTAGTGGTCGGAAAAGAGGAGTAGCAATACTGACGCCTAATGCAACCAAATTTGAATGCCAAAAGGAAATAAAAGACAAAGAGGGAACTTATATTATTGTAAAAGGGATGATGGGCCAAACAGTGATAACGTTGGTGAACATATATGCCCCACCTGAGAGTAATAAGGAATTTTTCAAGTCACTATTTGACACCATTGCATTGGAAGCAGAGGGCATATGTATATGTGGGGGAGACCTTAATGTTTTAATGAATTATGACATGGATACATCTAGTTTTAAGAGAAATAAGAAATCTATCACAAAACTGGTCAGGAATACTTGGGAGGAGATGGGCTTTTTTGATGTGTGGAGAGATCTACATCCATTGCAGAGAGATTTTAGTCATTACTCAACAACACACTCGGTGTACTCTAGAATTGACTACTTTTTTATGCAAAAGGAAAATAGAGATAACATAAAAGACTGTTGGATTGGAGTGGCAGATGTATCTGATCATAGTGCCATCTATCTGAAGATACACTTAAAATGTAGACGGAAAGATACAATATGGAGATTGAACGTGGGGATATTAAATAATAAATCAGTAGTCGAGCAAATTAAGGCAGATATACGGACTTACCTGGAGGAAAACAATAATGGGGAAACAGATCCAGCTATATTGTGGGACGCTTTAAAAGCAGTGATACGGGGAAAATTTATCGCAATTACAAGCAATCTCAAAAGAGAAAGAATAAAGCAATATAAAATCTATATAGCAGAATTGAGACATTTGGAACAGAAACATAAGGGGACTGGCAAAGTTGAACCAAAAATCAAACAACGAATGAGCGAGGTGAGAAAGGAAATTAATAACCTACTTCAGTGTGAAACAGAAACAAAAGCAAGATATTTAAAGTAAAACTATTATGAATCAGGTCCCAAAGCAATGAAATTGTTAGAGAGACGTTTACGGAAACAACAGGCAGAAACTACAGTCAATAAAATACGCGACCCAAAAACAAACCAGCCCAAATTTGAACCAGTAGAAATTGAAAATATTTTTAGAGATTATTACAAAGAACTTTACACTGAGTCATCGGCTTTAGATCAGAATGACATAAAGACTTTCATCGACTCTCTGGACCTACCTTCAATAGGCACTAAACAAAATGAACACATTACAGCAAAGATAACAATAGATGAAATCCGGAAAACAATACAAAAATTAAAATCAAATAAGGCACCTGGCAGTGATGGATTTCCCTCTGAGTGGTATAAAAAATTCAGTGAGGAACTATTACCACTGCTCCACACTACTTTTAATTGGATTATGACTAATGACAGAATACCCCCCTCCTGGTCAGAAGCAATTATTACTGTGCTCCCCAAACCCTTTAAAGACAAACAATATTGCCAAAATTATAGGCCGATTTCAGTACTAAACGTCGACTACAAAATGTACACCTCAATTATATCAACTAGACTCCAATCTTAACCAGACTTAATAGATGAGGATCAAAGTGGGTTTGTTAGGAATAGACAAACACAAGATAATATTAGAAGAACATTGCATATTATACATAAAATACATAAAGACAACATACAAGCAGCTTTGATCAGCTTAGATGCAGAAAAAGCTTTTGATAGAGTCAATTGGGAATTTTTATATTTAACTTTGGGAAAATTTGGATTCAACATGAAGTCAATTCAATGCATCAAGTCTATCTATAACAAGCCTACAGCTAGAGTAAAGGTCAATGGCTCTCTGTCAGAAAGATTTGTTTTGGAGAGAGGTACCAGACAGGGATGCTGTCTTAGCCCCACACTGTTTGCCCTATACATTGAGCCATTGGCCCAGATGATCAGACAACACAGTTCAATAAAAGGTATAGAAATTAATAAACAAGAGCACGTAATAAGCTTGTTCGCGGATGACATTATGATTTATTTAAAAAACCCAGGGAATTCATTTAAGCAGCTTACACAAACTCTTGACAAATTTGGTTTTTATTCAGGGTATAAAGTAAATATATTGAAAACTCAAATCCTCATGTTTAACTGTTCACCAAACCAAGAACTTAGGGAATGGCAGATAAACTGGGAAGCAAAATCAATTAAATACTTGGGCATAAACATAACTAAAGATCTTTCCAAATTATATAGTAGTAACTATGAACACATTAACAAAAACATAAGGGCAGATATTGACAGATGGTTCACTTACCCACTGGGATTAAATGATAGGATAAATGTGGTAAAAATGAACATTCTACCACGTCTGCTATATTTGTTCCTATCTTTGCCTGTAGATATATCTAAAGACCAATTTATTAAATGGGATAAGTGCATATCAAGATTTGTATGGGGAGGTAAACGGCCCAGAGTACGCTACACCACACTACAATTGTCTAAAGACAGAGGGGGAATGGCACTCCCAAATCTAAAAGAATATTTTCTTTCTGCACAACTGTGTCAACTAATTTACTGGTGTAATGAGGGATATGTAGCTAGATGGAAAGATATTGAAATGTCTGCATTTAAATATCCGATTCAAATAAGTATTGGTGAAACAGAAATCCCCACTTATATTAAAGATGAGCATAATTTTAACCCAGTGATATCCTTTACTTTAGATATCTGGTATTCCACAGTGAAACAATTAAAAATAGGGAAGGAAATTGGACTATTAAAATAGATTGCATATGATGACAAATTTGCACCAGGAAAATATGATGTTAGATTTAAATATTGGGCAGAAAAAGGAATTACAGCTATATGTACAACTATTAAAGGAGGTGAAATGAAAAGCTTTCAAGAACTAAAGAATACACATGATCTAACGAATCAGGACTTATTTAGATATCTATAATTGAGGGATTATTATATCAAAAGTATTAAAACAACTGGGGATAAAATACATCCCATCATAAAGCTACTTGTACAAGCTTATAGCCAAGCTATTCCAAAGGCTGTGGCAGTTTTGTATGAATGTTTGATGGCTTCTAGAACAGATTCAACATTATACGTTAAAGTCAAATGGGAAAGAGAGCTGGGTGAGGAGATTCCAGAGGGGATATGGTATGATATGTGGAAAACACATCAAATTACAACACAATCTTTGAAATGGAGGGAATTCAGTTGGAAGAATCTAATTTGGTACTTTATTACACCTAAAATTAGAAGTAAACAGATAAATGTTCAACAGCCATGTTGGAGATTATGCAACCACATGGATCCAGATCATACACACATTTTTTGGAATTGCACAAAAATACAACCCTTCTGGGGGAATATTCACTCAGTTCTCTGTGATGTTTTGGGTTATATGATACCTAAATCCTGTCTTGTTTTGTACCTGGGCCATTTGGAGGGCACAGTGCATGAAAGTGACCAATATTTGGTCAGGATTCTTTTGGTGGCTGGGAAGAAGACTATTACTAAGAATTGGCTTAAGCCTGACACTCCAAGTTACAAACAGTGGATGACAATCATAGATGATATATTGGTGATGGAGCATCTCACATATAAGTTGAAAATGAAAGAAGATGTTTATATAAAAAGATGTGGGAAATGGTTGACATATAAGGGAAGACATGATTAATCAGATGTCAGTAACATTTACTAATACAATCTCACACAGGCTCTGTTTTTGTTTGTTTGTTTGTTTGTTTGTTTGTTTGTTTGTTTGTTTGTTTATATCTTTTGTTATTGTCTTTTGGGTTGTTTTTTTTCCAATACTATTAAGATTGTCTTGTATTGATTTTGTATTGATTGGTTTTTTTGTTTGTTTGTTTTTTTTCCAATATAATAAGATTGTCTTGTATTGATAATTATGAAAACTAAATAAAGATTGTTAAAAAAAAACACTGTTGTCGACGATAGGTAATAAAACTAAAAAACGTTTCGTACAAATTATTTATATTGTACTATATTTAGAATTATTGTATTTTCTGGAGTTCTATTTAATTGAGTTTTGAAATAAAGGTTGTTTAAATATTTATATTAAACTTAGTACAATAGACAATGTTAATTATGTAAAAAAATTATGCTAATCACTATTATTAGTAGTATTTCCTATAAGTCCCATTTTCCACCTGACTCTTGTGCGCATGTGCGAACCCCCCTGCGTTTCACTCCGGAGTGCTTGACCTCTAACACACACGCGTGCGCGCGCCTCGTGTCCGTGAAAAAAACAGTTTCCCAGTCTGCCATGTCCCCAGCGCTGCGTTACCGGCTTTAAACACATTTGTGTGATCCAGCGCTTTTTTATCGCAAATGATTCTTCTCCTTATTTTGGGGGTATTTGTCATCCCCCAACCACTTGTCGTCCCGGAGCTGCTGGCCAAACGCGAACGGCCGGCCGACTTCCTCCAGCCGCAGAGTGCGGAAGCGCTGTCGCTGTTGTTCGGGGGTGCGCTCCACCCGCTGGAGGACGGCCCGGCGAAGGTCCATGTAGGCCAGCCGGCGGTCGGCGGGGAGCTGTAGCGCAGCCAGCTGCGCCTCTCCCGTTAGCTGCTCCATCGGCCACCCCGAGGTCTCCGTGACTTGCTCGAAGAGCATGATGAATGCCTCGGGGTCATCCTGCGGGCCCATCTCTATTAGGGTGAGGGGGGATGGGCCTGCGGTGGGAGCGCTGGTGGACCCTGCCGACGCGAGGAGGTGCCGGAACGCCTGATGATCTTCCTGCTGCGCCAACACCAGGGCCTTGAACTGGCGCTTTTGCTCCTTCCGGAGGGTGATTAGCACCTGGTGCTGGCTCTGCTGGGCCGTGGCGAGGGTGTGGACCAGGTCCGCGAAGGGGGAGGACTCCATGGGGCTGTTCTTTTCCTGTGCTCCATCCCGTGGTTCAGCACCACTGTAGCAGTTCGTAGGAGGGGGAGGAGCACAGAAAGACGGCAGGCCAGAATAAAGTTCCATAATTGTATTTATTTGTTCTTTTCAGACACAAATATATTTCAGTCCCACAGAACACACCAGTTGGCTGGTTCAAGAGAGAGCTGCCTTCCTCTGCTCTCTCTCTCTTTATAGGGCGCGGTCACTGGGAAGACACACAAACACAGGTTAATTGACATCAGGTGTAGTGATTCTGCAACTTACCTTCCCTGACTTCGCCCTCCTGTCACAGACCGGCGCTTGACCATGCCCCCGCTGCCACACTGAATGATGGAATTAATTTATTGCAAAGATATAGAAGATAAAAACTCAGCCGGGTCACTGCTTCTGCAAGTGTTGTCCCTTGTGAGATTTTCACTTTTTGCACCTCTGCTGCTCTCTTACTGGCCTCACATCTGCGATAGGCTGAGCTCTATTCCCCTCCACAGTTACAGCACTTTAACTTGGCTCCACTTTCACACTTTCCATATTTCATGTTCTCCTGCATATCTTCCACATCCCTGTTTTCCTTTGCATATGGCTGCTACATGTCCATATTTCTGGTATTTGAAGCCCCTCAGTGGCGGAGGAACATAAGGCTTAACATCAGAACCTAAATATACTTTAGCTGGCAGCTTTTCCTCATCAATTTTTATCATTACTGCTAAACTATCACACGTCTCCCTGTTTCTTGTCATTCTCAATCGTTTTGCCTCAATCACTTTCGTCCCTACTAGATTCTCTGTAATCTGGTCCACTGACGCAGTTGTGGGTCCCCCGAAATGATTCCTCATACAAACTTCTTGTCCTTGACCAATGTTCCTTGCACCCTTTTATCTTCAGTTTTATTCAGTTTGATAGCTCTCCCTTGCTGAGTACTATCTCTGCACACAATTAAAAGTGCTCCAATTTGTAGTATCTTGGCACTCTTCACTTCATCAACCAGTTTGTTTATCACTTTGATTAGTTGAATTGGGTTCCACTCACTGAATGATGCTCCTTCTTGAGTTAGTTTAATTATCACTTTATGCTCTTCAACTTGTTTTCCTGCATCTACCAATGTAGGTACACACAGTCCCTTTAAGAAATTACAATTCCCATCAACTAACTTCCGCGGTGACCTACGTCATGGCTGGGCGGGATCACCTACGTCACTTCCTCCATGAGCCTATAAGTGACCCGGAAATCTGCCATACTTCCTCTTTTGGCACCGCGTGAGCATCACATGGACACAAGGAGGACCACTCGTCAGAGCCCCCAAGATAAAGACGTCTTTCTCCTGAGAAAAACGATTTAGCGCGGTTTTTGTTTACCCTTGGCCACGGTAGAACTACTTAAATCATGCTATCTCTCTCTCTCGGTTGAGCTACAGACGGTTTGTTTGTCTATTATCAGTAACATTAAGACTGCCGCCCAAGCAGTTTAATTAAAAGTTAGAAGCGACCGGATCCCTTCTAACGAAATCGCTGTGCACATTGTTTGATCAGAGACGACTTCTCCACGAACTACAAAGCGTTCAGACCAAGAAATCTTCTGCTTTCACAGAAGGCCCCACGTGCTCCGGTTCACTCAGAAGTTTTAGAATGTCTCTATAATTTTGCATATCAGCAAAATACTGGAAATTAAGACTGGCATTTTTGGGCAAACTAGTCTTAGGAATTAGCTCTATGAAGTAGTGTGAATTTAAACTCAGGAACGGTTTAATTGTGTACACTGTAGACCCTCAGGGTGTTGAATTGATGATTGTTCTACTTTGTTTTGATCTCTCAGTTGCTTAATAGATAGGCTTTTGCATGCTCTCTATCCTTTCTAACACTTTAATTTCATTATTACACATATTTTGACCTCATCAAGATTTCATTGGATTTAGTAGTGTTATAAGCTAGTGGAGTTAGCTACCATGGCTAATTCTTTTGTCTCGTTAGCAAGCAAGGCTAACCCTCTGTTTAGGCCACACATACCCACCCCTTTTGTTCTTAACCCCACGAGGTAGAATTCTTTGGCCTTAGCTAGCAACACAAGGCTAATCTTTGTCTCCACATATGGCCACACACACAAACACATCTTAGCTAGCAACCAAAGCTAACTCTTTTTTTTTCTACAAAGAAACACGTGGTCACCCTCCCCCACACACAAACACACCTTAGCTAGCAATCAAGGCTAACTCTTTTGTTTCAGGCCACTAGGCTACACTCACACACACACACACACATGCGCTCAAGTATATGACCATATCATATTTGTATATAATGATTCCAACTGCTATTATTCAATTTTTATCATTGTTATAATAAATTCAATTAATTGCTAAACTGTGTCTGTGTTGCTTCCATATTCCTTGAAGTCATTCAATCTCAAAGAATTCCAAGGTGCATATGAGTTATGTAATACGGTAAGTGATCATAATAATTTGGAATATACCATAATTTAGCTGTTTGGTAATTTATTATTAAGCACCAAAATTAATGGTATTATTTAATGAGACTGATTTAATGATTTCATGAGATTGATCACTTAATTACCAATTGCACCTACACTGCACTTTGATCACTGTCAGTGTCTTCGACACTAGAATTTTTCTAGAGTTGCTTACGCTTCCTTTGTTTCCGACTGTTTTTAAAAGTTGCAGCACACCAACCTTCATCTTTCCCACCACCCTCATTCCTCCCTCCCAGCTCACTTCCTGAGCCATCACTACCTTCTGCCATCCTCTGTCCATTCACAGTCCAGTCGCATGCTGTGACCCACCCTCCTTCCGACCTCCCAGTCGCTTCCCCTCCTTCCCACCAGGCGGAGATTCCTGCATGTTTCCTCAGAATTAGCATGATCATGTGCGACTCTGATCCATGTGTTGCTGCTGGTGAGAGATCACGTGATCACTAAGACCATGTGACTGTGAATCCTGCCTGCTGTATGGCTTCTGCAGCATGCATTTGGCGAATGAGGAGTTTCAATGCACCTTTCATTGTTTTTTTTCCGAAATAATTTAAATACTCGATAATGTCAAATTGCACATCATCAAAACAACATTTAAGATATGATCATAGACGATATATATCGCCCACCTCTAGGTGGAAAACGGCTGTATTATCAATAAAATGGGGTTAGAATGGGGGGAGGGGTCAGCCATTATGCTGTGACCCTGGAGCAAAAAGGGATAAGGACTTTGGTCAAGGGACCAACAGAGGTTTGATAGATGTGGGATTTAAATTTTCAGCCATCTGATCAATGATCAACATCTTAACCACTGAACCAGCAGGCTAGACACTTGATGTTATCCTTTTAGTGTGGGATTTAAAGCAACATTATGTAAGAATTTTACCTTAAAACATCAGATGCAAAATCATTTTGTTGGTACAATGACTTGTAAGCAGGGCTTTGAACCGGTTCAAGGAACGAAAACGAAAACCGGGAACTTTTTCTATTTCACATGGAACAGAAACGAAACCAGAAACTTTATTATTTTTTATGTTCCGGAACAGAAACGCTTATTAAAAATAATGGTAACCGGTTAATACCGGTTTTTATTTCGTTCCTCAAAGTTTCTGTAGCCTACAAATAGTCATTCTTCTCCTGCGGAAGTTTCTATGACCCGCTGGGGTTCACTTCCTGTGTGACGTTCGCTGATTGAATGGAGAGAGCGGGAAGGTGGACTACTAGTGAATACTAGGTGAATTACTGAGTGTCTGAGCAAAGAAGAGTCTGAACGATGCAGCCTCCCTATTGGCTGTTTGTAAAAATGTATCAGTTGTTGCCCTTCCCACGGGAATCATCGCGCGCTCGAGAGACGAGACCTGACGAGTTAGTTCGTTGGTAGCAGAACAAAATGTCTGGACACAAATCGGGTTTTCAGAAAAGGAAAGAAAATAAACGGAGGGTCGAAAATACAAAAAAGGAGGCAGAAAATGCAAAACGAGTTTTAAGGTAGGACAAATGGTTACTTTTTAAGGCAGCCCGCCGTGGCTGCAGGCCTTCAGTTGTCATTGAATGGTTAGTTTTCTGAGGCAGCCCGCCGTGGCTGCCTGCAGGCTTATTTATTATAGCCCATTTAGTTAAAATAGTTGATATAAAATGTTTATAGTTATAGTTATGTGATGGTTGTCCTGATTTAGACTGGTGGTTTTTTTTGGGGGGGTGCGCGATGTTGCACCCGGGTCCAGATTAGGGCAGAACCGGCCCTGGCTACATTTCAGCTGTAGTTTATGAATGTATGTATTTGCATAGATGTGTACTTCCAATATGGCGCCTAACAAAATCTCGCGGCGCGGTGACGTCATGCGGTAGCCCTCTATAGGGCCTGACTAGCCTTTGGTAACACACTAAACGAATTCTCTTTCATTTTTGGCACTTTTTCTGTTTGTGTAGCTGGGAAGACATACTGAGAATCCAAATCACCAACATTTGAAATAATAATTGTTTTGAATTATTTCTTGTCTTATTTAATGAAGGTTGTAATAGAATTAGCCTACATTTGGCTTAAGCTGGATGAGACAGAGACATAATTTTATAGCCATTTGTTAAACAGCTGACAGGAAACGTAATTAACCGTTCCGGGAACGAATTTTTTTTGTTCTAACCGGTTCGGGAACGTCTATTTAATGGTGGAACCCAAAACCGGAAACGTTAAAATTCCGTTTCTGTTCGGAACGAACCAATAGGAAAAAAATTCCGGTTCAAAGCCCTGCTTGTAAGAACTTGTGAGAACTGCATAATGCTTCATGGCACCAAGTCAATGACTGTGGGTCTTCAAAGAGTTAGATCGGTATTCTCCGTAAGGACGTCATGGCGGTGGCAAAGATTCCAAATGCTGTTGGCGGAAGCTGGGAAGAGAAAGAGAGAGAGTGACTGAGCAAGAGACCAGACAAGAGTAAATCATGGACTGGTTTTTACTCATTGGCGAGAGCGAAGAGAGATAAAAGGCTGCAAGTCAGACACTGAGCTGGCCTTCTTTCTGTTGAACTGGGAATTAATATTATATTAGCTGTCTTGTTACATCTTGTGTTGTTGCACTTGTTTGATGTTTGGCTGTGTTAGCAAAGTTGTCGACTCTTTTCTATTAGTGCTTGCTGCATTTCCCATTTTTAACCATTACATGCGATAATAACTCTATGGCGCTAAATGGAACAGTGAGCATGCTGCACATTTCGAAAAAGTGGGCAAATCAATGGACTATATCTGTCAAATAACAAAAAACAAACAAACCCTTTAAACATTGGTAATTAAAAATATACAATGGGAATAAAAAGTAACTGGTTAGAGAAATAAAAGAAAGTTCAGGGTACAACCAACACCCTGTTATTTGCCTTAACGCCACCAGGGGTCTCTGTTTCATCTCTTTCCTTTTTCAGTTGTGAGTGTTTGCCTTGAAAGCTCAATTTTACTCATCTTGGCTCTTGTTTTTGTTCACACAGAATTTCTGCCAGTCCTTTCAGTTTAACTTTTGTGTGCTTGAGTTTTGTTAACACACCTTTCCTAACTTGTTAGTTTCCCTACTAGCATGCAGGTGAACAGAACATGTAAAACCCTTATATTAATCCATCCATTATCGATCTGTCAGGATCACGGGGGAAGCTGACTTCGAGTGAGAGGTGGGGTTTACCCTGGGCAGGTCCCCAATCTATCACAGGGCTAACACAGTGACGAACAACCGTTCATACTCACATTCACACCTATGGGCAATTTAGAGTAGCCATTTGACTGAATCCACATGTCTCTGGACTGTGGTAGGAAACCAGATCATCTGGAGGCTTCCCACACAGGCACGAGGAGAACATGCAAACTCCACACAGAAAGACCCTGTTCGGCCATGAGGTTCGAACCCAGAACCTTCTTGCTGTGATAATCACTGTACCACCATGCCGCCCCCCTCATGTTTAATCATTTCCACTAGATGATGTCATGACTAGCTTTGAAATTTGAGACATTTTTCTGGACCATTTAGGAAGCTTCTCACAATATCTCATCTCATCTCATTATCTCTAGCCGCTCACAATATCAATTTTTAAAAATGCTCCTCAATGTTTTTTTTTTGAAACAATTGCTTCAAAATGAAAATCGAGTTGACTTGAAATTAGAACATTTAAATACAGCAATAAAGTTGCAACATACAGAAATATTCTCTCTTTTTTCATTCTAAATGTTTACCTTTGTATCTTGTGCTGCTCCTCTTAATGAGTCATTTCAGAGGTTCTGATATAAAAAAATAATATTTTTATTTGAGTGATCAACATTTGGATTAAAGTTGTAATTTGGCCAAGTGGTCTAACTGCTCTGCCTGGATAATTAACTAATTACCTGAATAATATCTGTTCAGTCAAACGGAGCGGTGAGGATTTATTTGTACTGAAATTAGTGGCCTTTGCATTGTTGAGGTAGAATTACATGCAACTCTAAATAAATTCTAAATGAATAAAACTTGTCAGGTGTATGTAATTTACAAACACGTTTATGTAGTTCATTAGTGACGACGGGTTTCTGGAAATGAAAGAATAATGAAGTACTGAGCATTGAGAACATTTCCCCAAATCCACCCTTAACCACATGCTGAACTTTCTGCTCCTTCTCCAGACTTTCAGACTGTAATATAACAGAGAAAGGATACACTGATCTGGCTGAAGCTCTGAAGTCACAGCGCTCATCACACCTGAGAGAGCTGGATCTCAGAGGGAACGACCCTGGAGCATCAGGAATGAAGGAGTTTAGGAATTTGCTGAATGATAGAAAATGTACACTGAGGTGAGCACTTTCCCCCAGTAAATGTACACAGTTTTCATTCTGACTAATTAGTAAAGTTTTGCTGTTTGCACCACTGTATAGTGCACCATTACTCACATTTCTCACACTTTTACAGTATTTTTATGATTGTACACAATTACTTATTTTTTATCCTCATATTTGTATCAAGAAATCTGAAGTCAGAATGATGCTGAAGTGAGAGTGTGAATGTTTAAAATTAGTTTTCCACCAAGGACCAAACAGTTAGTGAAAAAGTAACACTGTGTTGCTGTTCAGTGTAATACATGATAAATGACTGTTATTATTTATCTGTTCTTTCTCTCTCTACAGGTTGTTGAAAAGTCCCAATGCACAGAAAGCTTATGATCATGTGACTAAAGTTCTGGGTATAAACCCAATCCTGCAGACGGACCTGAATCTGAGTGGGAAAATCGCAGGAGATTCAGGAGCAGAGCAACTCTCTGCTTTACTGAAGGATCCACACTGCAGAGCTGAAAAACTTCAGTACGGAACTGAATTATATATTAATCTGTAAACTTCAGTTAGTGATGTTAGTGCTGAACAGTTTGTCTTTAGGTTATCAATCATTCATCGAGTTTTCATGTCTTTTTCAGTAGTAATGAGTAGTTTGAGGAGAAAAGACCCCCTTCTGCACACAGAACTGCTGAAGAAAAACCCACAGTTAACTGTGATTTATTGTGCTTTCAGACTCTGTGAGTGTAATCTGACAGAGAAAGGATGTTCAGCTCTGCTCACAGCTCTCAGATCAGAATCCTCCACCCTGAGGGAGCTGAATGTGAGTCAGAACAGGATTCAGGATTCAGGAGTGAAGCTGCTCTCTGCAGAAATGAAGAATCCACACTGTAAACTGGAGACTGTGAGGTAACATCTAATACACACTTCATTCATCATCCAGAGGCTCTGATAGAGCCATGAAATACAGTAGATGTCGTCGTGTCAGTGTTGTGGTGTGTGTAGATTTCAAACATTGCACTGAGCAGTTTAGAAATTCTCATTATCCACATGCTAATCAGAACATCAAGCTAATCCGTCAAATAATTTAGTCAAACACATGCTGTTTCTTTGTAGTATTCTTTAAACTGACAAATGTAAACTGTCCCAAATGCCCTCAAGCACAGGAGGAAAAAAACGGGAGAAGAATATAGATGATGGTGGACATTTTTGCATCTGTTTTCTTATAATCATCATTTCCTAACCCTTTTTATACTCATCTTTAAAATGGGTGCCAATAATTGTGGAGGGCAGTGTGTGTGTGTGTGTGTGTGTGTGTGTGTGTGTGTGTGTGTGTGAGAGAGAGATCTCTATCTCCATTTACAGCTATATAAAGCACTAAGTTTTACTGACACGAGTTTATGATTCTCAGCTTGCAAATGCTGGAATTTCTCTCATGTACATTTTGTGTAAATTCTGTCAGCAGTCTGAAACAGTCTCGTCAGACTTCTGAATGCAGCAGAGAGAAATTATTCAGATTCTAACATTAGCACAGTGGTTGTGATTGGCTGTAAGACAAAGGGGTATGAAGAAATGGCTCTGCTCCCCTGAAAGGGAATGCCTCGTCTTCATTTCGCAACACCCACAGAAATGAGGAGGCAAAAGGGGTGGATAAATACAAAGAGTAAAAAGATTTATTTCGGTAATAAAGAATGAATAATGGGTCTGTCTGACTCTGTCTTGGATCTTCATTCGCTGTAGATTTCTTTAATTAAGCAGAACCTGGACATGTTAAAAGGAAGTCTGATCAGACACACGTGTGTCCTTTTTTTCTTCTGTACTTCATTTGCTTTGGGTTGCGTGTCTTACTTCTGTGGTTATCTCTCTGAATCTCCACCAGTCTGAAGCAGCCTGTGTCACTTCTTTATCTTCGAGAAATTCCCCATTAGCTCAGAGGTTCACGCTTCAGTGATGAACACAATTAGTGTTACTGTGTCCAGGTGCTAATTAAACTGGCTATTTGATAATAGGGCTGTACGCTAGTCAGTTCGATGGTGCAAATAGGCCTAGAATTCAAAAGTACAGTTCGAGCATCCAAAAATAAGCACAGCATTTAGGAAAGAGCATTTTTAGCATTGGAAATTATTTTGCATGTACATGATGCAGCCAAAACAATATGCACACAGGCAATATATATGATTTGTATTTGTGACCCTCCATTACAAAACCAATTGCAAGTCACGATTTTGAGATAAATGGGGAAATACACTGTGTGGGCTAAAATAGTCAAATTTTAGATTTTGGCATAATATCAAAGTATAATGTCTACACTTTCATGTTTTGGAAGAATTTTGCAGAAATTGATACATTATGACCCTTTAAAACATGCTTTTATTGAGATGATGTCTTCACATCCTGGTAAAAATTCATTTAAAAAAAAAAGCCAAAAGCACCATTCAGACTTTATACTGGTAATCACATATTTTTGAGGAAATCTGTTAAAAGCCTTTCGATTTCATGAAATTGGTGAAATTTAGTTCCGTCTGAAACATGGTGATTGTGATTTATGTTTATTTCTGTAATATCTCACAAAATATCAGGCCATTCTGTGGCTGGAAAGTTATTTAATTTGAAGGGATTAAAGCAAATAATGTGCATGAAATCGTTCGCTTCGTGCAGTCAAGCAGACAGAGGAAGTCCGTGTGCGCATGCGCAGGTTTACCTTCTTCTTCTTTTGGGTTTTACGGCAGCTGGCATCCACAGTGTTGCATTACTGCCATCTACAGGTTTCCCTTTGAGCGTGCGCTGACAGTTCCATCATTCTGTCACTAAACGAACAGCTGATCACACCGAGGTGCTCGCTGACCGCCGATATTTATTAGTTTGGTCCTGCGTTTCCTTTTCTTCGTATAGAACATAACATCTTTTCTTCTCACTTTCTGTTACTGTAGTCGGTCTTTCACGTTTCATTCGCACACTCACTCACACTTTTTCGAACAATGTGCGGTGTTTTGTAATGTCTTAGCTCTTTATGTTATTTTATTTTTTTAATTTCTCATTTTCTTTCTTTTGTATGTACCGGTACAAATAGTTACATACATTTTTTATACATGTTCAAAATAAATAAATAAATAAGTAAATTCAATTCACGTCCTCCAGTTTTCTCTCCTGTTTCAAATTTGTATCCCACAATGCCTTGCGTGAATGGGGAAAGCCCACCACGTGATGCATGACATAGTATCTTGTATTGGGTCATGGGGAAGCAGGAAAAAATAGCGGAGAATTTAGGGCCATGTGGAGATAAATTCATGAATTGTTCTATTTAAAAAAACCCTAATAAAATTAGAATTCTATTATTCGAATTCAGTAGCTTTCGGTCATGAAACAAAAATAATTGGGTGTTGGGAAAATTCTTTTCATGACCTGCACTTGAAACATCTGAAAGTAAGTCTAGCTTTCAATTCCAAGACTTTGACAAAGAACTGATATGTAATTAATGTGTACAGACACAGACAGGCCTTTCTTTTTCATGCCCTTTTATTTTTAAATTGATGAGTACGGCTTGTCATGCTGAGTGTCTACAGTGGCTGCACATGACAGATTACACTAAATGTAATGAAATGGGTCTTATATCTTTTGTTGGATTGTTTCCATACAGTTCAAAAAACTCCTCTTTTTTCCCAGCTGCACATGCCACATCAGGCCTGATGGAATACCGTGCTATCACCTTTTTGTACACAAAGAAATGATCCAGGTGGTTGTCATGTCACACTCCCCTCAGCTGGACTGTTGCTAGCTCGGTGACAGTATCTCTACAAACACGTCTGAGCCTTTGTTCCTGAGCCCTACAAGGATATAGTGTGGCCTAAACCAGATGCGCTGCCTCCAGATGGGTCAGAGGATGAAGAGATCCAGGTGCAGGTAGATAAAGGACAGAGCTGAGTTCATGGATGTGGGTGAGGACATGTGTGTAGCCGCAGAAGCGGGCATGGTTATGGGTGTGGGCGTGGCCATGGCAGAGGGGTTGAAGCAGGCGGGTCTTTTTTCTTATACATGAATTATAGACAACGTTTTCAAGGAACTCTAGAATTTTGTACCTTTTGAACTGTAGTCTGAGGGGGAAATACATGGAGGATACAAGGGGGAAATTCTGTTTAAAAAAATAACATTTTTAAAACGTGTTAATAACATGTTCCTGAAAAGGTAAAGTGAAAACATTTGGTGTGTATAATCTGTGAAGCCATAATAAATATATTCCCCAAGTTTCATTTTAATATTTGTTTTCTAAAGAAGCTTTATAAAGGAGTTTATGTAGAAATTTTTACAAGTATGTTTCTCCATTTCTGACATTTCATAAAAAGTAAAATCTGACTCCTTCAAATGCCCGTATCAGTGGTATATTGGAGAAATTTCTTGATCTATGCATCATTGGAAAGCTTTTGAAATGGCCTTTCATGAAAACACAATTGACCCATGCGACTGGTTTTATATACATATATATATATATATATATATATATATATATATATATATATATATATATATATATATATATATTAGGGTTGTCAAACGATTAAAATTTTTAATCGCGATTAATCTCCTAAAATTATGTAGTTAATTGCGATTAATCGCAAAAAAACTAAACATCTGTTTAAATTGTACTCAAATACATTTCTACATCAGAGCAAACATTTGAATATATGCCCTGATGCTCCATGTCAATTATAAGGCTCATCTTCTCTATGATAGACAGTATACGGGATAGGCCTAATGCACA
This sequence comes from Neoarius graeffei, assembly GCF_027579695.1. NCBI lineage: Eukaryota > Metazoa > Chordata > Actinopteri > Siluriformes > Ariidae > Neoarius > Neoarius graeffei. The sequence goes on along the minus strand of NC_083574.1, from coordinate 103,751,277 downwards.
AATATTTGGCATTCGGGTTTTGATATTAGATCTAGGCATGCAGCATATTCTTTCCAATGTAGCCTATCAGACATCTGTTGGGCATACTGTAGGCTATGTGCAAAATACGATTTGGAGAAATAACAGACTATTTTTTTTCTCAACTGTAATGGCTGCAAGCTACACTTTGAAGAGCAAAGAGGAAGTAGTTTGACTCCTGCAAGTTCATTCAAGTGAAGCAGTAGGCTATTTGGAAATCGCTAGGCTACCTACAATCTACAGGTGGAGATAAGGGACTGTGCGCATTCCCGATCTTAGCCCATCAGATATCAACGCATTTCACCCTGTAAAGTGAAAGTACGGAACTCGCGCCGCACCGCATATGCAGACTACAATTTAACTGACCATGTTGCGGGTTTATTTGACAAGTTGTAGAGCTACGTTTTACCACAAAGTTAATGTTATAACTAGCTTTATTTTGCATGCTAGTCACCCGCAAAAATCTGCATTGTTCCTTACCAAGATGAGCCCAATTCACTGTTGTTTAAATACCCTGCGATAACGCCATCATTTTTTTAATCGCAATCAAATTAAATTGCGTTAACGCACTAATAACGCGTTAACTTCGACAGCCCTAATATATATATATATATATATATATATATATATATATATATATATATGGCGGCACGGTGGTGTAGCGGTTAGCACTGTCGCCTCACAGCAAGAAGGTTCTGGGTTCGAGCGGCCGACGGGGGCCTTTCTGTGTGGAGTTTGCTTGTTCTCCCCGTGTCTGCGTGGGTTTCCTCTGGGTGCTCCAGTTTCCCCCAAAAACATGCAGTTAGGTTGACATAGGACGGCCTTGGGCTGAGGTGCCCAAGAGTGGCAGCGCGTACGTATGCAGCGGCTTTGCTCTCCTGTGATAAACTAAATTTCATTGTACCGTACATTTGTGCAGTAACAATAAAGGCTATCTATCTATCTATCTATCTATCTATCTATCTATCTATCTATCTATCTATCTATCTATCTATCTATCTATATTGTAACAAGTGTCTAAGTGGGTGGAGCACAGAAGCACAGCAGGCCAGAACTGAGTTCTCAACAGACTCGGTTATTACAGCTTTTCAGCTTACTATTTCACATACACGTGCACGCATATAAGTATCCAGGTTGGGGAGAAGCTCCCTTCCTCCGCTCTCCCTCTCCTCTTATAGGGCGCAGTCACTGGGGAAGACACACAAACACAGGTTAATTCCCATCAGGTGCAGTGATTCTGCCACTTACCTTCCCTGACTCTGCCCTCCATTCACAGACCGACGCTTGACCACGCCCCTGCTGCCACATACCCCCACCGGCCGACTCAGGCCGGGCAGCCGTGCGGCCTGCAGCCGACTTCCCCCCCCCCCCCCCTTGACGGGAGAGGAAGTCCGCCACAACCATCTGTGCCCCCGGCCTGTGGACCACCTCGAACTTAAACGGCTGGAGTGCCAGATACCAACGGGTGATCTGAAGCGTTGGCATCCTTCATGCGGTGGAGCCACTGCAGGGGCGTGTGGTCTGACCAGAAGGTGAAAGGGCGCCCCAGCAGATAGTAGTGGAGGGCGAGGACCACCCACTTGATGGCGAGGCATTCCTTCTCTATGGTGCTGTACCTGCCCTCACACACCGACAGCTTGCGGCTGATATACAGCACTGGACGGTCCTCCCCCTCCACCTCCTGGGACAGAACAGCCCCCAGCCCTCTGTCCGATGCATCCGTCTGTAAAACAAAGGGGAGAGAAAAGTCAGGGGAGTGTAACAGTGGCCCCCCACACATTGCAGCCTTTACCTTAGTAAAAGCCCGCTGGCATTGCTCCGTCCACTGGACCGGATCTGGTGCCCCCTTTTTAGTGAGGTCAGTCAGCGGGCTGGTGACGTCCGAATAATTAGGTATAAACCTACGATAGTAGCCAGCCAGCCCCAGGAACTGCTTCACCCCCTTTTTGGTCTTGGGCCTCGGGCAGGCCGCAATCGCTGCTGTCTTATTGATTTGGGGACGCACTTGCCCATTGCCCAAGTGGAAGCCCAGATACCATACTTCCACCCACCCAATCGCACACTTCTTCGGGTTGGCTGTGAGCCCCACTCGCCTCAGCGACCCCAGGACGGCCCTCAGGTGTTTTAGGTGCCACGGCCAGTCATTACTATAAATAATAATGTCATCTAAGTATGCGGCTGCATAGGTGGCATGGGGGTGGAGGACCCTATCCATAAGCCGCTGGAACATAGCGGGTGCCCCAAACAGCCCAAACGGAAGTGTGATGAACTAGTGTAAGCCAAGCGGTGTGGAAAAGGCCGTTTTCTCTCGGGATAGTGGAGTCAAGGGGATCTGCCAATATCCCTTTGTCAAATCCAGTGTCAAATAAAAACGAGCCGTGCCTAGTCATTCGAGCAACTCGTCAATAAGAGGCATTGGGTACGCGTCAAATTTAGACACCGCGTTGACCTTTCTATAGTCCACACAGAACCGGACCGACCCGTCGGCCTTGGGAACCAAGACCACCGGACTGCTCCAGTCACTGTGGGACTCCTCGACAATGCCCATTTCGAGCATGGCCTTGAGTTCTTCCCGAACCACCTTTTTCTTGTGTTCGGGCAGTCTGTAAGGGTGGCTGCGCACTACCACCCCCGGGGGCATCTCAATGTGGTGTTCTATGAGGTGGGTGTGGCTGGGCAGGGGCAAGAACACGTCAGAAAATTCTGTTTGCAACTTGGCGACCTCCGTGAGCTGGGTCAGGGAGAGGTGGCCTCCACAGGGGACTGGAGCGGTGAGTGATGCCGATTTTCCCTTTTGAACCTCCGGCCCCAGCTCTGCCTTCTCTGGAACCACCGACACCAGCGCCATGGGGACCTCCTCACTCCAACGTTTTAACAGATTGAGGTGGTATACCTGTAACGCCCCACCCCTGTCCATTCGCCTCACCTCATAGTCGACGTCCCCGACTCGCCGTGTGACCTCAAAGGGTCCTTGCCACCTGGCGATTAATTTAGAGCTCAACGTGGGCAATAACACGAGTACTTTGTCTCCCGGTGTGAATTCCCTAAGGTGGGTGCCCCTGTTGTACAGGCGGACTTGACGTTCTTGAGCCTGCCGCAGATTCACCTGGGTTAGGTGTGTGAGTGTGTGGAGTTTTGTGCACAGGTCAATAATGTATTGAATTTCATTTTTGCACGGGGAAGGTCCCTCCTCCCAATTTTCCCACAGCACATCTAGGATGCCACGCGGCTTACGCCCATATAATAATTCGAATGGGGAGAACCCCGTGGAGGCTTGTGGGACCTCTCGCACTGCAAAAAGCAGGGTTTTGAGACATTTATCCCAGTTACGTGCGTCCTCGCTTACAAATTTTTTAATTATGTTTTTGAGGGTGCGATTAAACCGTTCAACTAAGCCGTCCGTTTGTGGGTGATAAACGCTGGTGTGGATCAGCTTGATTCCCAATAACCCATACAGTTCGTGCAGTGTGCGTGACATGAACGTAGTGCCTTGATCAGTCAGAATCTCTTTGGGGATTCCGACTCGGGAGATGAAGTGGAAGAGTGCTTCTGCAATACTACGTGCGGAGATATTGCGAAGTGGCACTGCTTCTGGATATCACGTTGCATAGTCCACCAGAACTAAAATAAAGCAATACCCTCATGTTGACCGATCTAATGGCCCGACGAGATCCATCCCAATTCTTTCGAACGGGGACTCGATTAATGGTAGAGAGCGCAAAGACGCTTTTGGGATGGCCACTGGATTTACTAACTGGCATTCGCAGCATGCCGTACACCACCTATGGACATCGCCGCGAATCCCTGGCCAATAGAACCGGGCCATTATTCGGGCTAGTGTCTTATCCTGCCCTAAGTGTCCAGCCATGGGATTAAAGTGAGCAGCCTGGAATACCAATTCCTGGCGGCTCTTTGAGATCAAAAGTTGGGTTATTTGTTCCTTAGTTTGAGTGTCCTGCGTCACTCGGTATAACCTATCTTTCATAATGGAAAAATAGGGGAAGGATGGGGTGGCATTTGGCTGGAGTGTTTCACCATCAATTACTCTCACTTGGTCAAACGCATGCTGCAGAGACTCGTCTCACGATTGCTCTAACGGAAAATCCACGAGGGACTCCCTGAGAGAGGGAGGAGGAGCCTGCTGCTCCTCACTCTGACGCAGTGATGACGTAGACAGCTCTGTGTCAGCTGCTCCTGCCAATGCCACTCCGGGACCTCCCCCCCGCTGAACTACGGCAGGACCCACTCTTCACTAAGTGCATCATTAAATCCTGAAATCTCGGCCAATCAGTCCCCAAAATTATAGAGTGGGTAAGGTGAGGATTAACCGCCGCCTGAACTCTAAATTTGGACCGACAGAATGTGGACTGACACTGAAGGGTAGGTGTGAACATCCCTGTGCACACACAACACCTTCACCAATTGTGCTCTCCCCAATGCCTCGTTTTGCACCAGGCTTTGGTAGATTGAGGTCTGATTACAGCCGGAGTCCACCAAGGCCTGATATGTATCCCCTTGGATACTTACCGCCCGATCGAGGGCAGTTCCTGGCGCATCGGGGATCCGGACCACCGCGCCCACCTCAATCACCGAGCACTGATGCTGGAGGTGCCCCGGCTCCCCACAGTGCCAGCGCACCGGCCCAGGCTCTCTCTCTGCACCGGTGTTCCGGATATCATTCACCTGAGGGGGGGGAAGACACAGACACGGAAGTAGGAAATGGAAGGACACTGCGGGTGTGGCGGGCCGGCTGGGGTGGAGCCGGCCCCCGCCTCCGCGGTGGGGGAATGGGGCAAGGGAGAGGAACAGAAGGGGAGAGAGGGGAGAAGGGGAGACATGCTGTCCTGCCGTTGGAATGGCTGCCATATGGTCCTCCGCTAGCTCAATGGCCTGATCCAGCAACGCCAGGCGATGGCACTGGACCCACTCCACGGTTCCTTCTGGAAGTCAAGCGACGAAATGCTCCAGCGCCACCAGATCGATGATCTCCTCTGCGTCGCGGTTGTCGGCCCTCAGCCACCGGTGGCAGGCGTCCCGGAGTTGCTGGCCAAACACAAACGGCCGGCCGACCTCCTCCAGGTGCAGCGTGCGGAAGCGCTGCCGCTGCTGTTCCGGAGTGCGACCCATGCGCTGGAGGACGGCCCTGCGGAGGTCCGCGTAGACCAGCCGGCTGTCGGCGGGGAGCTGTAGCGCGGCCAGCTGCGCCTTGCCCGTGAGCAGGGGGAGGAGGAGCACCGCATGCTGTTCCACTGGCCAACCCCACGCCTCTGCTGCCTGCCCAAAGAGAGCAAGGAAGGCCTCGGGGTTGTCGTGTGGGCCCATCTTCGTTAGGGTGAGGTGGGAAGGGCCCGCTGCGGTGGAAGACCCCGCTGACGCGAGTAGGTGCTGGAACACCTGGCTATCTTCCTGCTGCACCAGCACCAGGGCCTCGAACCTTTGCTCCTGTTCTTTCCGGAGGGTGACCAGCACCTGGTTCTGGCTCTGTTGGGCCGTGGCGAGGGCATGGATCAGGTCCTTGAAGGGGGAGGACTCCATGGGGCTGTTCTCTCCTGCACTCTGTCCCGGGTTTCAGCACCACTGTAACAAGTGTCTAAGTGGGTGGAGCACAGAAGCATGGCAGGCCAGAACTGAGTTCTCAACAGACTCGTTTATTACAGCTTTTCAGCTTACTATTTCACACACACACGCACGCATATAAGTATCCAGGCTGGGGAGAAGCTCCTTTCCTCCACTCTCCCTCTCCTCTTATAGGGCGCGGTCACTGGGGAAGACACACAAACACAGGTTAATTCCCGTCAGGTGCAGTGATTCCGCCACTTACCTTCCCTGACTCCGCCCTCCATTCACAGACCGACGCTTGACCACGCCCCCGCTGCCACATAAACATACACATGTATACACACACTACCGTTCAAAAGTTGGGGTCACCCAGACAATTTTGTGTTTTCCATGAAAAGTCACACTTTTATTTACCACCGTAAGTTGTAAAATGAATAGAAAATATAGTCAAGACATTTTTCTGGCCATTTTGAGCATTTAATCAACCCCACAAATGTGATGCTCCAGAAACTCAATCTGCTCAAAGGAAGGTCAGTTTTATAGCTTCTCTAAAGAGCTAAACTGTTTTCAGCTGTGCTAACATGATTGTACAAGGGTTTTCTAATCATCCATTAGCCTTCTGAGGCAATGAACAAACACATTGTACCATTAGAACACTGGAGTGATAGTTGCTAGAAATGGGCCTCTATACACCTATGGAGATATTGCACCAAAAACCAGACATTTGCAGCTAGAATAATCATTTACCACATTAGCAATGTATAGAGTGTATTTCTGATTAGTTTAAAGTGATCTTCATTGAAAAGAACAGTGCTTTTCTTTCAAAAATAAGGACATTTCAAAGTGACCCCAAACTTTTGAACGGTAGTGTGTGTGTGTATATATATATATATATATATATATATATATATATATATATATATATATCTGTGTGTGTGTGTGTGTGTGTGTGTATATATTATATGTATGTATATAGAGAATGTTACACGGTGGTGTGAAGTATGGGGTGCCAAGTGTCACCGGGCCCATTTCATGGACGAAATGCATTTCGTCCATCACAGAATGCATTTCGTCCATCACAGAATGCATTTCGTCCATCACGAAATGCATTTCGTGGGATGAAATGCATTTCATCCATCACGAAATGAATTTCGTCCATCACGAAATGCATTTCGTCCACAGAATGCAGTATGGTAGATCACGAAATGAATTTCGTCAATCACAGAATGCATTTCGTCCGACGAAATGCATTTCGTCCATCACAAAATGCATTTCGTCGGACGGAATGCATTTTGTGATAACGAAATGCATTTCGTGATGGACGAAATGCATTTCGTGATGGACGAAATGCTTCCGACGAAATGCATTCTGTGATGGACGAAATGCATTTCGTCCACGAAATGGGCCCGGTGACACTTCGCACCCCATAGTGAAGATATGAATTTTATCTCCGAGTGGTGAAGGTATATTTCCTGAGTGAGCAGAACAAACGAGTGAAATATTTTTCAACATGAGAAGATAAACTTCATATCTTCACACCACCGTGTAATATGCTCTTTTTCTTTTTTTCACAGTCTGGTTTCCATCAAATCCTGCGCTCTGATTGGCTGGCGAGCAGGTCCGTATCCTACGGTACAGACCCCAGTCGCGGACCCCAGTTACAGACCTCTGGCGACTCGCTCGTTCACAACAACAAGCATTGTAGAATTTGTCAACATTTATTATTTTTTAATAAGATTTATTTATAAGGTTATCAAAAATCTTATACATTTTTGCCAGCATTTCTCAGGAGAATAGCATTAATTTTACAGCATGGATAGCGATAACGACAGTGTTCACAGCGAAAGCGAGTTTTACTACCCTGAGGAAGAAGAAATAAAAGAAAACATTTCAGGAGAAAGCTAAAAACCTCTAACTGTTGCTAACGCCGAGCAAAAACATGGCTGAATCCTGAATGACTCCTATTTGTATAAATAGAGGACTACATAGGCGGCAAAATGTAGTTTTTTTCCTGCCATGGAAGTGCACTTGTATACCGAGGAGGAAGCAATTTGCATTACAGCCGTGAATGAGGATTAAAAATGGCGGCTGGGCTCGGTTTTCCCTTTCAGGCACTCTCGTTTTCTGTTAGAATTTGGTTAAAAAAAAAAAAAAAAATTATATATATATATATATATATAATTTACCAGCTTAAGGTCGGTCCGTATGGTGAAATACCATGACCTCGGCCTGAAATACTTAAGTACTTTCAAGACCTCGGTCACGGTATTTCACGATACGGACCTCCCAGCTGGTAAATAACATTATATATATATATATATATATATATATATATATATATATATATATATATATATTAGGGCTGTGAAACGATTAAATTTAATCACGATTAATCTCAGGATTTCATATAGTTAATCGCGATTAATCACATTTTTTTTTTAAATCTATTTAAATGAATAAAGCTTTTAAAGTGAAATGTTACAATTAAAATGGTGAACACATTTTATGTTAAAAGTACTTGTTAAAAACTGCTGGGACAAGAGAAAATGGTAAGGGAGTTTATTCACTCACATATAGGCAGTACTGAACATAAAATCCAATTTTGTGTTTTGTGTGATGGATTAGGGAGCTGTCGTTTCAAATATAAAACGTAGTCACATACTACTGTGTCTCAGTTCAGACATGTGTGACAAAAGAAAATAATGAAATAAAACTTCAATTGTGCTGGAGTTGTATTCAGTCACAGCCTATAGGACTTCACAGTGCTGTGCAAACAAAAATAAATTGCAGTTGGACTTCAATAAAGACATTTAGTGTCATATCACAGTGCTACAGCATACTGACATCTCACTTTACAAAAGTATTTTAGAACTGCAAAGTGCATACCAAAACCAACTCAATCACACTCTTCTTTTGAAATGAAACTTTTGAAATGAAACTTCCCGTTTAACAGACCTTTCTCCATAGACATACGGTATAAACATAGACGCCGCATTGAGCTGGTGGCCCGTTGCTGGGTAGGGTTGCCACCTGTGTCTGACAAAAATCCTGGACATTTCGACCATCCAATCGACCTTTTTGCTTGCAAGCAACGGCGCCCTTCACACATCTAACCCAAGACAAAAATCGCCCTTCTACGCTGAAATTGTATTGCTCTAATTAGTAAAAATGACGCTTTTGCTAGTTATTTGTTTAGTTAATTGCTTTACATAATATAGCAGGTCTTCATTATTTTGGTTTATTTCCAACAGTTTTTGGTTGTGGACACCTGGGGGCAGTAGTGGGCACAGGTAAAAGGGGAATACATAATTAAGTTGTTTGTTTGCTTATGTGGAATAAAAATAATCTAATTTTTCATTGTATCTAAGAATACCTGAATGTAACAATGTAAGGTGTAGTGTCAAACAGTTTACCTGATTGCTTAGAGTGTGGTGTGTGCTTTGCTTGTGCTTGCCTGTGCCTCTGCTGCTCTTGGCTAAACAAATACATAGGAGGACATATAACTGGGCACATACAGTACATACAGGAGTAGGCAGATAAGACTATTTGGATTTCATTTAATTCACCAAAACCTTACCTAATCTTCCATTTATATTTGGTGTTTTTCTTTGCTGCTGCTATGAGTCCTGGCTGATTTTCAATGAATGTCTAACTCAGTACAGGACAACTGAAAGTTTAGCCTGACTTGAAGCTCAGCCTTCACCATTGCAACAGAGAGTCTGTTTCTTTTATCAGTCCAAGCATCCTCCATTGCCCCTTTTCCACCAAAGCAGTTCCAGGGCTGGTTCGGGGCCAGTGCTTAGTTTGGAACCGGGTTTTCTGTTTCCACTGACAAAGAACTGGCTCTGGGGCCAGGAAAACCGGTTCCAGGCTATGCTGGGCCAGAGGAAAGAACCGCTTACGTCAGCGAGGGGGGGGGGGGGGGGGGGCGGAGTTGTTAAGACCAACAACAATAACAAGGCCGCGAAAGATCGCCATTTTTAAGCGACGAGAAGCAGCAGCTGTACAAACGCGAAGTCAGCCATCATCATTATTATTGTTGTTGTTGCTGCTGCTTCTTCAGTGTTTTTGCTTTGATATTCGCGCCAAGGTTTATGCAAACGTAGCGCCGTAACCGACGTATACAGCGACGTAAGTGACGTATACAGCGACGTAATGACGTATTCAGCGACGTAATGACGTGGCTCCGCTTAGCACGGCGAGCTCGGAAAAGCAAACTGGTTCTCAGCTGGCTCGCAAGTTGAAATGCACATTTTGCCCATTATGTACAAAAAACCGGGACATTCAGTGTCCCGGATTTTTATTTTTATTTTCCGGGACAGACCATGAAAATCCGGGACAATCAGGAAAAACCGGGACAGGTGGCAACACTATTGCTGGGATACGTCAGAGTGTCCGCCATATTGGATGTGGCAAATCTTCCCCATAAACCAATGCAATTAAATGGACTGAACTTCATAAAGCCCCTTTCTACAATAATATTTAACTCGATGCCTTTTATTCACCCATTAAGACACACACGTATATATTTGGGAAACAAACAGGCATCAAAACAACAATGTGATGGTTATAAATAGCGTGCGAAATACCCTGTACACTGCAAACTAGCGACAGATACGCGATAGATAGCTCAGGTAAGCTAATCAGTCAGTATACCGTAGCAAGCTACCAAAACCTGAGGCCAAAATAACCAACCTACAAGACTGAATATGATAAATGATGGAAATAGTGGAAAAACTGGAAATAGTGAATGAAAATAAAAATTTACTGTTTTATTTATTGAGTCACCACACAGACCTACTCTCGTTGAATAAAGTGAGCTGAATGACCGCCAAACTGAGTTCGGCCAGGTTCTAACATCATACCAAAACAAAATACATTACTGATTCCTTCACATTCAGAAAGGTTAAAAACATTCATCATACGTTCAAAAATGTTCATCATAGTGTGGCACTGTATTCTCTAATTCTCACTGCTTATAACTCTACACCTACCCGGTGGAGATGAGCTGGGAAACTGAAGACTGAAGGAACAGTATTGAAAAGTATTTTTCCAGTCTCACCTGTGAAAGGTAATCCCATGTGATCTCGTTTGGACGGTAAACCTGTTGGTACAGTTAAACGCAGCACATGAATGAGGCATCTTTATTCTCGGCTACTGTCTAGATGCTATACCAGAGACGGCTGAAGAATCTCCACTTTGCCACATCCAATATGGCGGCGAGGATGACGTATGATTCTACGCAGAAGGCGGTGTCTATATGTCTATGCCTTTCTCCATCACTCACACTTACTCTTATTGAAGCAGCACGCAACAAGCCTCAACAGGAACTATGGGTGACTCGCAGGGCCAAATTAGAATTTGCGTTAACGGCACTATTTTTTTTAATCGCGATAAATTGAGATCGCGTTAACATCGCGTTAACTTTGACAGCCCTAATATATATATATATTATTTGGACATGTAACCCACTCCTGGGTAAGTACACCTTCACTCTAGGTTTGTGAGGAGGGGAGTTTCAGTGCAATGAGTAGACACACACCAGGGTTAAAGTTACTTTGACTTTAGTAACCAAATGAATGATTGAACAAGATGTAAATACATTTACACGTGTAAGAAAATAAAATGGGCCCTTTGAAAATAAAATAAAAATAAATTGTCCTTTAAGTTGACTTGTCGTGTTCCCTTGGATTTAAATGAAAGTTCCTTTTCCAATCCTCATTTTAAAGTCAAGTTAGTCAAGTCAAATAGTCAGCATGTGGATATCCGAAGCGTGATGACCAGTGGTGCGACTGGTACAATCCTACCATAAAGCAGGTAGGGCATCCGGCTCCTTCAGTGGACAGGATTCAATGTCCAGAAATCAGACTGGGTTGGCTTGCCATTTACTGAGATCGATGAATCTACTTCCAGGACTTTCAAATCCAACAAAAAACTTGACAGGGTTACAACAAAGAAACTCGATGAATTCGGCACCCATCTTCATCAAACACCATTCAAACGTTCACAATTCTTCTAGCACATGTTCCCCCAAAAAGCCTTAAGTGTTCTCATCAACTTATTCATCACTTTACATAAAGTTCAGCTCCTCCGGAAAACAGCTAATATGGCGCCTGCAAAAATGGCTGTCTTCCTTCTCTCTCGCCTGCTTCCAACTATGGATTCTTCTTCTTCTTCTTCTTTTAATTGGCGGTTGGCAAACAACTTTTTGGAAGCATTACCGCCACCTACCGAAACGGAGTGTGAGTCTGGGTGTAAACTACCTCTACTATAAACAAAATAATAATTAAATCAAAAATATATATTATTATTATAATAATAAAGAAAAAAAAGGGTAAAGAAAGAGTGAAAGAAATGAAAGAGAGAAGCTATTATATTCTTCTAATCAATCCAGTGACTTCCATAAAGTGAAATAGATGCTTAAAGCACATCTCGCTTGAGTTCCTCTGCAAAATTGCTTTTACATTAAAAGGCACACTTTCTGACTGTAATCCAAGGATGAGGTGCTGCCTCTCCTGGTCAAACTTGACACAATGTTCAATTGCATGCTCCACTGTCTCAATAGAACCACATACACCACACTTTCCATCCTCATGCTTTTTAAAGAGAAATAGAGTACTGTTCAGACCAGAATGCCCAAACCTCATTCTAGATATAATATCCTCCTCTTTGGTGGATCTTGCTGTTGGCCTTGCATGACCTACCACCCTTTGAATTGCATAATATTTCCTCCCAGTAGCTGCACCATTCCACTCACTCTGCCATAACTCTCTGGACTTTGACTTAACTAGTGACTTTACCTCAGTCTTACTATAGGCAATTTCTAAGGTGACCTCAGGGGTCACACATGCTTTTTTGGCGTTCATGTCTGCCAACTCATTCCCTCTTATCCCAATATGTGCTGGGATCCATAAGAAAGTTACATCTGTACCTGAGTTTATAATTCCACTAACCAATTGCGCAATTTCCAACACTAAGTCTTGTCTGGACTCTGACATAGTATTCTGAATACTCATCAGCGCAGAAGCAGAATCTGAAGCAATAAGCACTCCACCCTTAGGACTATATCCCTCTATCCAGGATAATGCAGTGAGGATGGCTACTAGTTCTGCTGTGTATACTGCAAGATCATTGGTTAACCTTTCTGTTTTGCAAATTTTGAGCTCTGGAACTACAAATGCAATGCCAACTTTACCGCCTGCAGACTTTGATGCATCAGTATAGACCCTAAGTTTGTCCTTGTACTGTGCACTAATATGGCACTCGACCATATCTTTGCTGAAGTCTTCGCTCTTCTTCAACTCCAGAAGTACTAAATCTATTACTGGCTTCTTTAACAACCATGGCGGCACAACTGGATGTGAAACAGCTGGGCACAGAGCAAGCGCCTGCAAGCCCAACGCCTCTACTTTTTGTGGAACCACCCACCCAAAGCTTTTACCTGGTTTATCTCTCTCCTGGCAATGGATTAACGTAGACTTACTAATATGATCATTTCTTTGCCCTCTGAGGTTAGCCCAATAGACCAGGGCCAGCTGATCCCTCCTTATATATAGTGGCATTTCCCCCATCTCTACCTGTATAGCATTAACAGGAGTAGATTTCATGGCCCCACAACATAATCTTAATGCCTTATGCTGGATGACATCTAGTTTCCTCAAGAGCGTCTTAGATGCAGATCTATATGCCACACACCCGTAGTCAAATACGGATCTTATAAGGCTGACATATATAGTCTTCAAAGCTGACCTTTTGGCTCCCCAATCCACTCCACGCAGGCAGCGCATTACATTTAGTACCTTTTTACACTTGTCTAGCATGCTCTGTATATGCGCAGACCAGGTTAACCTCTTATCAAACCATAGGCCCAAGTATTTAAAACACTCAACTCTTTCTAACTCACATCCAAATAAGTTCAACTTCAACTCCATAGGAATATTTCCCAACTATGGATTCAGCTCGAGTGCATCGCATAATTTCAGTGTTTCAAAATAAAAGTCCCCAATTGAAACTTAAGACAGCAAAAGTATCTCATCATCTCTAGCCGCTTTATCCTGTTCTACAGGGTCGCAGGCAAGCTGGAGCCTATCCCAGCTGACTACGGGCAAAAGGCGGGGTACACCCTGGACAAGTCGCCAGGTCATCACAGGGCTGACACATAGACACAGACAACCATTCACACTCACATTCACGGTCAATTTAGAGTCACCAGTTAACCTAACCTGCATGTCTTTGGACTGTGGGGGAAACCAGAGCACCCGGAGGAAATCCGGGCAGACATGCAAACTCCACACAGAAAGGCCCTCGCCAGCCACAGGGCTTGAACCCAGGACTTTCTTGCTGTGAGGCGACAGCGCTAACCACTACACCACCGTGCCACCCAGCAAAAGTATCTCTTTATCAAAATTACGTTTTTAACAATGACAGCTAAATTCTTATGAACTTTCTTATCAAAATGATAATATGTAACTATTTATTACTTCCTTCCTTAATCTATTTATCAGCTGGGTTACAGACACAGCCACAAAAAATGTGCAAGTTAATCTCATCTCATCTCATCTCATTATCTCTAGCCGCTTTATCCTTCTACAGGGTCGCAGGCAAGCTGGAGCCTATCCCAGCTGACTATGGGCGAAAGGCGGGGTACACCCTGGACAAGTCGCCAGCTCATCACAGGGCTGACACATAGACACAGACAACCATTCACACTCACATTCACACCTACGGTCAATTTAGAGTCACCAGTTAACCTAACCTGCATGTCTTTGGACTGTGGGGGAAACCGGAGCACCCGGAGGAAACCCACGCGGACACGGGGAGAACATGCAAACTCCACACAGAAAGGCCCTCGCCGGCCCCGGGGCTCGAACCCAGGACCTTCTTGCTGTGAGGCGACAGCGCTAACCACTACACCACCGTGCCGCCCGCAAGTTAATCAGAATAATTTAAATTTTGAACCGGTTCGCCATTTTGACAACATGCATTCAGCGGGAAAACACTGGGAGTGACATCATCAGAGTGAAATATTATACATACAGGCCACTTTTACCATGGAATAAAAATGTCTTCTATTCCCTTCTAGCGGGTTTATTGATAGCATGAGATATTATCATATTGCTTATCCTACATGTATTACGCCACTCTCCCTAATGGAGAATGAGCATGCAATATTGTTATAATATTACACGTTGTCAAGACAACACATCACACATCAGAGCTCATCGAAGATCCAGTGACAAAACTTTTCTGCTGCACATGCGCACAATCATTTTTTTATCGGCTGGAAAAGCTTGAAGATGAGGCTAATCCAGTGCTTCTGCTAGGATTAGCTATGCTATAATTAAGCACTAAATAAATAAACTAGAAACTGAAACTGAAGACGCGCTGAACACCCGAAAGGCGACCAAAACTTCATTATATATTCTTCATGCACATTTACAAGAGAAAAACATACCAACAGACATCGAAAAACCGGAAAAGAGACACGTCAGAGATGTAAAACTTCCATGTTAGTGAGCAACTGTGACAATTTGTAAACAAACATGGCCACGAGGTTTGCTTTTTTAAAAGCGGAAGATTTTGAGAGAATTTTGGCTGCCAGGTCACTCTGTTGTGTGTAGCTGCCGATGTTGATTTTAAAAGTAAATTACACAGGGAAAATAATAATAATATTCGGCTTGACTGCGCTAGCATTGGCCTTCGCTAATGCTACACCAGCTGGAAGATGACTGGACTGCTGCATTAACAGCACCAAGTCACGGGTAAGCTAGCGTTGGCCTTTGAGAATGCTGATTTAAAGAGAATATGTATATAATAATAATAATAATAATAATAATAATAATAATAAAGAATAAGAATAATATTGGGTGGCTTTGAGAGGTCTATCAGATATATTCTATCCAGCTACTCGTCTTCGACTCATTCAGTATCATGCTAGCTGAATGGAATATATCTGATAGACCACTCAAAGCCAGCCAATATTATTTAAATATGTCACTCAGATCCGTGATGTATTTCGTATGAAAAATGTGAGTTTTTCAAAAAGAGAAGATAAACTTCATATCTTCAAGCCAGTGTGTGATTTTCTTTTTATTAATTCGACACATTCACAAACAAAAAACTTCATGTGCAGGTAACATGTGACGAGTTACACCTGTGTCTAATTACTGGCTGTCTGTTAACGTGTGTCTTCCATAGATGTGAGACAGATAGATGTAAGAGAGAGCTGAGTGTCCCAACACGTATGGTGTGTGTATGTGTGTGTTGGTGTGTGTATGTGTGTGTTAGCGGTCACTGAAATATGAAATATAAAGAACAAATCCACCGGTTCTGAAGCTGCCTCCCACTTCCTCTGTATCCCAACACAGAAAGTTGTTACAGGGATGCTATGACATCCTGAACTATTTAGTATTTGTGATTTCTAAATACACTGGAGAAATGCAAAAGGCATATGAAAGTACAGATGCCTCCCGGTATTTTGAGGCAGGTTTCGTGCATGCCTGAATGTTATGGGAAATTCCTGATAAAGAATAATACTTTATTATGACAAAGGTACGGTAAGCTCAAACTTGGACTTTGAATGGTAATAAACAATCCAGGGCCGAGAGCTAGTGTATTTTATGATGTTTAGCCGAGTCTACATTATCAGTACATAAACATGCTGCTCGTCTTGCCAAGCATTAGGTCTAAGAAAATATACCGCATCCAAAGCTACATCCAGATATACATTTTAATGTTCATACATTTGCCATTTGGCATGTTTTTTTGTCGTGCAGTACAGCTGCTAAGTCTGACACGCTTGTGTATGTACCAGTGGACTAGACTGAGTTGTGCCAGACCATGCAACCTTTTAAAAGCTTTGCTATTTAGATCAAAGTTCTGTCCATGTTACGCCAACTTACAGACTTGTTGAATGTGAACTCGAGTACGCCGAGGCGAGATCTAGATCTATGGGATTTTTATAACTGAATGGACTTGAGCTAGAAAAAGTGTGAGGAGAAATAGCAGGTGCACAGAGCTTTCAGACTAACCTGATAGAAAATGTTCTCTGCACACATGGGAATGCATTCTTGGCATCCAGTTGGAGAAAGAAAAGGTCTTTGCTGGCTGATGCAGCATAGTGTGCTCAGAAGGGATTTATTGAAGCGGTCTGCAGGTCATGATAAGGACAGTGGCGAAGAGGCCTTGGGGTTTCAGTATTAGAGTCCTGCTGCAGGTTGGGTCATGTTCAAGGCTTAACTCGTCAGATTCAATGCACAAACTTTTAGTTGACAATACATTTTTATAAAGTGTTTAAAAATGGTCATCCACTTTGACTGTAAACGGATAAAATAAACATGTAAATTTGAGAATTTCTTCTACACTACTCCTCAATTCTTTTGCACATGATAGCCAATAAGGTCTATGATATTTGATAGCCAGTCCAGCACTAAAAGTTCTCTGTTAAATACCCTTACTTACTCAACAATCGAAACAAACAGGTGACCATGGCTCTGAACATGAAAGGGAAAGGATGGAGGAGGAGGGAGCAGGAACCAGCACATATCAAATTAGAGGTGCACTACTGAACACTATTGTGTGACTGTGGAGTAAATTAGAGCACAATACATCATTCATGTGATCAGGTTTGACGACTACAAGTTATTTCCTGTTGCATTACAAGAAACTGAATGGCATTTATGTTGCATAATACACCACATATATATTTGCGTATGTAAAAGTTGGACTGTTCATGAATTTAATACAAACAACAATATTTGATGCTCATGTTAGACATTCCAAATGAAGTCTGTTTTATGCATTTTTAACAAACAGCAGTGGGTTTCCCAAAAGCCTCTTAACCTTAAGACTGCTATAATAATAGTAATAATAATAATAATAATAATAATAATAATAATAATAATAATACAACCCCGATTCCAAAAATGTTGGGACAAAGTACAAATTGTAAATAAAAACGGAATGCAATGATGTGGAAGTTTCAAAATTCCATATTTTATTCAGAATAGAACATAGATGACATATCAAATGTTTAAACTGACAAAACGTATCATTTAAAGAGAAAAATTAGGTGATTTTAAATTTCATGACAACAACACATCTCAAAAAAGTTGGGACAAGGCCATGTTTACCACTGTGAGACATCCCCTTTTCTCTTTACAACAGTCTGTAAACGTCTGGGGACTGAGGAGACGAGTTGCTCAAGTTTAGGGATAGGAATGTTAACCCATTCTTGTCTAATGTAGGATTCTAGTTGCTCAACTGTCTTAGGTCTTTTTTGTTGTATCTTCCGTTTTATGATGCGCCAAATGTTTTCTATGGGTGAAAGATCTGGACTGCAGGCTGGCCAGTTCAGTACCCGGACCCTTCTTCTACGCAGCCATGATGTTGTAATTGATGCAGTATGTGGTTTAGCATTGTCATGTTGGAAAATGCAAGGTCTTCCCTGAAAGAGACGTCATCTGGATGGGAGCATATGTTGCTCTAGAACCTGGATTTACCTTTCAGCTTTGATGGTATCTTTCCAGATGTGTAAGCTGCCCATGCCACACACACTAATGCAACCCCATACCATCAGAGATGCAGGCTTCTGAACTGAGCGCTGATAACAACTTGGGTCGTCCTTTTCCTCTTTAGTCCGAATGACACGGCGTCCCCAATTTCCATAAAGAACTTCAAATTTTGATTCGTCTGATTCGCCACAGTCCATTTTAAACAAACCTTGGCCCAGAGAAGACGTCTGCACTTCTGGATCACGTTTAGATACGGCTTCTTCTTTGAACTATAAAATTTTAGCTGGCAATGGCGGATGGCACGGTGAATTGTGTTCACAGATAATGTTCTCTGGAAATATTCTTGAGCCCATTTTGTGATTTCCAATACAGAAGCATGCCTGTATGTGATGCAGTGCCGTCTAAGGGCCCGAAGATCACGGGCACCCAGTATGGTTTTCCGGACTTGACCCTTACGCACAGAGATTCTTCCAGATTCTCTGAATCTTTTGATGATATTATGCACTGTAGATGATGATATGTTCAAACTCTTTGCAATTTTACACTGTCGAACTCCTTTCTGATATTGCTCCACTATTTGTTGGTGCAGAATTAGGGGGATTGGTGATCCTCTTCCCGTCTTTACTTCTGAGAGCCGCTGCCACTCCAAGATGCTCTTTTTATACCCAGTCATGTTAATGACCTATTGCCAATTGACCTAATGAGTTGCAATTTGGTCCTCCAGCTGTTCCTTTTTTGTACCTTTAACTTTTCCAGCCTCTTATTGCCCCTGTCCCAACTTTTTTGAGATGTGTTGCTGTCATGAAATTTCAAATGAGCCAATATTTGGCATGAAATTTCAAAATGTCTCACTTTCGACATTTGATATGTTGTCTATGTTCTATTGTGAATACAATATCAGTTTTTGAGATTTGTAAATTATTGCATTCCGTTTTTATTTACAATTTGTACTTTGTCCCAACTTTTTTAGAATCGGGGTTGTAATAATCAGGGTGGCACAGTGGTGTAGTGGTTAGCGCTGTCGCCTCACAGCAAGAAGGTCCGGGTTCGAGCCCCGTGGCCAACGAGGGCCTTTCTGTGCGGAGTATGCATGTTCTCCCCGTGTCCGCGTGGGTTTCCTCCGGGTGCTCCGGTTTCCCCCACAGTCCAAAGACATGCAGGTTAGGTTAACTGGTGACTCTAAATTGACCGTAGGTGTGAATGTGAGTGTGAATGGTTGTCTGTGTCTATGTGTCAGCCCTGTGATGACCTGGCGACTTGTCCAGGGTGTACCCCGCCTTTCGCCCATAGTCAGCTGGGATAGGCTCCAGCTTGCCTGCGACCCTGTAGAACAGGATAAAGTGGCTAGAGATAATGAGATGAGAATAATAATCAGTTGAATTTACGGTATATAGTGCCTTTCTCATAGCCAAGGTCACTTTACAATGAGGAAAAGAAAAGAAAAAAAACTGTCCACCAAAGGAAGGTCAGGATGTCATTCCAATGGTGTAGCTGCCACAGTCCCACCAAAAGGCACATGAAGATAAATCCCACACTGCCTGCACAGCTGCCACGATGCTGCCGGGCAACATCACTTGGAACACTGTGCCATGAATCCACAAAGCAAGCACAGAAGCACTGCCACACAGAGTGCTGGTATGTCCCAAATCACCTGCACAGCCACAGAGCAACATCACTTGGAACACCGCACCAAGCATAAAAGTACTGCTGCACAGAGCATTGGACAACCCCGATGTTAAAAGAGCAACGAGCTCACTGCAGTCCATAGTGAGGAGCACAGGCATCACCAACAGCGAACCAAGGCCTGGAGGGAACCGACACCCAAAACTGGGTCCAGAGCTACACCACAACCGGCGGACAAAACACTAAAAAGCAACAACAACAAAAAACAGACATCAAACTATACAAACACAAAGAAGTAAAACAAAGCTTTTAACTTGGAGAGAGAGCGTTCATTGTGCCGCTTGTTCTACCATTTAACGATGATCTTTGTGCTGTGATGCTTTTGGGAAACTCGGCACAGATGAACCGGAGTCAGACACGGAAGGTTTTGAGGAAGTCTTTGCAGTTAATAAATATAAATTTATACCATAAACTCTTCAGCTCAATCCCACATAACCATTTAGTTTCTTTAATAATTATAAGATGTGATGGAGCCTAGAGACAACATCGCGCTTACAGGATATTAAATATCCTACAGATAAAATGAAATTAATCTTCCAGTCTGATGAATTTAACCTTTTTTAATCTGAGAATTTGATAAACACAAACAAACTGAACAAACACCATGACTAGGCTGTTTTAGTAAAAAATATCTAACAATCAGAAAGAAAACAATCTGAACATTTGTATTTCTTCATTGGAAAGAATGTTGAATTCATCAGAAATGCCTTACTGCATGCAGTTTGAGGTCACGTGCTACAAGGAGACACACCTTTCATTTCGTGTGGTTCAGAAATCATTAACTTTCAAACTGGTTTCCTGTGAATCAGTTACCAGATGATGGAGCCTGAAAAGGAGAACTAAAGGAAATAACCGGTAAGAAGAAGAATATACACACATCTGTAAACATCATGCTGGAGCAGATTGGGGGACTCTCCTCCTGTTAAAAAAAAAAAATTATAATTATTAAACAAACTAAATGGTTAGGTGCTTGATCTCATGCACTTCTTCCTGACACTGATACTAATCACAAGAATCTCTTCTCCAGCAGCACAACTCATCTGTTTTAGTCGGAAATGTGTTTGGACATGATGGAGCCTGAAAAGGAGAACTAAAGGAAATAACCGGTAAGAAGAAGAATATACACACATCTGTAAACATCATGCTGGAGCGGATTGGGGGACTCTCCTCCTGTTAAAAAAAAATATATATATATATATATAATTATTAAGCAAACTAAATGGTTATGTGGGATTGAGCTGAAGAGTTTATGGTATAAATTTATGTTTAATAGTGGGTCCGAGCTTAGGGTTTTTGGCTCGTGACCCGAATGCAGTGAAAAGCAAGCTGTGTGAGTTCTGTTGGATCTTAACAGGGCGCGGGAACTTCAGGCATCGACATAATAACATACTGTATTCCCGGACTGCACTGTCGACTCCATGTAAAAGGTGTGCACCATCCTTTTACATTTATGGTATCGTTAACACGCATGTTCACAAGCCAAAATGATAAGATGCTGCAGCAGGCTTACTGCTTACACACACACACACACACACACACACACACACACGTGTTGGTTGTCCGCTACTGCACGTGTTAATTTATAGGGTCTCCCTGTACTCACTATACCCGGTGAATGTACACTGTACATGTGCCGTTTTGGGGCAGAGCCTGACTTTGATTTTTCCAACAGCGGCTGGATCGGTCTCTGTGTGAGATGTTGATTTTGCAGCGGCTCTGAAGAAAATCTGCTTGAAATCCCCCGAGTCTTGGGATCTAAGACTTATTAGAGGACTTGTTCACATGCAGCTCACACAATCATTGTATCGTTCTCTCAGTCTGTTGGACTCAGGAGCTCAGACTGCAGTTACTGACTGTGTATTATAGACATGCAGCTCCTGCAGTCTGTGTTTATAGTTCTCTCGGTATTAAGCTCTGTCTGAAGTGGCCCCTTACAGTCCCTCAGTATACCTGGGGATATTCACTCTTACCTGTACACTGAATGTCCTGAGCAGGAGCTCAGACTGCAGTTACTAAAATAGTAATAATTTATTGATAGAAGGTGTTTTGTGGTCAGTGTTCTACACTGTAGTGTGTCATGTGGTAACGCATTATACTGTATAACAATGCAACTTTCATAAATTTGACCATATATCATTTGTAATTATGTTCTACTCACATACCTGCAACTCTGACAATATCATTTTCAGTGACGAATTAAATGGTTTTGACAGTTCTTACTTTTAAAACATATTTTTGAAACAGTGATTTTCTTTAAGAGGTTTAATTTACAACATGTCTCTGACAGCTCAAAATGCATCTCCAGGCATTTAAAAACTGCAGAGTTTCTGGGAGCCTTCCAGGCTAAATAAATTTTTGTGACTTCCACTCTTCTCCCCTCGAAAGTGTGCAGAATGGTGTGAATATGACAGAAATGAGTCGACAACACTTTCTTTGATGACATTTCAGCTCTTTCACAAGGCATTTGAGTCACGCTGCCCAAACAGGGGAAGCGTACTCCAGAACACGCTGAATGCAGGTGCAGTCAATATGAAGCAGCTTGTATAGTATAGTGTGGTTGGGTGGTTCTTTATGATCTTAATTCCTCCACAAGCTTGACCAAGGTTTGTTTGTGTCAAGTCAAGTTTATTTGTATAGCGCTTTTAACAATAGACATTGTCGCAAAGCAGCTTTACAGAATTTGAATGACTTTAAATATGAGCTAATTTTATCCCTAATCTATCCCCAATGATGAAGCCTGTGGTGACAGTGGCAAGGAAAAACTCCCTCAGACGACACGAGGAAGAAACCTTGAGAGGAACCAGACTCAAAAGGGAACCCATCCTCATTTGGGTGATAACAGACAATGTGATTATAACATTTTTAACAGTTTTGACATGAAGTCAGGTTTGTTGATGTTATAACTCTTCACTGATTGAACTTGAGTGCAAAACTGTTCATGACAACTGCAGTCCTAAAGTTAGCAAGTCAGCTGTAGTCCTCAGCTATAAAAGCATTACTGTCAGTGTCCAGAGCATCTTCCAAGTGTGACTTTCAACTGTCCTCATGGGGCCGTCCTCCACAGGAGCGATGCGATGAGACTCCAACCAGACACAGAGCGGGTCAAAGAGGACCAGAAGTTCACTCAGGTACTGTGGTGCGAAACCATTCAGTGCTTTAAAGGTCAATAGTAGTACTTTATAATCAATATGAAATTTGATTGGCAGCCAAAGCAGTGTGGATAAGACAGGGGTGATGTGGTCATATTTTCTAGTTCTAGTAAGGACTCTTGCTGCTGCATTTTGAACTAACTGGAGCTTGTTTATGCTCTTATTGGAACATCCAGACAGTAAGGAATTACAATAATCCAACCTGGAGGTAACAAAAGCATGAACTAGTTTTTCTGCCTCGTGTCGTGACATTAAATTTCTTATCTTAGCAATATTTCCAAGATGAAAGAAAGCTATCCAGGTAATGTTATCAATGTGAATTTTGAATGAAAGACTGGGGTCAATAATCACTCCGAGGTCTTTTACTGCTGCACGTGAAGAAACAGAAAGGCCATCCAGAGTTACTGTGTAATCAGAAAACTTACTTCTAGCTGCATGGGGTCCAAGTACAAGTACTTCAGTCTTGTCAGAGTTAAGCAGAAGGAAGTTAATAAGCATCCAATGTCTAATGTCCTTTACACATTCCTCAATTTTATAAAACTAGTGTCTCTCATCTGGTTTTGCAGAAACATACAACTGTGTGTCATCAGCATAACAATGGAAACTAATACAATGTTTACGAATAATATCACCCAGAGGTAACATATGTAAAGAAAAAAGCAGTGGACCCAAGACAGAAGCTTATCGAACACCAAACTTTACCTCAGTATGTCTAGAAATATCACCATTTACATCAACATATTAATAGTGATCAGTTAAATAAGAGCTGAGCCAGGAGAGGGCCATTCCCTTAACTCCCACAACATTTTCTAGTCTATCCAGAAGAATGGAATGACCAATGGTATCAAATGCTGCATTAAGGTCAAGCAACACAAGCAGTGAGACACAGCCCTGATCAGACGCCAACAGTAGGTCATTTACTACTTTAACCAGAGCTGTCTCTGTGCTATGATGAGGTCTAAATCCTGACTGATACATTTCATGGATGTTATTCCTATGCAAATATGAGCATAACTGCTGTTCCACAGCTTTTTCAAGGATCTTGGAGATAAAGGGGAGGTTTGATATTGGCCGATAATTGGACAGCTGACAGGGATCAAGGTCAGGTTTTTTAATCAGGGGTTTGATAACTGCTAGTTTAAAGGATTTGGGTATGTAGCTGATCGTACGAGAAGAATTTATTATTTTTAGAAGCGGTTCAATTACTTCAGGTATTATCTGTTTGAATAGACGTGTAGGTAAGGGATCTAGTACACAAGATGAGGATTTTGATGCGGAGATTCATGAAAGTAATTTGATTTCTCTAAGGGGAGTAAAACATTCTAATTGCTGATCTGATACAGTTATATTGTTAACTACAGGGTCACTTACATTGTCTGACCTTAAATTAGTAGTTTGAACTTTTTGTTGGATATTTTCAATTTTCTCATTGAAAAAATTCATGAAGTCGTTGCTACTACATACTGCAGGTGTGCATGTGTCTATAGTGGACTTATTCCCGGTTAATTTTGCTACAGTATTAAATAGGAATCTAGGATTATTTTTGTTATCTTCTATTAGGGAGGAGAGATATGTTGATCTCGCAGCACTAAGAGCTTTTCTATACTTCAGGAAGCTCTCCTTCCACGCTAATTTGAACACTACCAATTTTGTTTGATGCCATTTATGCTCCAATTTTCAAGTGGTCTGTTTTAATGTGCGAGTGTCATCATTATACCAGGGTGCTAATTTTTTGTCTCTGACTGTTTTCCTTTTAAGAGGAGCTACATTATCTAAAGTATGGCAGAATGTTGACTCTAAGCATTCAGTTGCTTGATCAAGTTCTGCAGGGGCTGACAGTGGCCCAATCCTAGTTGATAACTCTGGGAGATCATTTATAAAGCTCTGTGCAGTAGTTGATGTGAATGTATGTTTAATACAGTAGCGTGGTGAGGTGCATATATTATTACTCAGACATATTTTGACTGAGATGAGATAATGATCTGAGATAACTTCAGACTGTGGACGTGTGACTATATTTTCTACGTTTAACCCGAATGTTAGTATTAGATCGAGGGTGTGACCACCATTATGGGTCGGTCCTATGACATTCTGATTAATCCCTACTGAATCTAAAATGGACACAAACGCTGTTTTCAAAGGGTCTTCTGGGTTATCGAAGTGAATATTAAAACTTCCAACAACTAAAGCTTTGTCTAAGGAAATAACCAGATCTGAGATAAAATCTGCAAATTCAGAAAGAAACTCAGAATATGGCCCCGGGGGCCTGTAAATAATAAGCAATGGAATTAACTGGGTAGACTTATTTTTCGAGGCTACATACATTCTATGAGTATGAAGAACTTCAAATGTATTAAATTTATAACCAGGTTTTTGTGTTACACCTAGATAATCATTATAAATAACGGCGACGCCTCCTCTGCCAGTTAGACGAGGCTGGTGTATATAACTGTATCCAGGAGGACTCGCTTCATTTAATGCTATATATTCATTTGGCTTAATTCATGTTTCCGTTAAACAAAGTACATTAAACTCCTGATCAGTAATGAGTTCATTAACCATTAGCGCTTTAGATGCAAGAGATCTAATATTTAATAGCCCCACCTTTAGATCAAAGGTGCTGGCAGCAGCTGTACAGTCAGTATGATCTAATTTTATATTGATTAGGTTACTGGAACAAACTCTCTGAAAATTTCTACCTTTTTGTTGAGCTCGGGAAACAGACACAGTCTCGATGTAGTGGGCCCTGAGTGACAACTCTGTGCAGCTAGCAGACAGTCGGTTTAGCCTGTTCGTCTGCTCCCTGGCCGTGTGTGTGTGTGTGTTGGGGTTGGGTCTGTGTTTGTTGTTGTTTTCCCCCTAAAGTAATGTCTTTCATTTTAAGAGCATTTGCTGAAAGGCAAAAAAATTTGGCCCCACTGAACAACTGCATCAACAGCAGCTTGCATTTGATCAGTGTAAAAAAAAAAGTAACATGCAGCCCAGCTTAAAAAGTTAACCTTATATCTAACATTTCCTTGTACAGTCCCACCTATTTATCATTATCAAAAGCGTGGGGTGTTAATATTCTCATACTGAAACCAAAACTGCACCCGTGAGCTTCATGCTGAACATGTTCCTGTCTGTTTATCATGAACTAAGAAAAAAGTACCTTTTTGAGGGGTGAGAGACTCGTCTCAGTATTTTATATTTGTATGTTAAAATATTCTGGTATTCAGGGTTGATATTACTGATATAAATGGTTTATTTCAATAAGTTTGTCATCTGTTCCTCCTCTGTTTCCCTCTCTCACTGGTGTCCTGTCTTTTCTGTCTTATTTCTTCTTTTTCTTTTATCTTCCCTTTCCTCTCTCATTCCTTAACATCCATTTGCCCAAATTTAGTATCTCTTTCATCTTATATTCATTTTATATCTTATTTTCACTGGAATAACTTGAGTGTTAAAAAAAAAAATCCTTGCACCTGCACAGACCCTGACTGTTGGGCCAAAATCATCGTGATTTACCAAGAAAACTGACCAGCTGTGGAACACTGCATCATGTTTCTTTTTCTAAATGCGTAGATAATATTTAACAGGATTAATTGGGTTCGTCAGTAACATCCAGTTCTGAAACAAGATAAACAACATTTATAGTTCCAAAGTCCACTGGGACAGGAAGACGTTTTGAGACATTGGAAAAAAAATTGGTTTAATATTTAACATTTGTTTGAAATTCTGCAGCTCCTTCTTTTTATAGGAGTTAGCAAATAATATAATGACAAATCCAGATAAAAATCAGTACACTGTATTCAGAAAAATGCTTTAATGGAGGTTTTAATATCTATTCTTGTTTGCTTTAAAATAAACTAAACATGAATTTTCAGTTAGACTTATAATATTCCATATTTATATAAAAAAACAAACAAATTACCAGTCAGTCATATGGTTAGAGCCTTTCATAGATTTTAACTGTGTAAAATCAATGAAATTTGTATTTTTAATAAAGAGGCCTTTTAATATGTAAAAAGAGTACATTTGTATATTTTGTAATTGGCTTGTCCTGAAGTCATTTGTGAATTTTTGGCTCAGCCTTTGGCTAAAGCCTATAGAGGCACCTGTCTGTAGGTGTATGTTTAACTGAGTTTGAACGTGTTTAAGAATGTAATAGACTCAGATGAAGCCATGGTTTCCTACGATGTCACTTCTCTATTCACCTGCATTCCCACCACAGAAGCAGTCGAATCTGTTAGAAAATGACTCTTTAGAAAACGACTGGATAGAACGAACCTCACCACGGACCAGATTTGCACCCTGCTTGACCACCACCTATTTCCAGTTTAATGAAAGTTTCTGCAGACAGAAGCATGGATGCGCCATGGGCTCACCAGTGTCCCCTATTGTGGCCAATCTACGTATATATGGAGGAAGTGGAACATAAAGCTTTGACTGTGGGGGAAATCAGAGTACCCAGAGTAAACCCACGCGGACAACATGCAAACTCCACACAGAAAGGCCCTCGCTGGCCATGGGGCTCGAACCCAGACCTTCTTGCTGTGAGGCGACAGCGCTAACCACTACACCGCCCCTAGGACAACGTAGTGTATGCAATTCAGTGCAGTGAAGAATGCACAGACACGTATATTGGGGTAACAAAACAACCACTTTACAGGTGCATGGCTCAACACAGGACAGCCAGTTCCTCAGGCCAGGACTCTGCTGTCTATCTTCATCTTAACAACAAAAGGACACTAATTTCAGAATTGCAATGTACACATTTTAGCCAGAGAGGATCTTTGGTATGAGCGAGGAGATAAAGAAGCCATTTTTGTCAACCTGGAATGGCCATCACTGAACAGAGGTGGGGGTCTAAGACATCATTTATCAGCCACCTACAATGCAGTCCTTGGCACACTTCCCAGACAACTGAATGCACACCAAAACCCAGCTGTTTTCAGTGACTCGCAGGAGGACAGAGAGAACCAACAACCATTGATCACCCCAACAACCCTCTAGGCCGTTCACACCCAGCCCCCAGTGACCCACACCAACAGGATGACTCAACGACACCTTAGGATTGCTTTTCATCCATGAGAGGATAAATACCTGATACTCCCTATTAGTCAGACAGAACTGAAGAAGCCTTTCGGATGAGAGGTGAGACATCTTCAAGAATCTTCAAGCAAGTCCAGTTGCTCTCTTTTACCACCCACAGTTTACTATGACCTGGATGACTGAGAATCTTCAGACACGTTACATAACCTTAGTTTGTGATGTAATCCTCAGTGGTCGAGTGGTCTCGAGTGCTGTCTAGGAAAGGAGCAGAGTGTGTAATGTCTGTTTGAATCCTGGTGTCGATGTAAAAGGCTGACCTGTGCAGGTCTCTAGTTTTTTCTCATTATAGCAATAAGGTATAATTTTTAGACCTTTTTTTCATTTAAAGCCCTCTCTGAAAGAAATACACTGTATGACCAAAAATATGTGAATACCTGACCATCACAATCATATACAGTTCTACCCCACAAAACTGGAAGCTGTCTTTGAATGCTGTAGCATTACAATTCCCCTTCAATGGAACTAAGAGGCCCAAATCTGTTCCAGTGTGATAATGCCCCTGTGCACAAAGTGAGCTCCATGAAGACATGGTGTGACCTCAGAGCCCTGACCTCAAACCCACTGAGCATCTTTGGGATGAACTGGAACATTGACTGTGACCCAGGCCTCTTCACCCAGCATCAATGCATGACCTCATTAATGAACATAAATCTTTGTTATAACATAAAAACATAAATCTTTATGTTAGAACATAAAACGCAGCTGAATGAACATAAATCCCCACAGCCATGCCCCAAAATCTTGTGGAAAGCCTTCCCAAAAGATTCAAGCTTATTATCACACCAAAGTGGGACTAATTCCATATTAATGCCCACAGTTTTGGAATGGGATGTTCAACAAGCACATACTGGCATGTCAAGTCACCAATTTATTTGTATAACACTTTATAAAACATTAGCATTGTTGCAAAGCAGCTTTACAGAATAATATACATTTGAAACATATGAATTCATAAATTTATCCTAAATGAGCAAGTTTGAGGCGACAGTGGCAAGAAAAAACTCCTTGAGATGACATGAGGAAGAAATACAGAGATGAACCAGACTCAAAAGGGAACCCAGCCTCATTTGGATGATAACAGATAGCATGATTATAAATAACTTGCTTCGATAACTGTGTCCTATAGAGTTACAAAGTGCAAATATGTAACCAGGAAATTCATTATAGTTTCAGCATGAAGTCTGTTTTGTTGAAGTTATCAACTGTTTGTTGATGGTGACTTGAATACAAAACTGTTTATGACAATTGTAGCAAAACTGTAAGTGTCCAGAGCCATCTTCTAAGTGTATCTTTCGACTCGCCATATGGGGCTGTCCTCCACAGGAGTGATGTGATGAGAACTCCAACCAGAAGTAGGGCATCAGGATGGATCAGACAGGTCTGAAGAACAGGAGAGGACAGCATCACTGGTATCTCAGGATTGACATGTACAACCCCGATTCCAAAAAAGTTGGGACAAAGTACAAATTTTAAATAAAAACAGAATGCAATGATGTGGAAATTTCAAAATTCCATATTTTATTCAGAATAGATCATAGATGACATATCAAATGTTTAAACTGAGAAAATGTATCATTTAAAGAGAAAAATTAGGTGATTTTAAATTTCATGACAACACCACATTTCAAAAAAGTTGGGACAAGGCCATGTGAGACATCCCCTTTTCTCTTTACAACAGTCTGTAAACGTCTGGGGACTGAGGAGACAAGTTGCTCAAGTTTAGGGATAGGAATGTTAACCCATTCTTGTCTAATGTAGGATTCTAGTTGCTCAACTGTCTTAGGCCTTTTTTGTCATATCTTCCGTTTTATGATGCGCCAAATGTTTTCTATGGGTGAAAGATCTGGACTGCAGGCTGGCCAGGTCAGTACCCGGACCCTTCTTCTACGCAGCCATGATGCTGTAATTGATGCAGTATGTGGTTTGGCATTGTCATGTTGGAAAATGCAAGGTCTTCCCTGAAAGAGACGTCGTCTGGATGGGAGCATATGTTGCTCTAGAACCTGGATATACCTTTCAGCATTGATGGTGTCTTTCCAGATGTGTAAGCTGTCCATGCCACACGCACTAATGCAACCCCATATCATTAGAGATGCAGGCTTCTGAACTGAGCGCTGATAACAACTTGGGTCGTCCTTCTCCTCTTTAGTCCGAATGACACGGCGTCCCTGATTTCCATAAAGAACTTCAAATTTCGATTCGTCTGACCACAGAACAGTTTTCCACTTTGCCACAGTCCATTTTAAATGAGCCTTGGCCCAGAGAAGATGTCTGCGCTTCTGGATCATGTTTAGATACGGCTTCTTCTTTGAACTATAGAGTTTTAGCTGGCAACAGCAGATGGCACGGTGAATTGTGTTCACAGATAATGTTCTCTGGAAATATTCCTGAGCCCATTTTGTGATTTCCAATGCAGAAGCATACCTGCATGTGATGCAGCGCCGTCTAAGGGCCCGAAGATCACAGGCACCCAGTATGGTTTTCCGACCTTGACCCTTACGCACAGAGATTCTTCCAGATTCTCTGAATCTTTTGATGATATTATGCACTGTAGATGATGATATGTTCAAACTCTTTGCAATTTTACACTGTCAAACTCCTTTCTGATATTGCTCCACTATTTGTCGGCGCAGAAATAGGGGGATTGGTGATCCTCTTCCCATCTTTACTTCTGAGAGCCACTGCCACTCCAAGATGCTCTTTTTATACCCAGTCATGTTAATGACCTATTGCCAATTGACCTAATGAGTTGCAATTTGGGGCGGCACGGTGGTGTACTGGTTAGCGCTGTCGCCTCACAGCAAGAAGGTCCTGGGTTTGAGCCCCATGGCCGGCGAGGGCCTTTCTGTGTGGAGTTTGCATGTTCTCCCTGTGTCCGCATGGGTTTCCTCCGGGCGCTCCGGTTTCCCCCACAGTCCAAAGACATGCAGGTTAGGTTAACTGATGACTCTAAATTGACCGTAGGTGTGAATGTGAGTGTGAATGGTTGTCTGTGTCTATGTGTCAGCCCTGTGATGACCTGGCGACTTGTCCAGGGTGTACCCCGCCTTTCGCCCGTAGTCAGCTGGGATAGGCTCCAGCTTGCCTGCGACCCTGTAGAAGGATAAAGTGGCTAGAGATAATGAGATGAATGAGATGAGTTGCAATTTGGTCCTCCAGCTGTTCCTTTTTTGTACCTTTAACTTTTCCAGCCTCTTATTGCCCCTGTCCCAACTTTTTTGAGATGTATTGCTGTCATGAAATTTCAAATGAGACAATATTTGGCATGAAATTTCAAAATGTCTCACTTTCGACATTTGATATGTTGTCTATGTTCTATTGTGAATACAATATCAGCTTTTGAGATTTGTAAATTATTGCATTCCATTTTTATTTACAATTTGTACTCTGTCCCAACTTTTTTGGAATCGGGGTTGTAACTCGACAGAGCGAAACAGAGAGAGAGAAAAAAAGAGAGAGAGAGGTTGTTTTGTATGCTTGTTGTCACCTAATGGTTAAGAACAATGTACATTATGTGCTGAGTGCAAGCAGATACTCTGGCAAGACTAGCTATGACAGCATAACTAAAAGGAAGGTACCAACAAATAACCTGCACCTTTTGATCTAAGTAGGTGTGGCAGGTCATAAAAGACTAGAGGTTTGCTCAGGTACTGTGGCACAAGACCATTTAGTGCTTTATAGTAGAGGTCTGTGTGGGACAGAATTTTCAGTCCCGCTCCCACCCACTCCCGCATTGTGCAGTCCCACTCCCGCAAAGAATTATGATTTTCAGCCCCGCTCCCACCCGCGCCTGCCATATTTTGTCCCGCTCCCGCCCGCAAATCCTGCATGATCCAGACGTTCGCGTTATTTCTCACAAAAGTTCTTGTCATTGGCTTGGGGAATTTCGCCTAGTGCACGTAGCGTGGGTGCGCGTTGCCAGGCGGCATGCGCAGCTGATGCTTGACAGAGATACCCATTGTGAGCTTCACTAGAGGAGCTCTGCTCTTCTGCCATGATTGGAGATCTCAAACATGGAAGAGCAGAAAGGAATCGGAAACGTACGTGAGATTAGACCACTGTGGCAGTGGGGGCGTGGCCAAGCAGCAGTCTGTGAATGGAGGGCAGGGTCGGGGAAGGGAAGTGGCTAGGTCATTACGCCTGATGTCAATTTGTGTGTGTGTGTGTGTGTGTGTGTGTTTGTTTGTTGCAGGGATGGAGTATAAAGGGAGGGGGAGAGGAGAGAAGAGGGATTCGCTCCCCGACCACAACACGTGTGTGTGTGTGTGAGTGAGTGAGCGAACTAGTGAAAGAAAGAAAGAAAGAAAGAAAGAAAGAAAGAAAGAAAGAAAGAAAGAAAGAAAGCTGAAAAGCTCAATAAAGTGAGTGGGTGTGAACACGAACTCTCGCCTGCTGTGCTTCTGTGCTCCACCCACATCGGGGATTACTACAGTGGTGCTTAAACACGCTACCTTCCCCGACCCCGCCCTCCATTCACAAATTTAGGCATCTTAAAATGTTTTTATTAATGCCAAATAAAATATCCAGCACAAATTACATATGATAGACATAAATTAATAATTTATACATTTTATTTTAAAACCCGTTTTTAGTTAGCGGGACTGCAGCTTATCACCTCTCCCGCCCGCTCCCGCATTGTGCACTCCCCCTCCCTCCCGCCCGCGCCCGCAATGAGCTTTCAAAATTTGTCCCGCACCACAGTGCTTTGCGTCGGGTCCTGCGGGTCCCGTGGGACTCCTGCGGGAGTGCAGGGCTCTACTTTATAGCTCAAAAATGGTATTTTATAATCAGTGCAAAATTTAATTGGGAGCCAATGCAGTATGGATAAGATAGAGGTCATATCTTCCATTTTGGTAAGGATTCTTGCTGCTGCATTCTGGGCTAATTTTTGGGCAGCATGGTGTTGTAATGGTTAGCACTGCCACTTCACAGCAAGAAGGTTCTGGGTTGGAGCCCAGCGTCCAACTGGAGCCTTTCTGTGTGGAGTTTGCATGCCCTCCCTGTGTCTGCATGGGTTTCCTCTGGGTGCCTGGTTTCCCCCCCCCCCGGTCCAAAGACATGTGGTTTGGTTAACATGGGTGGCCTTGGGCTGAAGTGCCCTTGAGTAAGGCACCTAACCCCCCTCACTGCTCCCTGGGTGCTGTAGTATAGCTACCCACTGCTCTGGGTATGTGTGTGTGCTCATTGTTCACTTGTGTGTGTGCACGCTTGTGTTCACTGCTTCAGATGCATTAAATGCAGAGGATAAATTTCACTGTGCTTGAGTGTGCACGTGACAAATAAAGGCTTCTGCTTCTAAATGGAGCTAGTTTATGCACCTACTTTGAACATCCAGAGAGTAAGGTATTACAGTAATCCAACCTAGAGGTAACAAAGCCATGAGCTAGTTTTTTTGCATCATGTGACATAATATTTCTTATCTTAGCAATATTTCTGAGATGAAAGAAGGCCATGCTAGGAATATTATCAACATGAGTTTCAAATGAAAGACACCCTTTGACACCCTCAGGCTGGTGGTCAAAGACTCGTTTGCAGAGTTCCAAGAACTCGTCGTAAGAAGTGGTGTGTTCACCTCCATGCTTCCACACCACGCTTGTCCACTGTAAAGCTCTGCCACATAAGAGACTGATAAATAGAGCTATCTTCTGTTTGTCAGTAACTGCTATGAGCGAAGAAAAACACAGGGAACACTGGAGAAGGAATCCCTTCCAGTTTGATACATCACCTGAAAACTTTTCAGGTTGAGGAATCATCTGAGATGTACCAGTGGGAGACACAGAGCATGTGATGATGGCCTGCGACACTACAGCAGTGAGCTGCGACATCCTGGTGTTGATATCGCTGATCAGCTGCTTGTGCTCTCCTAAGAGACGCCCCAGAGCATTGATACCAGTCTGCTTGGCCTCCTCTGCTGCATCCATGGATGGAAAAGTATCCTGTCAGTGTGCAGGCACTTACGGATGCAATCGCAGGGGAGAGCGGGTGCGTCGCAAACTGCAAAGTGAGCCAAATTGGGAAACTAAAATCATCATCAGGGATGGGCAGAGGTTGGCTGATCAGCAAATAGGACAACATAGGGAAGACAAGATGATGTCAAAACTAAACGTCAACAGTGGTCTTAACATAAAGTCAGGCAGAAGTCAAAACGGCTCGGTAAAGTCAGGTACAGGGACACAAAATGATACCGTACTTCGCCCTGAATGTGTGTGTGAGCTGTGTTTATATAGGCTGCGTGATTGCAGGTAGAGTGGTGACAGGTGATGTAATTAGAATTCTGGGGACGGGGGCGCTGTGGCTCTTGGGAGGTGTAGTCTGGAGTGGCCATGTTTGGAGGTTGGTCCGAACTCGGGCCTTCAGTGTCGTTACTGACCAGAGGTGGCAAAAGTACTCAGATTCTGTAGTTAAGTAGAAGTACAGATACTTGTGTGAAAAAATACTCTGGTAAAAGTAGAAGTACTGATTCAACTCCTTTACTTAAGTAAAAGTAAGAAACTACAGGCTCTGAAATGTACTTAAGTACAAAGTAAAAAGCACTCATGAATTTTTACCATCAATGATACACAATACCTCTTTTGATAACTTGGCAAAAAAAAAAATTCAAGGCACACCAAATAGGATAGTTTTCCTCTTTGGTTAACAACCTGCACGGTGCTGGTACAGAAAAAAAAAATGACCGGACACAGTCTAGTCTTGAGGCGGCACAATGGTGTAGTGGTTAGCGCTGTCGCCTCACAGCAAGAAGGTCCGGGTTCGAGCCCCATGGCCGGCGAGGGCCTTTCTGTGCGGAGTTTGCATGTTCTCCCCGTGTCCGCGTGGGTTTCCTCCGGGTGCTCCGGTTTCCCCCACAGTCCAAAGACATGCAGGTTAGGTTAACTGGTGACTCTAAATTGACTGTAGGTGTGAATGTGAGTGTGAATGGTTGTCTGTGTCTGTGTCAGCCCTGTGATGACCTGGCGACTTGTCCAGGGTGTACCCTGCCTTTCACCCGTAGTCAGCTGGGATAGGCTCCAGCTTGCCTGCGACTCTGTAGAAGGATAAAGCGGCTAGAGATAATGAGATGAGATGAGTCTAGTCTTGCTGCAAGCCAAATTTCAGACAGAATAATCAAGACTGAACTGACCAGAGGTCCTGTATGAGTACCTGGATAATTTCTAACAGCTTTGGTACTCCCAGTACTATACTTAATGTATATTACTTTGAACAGAATTTGTTTCATTTGAAGCACTATTTTGAAAAACTAGCAAAGTTTTGACAACCTTACTACACTCCAATAGGCAAATCAGTTTTCAGCAACAGAACTTGAAACATTATGATCAACATGGAAACTCAAAGTCTAATCAAGTCTTTTTTCCTTTTGTGAGAAATTCACTCATCTTCACCACACTACCAAAATCTTTTATTCAGCCTCAGCAGAAGCTGGTTCTCAAAGTTCTTTGAGTCAAGGTGTGCCCTTTTGGGTCTGAAAATCAGCCCTGCAGTGCTGAAAAGCCTCTCACAGGCAGCCGAGGCAGGTAGGGGCGTATGAGCTTCAGTGACAAATTGCACGCTGCTGGGAAGGATTTCCTGCTTGATGGGGGGAAAGAAGTTCTCCTCCTCTGATGAATGGAAAGTGTCATTTGGAAGCACCACAGGTTGCTCCTTCAGATGGCTTTTTGATGAAGTCAACACCACAGAAGGATTTTTTTTTTAATTTTCCCATAAATATCACCTTTGTAATATCTAGATTAAAAAAAAAAGATAATGGAATTAGATTACAATATTCGACAATACTTTGCAATAAGGGTACATACAAAGCATATACTGAAGTAATTCAGGATGTATCATAAATGTAAATTATCACGTCACTATATTTTTATGTGATTAGCTCAGACTTAATACGATCATCAGCTAAGGAATATTAATGAACAGTTACTTCATATATTATATGCCATCAATTAGCTGGATTACAGTCGCATAGATGTTTATTTCAGACATTTATTTGCTCCGCCTCAGTGCCGCTTCTCATAGAAATATAAAGCTATCTTTTAATCAAACTGGTCGTTAGATGCAAACATTTACAGAGAACAAGATTACATAAATAAAGTTATATAAATTAACTTTTATGTAACTGGAATCCAGTTAACTTGTTGCATATCAACTGATGTATGAAGTAACTGATTTTACATTCATCGATTGATGATCTATTAAGTGTGAACTAATCACATGAAGTCATAGTGACTTGATCATTTAATTACATTTCATTAACTTCATGATACATCCTATATTAATTCAGGCATTATATCATCATGAATCATGCATTAGTTTACTTAAGTGTATGATTTGTAGCCTTATTGTGAAGTGCTCCCAATATTTTTATGCGAATGTGTTTTGTAAAATAATTTCTAAAACACAAAACATGCTAAATAAGCTAATGATGACAACTGAAAATACACCTTACCTGAATGTGTTTTTTTCAGATTAGACGGGGAATTCTTGTACACCAGAAGCTCGTGGTTTTTAGGTTGGCACAAGACACAACACATTCGCCATGAATCATTCTTGGAGCCGACAACATCAAACAGTTCTCTTAAATAAGGCCATGGATGGGGAACGTCCTGCTTCTCCAAATCTGTTCCGCCGTCGGCGGCAGACTCGGCAATGTTCCCTGCTTCACTTTCTTCCTCCATGTTGCTTCTACTACTTTTCTCTGTCTCACAAACTGTACTCTCACTCGGCGCCTTCTCTCCATGGTTGACTTTTCCTCTTTGTGTATTTGCACCTTTTACGTCATGTCATCATCCGCGTAGGTTGAAACAAGTAACAAGCTTGTTTTGACAATGTAAGGAGTAGAAAGTGAAAATATTTGTGTTTAAATGTAGGGTGGGGCGGCTGGTGGTGTAGTGGTTAGCACTGTCGCCTCACAGCAAGAAGGTCCGGGTTCGAGCCCCGTGGCCGGCGAGGGCCTTTCTGTGCGGAGTTTGCATGTTCTCCCCGTGTCCGCGTGGGTTTCCTCCGGGTGCCCCGGTTTCCCCCACAGTCCAAAGACATGCAGGTTAGGTTAACTGGTGACTCTAAATTGACCGTAGGTGTGAATGTGAGTGTGAATGGTTGTCTGTGTCTATGTGTCAGCCCTGTGATGACCTGGCGACTTGTCCAGGGTGTACCCCGCCTTTCGCCCGTAGTCAGCTGGGATAGGCTCCAGCTTGCCTGCGACCCTGTAGAAGGATAAAGCGGCTAGAGATAATGTGATGTGTGTGTGATGTGACGGGGAAGACTTTTTTTTTTTTGTGGCTGGATATGTTATGTAAATTTCTATAATAATCCAGTAGAAGGCAATGGGAAACCACTACTGTAATATTCCCTCGAAACTTTGATGGATGGAAGAAAAGCTGTCAGAGCGGCCCCATCACTGCAGGGATATGCCAAATAGAGAGAGAGAGAGAGACACACACACACACACGTTAGTATGAAGAACTTCAAACGCATTGAATTTATGTCCAGGTTTTTGTGTGACGCCTAGATTATCATTATAAATCACTGCGACGTCTCCTTTTCTGCCAGTTAGATGAGGCTGGTGTATGTAATTGTATCCAGGAGGACTAACTTCATTTAATGCTGCATACTCATTTGGTTTAATCCATGTTTCTGTTCAACACAGTCCATTAAACTCCTGATCAGTATTAAGTTCATGAACAATTGGTACTTTAGATGTCCTAATTGTTTAGAGGGCTAATGTGTCCTACCCCTTTAGATTGCAGGTGCTGGCAGTGGCTGAATCTTTGGTATGATCTCATTTTATGTTATAGGTTATGAGAATAAACTGTCTGAGTATTTCTGCCTTTTTGTATAACGCAGGGAACAGACACAATCTCAGTAGGCTGGAACTTGAATGGTGACTGCAGTTAGCAAGTGATTGGTTGAGCGTGTTTTTCTGCTCCCTGACCTTGGCTCTGGATTGTCACAAATTAACCAGGCCTGTTCTGAGACTATGGGCTATGCTGCGAGAAATGAGAGAAGCACCTGTAGGGTTATTTTATACCTCAAGATTACTGTTTAGTATGCTGTAGAGCTTCAACATGTGTTGAGATTGCAGTTTCTATGGCCATGGTTATCTTTGAGCCAGGTTCTCTGTGTTACAAAGGTCAACAGGTCAAACTGTGGAATGTATTTTTGTGAACCACAAAGGTGCATTAGCCTACTACGAATATTTTACGCAGTTCACTGAGAAATTATGTTGTATTACTGAGCCTGAATTCATGATGCTCTACTTAGGGGTTTTTCTGTCACTAGGCCATGAGCTGAGCCTCGGAATACTTTATGAGTTCAAATATTTAGAGGATCTTATGTGTAATCACGGGTCCTCTGGTTTCCCCCATAGTCCAAAGACATGCAGGTTAGGTTAACTGGTGACTCTAAATTGACCGTAGGTGTGAATGTGAGTGTGAATGGTTGTCTGTGTCTATGTGTCGGCCCTGTGATGACCTGGCGACTTGTCCAGGGTGTACCCCGCCTTTCGCCCGTAGTCAGCTGGGATAGGCTCCAGCTTGCCTGCGACCCTGTAGAACAGGATAAAGCGGCTACAGGTAATGAGATGAGATGAGATGTGTAATCACCATTCTGTTTTCATTACCACTGATTATCATTGTGGAAGCACTTTATTACTAAACCCAGACTCACTATAGTGAGGTTAAAAGCTGGGGAATGTCATATGGTGATGTTGGCGGGGAATAAAATAAATACAACAAACCAACAAATAGAATGTTGGGTTTTTATCTGATAGATTTTATATGATTCATTCATTCATTTGGTCGCCCTCAGGCGGGCAACCACCAGAGATTTCCAAATCTTTGTGTCAGCCATCAATGAAGCTATCTCACTGGTGTGGGATGTTCCAGTGTCTCTCTTCAACGTGTCAATGTATGTTGTTTTCGGTCTGCCTCTCTTCCGATGTCCGTGTGTAGGGTCCCAAAGCACTAGTTTCTGCGTGCTCAGCTCTGAATGGCGATAGCAGTGGCCAG
This sequence comes from Neoarius graeffei, assembly GCF_027579695.1. Lineage (NCBI taxonomy): Eukaryota > Metazoa > Chordata > Actinopteri > Siluriformes > Ariidae > Neoarius > Neoarius graeffei. Next base: position 103,712,268 of record NC_083574.1, on the reverse strand, counting down.
CTAGTTGTAGTCTACGTGAAGCAATTTTATCACTGATTGCCGGTAGCTCACCATAGAGCTGCTCATTTGGTGTGTGGCTGCTCCAGTGGATATTTAAAACTTTCCGGAGCATTCTAGTGTATGACCCATTCAGTGATTTTTCTTGAGTCTCTGACAAAGTCCAGCTCTCACACCCATAAAGTAAAATTTATTTGATAGTGGCTGTGAAGAATCTAATTTTCAGACCTCTACTCATATTGGACTTCCATATTTTTGTCATACCATTCAGAGCTTGCCAGGCTTGTGCTTTTCTTACACTGATGTCTTTTTCTGAGCTATCAACCCATGACCCCAAGTATTTAAAATCGTCTTTCCATTCAAGTTCAGTACCATCTAATGTATGTATTGGATTAAGATCTTTAATGCTGTAAGCAAGTGATTTTGTTTTCTTAGCATTTAATCCAAGTCCTACTTTTTTACATTCTTTTTCCACTCTTAGCAGCAATTCCTGGGCTTGTTCAATCTCATCTGATAGTAAAGCTATGTCATCCGCAAAGTCTAAGTCAGTCAAAACTTCTTTAGGATGTCTTTGAGATCTTCTGGGGATGATGGTAAACCACAGCTCTTCTTCTTTACCAGCCATAGCTCTTCTTAAGGCATAGTCTAGAACGATTATGAATAGGAAAGGAGCTAGCGTATCACCCTGTAGTACTCCAGCAGTGATGTTAAACATCTCTGTTTCTCCAGCTGGAGAGATCACTTTGGCCTTTGTGTTGGTGTACATTTTCTCAATTGCTTGCAGTAGGTTTGGTGGAATCCCGTAAGCTTTGAGAATACGCAACATTTTTCCTCGATGTATCGAGTCAAATGCTTTTTTGAAGTCAATAAAGGTTATTACAGCCTTGATGTTTTTAGCTTTGACTCCCTCTATTATTCTTCTGAGTGTTAATATTTGGGCCACAGTTGATCTTTTGGGGCGGAAGCCATTCTGATTTATTCTGAGTTGGTTGTCAATTACAACTCTAATTCAGTTTAAGATCAGCTGGTTAAACATTTTGGTTATTATACAGAGCAGGCTGATTCCCCTGTAGTTATCAGGCTTTGACAGGTCCCCAGATTTTGGCACAGAGACGATATTCATGAACGACCATATATCGGGTCGGTCATTCTTAGTCACAGCTTGATTGCAGAAATCTAGACATATGTCATCAAAGTCGCATAGCTTGAATACTTCAGGAGGTAAGTCATCTGGCCCAGCTGCTTTCCCTATTTTTAATGAAGATTTCACTTTCCTAAACTCTTCCATGGTGAACAAGTTATTATTGATCTCAAGGTCTTCAAACATATTTATAATTTCTTCATCTGGGTCTTCTACTTCTGGAGTATTACCAAGGAGATTCTTGAAATGGGAGAACCACACGTTCACCCGTTCTTTAGGACATGATCCCGCTACTTGTCCTTCTTTAGCTCTTTTCCTACCAGTGATCTCATTTACTGTCCTCGATGCCTCGCCATATTTTTGGGCACCATGAGCTGCTTCAATGTTACATATTTGTGCCTCGATTTCACCCTCCCTCACTTGATCGTACACTTGATATAAATTCCTAATTGCCTGAGACCAGGTTTCCTTATCTTCATCAGTGTTGGTGTTTTCATACGGTCTCTGAGCCATTAGTGCCTCCTGGCGGGCTGTAGCCACTCGTGTGTTTGATGACCTAAGAGATTCATTCCTTTTTGCTTTCCTAGGCAGGCATTCATCCATAGCTTGACAATTGGCTTTAACAAACTTTTCATACTTCACCCCATTATCCTCATCTTCCAGGATTTGGTACCTGTTTTTGACAGCAACTGTGTACTTCTGCTGCAACTCTAAATCAGTAGAGAACTGGTGCCAGTCATATTGCATCAGACTGAGCCTCAGAACATCCAAGACGGACAAGAAGATAAAATATGACTGGATTTTATATGAGGCGTTTTAGATTTATGATACAAAAATGAATGAACTGAAAAGATTATACAGTGATGCTCTCTGCTTCTTAGAGTAGCCTTAGGACAAACTGAAATAAAGTTTACCTCTATTCCTGTTCACTATGTAGAACCGAAAACAAATCTCACCATATGTTTATACTTTACCGATAACAATGCTGATACAAAATGAAAATCAGAGCACCATCCAAAACAAGTGCAGGAGGTTAACATCGAAAAGACAAAAAAACAAAAACCAAAATCTACACTGCGGCGAGTTCCCTGCCAAACAGCAGTTAAGAAAACAAAAAATACTGTGCGAGTTTAAAGTATACATGCAAAACGGTAGTGGTGATACTGAAATAACAAACAAATCACAAAGACCATATTAATACACCACATACAATCCCGCCTTTCCCTTGTCTATAGTTGTAATCTCATGTTCACCACTGAGAGTTATTGAGGTTTTTCACCTGACGTCACAGGGTCACGTGACGCCCCGGTGTCCGCCATTTTGAAGGTCAAGCTACATACTAACGCTGCAGACAGAGAGGGAGAACCAGCTTGAAAAAAAAACGTGTTACAGACACCGGATCCAGTGTAAATAGCTGCCGGAGCGCGCTCCGGCTTGCTCCCCCTCAAATTAAGCAGCGCGCTCCAGCTTGCTCCCGGAGTGCTCCGGCCGAGGTTCCGGAGCACGGTCCGGCAGCTATTTACACTGGATCCGGTGTAAATAGCTGCCGGATCATAATTACAGTAAACTAGTAAATACAGTAAAGGAAAAACTTGAGACTGAAAGGTTTTAACAGTCATCCAAATGACTGAACGTAAACATTGCTACACTAACATACTAGCTGCTATGTTGTTGACATTAGCTAGTGGTAACAGCTAGCTGTTAGTACACTGCTACAACACAGACACCGACCCTAATAATACAGTTCTTGGTCATTGCCTGGTAACAGCAAATTTATAACGGGCCGTGTCTCAACCAGGGGCGCAGATAGGATTTCTGAACTGGGGGGGACTGAGCTGTCAGCAAATGATTCCATTTTGTGTATATATGTATGTGTGCGTGTGTGTATGTGTGTATATATATATATATATATATATATATATATATATATATATATATATATATATATACACTACCGTTGAAAAGTTTGGGGTCACTTTGAAATGTCCTTATTTTTGAAAGAAAAGCACTGTTCTTTTCAATGAAGATCACTTTAAACTAATCAGAAATCCACTCTATACATTGCTAATGTGGTAAATGACTATTCTAGCTGCAAATGTCTGGTTTTTGGTGCAATATCTCCATAGGTGTATAGAGGCCCATTTCCAGCAACTATCACTCCAGTGTTCTAATGGTACAATGTGTTTGCTCATTGCCTCAGAAGGCTAATGGATGATTAGAAAACCCTTGTACAATCATGTTAGCACAGCTGAAAACAGTTTAGCTCTTTAGAGAAGCTATAAAACTGACCTTCCTTTGAGCAGATTGAGTTTCTGGAGCATCACATTTGTGGGGTCGATTAAATGCTCAAAATGGCCAGAAAAATGTCTTGACTATATTTTCTATTCATTTTACAACTTATGGTGGTAAATAAAAGTGTGACTTTTCATGGAAAACACAAAATTGTCTGGGTGACCCCAAACTTTTGAACGGTAGTGTGTATACATGTTATTTCACCTCCCTCACTGCCATCACCAGGAACTACCTGCAGGCCAGGACAATGATAACATTTTAACATAGCCTATGGAAATCCAAACTTTACACATTATCATCACGCACAGAAATTGCAAAACTGCAAAACTAGTTTTAAAACCGCTAAGTTCCAACTGTTAAACATAGCGAGAGGCTGGGCTACGTGTGTGTGTGTAAAGTGTAAACCAGTGCATCCTGACTTTCTAACTATGCCTGTGTGTTGCGTGAGCGGCAGTCAGTCAACAACTCTTCGCAAAGTTTCCTTATGAAACAATATGCTCGCTGAAATTATGGCAGGGAACGCCAGATTAAACATTAAAACTGCCTTCTGAGCACTGTATCTACAGGCTACCACCGAAAGAAGGAGGCTACCAGAAAGGCATCTCTACTCCGTACGATTTTACTTTCACTACGACATTACTTTGAACAGACTATCAAAAAATTGCAAGGTGATATGATAAAGTAAGGCACAGTTTACTTACAGTCGTTTTTTTTTTTTAAACGATGCAATCATTTTCTGCCTTTTGGCACCCTTCATCATATCGTGTTGGGGTCCTGAACTAGCAGGAGCTGTCCCCGATATGCCTGTCAAACTTGTTGTGGGTAACCATAGCAACCAAGCTCGAGCTCGCAACCTGTGCAGTCTGCGCAGTTGCAACTATGTATGTACTGCTGTGCACCTCAATAAACCGAATGGTAATTAGTCTTTTGATTTTTCCGTGAGGTTTGCCTTATGCAAAGAAAGACAGCATAGACCTTTTTTCCTCCCTATAAGTGGGGGGGACCGAACGAGGTGAATTTAAATCTGGGTGGGACGAATCCCCCCCATCCCCCCCTCTATTTGCGCCCGTGGTCTCAACAGACTAAGAAGTTATTTCAATGACATTTAATAACATTTTGTTTATCCTGAGGACCGAAAGTAAATGAAAATGTGAACAAACTTTAGCTGTAATAAGATGGCGACCACCGGCTCCAGGGACGACCCACTGATGTAGGCATGTTACCCAGCCTGACACAAAATATTTGTAGGCATCCAAACTCTTATACGGTTTCAGATCAATACCTGTGTATGGCGATGGTTTTTTAACGACATAGGTATACAGATCATGTGGGCCGAAGTCAGGTAAAGACGAGGGCTTCGTGTACTTCCGTACGTCAGTGAACAATCCTGGTGGAAGCAGGTAAACGTCGTTCTCTAAGCCTGCTAACCTCAATTTTTGCAAATACCTCTTCCTCTGCTCGCCCTGTAAATGCCCTACGTCGCTGGATAGTGAAGGTGTTTTCTGCATCTCGCTCCTTTTTCTTTTATGTTTTTCGTTTGTCGCCTTCCTCGCATTCAAACTGATTCGAGCCGTGATGTCCAAAATGGCAGCCTAACGATGCATCACATGACTTGGTCACGTGGGTGAAAAACCTCAATACTTACTGCACATACTATTGCACGGCATGCACATTCTCTACACCTCAATACTATTGTCTAGAAAAAAATAAAGACACACTATTACAAACTGAGTGTGGGTATGACAAGTTAATAGCCAGTATGCATATAAACAAAAACTGCAAATGAGCTTTACTCTGACTGCATGTACACTCTGCTAGCTAGTTGATCACATGTTGGTAAATAATTCGCAATCCATACACATCCTTCTAAAGAAAATTCTGATTTATGCTTCTGTCATCATAAAATACATAAAATACACTACTGCACTATTTCTTGAGGCAAATACGTAGACTTACAAGGAATATTAGAGTAGATTTGCCCCCATTCCAACAGCGGTGTCTTGGTCAGGTTTCGCGGGTTCATTCATCTCTGTCCGTTCCCATAACTCTCCTCTACTTACTACAAAATTACATCATTGTAGTTCTACGTCTCTTAAAGAAGACATCAACCATTAAGACTAACACAGGAAATTATGCATAGCAACACGCCAATATCTTGACCCAGTTACAGTGAGAATTACGAGTGGCCTTGTGTATTTTCAAACTTAATTGGTGTGTGCTTTAGCCAATGAGAAGCCTGCATTGGGCAACCAATCAGAAGTCTGTTTTCAAACAAAGAAAAAATATTTGATAATGATTTAATAGGAGTTGCCATTTTGTATTGGGGTGGGTCTGGGGAGGTACTTTCTACCGGGACAGAGTGTTTAAAATCATTGCCGTCTCTGGAGGAATTTCAGTGTGTTCAGGATAACACTCAGTGTTTGCACTGTTTCTACACAATCAAGGTGCTTTAAGGTAACTTCATCCGTGTAAGTTTGGCTACTTTTGGGATTCATACTTCCATGACACACCTTCCTGAGTAGGATGGATACTGTCTCGCTCTAACAGGCCAGCCATGCCCTCAAAACTACTCCAGTTACTCCAACTACTCCAATATGATGGTCAGATAACCTGAATTGTGCAGCACCCTTCCTCATCAAACAGATTAATCAGATTGTTATTAATAGCAGCTCAATACACATTCAAGGAATATCCAAACTACTTCTAAAAACCGGATACGACACACTCAACAGTATGTGTAAATAGTAACAACACCACAGGGAGTATGTTGTTTCACATTTAGTAAAGTAGTCTGCAGTTTTGTCTGATGCCATTCCTCAGTGTTACAGAAGTGTGATGAAGGAAAAAAACCCAAAACTTTAATACACCTCAATGTGATTATCAGCAATTAGTAAGTACAAGGTAGAAGAGTAAACTCTTTCATCATTCACAAAAAAATCAGTTAAATTGTATTTGTATATTAGTTATAACCAAAAAGTTGTCGAGAAGTTAGGCTATTTAGCACAGGCTTCCAACCTTGGCTCTAGACTAATCTAATCATTGCTCCTGTGGAGGACGGCCCCATATGGACAGCCAAAATTGCACTTGGAAGACACTCTGGACACTTACAGTAACACATCGCTGACTGAGGACTACAAATGACATGCTAACTTTAGGGCTGCAGTTGTCATGAACACTTTTGCTCTCAAGTCTCCATCAATGAACAGTTTATAACTGCAACAAAACAGACTTCATGTTAAAACTATAATGAATTTCCTGGTTACACAGTTATACTTTGTGACTATATAGTACACTATCATAGAAGCAAATTATTTATAATCATACGATCTGTTATCACCCAGATGAGGATGCAGGGTTCCCCCTGGGTTCTGAAAAATATTCTCCACTTTCTTCCTTGAAAAAATCAAGTCAGTATTCTTCACTTTTTCTTAGTCTGTATTTTTTCCTAGTTACTGACTTATCAAAGTGGATTAATACAGGTTTATACCAACCAAACTGGCACAGTTCAAATATTTGTACAGATACAGCTCGGCCTCTCCATTACATACTGTTTGGGCTCCACTCCAGTCTCTAATAAGAAAGACTTTACTTTGAGCAGCCTGTGCACCATCAAGCTAAAATACACCTCTTTAGTCTGAGCTTACTTAAGGTTATTTTAGCATAGAATTATTCAAAAGAAGTATTAGGACTCCCTTTAACCTTTACTTCGACAGAAAACTTGATTTACAATTGAACAGAGTCAAGAAGAATCTTGGAAAAAACAACAGTGAAGAATTTTAATTTCCCGTCGATTTATGAACTGAACACAGAATGACACCGTGTTTCTCATCATACGTTAGTTAGCCCAGGGGCATTTCTAGCTATTGAAAAGACCAGGGGCTCAGTCCAGTTTTCCTGGGGCTTGTATTTTTAAGGGAGATTGGCACAGATGGGTTGGGGAGGTTATATCTAACTTTACAAGAAATATTATCACCCACACACATTCAAAGGTTATGACATGTTTATTAGAGATTTTTGCACTGTTCTTTTTAAATGTATGTAGTTCACGTCAGTTTCTGTCTCCTAATTATTAAGTGATTATCAATATCCAGAATGTGTCAGGAAACTGAGGCCACGTCAATTGACTATTAAATATCATTAGTAAAATTAATCATCAGTTTCATAAAAATATATCATTTCTCACTCATGTATATCTGCTTTAGGACCACAAAGACACCAATTCTAAGCTAAATTATTATATTACAATATTCCAAATACCAGATGACATCCAAGTCAGTTGTTTTCGATTAATCTCTTGCTTTTTTTTGAGGGTGAAAATACCCAGGGGCTATAGCCCTGAGTGATGGGGCCTAATGACACCACTGCATTAGCCATGGGGACTCAACACGCCATGCTGCCCGAAACATAGAGCCCTTCAGTCACTTGCTGGCTGACAGCACTTTCATGTTGGTGTTTCTTATCGACCCCTGTATTACTGACACTGTCCGATGTGCTCGGGGACAGTAAGGGCTCTGAGTGTGTCTCCCCGTGGCTGTTTTAGCCCTTTAATTATCGACAGTGCTTGAAGAAGACTTCTTCAAGCTTAAACTGCTCCATTGTTAGGTTCACGCAGAGATAATTACACCAGCACACCAGGCTGATTAAGACGCACTGCGATTGGTCAAAAGCTTGGCACTCTTTTGGCCATTATGTGTAGTCGAATTTTATTGGCCACAAGCACATGCTCATTGTTTACACTCTGGCTTCTCGCGGTCTCTTCACTAGGGTTGGATTTCGGTAAACAGAGGGATTTGTGGAGGGATTTCTATAAAAGTTGACTTATGATCTTCTTCTTCTTCTTCTTTTGGGTGCTCCTGATTAGGGGTCGCCACAGCGGATCTTTCATCTCCATTGCTCCTTGTCTTCTGCATCCTTCTCTACCACACCTGCCACTTTCATGTCCTCTCTCGCTACATCCCTGTATCTCCTCTTTGGCCTTCCTCATTTTCGTTTGCCTGGCAGCTCCATCCTCAACATTCTCCTTCCCACATGCTCTGCATCTCTTCTCGGGATGTGCCCATACCATCTCAGTCTCATCTCTCTTAGCTTAATTCCCAAGCTCTCCACATGTGCTGTCCCTCTGATGTGCTCGTTCCTTATCCTGTCCAACCTCGCCACTCCCATCGCAAACCTTAACATCCTCAACTCCGCCACCTCCAACTTTGCCTCCTGTCTCTTCGTTAAGGGTACGGTCTCCAATCCATACATCACAGCTGGTCTCACTACTGTCTTATACATCTTACCTTTCACTTTTGCTGGGACTTTCCTATCACAAATGACTCTTGAAATCCTTCTCCAACTGCTCCACCCTGTCTGCACTCTCTTTCTCACCTCACTATCACAGCCCCCATTTTCCTGCACAGTTGACCCCAGGTACTTGAATTCACCAACTTTCTTTACGTCTACTCCTTGCATCCTCACTACACTCTCATCCCCATTCTCATTGATGCACATGTATTCTGTTTTGCTCCTGCTCACCTTCATTCCTCTTCGTTCCAATGCATACCTCCATTTCTCCAAACCCAACTCAACCTCCTTTCTACTTTCACCACATATCACAATATCATCCGCAAACATCATGTTCCATGGTGACTCTTGTCTCACTTCATCCGTCAAGCTATCCATCACTCTGGCAAACAAGAAAGGACTCAAAGCAGATCCTTGATGGAGTCCCACCTTCACCTTGAACCATTCAGTCGTTCCAACTGCACACCCCACTGCTGTTTCACTGTTCTCATACATGTCTTGCACCACTCTGATATACTTCTCATTCACTCCACACTTTCTCATACAATACCATAACTCAGGCCATTATTAAAAAATGTTCTGTTTCCGGTCCACCGGCCGGGTGAGTGCCGTTTGTGCGGGTGAAATTTTTTTTTTTAACGCCGTTTTTTTGACTCTTTTTTTTTGGGTTCGTAAATCTAAAATCGAACTTGACATTTCCGCATTCCCAGGGTTTTCCACTAAGGCTCATACTAGCCAGCCGTGACAAATAAGTAGCCGGGGGGAGTAAACACAAAATAAACTCCTGTGAACGCAGTTCCCAGGGTTAAATGTATTTTCCACAGGCCATTTATTTATTCACTTTACTCAAATACAAAGTAAAATGGCAGTAAATCTTCTTTCTTTTCTTGCGTATTGCATCATGAGGCGTTCCTGGCTTGTAAATCTCATTTTCGGTGCATGACACATTCATGCAGCTGAGTGCGCGCGCACACCACATGTCGGAGCACGGATGAGTTACTCTCCCTTGATCAACGGTTCAGTTTGACATTATTGTCAGTCTGTTAGATAAACATTTAATTTTATTAAAATCGAAAATTTAATATTTAGAGCCTGTGGGCTACAAAAATAGTCATTAAAGTAGCCGGCTGGACTTAATTGTGTGGCCGGCAGCCGGCGCTTGTGGAAAGCCCTGTCGAATCAGCTCTGCGCATGCGCCGTGTGGCACAAAAAAATGGCAGCCACCATGAAGGAACGAGATCCGGAGTTTTCAAACATTTGCTGAAGTGTGAAATCGCAAAATGGTATTCTAGCGAACAATAAAATAGTAAAGATTCAGAAAAACAAATCATTCAGTGATCATTTTAATAGTGTAATTTCATCCGAACTAGGCCTAACGCTCGATTTAGAACTACAAAAAGTCCTTGTGTCGGACATTTTAAGTACCTTTGTAAAAGTTTTGCAAATGTTGCAGTCAGCATTTAAATTGCTAACTTAAAGTTTTTTGTACAAGTTTCAGTTGATTAAACTGTCATATTTTATTAAATGTGTCTGCTTTTGTAATAAAAAAGTACTGAAAGAAAAAGCAAACACAGCATTGTGATTTCTTATCCATCCATATATAATAAAAAAAAAAAAAATCCCTCCCTCCCGACTGAAATTTTTTTTGCCCACCCGGTGGACAGGAAACGGATTTTTTTTTAAGGATGGCCTCATCTCTCGGCACTCTATCGTATGCCTTCTCCAGGTCTACAAACACACAATGTAGCTTTCTCTGGCCTTCCCTGTACTTCTCCATTCACATTCTTAAAGCAAAAATTGCATCCGCCATGCTCTTCCTTGGCATAAACCCGTACTGCTGTTCACAGATTGCTACCTCTCTTCTCAATCTCACCTCCGATACCCTTTCCCATAGCTTCATGATGTGGCTCATCAATTTTATCCCTCTGTAATTACTGCAGCTCTGCACATCTCCCTTATTCTTGTATATTGGGACAAGCACACTCTTTCTCCATTCATTTGGCATTTTCTCATTCTCTAGGCTCTTATTAAACAATCTCGTTAGGAACTCCACAGCCGTCTCACCCAAACATCTCCAAGCCTCAATCGGGATACCATCTGGTCCGACTGCTTTCCCAGTCTTTGTTCTTTTCATGGCTGCCCTCACCTCATCCTTACTAACCAACTCTGCTTCCTGATTTGCTGTCTCCAACGAATCTGACCTTTTCTCTCTTGGATTCTCCTCATTTAGTAAATCCTCAAAGTACTCTTTCCACCTTCTTAATACACTCTCTTTGTTTGTCAGCACATTTCCATTTACATCTTTCATCACTCTTACCTGCTGTACATCCCTCGCTTCCCTGTTTCTCTGCCTAGCTAGTCTGTACAGGTCTTTCTCTTCTTCTTTGGGCTCCAGTCTTTTGTACAACTCCTGGTATGCATCTGCTTTCACCTTCGCTACCGCTCTTTTTGCCTTCTGTGTCGTCTCTCTGTATAACTACCTGCTTTCCTCATCTCTCTGATCGTCCCAATTCTTCTTTGCTGGGCTCTTCTCTTTTATAATTTCCTGCACTTCTTTGTTCCACCACCATGTCTCCTTGTCTTCCTTCCTCCTTCCCGAAGACCACCCTAGCACCTTCCTTGCTGCCTCTCTTACTAGTATAGCAGTAGTATCCCAATTTTCTGGCAGACTTCCATGACCACTCAATGCTCGTCTCATTTCTTCCCTAAACTCCTTTTGATGTTCAACCTCTTTTAGTTTCCACCACTTAATCTTCGGCTCCACTATTTCACGCTTCCTCTTTTTCACTTTCAAGCTCATCCTGCACACGACCACTCGATGTTGTCTATCTACACTCTCCCCTGCCATCACTTTACAGTCTCCAATCTCCTTCAGGTTACCCCTTCTGCAGAGTATGTAGTCCATCTGTGTAGATCTTCCTCCACTCTTAAACGTCACCCTGTGCTGCTCTTTCTTCTTGAAGTATGTATTGACTATTGCCACAATCATCCTATTTGAAAAATCAACCACCATTTGCCCTCCCACATTTCTCTCTCTTACACCATATCTGCCCATCATGTCCTCATCTTCTCTGTTTCCCTCGCCAGCATGTCCGTTGAAATCTGCTCCTATCAGCACGCACTCCTCCCTCGGTATACTTTCTACCAGTTCGTCCATCTTTTCCCAGAAAGACTCTCTCTCTTCATTCTCACATCCAACCAGTGGGGCGTATACACACACAGCATTGATTGCCACTCCTTGAATCTCCAACTTCATGCCTATCACTCTATCCAATCCGCATGTTAGATTTGGCATGGTTTTACGCCGGATGCCCTTCCTGACGCAACCCTCTCCAATTTATCCAGGCTTGGGACCAGCACCAAGAGTACGCTTATGCACCCCCAGTGGCCGGATTATAAAAGTTAACTTATGATAAAGATGACAAATACATTCGTCACTGTGATGACTGCTAGTAATTTTCTTTTCATCACTGATTATGTTTGTCAATGACGAGCGTGATGAGCGCCAGTGGGAACCCTGAGGATGGGTTTCCTTTTGAGTCTGGTTCCTCTCAAGGTTTCTTCCTCGTGTCGTCTGAAGGAGTTTTTCCTTGCCACCATTGCCACAGGCTCGCTCGTTGGGGATAAATTAGGGATATAATTAACTCATGTTTAAAGTCTTTAATTTTCTGTAAAGCTGCTTTGGGACAATGTCTATTGTTAAAAACATAATACAAATAAACTTGACTTGACTAATCCCTGACCTGCGTATTTTCACATTTTCACTGCTCTAACACACCCAGTTCAACTCAGGACGGGATGTTAATTAGCTGATTATTTGAATCATGTCTGCTGGGAGCAGAGAAAACACTAAAATGTGGAGGACAGGGGGTTCTCCAGGACCAGGGTTGGGAAATTTTGCTCTGTGGTATATATCCAGAAGTTAATTTAATGAGCTCAGCCATTTTACACTCTCCTAATGAATTCCTTCCAGGATTAAGAGTGAAGCAGACGTTTGACTTTCTGAGAGAATGTCGGGGGAGTGTGAAGAAATCACAACCACTGAAATGAGTCTTCCTGAGGGGAAATGCAAGAATCAAAGGTAAGCCAACCAGGTTTATTTGCTACTTACATTACAATAAATCACATTTACTGCATTAGCAGATTAGAATTCCATTTGGAAAAAAAAGAGCTGTGCATTTTTCAAACCACCAGTTTTCCGTCATACACATTTTATATATGATACAGTTCAAACATGTATCATCACGACGTCAGATGATAGCCAATGAGACAATGTGAGTTGCATGTTCTCTCAACAAGAAATCAGGAATATACGCGTGTAGAGTCATCTGTGTTGGTAAACGACATTATAGAGACTAAACTTTTGTTCCAACAAAACTTTTGTTGGAACAAAAGTTGCGTCTCTATAAGAAATCAGGAAGTGTAGTGTCTTGTGAGAGCTAAATATAATGGGTGAAAATTAAAGCCCTAAATTCTGGCATAATAATACACAGGCAATTGAGTGCCAACGGCGCGAAAGCGAGCGCTGAAGGCGCGAAGTGAAACTAGGGGGCTCCGGGGGCATGCCCCCCTGGAAATTTTTTTGAAAATAGATGCTTTCAGGTGCATTTTCAGGATCTCTGAGAGGTTTTAGATACATGATTATCAGATAGATTTTACCAGTGTTTCAATGATTTCTGACCTCAATAGTATTAATGTAAACACATTTGAAATTTCACCTTAAAGTTCAACATGCAAGTTAAACTGTATTGTTATAGATTACTGAGGTATATGATAGATTGAAAATCTATGGGGATCCCTTAAGTATCTATGATCAAGTTGTGTTGTAACAAAAATGTGCATGAAAATATGAACAGTGGTTTGCTCCATCTTCTGCAATCCAGTGAAGAGAATCAATCATCACGACCTCCTGTTGATCACAAAGGGATCTGAACCTAAGACCTGCCACCTTAAAATAAGTTGCTATATTACTATAACTGTAATGATTTAGAATGTTTCTGATGCAACTACCATAATAGGGAGGGAAAGTGAAACACAGCGACCCTAGTGGTAGCGTTCCTAAGCCGAGAGCCATACTATTGAAAATCCCATAGACCCGATTTTTAAAAAAATCCCATGAAGTTATGATGTGGAACTTGTATACCCCCAAAAATATGTTGTATATGTTGGGATTATCTACTAACTGTGAAAGTATCAGGTGAAATTTCGCTGTCTTTTAAAAGATCGAAATTGCGCCTAACCTGTCCGAAACAGACTACAACCAAACTGTCTAGTCAGAGTCGCTCATATTACGTCAGCAGTAGGCTTAATAAGTTTTGTTCTTCATACTAGCCCTTACGAGTGCTGACAGCTCTCCCTGTGAATAGCGGCAGTTGACTACATGCCCTGATCTGTAATGGTTATCCCCACGAGGGATGCATTTCTTATTGGAACAGAAATACTCCGCCAACCACGCTACACAAATCGGCATGTTGATGTAGGCTACTCGCCGCCGCTACCTGATACACATTTGGAAAGGCGCTGGACTTGCGGTGATGTCACATATGCGACGTCGGCTCTGTGTAGTCTTTGATCAGCTTATTAAAAAACATTCAAAACAATTCAAATCGGTGGAAAAAATACAGTATGATCACCAGGATCAATAGAGCTGCCTGACATGCACAACATATGGAAGCCATTGTCATTGAAGTGTAACCCGAAATGTCTCATCTCGTTATCTGTAGCCGCTTTATCCTGTTCTACAGGGTCGCAGGCGAGCTGGAGCCTATCCCAGCTGACTATGGGCGAAAGGCGGGGTACACCCTGGACAAGTCGCCAGGTCATCACAGGGCTGACACATAGACACAGACAACCATTCACATTCACATCTACGCTCAATTTAGAGCCACCAGTTAACCTAACCTGCATGTCTTTGGACTGTGGGGGAAACCGGAGCACCCGGAGGAAACCCACGCGGACACGGGGAGAACATGCAAACTCCACACAGAGAGCCCCTCACCGGCCACGGGGCTCGAACCCGGACCTTCTTGCTGTGAGGCAACAGCGCTAACCACTACACCACCGTGCCGCCCTAACCCGAAATGTAATTTTTTGAAAAGATATTCCCATTCATTTTGCCATAGAGGTTGGAACACATCCAGTAGGGGGCGATGAGATTACTTTCCCTCCCTATATATGTATAACTAAGATACACTGAAAAGAAAAGTAAGGCAACTGCATATTCTAAAGTTTAAATTTTGGCACTTTATTAAAGGGCTAGATTAAGATTAAACTTATTTAAAGGAAAAGAAAACTTAATTCATACATTTAAGTTTGCAGAAAGATTATGTAGTTATAAACACATTCATGAAGAGAATTTGTTAATAAGTGTCAAATGTAGCATAATTTCGAATAATAACGATAAGCGTATTTGGCAGTGTGATGTCACTGTGAGCCTTTAACAAAAGAATAATCCAGAGCTGCCTTTTGTTAAATGGATCCCAGTGACATCACACTGCCAAAAATGCTTATGATTATTATTTGAAAATATGCTATATTTGACACATTTGGACAACTTCACTTCGTGAAAGTGTTTATAAGTACATAATCTTTCTGCAAACCCAAACTAATGAATCAAGTTTTCTACTCCTGTAAAGCAGATTAATTCTACTTGGCTTTTGCTTGGCCCAGTGTTGGGCAGCCCTCTCATAGTCCGTCTCGCTGTCATCCATGCTGATGTGGATCAAATTGTCCAGCGAGTCTTCTCCTCGCTTATTCCTCACTGGAGTCTTTATTCTCTTTAGGCAGGAGAAGCCTTGTTCACAATCTAAACAGAAACAGAATAGTCTATCAAATAAATCAGTCGGCTCTGTCCGTCTGGTGGGGGACAACATCGGCAGCCAATGAGATCGCTTATAATTTGGAAAGTTCCGGTATGTCTGACGTTTTCTTTCGATATTTTTATTGGACGGTTTGAACACATAATCTTGACATAGCCAACAGATTACAGTTTGTTTACATCATACCACGCAGACATATTACTTTGACAGAATCAACACAAACATTGGAAAAAAAGATGGCTTGTTTAACACAAATATCAATCAATATGTAAATGGATCTGTTATGTGCTCTCCTATGTATCTCGTTACTTGTGGGTAGGAAATTTAATGTATCGGTATAAATCTAAGCGTATCAGATTTTAATGAAAGCGACTAAGCGTATCGGCAGGCAGAGCAAGTGGATCGGGTCCGATACGCTAAAACGCTTTGGGGAAAACCACTTTATATATATATATATATATATATATATATATATATATATATATATATATATATATATATTCACAGTACCAGTCAAAAGTTTGGAAACACCTTCAAATTCGATGTTTTTTTTTTTTTTCCCTACATTGTAAATTAATACTGAAGTCATCCAGACTATGCATCAACACGTAAGGAATCATTTAGTAAACTTTAAAATGTTAATCAAACCAAAATATGTTTTAGATTTTAGATTCTTCAAAGTAGGCACCTTTTGCTTTGATTACAGCTTTGCACACTCTTGGCATTCTCTCAATCAGCTTCATGAGGTCATCACTCGAAATGGTTTTCCAACGGTCTTGAAGGAGTTCCCAGAGGTGCTGAGCACTCGTTGGCTGCTTTGCCTTCACTCTGCGGTCCAACTCATCCCAAACTTTTTTGGACTGACTCACCTTCATTTCTTAAAGTAATGATGGACTGTCATTTTTCTTTACTTAGTTGAGTAGCTCTTGGCATAATATGGATTAGAGCAGTACTCAAATAGGGCCGTTCACTGTATACCAACTCTACCTCTTCACAACACAACTGAGGCCAAGTTTACATTAGACCATATCTGTCTCGTTTTCTTCGCGGATGCACTGTCCGTTTACATTAAAACGCCTGGAAACGCTGGGAAACGGGAATCCGCCAGGGTCCACATATTCAATCCAGATTGTGTCTGATCCGGTGCTGTGTAAACATTGAGAATACCCGCCGGATACGCTGTGCTGAGCTCTAGCTGGCGTCGTCATTGGACAACGTCACTGTGACATCCACCTTCCTGATTCGCTGGCGTTGGTCATGTGACATGACTGCTGAAAAACGGCGCGGACTTCCGCCTTGTATCACCTTTCATTAAAGAGTATAAAAGTATGAAAATACTGCAAATACTGATGCAAATACTGCCCATTGTGTAGTTATGATAGTCTTTAGGCTTGCCATCCTTCCACTTGCAAGTGGTAAGTGACTTGCGCACAGCGGCTCAGTCCCGAATCACTGCTCGTGCACTACACTCGCGCGCTCTGTGAGCTGCGCAGGGCCGGAGTGCGCACCCTCCAGAGGGCACTCGCTGTTCAGGGCGGAGTGATTTGGAGCGCAGCCGCTGAGGAGGAAGCGATGAGTTGCACTGACACATTTCAACTTACGTGCCGAATTAGTGATGTGATTAGCGTATCCGTGTATTGGCGTTGCTGTGTGCACGTGAATCGTGTATTGGCGTTGCTGTGTGCACGCTAATCGTTTTTAAAAACGTTAATATGATGATCCGCTGATACGGTCTAATGTAA